>NC_139249.1:29155061-30355061 GCF_977018435.1 Lepisma saccharinum | reverse complement strand
GCCAACCACTTTGGGAACCACTGTGGTAGAATATTATGAAATAGTCTGAAAAGTCATTTAAAAGTTCCTGAAAAATCTGAATTTGGTTTGGCAAAATGAATGGGAAAACTACTGGTTGATATCCAAGGAAGATCTCATCATTTATATGTTTACTTCATTGCTCTTGAAAAGTGAGAAAGTAACTTGGTTATAATTGCTCATTTAAGAAAGTGAGTAATTACAGCTATTATTACTAAAAAAAAAAGCAGCTTTTACTTGTAACTGCATTATAAGGAATGCAGGTTACTTTTAACATTGCTGCACTTCTTGTTTCTACTTAACCCTGATACAGTCCAAATATTGTGCATAAAAGAAATGATGTGTGGCAAATACAAAAAAATAGAATTTGCATGTATTCATAACTATTATTGAATACATTGTACACATTAACTATATATATTATTGGAGGACTATAATTATGTGAAAAGGTAACATTATTCTCTTTAGGCAATATTTGGTTTGTACAAGAAAACTTCATTTTATATGATGCCTTGTCAGAATAAAACCCGAGTGTATTTCAAAGTGCCAAGACCTGTCCTTTAAATAATGTTTCTGTATCCATATGGTTTGTACATTCATGGTTTGTACATTCAGTCTTGAAAAATACATATTTTGTGAAAAAGCTCGAAGGTGAATAATAATGTGCATGAATTGCATGAACACATGGTTGTGCTAACTATGAGGCATATGAAAGAAGAGAACTCAGCAAAAAATATTAATTTTTATTAAAAAAAAGATAAAATATATTCAGCTCCTGGTGAAACTCTCCACCAAATTCCATTAACAGGTACAGACCTGAAATTATTTTCAATTTACAATTGTGTGAAATAAAATATGACCAAAATATTTTGCAATAACAAGTATTGCATTTACCATTGTGTGTAAATGATTGCAAGCACTATATGTTGCATATTTTTAAAAAGAAAGAATACAGAAATACATAATTGCAACTTTGTGGGTGCTATTTTGTGCTTATTTTCCCCCCTTAAAAAGAAAAGTTTGTAACCTGTGATAATCTGTTGGTGGCAAGAAAAAAACGAGTGCATACTAATGTAGGTTTATTGTGGGAGTAAAGCAAAAAAAAAAAAGTTTTTGTAAATACAGAATTGTGGAATCTGCCAGTTTTATGTAGAAATCAGTATTGGTTCCAAAATATACTTGAGTTGTAAAAAAAAAGTTAAAAATTGAATAATAAAGACAATTAAGACAAATTTGTTATGTACATAGTTATCCTTCAAATGTATCCTTTTCTTGCTGCTAATTTTGTAGTATGCAAAATGCTACACAAAAGCTTTGATTCCCACTAAACTGTGTAGGAGTGTGAATACACTTGTGAGTTTGTACATGAAATTCTAGAGTTGAGCCCTTTTTTTTTAGTACAAATAATCCAGTGTCTGTCTGTCGCAACTGTCAGGAAAACTTTGATAAGAGTTTAAAGCACAGTCGTGTATTGGTGGAAGAATTGAGCTTCCCAGAACCAAAGGAAACAAATGTTATGAAAAAAGTGGTCCATTCTGTGGTGCGAGTTTTATAAATCTCGTGTTTAATGGACACTGCAAATATATGTCTTCTTTTGTTTCTGGAACAACAAAAGTGTATGTATAATGATCTTTCAATAGTGCATGGTTGACACACGGGTTAGCTTAGTTCATACTTTTCTGTGAAAGTGAGAGAAATTGCAGTTTACAACAGTCCAAGAAAGTGCTCGTCTTTTTTTCTAATGCAAAGTACATATTGATGTGTGTGTATATTAGCCCTTAAACGTAATATCTCTTATTATGTACTAATAAGCGATTTGGAATAACTTTTTTAAAATTTTCATTCTCCCTTTTCGAATTATGCCCCGTTACCATATGGTATGCGTCCACCCTAAAAATTGATTTATTTTTGAAAACTTGGAAATTTCTGAACCTTCAAATTACTTTCAAAATTTGATTATTATTTTATATAATACAAATAATATAGATCCATTTTACATTAATCTCACATTTTCTGAGCTAAAGGTGCTCAAAACATAAACTAAACTTTATTACATATATTACATAACGAGTACTCTATATTCACATATTGTGAAAAAATATAAATATGCTGACCAAGGCAGTAATTTATTTTATTAAAAACATAAACTAAACGTAACGTTTCAACCTTCTAGTAAGGTCTTCTTCAGACTCTGTATCAAGTACAAAAGTAACAAGATACAAAAACAGGGCATTATATATACACAAACATTACTCCCTCCAGACTATTAGAAAGGTGTTCTGGAACTTTCTAGCAGGTAGCTAAACACATTTACTTCCATATAGAATGTGGTTGGGATTTATATCTCACGCTCTTTTTCCTTCATTTTTCTTCCTTCTCTCCTCTCTTGTCCTTTCCATTCTTTGTTTAACTTCAGTCCCCCATTCCAGTTCATTGTCTCTTCTTCACCTTTATATTTTTTCATAATCATGGAAACAAGGCTTAATGGTGTTATCACATATTGTATATAACTCTTGAATATTCACTTGTCATAGAAACTTTGAATTGATTTGAATTAAAGTTTTAAGTCCACTTTACGCACAGAATAGCTAATCGGGACTGGACCTAGAGTTAAAAATGGGATCAGAACCACTGTGCCATCTACCTCTACTGTGTATTGAACCCGGGACCCCTTCATTACGACGTTACTACTATGCCATCGGGGAGGCCCTTGTCATAGAAACGTATGAAACATGGAACGCGAAGTCCAACCACATATATGACATGTCTGATACGAACACTACTAGTGGACCACCAGCATACCACACATCTTTCAAAACCTTTCTTTGTGTTGTAATGGACCTCCACACCCCCTTAGGTGCAACACGAAATGATGCCACATAGTTTTGAGCGATTTCCATCCAAATCCAAGCTGGGAGAATCTTTGCCTCTGAAATTCTCATAGAATATGCATAAGAGGGCCTGCAGTCTTTCTAAATTTGTTTTCAATGTCAGTGGAATAATCTTATACTCTTGCCTTGATAGATGCCAAAACGAATGAGGCATCCACGGAAGGTTTTGAAGCACCAGGCAGGCTTTGTAATCAAATCTTATAGGTTTACCTCTAATAAATAGCTTGCAGGAATGTTTTCCATTATACGGGATCACAGACTCAACAAAGCTGAGTTACTGAACAGGCACAAAATGTTCCATGAAATGGTCATCTATTATTACTATTATTTGTATTATATTTATTATTATTATTTTTATTAATATTAAATTAACATATAAATTATAAGCAATACAAGAAGAAACCATACAAAAGACAACAAGAGGCTTTACAACTTAAATTTCTTGCTTACATGCAATAATAATAGAATAAATGAAGTAATTGTTGAAAAGGCCTGTAGCTACTGTATCTGCATAGCGTTACCATATGGTAACGCCACCGATATGAGCAAGAATTGAACAAGTGATGCAAATTTTTGAACTGAAAACATCATTAGTTTTAAATTACATGTGTTTACTAAATGCTGAAAACATTCAGAACTCTATAATGAAAGACAAACAGATAAAAACACCATATTTATTATCCAGCGTATGAATATTTTGAAAAAAAAAATTGAAGGTCAAAATAAATACATCCTCTCACAACAATGCCGTTACTTTGACTGAAACTAACGGTCTCAAACACAAGCTTTATGCTTCCTAGACCGACTTCTGTCACTAGATTTGCCTACACACTCAATATAGACAAGCCTCTAGCACGAAAGTGTGCGAATGTTGAGGATTACCATATGGTAACTTTATGCGTTTAAAGGTTAGTGTTGCAACGAGGGCCTTTTGCTCGAGCATCTAGTAGTTTGCATAGACTACACTAGATACTGTATGGAATTGATGGCATAAGCAAAAAACGCTGGTAAAAGCTTCATACATTGGAGACACATTTCTTCAATTTTACACAAAAAACTACTTACGGAAATAAGTTTCTCCAAGGTTTACAACGTTCGTCGAGGTATTTTCTTTCATCGTGGAATATATTTGACCGGGAAATCATGTATTTTTCAAGAGAAATATCTCACCGACGCACAATTGCCATTGCTTTCATTTGCTTGCCCTATGACAACCGGATGCTGCGTACGTTTAATGACGTAAGCCCCTGTCAGTGTTTCAACCCCCCCCTTTTTTTTAATATGCTTGCTTAACGTAACCAAACCTAACCCAACCTTATCGGAAATGGTTCGTGGGGTTATCCGTGAATGGTTCGTGATGCTATCTGTGAATGGTTTGTGGGGCTATCCGTGTATGGTTCGTGGGGCTTTCCATCAGCTACCCGAGCATAATGTATAATTTCCACCGGTGACTAACATGATAGTAGGTATTTTTCGGTGAAGAAGGTTGAAACACTGCATACCTACAACGTGAGTCAAGATGTGCCTGCCATATTGTGTGTTCCGGAAGCGAAGAAAGGAATAAAAATAAAAAGCACTCAGCATGTGAAAAATTGTGTTTGTTTTCGTGTAAAAATCATAGTGGCACCTTGAACTATGTTCCGCAATACACAATTGGTAAGTACGAACCATGCAAAACACAAAATATGTGATTTTAATGTGTCTCCGATCTATGAAACTGGTACCAAAAACGCTCTAACAGGCAATATGATTAGTATACGCTCGAACCCCAGTACTACACATACAACAGTAATTGGTCTCTGGTAGTGGGCCTTCAAATCTCGATCGTGAAGACAAAGATGAAGTGAAATTGAAACTTTAGTGAACATAGTCATAATCTCAATGTTAAAATGTAGTTTTGTCTTCTTACCAATATGTAGCAATATATGAAAATGAAATAGATGATTATGGGCTGAAACTACTAGGGTGATTTTTTTATATGCAATTATTGTCACATTGAAATGATATTTGATTCTATACACTCGAGCGTGGGAGATTCGATCGAGTATGAGTAAACGAAAGTGGTCCCGTGCAGTACTCTAGTATATATATAATTTCAAATTGTTTGATAGTGTAAAATCTGATATTGGCCAATATGTTTCATTATCATTATCCATGTATCTTGTGCTGCTAAAAAAAATCTGGGTGTATGCAAGAGTATGAATTTCTCCCTATGTTACAAGTGGAAGTGTTTTTTTTATGTCAATTATTAAGCTAGACACGATATTTGAAAAATATGATCATCAAGTATTTACAAAATCCTATGTTTTCCTTGTGGGAAATCAACTTCAACTTACGGCTAATCAAATGAGAGTTTCGACTTTTTCTATGACTAAGACATAGTTCAAAGTGTCCTTTATTCGTCATTGGATGTTTGATATTCCTGAGAGAAACTTTCCCATAAGCGTAATGCATTTTTCCTTGCCTCCTACGGCAATCCTGGCAGTGTTGCCAAACCTGATGTGCATAAAAGAGCTAAATTTTACTTTAAATAGAGCTAAAGTTGACTTTCAAGGAACTAGATTAACAAAGGCTGCATAAAGTGCCTCCTAGGGTGATTTTAGGTGTCGAAGAGGGGTGGGGGCACTGCTATTACCTTTAACTTTAAAGTGATGACAATTTACAGAGGTTGTTCTCTTTATATCCGACCATTGTCGATTCGGTGCTGCCACCTGGCGTATCATGCTGGAACTATGGGTCTGCTGGCGGGAGCAGTGTTGTGTCTGACCTTGTAGGTGCGTGAGTGTTGATAGTGAATGTTATCAAATGCGAGGGTTACATAATGGCCCTTTTCCATGCTAAGTTTTCATACGTATGCATTGGGAAACAGTGTCGGGAGAATGGGTTAACACTCGGGGTGACTACTGCGAAAGCTATTGTGACCCATTACACACAACAGGCTCTCCTTGCGAAATATTCACCCACGAAAACCATCAGGAGAAGGGCTGCAAGCAAAGTGTCACCCGTAGTGCTAAGGGGGATCCATCGATTGGCTTGCCAAGAAAATCCCCCGATTCAACGTGATATGGCCCACAGATTTCACCTCGCACACGTCAGCTGTGAACAAAACAATTCGCAAGCACCTCAGGTCAGGCACGTATCCAGGAATTCCTTTCGGGGGGGGCTCAACACCATTTTTTAAAGGGGTATAGTAAGAACCTCTCAATTGTACTATGTTTAAGACCAGAGGTGGCAATTGAGTTCCAAAACGGGGGGGGGGGGGGGGTGCGGAGGGCGTTGTAAGGAAAGTTTACTTTCTCTTGGTAGCCAAGGCTTAACATTAAGAGGTCATAATGTTGAGGCAAAAAAAAAATAAAAAATGGGGAGCAATTATCCCTTAAATCGTCGCCACTGTAAGGCTATCATTTTAATCAGAACGTGAAATCGGAACATTTTTTACCACTCGACTCCTCTGTTTCCATGCATTAATATTGTGTGCTGGAACCATCTCAGTATGTGGGTTTGTCCATTTCTTCTCATCAGGCATCAAAACATCTATGGTGTCTTTGAGTGTTTTTACGAAGCTGTTACACATGCACGGGATGGAAAATCCACTCGACAACGCGAAATTCAAATTGTGGGCTGCGAACTGGACGCAGACAGCTCTCGAATATTTCTCTCTGATTCGAGCCTGAACACCACTAATGTGTCTTGTCCTCTCATGTTTGCAGCTCTTATAAAAGCCGAAACCCACCAAATTGTTCAGATTCAGGGCTTAGCACTCACAAGTGTTCAAAAATGCCTGTCACAGCTTCCGTTGTCTTGTCATATATCGGCACGAAACAAAGGAAGTCTTTTCGAATACAGGTGGATCACGAAACAATTAATGCACAGTGAAAACCCTTCCGTTCCCAACACATCTAATGTTTCGTCTCCCAGTATGATGAAATGCTTACTCATTTATCTCCAGTGACGTGCCCAAGGTAGGTTTTGGTGAGGTAATAACCCCATTTGACCCAGTATTCCTTTTTTTTTTTAAAAAAAAAGAGGAACGTCAAAAACAGTGAAAAAATGGCAAAATCAGGACTGACCACCAACAATAGTATGCGTAACCCCTCTCCCTTCCGAAAATCCTGGGCACGCCTCTCTTTATCTCGGACACATTTTTTAAAATCAACTCACCAGAAGTTTTTATCATCGTATTGGAGATTGAAGTAAGATGCGTTCTTCCTGCAGGTTTGGATATGATCCTTTAGGGTGCTGTCGTCTGCCTGGATTCACACCTAACCTTAACAAGGCCCTAATTTTCCATCCTTGTGACTTGGATTTTCAAGACTTAGGAAGGTTTCAGACCGAAGGGACACGCAATACATGTCATTGGAATGGGCCAATCAACAGCAACGTTTCACCGTAGCGACACAAAAGGCCGCACAAACCTAATCTTCAGGCGACACGGTGTGAAATCTCCCTTATTAGGCCACTGTCATTGTCACCTGGAAGTAGTACCTCTTGTTGACCATAGAAGAAAAAAATTATCCTCAACCGGTGATAATGCTCCTCAGTTTTCTTCTCTCTCCTATATTTTCTGTGCTTGTTCACTATACAGGCAACACCTTACGATTTGATATACACAGGACATGTACTATGTAGACATTTTAACGAAAAATCGGTTGAAGTCAAGGATGGCTAGGTGGCTCAGTTGGTAGAGCCATGATTTGGGTCCTGGTAGAGCCTGCAATTTCCGCCTAAAATGTCATATGCAACATCTTGCTTTCTCTTCTCGACATTCATAAAATTTTCGGCTGTCTCTTTATGGTTGTTAAGTGTTTGAATGTGTTTCGAACCCAGTAGGCTTAAACAAAAATATTTTTTTATACCATGAAATTCTCGGACTGCATATACGAAATTTAGTTCTGGCAAAACTAAATCATCACTCATAACTTTGCTTTTCAGTTGATCTATGCAGTTTATTTCTGTTTTAATAAACCACTCCAATATCCGGTACTGCTGAAATATTTACTTTAGAGAGAGACCTTTGATCTCTTCGGCCCTCGAACCGAACTAGCACTACACTTAGGCCCCGGAAGTTCTGCTGTCGTCAATGTCTTCATTTTCGAATCAACTATATCTTATAAAGCAATCAGAGGACGCTGACTGATCTGATCACCAATCGACTGTATGAATTGTCACACTTACCTCTGAAATCTCATTAACCGATTCTTTGTACAGATAAACCGAAAAATTGAATCCGCGTATTTATATCCTCATTATATTCTAGAACGTTCCGCAGATAAAACGATTCGTTAATATGGCCAGTAGTTGACTCCTTCTCTCATTCAAGAACGTACCCTCTCCCGCCTTCCAGAGATTACAAATTACAACGAATCGCCCTACGTGTGACGCTACCTTTGTTGTGCAGCTTCCAAATGCTGACAAGTTTCTACATAGTGCTCAAGTGCTCTGCGACAACACCAAAAGCGCAAGAAAAGTGTACGTGCAATATTATCAACAACAGGGTTATAGAACATTCTCCGTCTTGCCTCGATAATTGTCTATCTCCTTAAATCATCGTCACATTATTCAAAACGCCAAAAACCTGATTTTATCGTGTAAAATAAAAATAAAAAATCCTGGGGGGGGGGGCTCGAGCCACCTCAACCCCAGCTTGGATACGTGCTATTAACAATAACAGGGTTATGGAACATTCTCCATCTTGTCTCGATAATTATTTCTCTCAAATTATCATCACATTAAGCCAAAATCCTAATTTCATCTAGTGTAAACAGAAACATTTCTGAAGGGGGCTCGAGCCTCCTTATTCCCACCTTGGATACGTGCTATTGACAATAATAGGGTTGTAGAACACTCTCCGTTTTGTCTCGATAATTGTTTCTCTCAGATTTATAAATTTATTATCTTCACATTATTCAAGATGCCAAAAATGTAATTTTATCTAGTGTAGATTGAAATATTTCCTGAGGGTGGGGGGGGGGGGGCTCGAGCCATTAACAATAACAGGGGTATAAAACATGCTCCGTCTTGCCTCGATAATTATTTCTCTCCTTAAATTACTGTCACATTATTTTATTTCACACCACAAGAAATAAAAAACCTCATTTTATCTAGTGTAAACCTAAAACTTTCGGGGGGGGCTCGAGCCCCCTAAGCCCCCCCTCTGGATACGTGCCTGCCTCAGGTTAACGTGTGTGCGGAAGGACCGTGTACACCACCTACCACGTCACATTGCCGAACGTAAGATGAACTGCAGGAAACTGTGTGAAAAGTACCTGGCGGGTTCCAAATGGCAGAAAGTTGTCACAATGGATGAATCATATGTCCATCTCACTGCTGGTGGTCACATTCGGGCGATCACATACCGTGACATTGACAGCAAGGGGCGCAGCAACTTTGTTCGTCAGTGCAGGGAAAGTTTCCCTCGTGGCTTTATGGTTGTGACGGGATTCGGATATGAGGGTAAGTTGTTGATACGCAAGGTGGACAAAAACATGAAGGTGAATGCCAGATACTTCCAAGACTCCATTCTGACACCTATCTATCGGAGAGGCATCCCGCAATTGGACGCGAACCAGGTGATGATCCATATGGACAAGTCATACTGCCAGAACATCACTACGTTTTTATCAGGAAATGGCAGAGGAATTAGGAATTCGTGTCATTCCGTTTGAAGACATTCCTGTGAAAAGCCCAGATAACAGTCCAATGGATTTTTGCGCATTTGGGCTGTTGAAACGTTGTCTTCAACATCGCCACCCGCGCACCCTGGATGGTCTATGGAAAGCTTGCATGGAGGAGTGGGACAGAATTCCCATGCCTGTCCTGCACCGGAGCTTGCTGCAATGGAAACTGCGATGCCGGGCGATAGTCCACAATGCTGGGGGTCCAATTGAACATGATCGGTGGTGGCGGTGCGGTATCTCTTAAGGTGAGTACCCGTCAAACATGGTCGGATATAAAGCGAACAACATTCTGTATTCTTAGTTTTCACCGTTGAGATCTGGCGGCATCACTCATCTCAATAATTGCATCAAATTGGAAATAAAGAATCCCCAGATAACAATATTATTTCATCTTCACACAAGAACAAATTACCATTCCTTATCATCCCTATTCTCCTGTTTTGGGCCACGGTGGCTCAGTCGGTAACGCATCTGACTACCATGCTAAAGGTCCCGGGTTCGATCCCTGGCCGGTTTAAATCCGGGAACTTTTCTAACGTTGGAAGCGGCCCCAGCAACCACCCAGTGTCAAATAACATGGGTGCCTGGGGGAAACCCTGGGGGGTAAAGGCAGTCAGGGGCATGATGCTGATCACATCACCCCCACTCACGACCGGATCAAGAAAGTGTGGGGCATTACCCCCACACCCCCTATATGCCTTCATGGCATGGTGCTATGCACAGGGGAGCACTTTACCTTTTATTCTCCTGTTTTGGCCATCGTCTTTTCCTTGAATGAAGAACGTGGAACTTGCAAGGCATAGGCATGCACAGACCCTCTGATTAGGGGGGTCAAAAGCCTTGATGAAAGTTCAGTCGGGAAAGAAAAACCTCATTTTATCTCACTGTTTTAGTTTCATTGTATTGATGGGTGTGTGTGTATATATACCAATACCACTTCTAACCGATACCGATACTTGTATAATTCCAATTTAAAATAACAAAGGCTAGTTATTACATATGTGTGTGTGTTTAATATTGTTACATTTTGTAGATATGCATTTTTGGTGCTAGAACATTTTGGTGCCTTTCTCTTTATAGCCTTTCACCTCTGTCATTCACTTTAAGTTTTCAGCGACTATAAATACTGAATGTTAGTTACTTCCTCATTACTCGAAAAATGTGTTCTGTAGTGAATAGTTCTCATGGTGGAAAGAAAGTAATCCATGATGGATTTTCGTATTTAAAAGAAAAGGCCAGAAATGATAAAGTGTACTGGCGGTGCTCTCTGAAAAAGCAGTGCTAGGCCCGTGTCCACACTGTGAACGGTGAAATTGAAATGAACACACACATACACCAGATGTTTTGTGGACTAAACGGTGGATTATTATACACCGAAATGAAGACCGTTGCCAGGGAAACTCAAGAAAGCAGTCAACAACTTTTGAGGACTTTTTTGGAGTCTGCTGAACCTGAAGTGGCATTTCATCTGCAGGCTATTGACACGATGAAAAGAACACTACGCAGAAAGAAGCAGCAGTCTATTACGGTGCATCCACTGCTTATCAGCCTTTCTGAATTTGATAGAAATTTCTGTTGTACGATTCTGGCCAAGAGAAGACCAATAGGATTCTTCTATTTGGAACTAACAGCAGCCTGGAACCAGCCGACCATCCCACGATTTGGCGGTTCCTGGAAGTCCTGCGTCGAGAAGTAGCTCTGAACGAAACTCACTATAGTGGAAACATCAAGCAGCCACGTTGCTCGTAAGGTTTCCATGTACTGTATGAAGGGACACAATAAGGAGAGGTCAATTCAAAAGTACATTATTTTCATTAAGTTATATGTTGCACCAAAATGTCCTAGACCCGTATTTTTGACAAGGGGCGATGAATAAATTAACCCACCAAACGATGCTCTCTTGCAACAATGCATCACAACTTTACAGATTTTGCATAGATCAGTGACAATTGATCAGATGTTTCAAATATGAGAAAAATATTATGAGAAGCTAAGAGCGAGGCGATCGTGCTCCCCCCCCCCCCTCCTCCATGTTGAAAAATGAGATCATGCCTTTTCAACCTCCGTTAAACAAGTGATCACTCAAGAATAATTGGCGATTTTCCAGCCCGGAGACGACGTCTAAAAAACTAACAGTAAAACTATAATGTAAACCCTACCTTGTCTCTTTTTTGTCTTTTAGCCAAGAGAATAATAAATAATAAACGAAATGTAAGGAGAGAATGATAACTTGCCAGTCTCTTGCTTATATATCAGGTGATTGATTTTAGTACAGTAATATCCCGACTTGACTTTACTTTCGACATATATACTTATGGCAAATGATTTCTAAAAAAGTATTAAATGCTTAGTAGCATCCTTCGGTGTGGAATGAAATCCAAACCCACCACTACACTTTCCAGAAAGTAAGTGTCATCAACTGTCGTTCAAATAAAATTATTCCCTTGCCGTGTTCCCTGTGCCGAAACATGCCTGTTAAAACCAAGTTATGCAGATCAGGACAACAAAAGTCTAAAGTTGTAAAGGAAAAGGGGGATTAGCCGAGGTATTTGAATTTCCAGGTATATGCTACTGTATGTACTATGTCTGAGACACATGCACCACTCACATGGGCGATGACTGTCTTGACTGCAGGAGGTCTCTAACAGAGAAATGTCCACAATACACCAGGTGCCTCGTGGCCACCGGGACTTCATTGGGATTATTGTGACACGAGACTACATCTCTAGGAACAAAGCCTGGTATAGTCGACGTGCTAGCTACGATAACGACTGGCTGGCTTTGAAGTCCACGGAGTACGCCCACCAGCTCCAACAATCACATTCAACGCAAAGTTGCCACACATCTACTCTCCACATCTAATCTACGCCACCTTGTCCCTCCGTGCACAAAACCTTCTCACGGTCTCCACATTGAAGTTGCAAAGTACGGCAACAGCGTATCCGCAGTCATGTGACTGAGACTCCACGTGGAGTAGACGAGCAGAATGACAGCTGCACCCATTGGCTCAAGGACTCCATGTGGAGTAGATGATCAGAATGACAGCTGCGCCCATTGGCTGAAGGTTGAGTGTGATTTGACGAAACAACTCGCCCGTTATTTATCCTCACCAATGCGGGTTTCTTTAGTCTTCGACATTAACAAAGTAACCACGGGGGACTATAGACTTCAAAGGAACTCCTATGGGGATAATTTCTCGTTACCCTTGACTTGCAAGATACTTGACCGTGAGTCTTATCTGTGTGTGGATCTTTGTCACATACTTGCTGTTCATGGAACGGAACTTGAGTCCATGTTCTAATTGAACAAATGCACAAATAGGCTACGTATTTTTCATTTCTCTTCAAAGCCAAATGTAAGTTGGAAAAGGTGAAGGAACCTTTTAAAAGAAACCAATGTTGGTTTTGGCCGCTCTTCTAGCGACTCAAAAACAATGGTATCGGTGAAAAAATATCAACCGATACCACTGGTATCGGCCAATACTGATACATCGGTATCGGCTCAGGCCTAATATATATATAATGCAGCAACATAGAGGCACCATAACGAATAAATAAATTGTATCTGAAATGTTCTTTCCCTCCCAACAATTGTGTTTATGCATTTAAGACAAAACTTGTTTAGCAGCAGGAGTCTGAAGTACTTAGTAGTTATAACATCTCTCTGGTAATTTACAATGTATTACAGAAAATAACAAAATTGCCAGCGACGTGAGCAAGAAAATTTTTAGATCCAAATTTTTGCGAACTGAAAACAATATTGATTTAATAAGGCACAAAAAATTTATGGGGCACCATGGCATTCTCTTTTACAATTTTCTTCATTTAGATCGTTTGGCATCCAGGGTCATATCTCGCTGCCCCCTAGCTACAGCTCTGAACTTGACAACACTGTGTGAAAGGCAGAAATTGCGAGCGAAGCGAGCAAGAAAATTTTACGAAATGTATTTTTATTTGTATAAAATTTGATATCGAGGGGGCCAATTTCCCTTTGTGCCACCCTGCAGGTGCTCTTGGCGGTATGGAAGAAATAATGCAACAATGACCTGCTACTCTTAGATTCTACTCGTCTTACTTTCTGTTACCTCAATGTTTGCCCCCTAGAATTGATTTCCATCCAAGGTTTGGGAAGGGACAATGCTCATTGCTCCCCTTGCGGTTGCACCACTGCACCCTCTTTCCCCGTAGTTGCTTTGAACTTTAATCGGCTTGAAAACACTTTATTTTCTTTAAGAGTATAATACAGTTTAATAACAGCGATAAGATTCCTCTACACTAAATTTCTATGTGAAAATATAATAATGTAGGTGTATGTACATCTGGAAGGGAGTAAAGATGGCCACACCTCCCCCTTAGAAATTGAATGTCAAGCTAAAAGTATATATTTCACACGTATAATTTGATTTCAGTCAGAAATTTACATTAATGCGATAATTTCAAATTCAAGTGGTTTTTTTTTGAGGGAGCAACACTATTATCGGGGTAGTATACCCCATGGAAAAATACCTTGCTTAAAAAAATCTGAGGATGTCCACGATTAGGGGAGGGCTTGCCCCTTGCCCTTCAAACTTACCAGAAATCTTCAGACATGCTTGTAACTGAAATTCATCCTTCTGGCCTTCAACGTGAAATTTGCGAGTGAACTCACGACCTCCCTTCTTTGACACTTGTTCTAGATTCAAATTCGGCCTAGGTTTTTTATGTTTATTTTTTCATCCAGACTTCAGACTTCTGATAGAAAAACTTCACACCAACAATTTCTCCACACTGTTCATCGTGACAAATGAAGGAATATATGCACTACAGCACACAAGTACCGAAAAAGCTTTCACAATTTTGCCAAATTTTAAGAAATTTGTAGTTCACAGGTTCCTGTAGTGGCTCTTGGTGAGTTTAGATGACGAGTTTCTAATTTATTTAACATCCGCCTTGAAAAGAAATTGGACAACTTTGTCACATTATCAGGAATTTTTTCAAACATGCTAATCAAAACATGTAATTAAATCTACATGATGTACTCCACATCATTGTAATCCAAATGTACTTTTCACTAAACTCAGAAAAAATACCACGCATATATATGATAATTTTGCATGTAACAAGAATCTATAGCCGACTTCCGTGGCTAGCATACTGCATTACAAAGCCACGGCTCCTGGGTTTGAATCCCGGCATGGGTATGTGTGTTCTTTGTGAGTGCCTCTCGACCAATTTCATTATATCATCACTCATCCTCATCGTCATGATTATAGAAAAGTAGCAGAAAGCGACGTTACATAACAAAAATCAAGCAAGAGTCTGTACATTTTCAGTTACTGATATTTTCTTTCCTCATTGGAAATTGCGTTATTTATTGCTCTACTCTTATGTCATAAGTGAATTAAGATTATGGAATACAAAATGATTTTTTCAACGGTTGGTAATTTTCTTTCTTATCTTAACTTCATTGCTTCTGGCAACTCTTCATTGTTTACAATTCTCCGGAGAGGGACAGTTCCGCCTAAGGGGTGGGTTTCGGACGACAAACCCTCCGTCCTCCCAGCCACAGATCCCACGTGTGTTATTCGCAAAGTTCCCTCGCGGCCGTGCCTGAGAATGCTCTACGTCTCGTAAAGTGGGAGGACGGTGCCCCACCACATTTCTCTCCCAGTTGCGTATTCCCCTGCATGGTGGCATGCAAACTTCGCAATTGTCGCGGAAGAATGAATACAAAACCGACTAACCAACGATCTATAAGCAATGGAATATTTGCAATTCAGACAATGTAATAGCTAATATATAAATGTTAATGTAATGTTTGTTCACTTGTGGTTACACACGGCAGTGCGGCGTCCGTATTGTTCTTATGAGCGGCCGCCCCTGGGTCCCATGCAGTACTCTAGTGTATGTAGCCAAATGGTTATTGCTCTTCCCTTTGCTGCAAGCAGTCCTGGCTTTGATTCCCGGTGGGAACTCTCAAAATTTCAGTGTTGACCTAGCATCAAGAGGACAAGTGGTGAACTACTTGAAAAACAGAAGTAATAGACCTGGTCTCTAGTCAGAAAACAGTAGTGATTGGAATCAATACACTAACAATGCATCACCCATTGAAAAAAGTATTGGTTGAAATTTGGTTATTGATATCAGTTGATGCTTCTCCAGCACTTTGATCTTCCCTGTGGTCTGCAAAAATGTTGTGCAACACTTGCAGAGTCAAATTATCCGAGAAATTACGCAGAATTCAGTTTTCATGTCTTCTGCACCAGTAATGTTGGAAAAAATGGATTTTGTGATAACGTAAAGAGAGATATTTTAATATCCTGATGCATTTTTACGAATTTTTTAAAGCAAATTGATTCATGTAATTGGAGTGAAATACTTACACAATAATAATCAATATTTTGAACAACTTCTGTTACACATTTCAAATAATGGTATTGACTTGGCCTCATGAAGTTTAAAGTTATCATAACAAAAATTTACTCTAAGCTTACTTTTCATTTTTTCACGTAAATTTTTCTCAAGATCGATTTCGTCACCCGTCTGGCAAAAATCGATCGCGAGAAAAATTTACGTGGAAAAATGAAAAGCAAGCTAATCAGAGTAAATTACCTATCTCCGCGTAACCGCCATACAGTTTTTTTTAGATAAAATAACAGAAATGTTTCAGGCCTTGCTGGTGGCACATTGATAATGGCCTCCTTGCCTTGTAATCAATGGCTGCCAGGTTCGATATCCGGTGGAGGACCATAGTGGTTGAGATCCCACTTTAAAATGTAGGTCCAGTCCTGATTAGCATGAATGTGCACGAAGTGGACTTAAAACAACAGCAGAATGTCTCTTGTGAAATTCCAAGTTGAATCTAAGGTGGCAGACTTGAAGATGTGCACCATGAAGGCAACATTATCCTAATTAAGTTTTCCCTCTTTTCATATGTAGGTATATCATATGAAGGTATGTTTGATTCATGTTTCCCTATCTGTTAGACGTGTTTCCACAGTTGTGGATCACCCTGTAAATTTGTTTTCTTGTAATAAATGTAAAGGCATAAACTATTAGCTATGCATTATTGAAAGTCGTTAGTTGAATAAAATCTTAATTGCTTACAATTAAAACTAACATGTGTTTCCATTTTACCTATATTTCAGAAAAAGTGGTTCATGCATAAATCTTTCAAAATTTTAAAATACAAACGGAAAAAAATCGTAAGTTAATTTATTACATAAAATGCTAACGGTACAAAATTATACATGGTGTTATACATGAAATTTGACATGCAAAAGTATTTTTCAAAAGAACATTTTATAAAAATAATGGCATACAAAATTTATGTTGGCAGTAGTGCATGTAAAGATTCATGAATATTTTGTACAAATTGAATTTGCTTCTGATGAGATTATTATTGTCACACTATCTGAATACACTCTCACTCTGAAACCGACCTCATATTTTCAAACTGCTTCAAATCTAAAAGTTTTACAAACTGCTCCTCTGTTAAATCCAACAAATGGGCTGATTCTAAGTGAGCCTGAAACACACAAACAGATAAAATCAAGAGTTGACAACACTTATCACTTTATATTACAGACATTAATATCATTCTATTACATTTTCACTTGACAACACTTATCACTTTATATTACAGACATTAATATCATTCTATTACATTTTCACTCAAATGAACCTGGTGAAGGCACATAGTGGTTCGAATCTCACTTTAAACTGTAGGTCCAGTCCCAACTAGCCTATCTATGCATAAAGTGGACTTAAAACTCAAAGCCACTCAAATGGATGAGCAAAGGTGCATCTCTGGTTGATTGATTGATTGATTTAGTTTAATTTACTTCGCGTTTTGTGCCTCTTGGCTAATTTGCGAAGATGGGGATGAGTGATGAAATGATGAAATTGATGAATGGACATTCACAAACAACCAAGCCCGACCAGGATTCGAACCCGGGACCCTTGGCGTCGCAGCGCGATGTGCTAACCACTCGGCCACAGGGTCGGGCATGCATCTCTGGTGGCCAAGTGCATTGAATGATATAAAGTCCAATTTACGTGTAGGTGTATCAAGCCCGAATGTATGGTTTAAAGTGAGATCTAGACCCTTCATCTATTTCTAATTATAATTCATCCTCATTGTTGAGAGTAGATAAAAGTGGCAGAAAAAGCAACTCAAGACAAGGAATCTACAAATATTGTCAGGGAAGGGAAAACAAAGACAATTTGCATTATTTTAAATAGTGTTACAATGTTACGTGATAAACTCCAAAAAAAATATCCTATCTGGAAACTGACTTCATAAGAAGTGTTTGTACACTAATATCTAGCGCATGAGACGAACTCCATATCAGTATAAAAAAAATCGATAAATTGGTTAGTTACCAAATTCAGGCAAGAGAATCCAAAACTTCTTTCTTTTTCAGCTTTGAAAATTAAAGTTCACTTCCTTCAGTTACCATTCAAATATGAAGATGATGTCTTGTCATTAGATATAACTAATGTTTTGACTCATAAAACTTGATCTGTCATCAAGATAAGAATTTCTACACTCCTTGTCATAACAGCCCTTTGAGAGTCGAGATCTGCCAAGTGCCTTTTCATTGGGTGGTCGACATCTATCAAGTCCTATTGCTATTATTAACTGTAATATAATTAAGCCTTGTTTCCATATTAAAAACACTAAGTTGCTGACCAAGGCAGTTTATTAAGATAAAAAACACTTAACAGGTAACGTTTCAACCCTGTATCAGGGTCCTTCCTCAGACAAAGAACTACCTGTTAAGTGTTTTTTATCTTAATTCTGCCTTGGTCAGCAACTTAGTGCTTTTTTATTATTAACTGTTTACACTACTTCTTTTCAAGTAGGCCTCCAATTGCCTTTGTGAATCAACATAGAAATTTTGAGACCCACACCCCATAGGCAAAAATTCTAACCATTTGGATAAGCAAGTAAATATCTCATAACTGACGAAGAAAGTAACTAGACAATAGATTATAGACAATGGAACAGAGATTCCGTAAACATGTGTTGTATGTTTCTTGCTGTTTACTTTTTAAAAATGTTAAAATTTGGAAAGCAATCCAATTTTTTGCCCTTGAGAGTCAACACAGAAATTGTCCTTTTCTTCCCCATGTGTCAGACAGAAGCAAAAGTATTTTCACAAGTAAATAAAGTATTAATAAACTGGAATAAAGCTTTGAATTAAATCCTCGGTTGCGTAACTGCATGAAATCCAATTGACAGTCAGCATTATATTTGAGATAAAATATCACCAAATATCTGGTCATAGTAACCGTAGTTTATTCAGGTAAAATGGAAGGAGATAAATTAGGCATTCTGTACATACCCTAAATAAAAATCCATAAATCTTGTTCCATTTTCCATAATCTCTTCTTGCTACAACAACCACGTGAACCATCCAGATGAGAAATTAGCTTTTTTTTGAATTTGTGGCTTATATTACAGGAAGAAAAAGCACCATTCTAGGTCTTCTGTATTTATCGATCTGTCTGATATCGTTTTCTAAAAGTAGTAGCTAGATGTGTTCAAAAGATAAGTATAGTTTCCTGCAGTAGCAGCTTCTGCCTATTCGCACGTGCACATCAATATAAATCTGTAATGCAAATATTTTTTATTATAGTTATTGATTGAACACCATCTCCTTCAACACATAAAATGTTCCCACGCCACTTCATCTGCCATTTGCTGCGCTTCATCAAACCTCAACCTCTGGCTACAATGTGCTCATGAACACAATTCGATTTGTGTTACTAGCTGGTACTGTCTGCGTAGAGAAAACCTGTTTCCTCTTCTGGCTTGTGTCATAGAGAATTCACTCGCACCGAGCCGTGCGTGTGCTGGAATGTAGTGTTGCAATCCCGTCCAATTTGATACTGTGTTACACCATAGCAAATTGAGGGATCTTTTAAAGGGAAATTTCAATATTATCATCGCCACCTCACCTTCTTTCAAGCATGGCAGGGGCAAGAAAGAGGGGGTGGGGACAACTGAGAGTGAAACCTGTCTCTTGCATTGTAGACAGTGAAGTTAGTAGTGTTGGGCGATATGTTGCCATATTGAAAAAAATATCATCCAGGTGATATCAACTGACCACATGTCACCCCATAAATGGTAAAATGATCTCCCACCTTGGCAGATGGGAGTGAGGTTGGCCCTCACAACCTGTTGTGCCATGGGTTATTATTATTTATTATTAGTTGCAAGAGTAATGGGGACGTGGTTGTGTATATTGTGTCGAAAAAAATGGAATTATTATTAATTTAAACATTCACGTAGTTACAATCTTTCGTAATTCGCTGTAAAGCTTTTGAGAATTTTCAGAACATGTACTTACCTGTCAAAACACAGCATACAATACAAAGACACTAAAAATCCATAGTTTCACAGGCATCTCATCCACATTGTCAAGTAGAGATGGAATTCTCCAACATGCATACCTGCTTTAGCATACCGCCTCATCCTTGATAATGGCATTCTTAGTGTATTTGTATTGTGCACTGTGTTCTTTACTCTGTAGAGACATGTTTTCTTCAGAATGTGGTGAAAGATGTGAAACAATACAAATATTGCATATGAAATTTCTCATTGCTTTCTGACAATATCTGCACACGTAGTGGTAAGTGCAAATTTTTCTACCCATTACTTTTTCCATATTTCAGTCTCATCCTATCAAACGCCTATGAATTTCTGTCTCCTTGCAAACAGATTCTATACTCTATTTACAGCAGCGTTCTTTACCGTCTCACCTTTTGTCTCTGAAGGTTATCGATGAGTTCCAACTGCTTTTTGAAAGCATTCAAGATTTCACTCTTCTGTTTCTGAAGCTTTTTGTTTGCTGTTTTGAGCTGTTCAATGTTCTGTCTGTCGCACTCTCTGGATTCCTAATAGAGAAGATGGATAAAGTATACTTCCTACTACATCTTGGCATTTTTTAAACTTAATATGTAATGATGTCAACATTTATTGTCACATACCAGTAACACCACCATAAAAAGCCAGCCTGCATGGTGGAGTGGTTAGCACAGCATGCTACGATGCCAGGGGTTCAATTCCAGGTTGGGTACGGGTAGAGGCACATATTTTTGGTAAATAAAAAACCAAAATTTTGGTACAAGAACAGTCAATTTCGGGTTCATAAGTGGTAAATAAAATGAAATTTCACTGTTATAGCAGTGAAAAAGAACCACATAAAATAACATTTTGGTTTTAAAAAATGTGAATATAATCCCAAATTTGATTTAAAAACTGCACAATTACACAAAATAAACATATCCCTTCTAATAGCACATTAAATCATTACCAGAATATTAAGTTTATTCCTGTATAAAGGGGTCCATTTTTGCTTCTCAAATATTTACAGCAGAATTAATCAATTTTCCATGAATTGCATAACTCACAGGATACTTCAGACTTCAGAAAGTGTCGTGTCGGTATATAAACGGTAAATTTTGTGTTTAAGAGTCTATTTCGCATCATTTCGTGACAAAACAGGGTATGAAATTGCACCTCACACCTTTCAGAAACAAGAAAAATTAACATTAGAATGTGTTATTTCACATTCGTGTTTTCGTCAAAAATGAAATATGCATGCCCATAGGCATGGGTGTTCTTTGTGAGTGTCCCTTCATCAACTTCATATATCATCACTCATCCTCACAATTAGTCAAAAGTGGCAGAAAAGCAAAGTAAAATAAACAAAATCAAATCAAACCACCTTTAAAAATATTATTTTAAAAAAATTAGTGGAGAGGCAGTCATATTTAATTACGGATCACACAGATTAATCAATATCAGTTATAATTTATACCAATCTGATATTTCTATAAATTGCCTGCAATTGAGTGCACACTTCTTCTAATTTGTTACTGGTTTTATGTATATAAAGGTATTAGTAATTTACTATTGATATGTAAAGCAAATTCCTAGATATATAGTTTCTTTTTCTAAGACAAAAACTATTTCAGTCACTGGTTCAGATTATTCATCAAGCATTACAAATTTTACATCAGACTGGCATCAGTCCATCCAGAGATACAAATGAAGAGTAAATATGGATAATCAATGCCTTGTATGGCTCCAGTTAATTACCTTTTCATCTTGGTGAGCATCTTTCAAAGCTCCCCTCAATTTTTCTGTCTCCTCCAGGACCCTGTTCAATTTTAGCTCGTTTGTATTGCCACTCTGGGTTGACTGTTTCAGTGCTTTCTTCAGAGATTCAACCTCCTGAAATTATGAACATAAATGAATAAAATTAACCTTTCTAACATGAATAAGTCAGCAATAAAAAGTCTATAAAACAAGTGTTACAATTACATGGTGCTCTTCGATCTCAACCATGAGTGACCCTGATCACATCACCCCTACTATGGGTGATGGATACGGACCTTGAATTTTTGGTGGTTTTTTCTTGCCTAACTTTCCGGTGATATATACATACACACAACTCCGACGATGCAACAAAAAGTTTGCGAAAATTCAAAATTTTTTTCACTGTCTGGTGAGTGTTTTCCTTCTCCTTCTTTGCTTTTATTTAGCCCTTTTGGCCCTCCTTTCTTTTATCCATATATATATAATATATAATATATATATATAGTGAAACACTCACCGGATGCAGAAAAACTTCACATTTTCGTGATGGTATGTCACATCTTCAGGAGTAGAGAGATATTGTAGAACTTTCGACAAGCCTGCGAAAGAAGAACCTATATATTTTTTGTAACACTGTCAACACTTTTTTCTGGACCTGGCAACACTGCAGTTTATGCTTACTCTTCGTTCTTGTCACCAAGTTCTACGTCTCTCTACTCCTGAAGATGTGACATACCATCACAAATCGGTGAGTGTTTCCTCTCTCCTGTTTCACTTTTTATTTAGCCCTTGCCCTATGCCTGTTCATGCCAGTTTCATAACTGGAAATCATTGTTGAGTTAGTTATTTTTACATTACTGCTTGGGTTACAAATACCATTTGATGGCTCTCATGTGACAGTAGATGAGATCTCCCCCAAAAGCACAAAACTTTGCTCTGTATGGTCCGGTGTGACGGTTGGTGCACACTCAATCACCCAACAGAACCCCACCACTTTGCTCACTGATGTAAAGCATTCCGATACATGAAAAATCATGGGAAACCTTTATTTACACCTGGCTTCATGTAGTTGTCGGAATTATTCCATGTATAAAACACACTATAGTCTTTTATGGGGAATAAAATTTGGGGAAAAGTGCACATTGTATGTATGTAAATATGGTACATTTTATTTTTTAAAGCCTAAAACACAAGGAATGTAAAAATTTTTGTAGTATTTTATAGTTTTTAAGGTTGAAATGTGTTGAAATTCACGATAAAGGATAGAATTTGCATTTTATGCCAACTTCGCATTATTTACCAATTTCAAATGCATGAACAGTTTGTTTAGAACATGTCACTGTACATATAAACACTTTATGCAACAATTAACATTTTTTGGTATTGTCACACATTTGTGAAAAATCAAGGTTCCTAGTGATGGATGGATTGAGTCCTACCTCCACACTCTTGAACTTTTATATTATCCTCCTCCTAAAAATGCCATGTATCATTTTCTTGCAATCAGAAATTTCAACACTGGGAAAACTTTCTTTGTTCAAACAAGGATGCCTTCACTATCTGAAACCCTTGATTTCAAAGTGAGAATATCATTTATATTTTCTCTGAGCACAATTGTGTTAACACTGTTCTACAGATAATCTAAAATTGAGCCATTTGGCTGTTTCTGTCCCCCCCCCCCCCCCAAGGCTATGGACACATCCTCCCCAAAGCTGTTCATTATACCCCTCCCCCCAATACACACACGAATATAGTTTGGATAAACACACAGTTATTGATTTTTGTTTGAATGTGGATAATTTGATTTCATTTTTTTAAATTAAATTTTCGAAATATGTACGTAAGCTTTAGACAACGAAAACTGACAGAATTTTACAATTATCCAGTCAGTCGTAGCGCATGAACACATGCAAGTGAAACTAATCGTGCTGAAATCATCCAACATTAAAATTGAAAGAAAACATGAAGCATTATTTTTATATACCACTGGCCGAGATGCCAACAATCGAAAGGCGCATGACATTCGAAACCTTTCATTGTAGTTGAAATTAAAAGACTAAAGAGAGGAAAAGTATGGCTCACTTTCATGTTTGCTACAGGAAATAGTATTCTTGTGGAAGTTGTTAAATCATGAAGTAGATGCTGAACATTCAATAACCATAACTAAAAGTCAATAACAAACGAAACAATCCCCCCATTGTTGTGTGAAGATATGTAGAATTGGCCTCAGCTGTGTGGCCTTAAAACTGAAGCCATTTCAGCAACCTACAGCTGCTTTTGTCAGTGTAAAATACAAGCAAGATGCTAAAAGTGTGAACTCAGGCATTTCAATTAAACTGTACACACTTACCAATAAATGTCATACCCACTTACTTTTTTGAGAGAGGCATTTTCCGTTTCGGTTTTGAGCAACTTGTTCTGTGCAGACTCGAAATTTAACTCCAGCTTTCTTAGTTGTTCCTGGAGTTTTGTGACGGTCGATGCATGCTTCCTTTTCTCTTCTTCCGCACAGCGCAACTCCGCCTGACACTTTTCCAGATCTTCTATCTAGGAAAATAAAGGCTGCAAAATTACTTCTCAGTACTGTTTGACCAGCGATCCGAGAGCTCTCGAGTTTTCTGCGCATGCCCGAAGTAGAAGAGTCCAGTCGTAAATTGGGGGAGTTTGCGGAACCGCTTCTCTGAAACTCGAGCAGCGCGAGTGTCACGTGGGGAAAGAGAGCAATGTTGCCAACCGGAGAATATTGTCACAAGATATTGGAAGTGCTCTGGCCGTGGAGAGGCATCTTTGCAAAAGCTGAAGTCTTGAACGTAGCGCCAGTTCGGCAGCTTTGACCCAACCCCAGAGGAAGCCGACTGGACCCGTATCTGGTTTCGAGCCACCACTATGGGCGTCCGGAAGGGGGGAAAGGGGGGACACCCCCCTCTGAAAAATGAAAAAGTCATCCAAAAATTATGTATTTCGCACATATAATTTCATTTTAGCCACAATAATATGTGTTAATTATTCCATGATCACCATAAATTCAAATTTAAGCAATGCATTTTTAATGAAGAGCACTATTTTTGGAGAAAATGTGCCTCGTTTGCCCCACCTGGGAAAAAAAATACCTTCCTTGCTCCTCCCTGGAAAAAATCCTGCGG
Organism: Lepisma saccharinum; assembly: GCF_977018435.1. NCBI lineage: Eukaryota > Metazoa > Arthropoda > Insecta > Zygentoma > Lepismatidae > Lepisma > Lepisma saccharinum. The sequence goes on along the minus strand of NC_139249.1, from coordinate 30,330,242 downwards.
ACGTCCATGGCCACCACCTGTTTTTCCGTAAAGCGCTGTTGTTACTTTTGCCTGCAGTGTTTAGACATCCATTCATTCACTGCGACGTTTTACTCCCAAGGTCTTTATATTATATATAAAAAAATAGGACAGCACAATAACACTAATCGAGATTCAACTCTTCAATACCAACAGTGAACCTAAAATTGGCAAACGGCATGGTTGTGCATGTCCCTCGGTTTTCGTTACTTATGTTCTGGTGGATAAGCATCCTCGCAGATTGGTAACACTGTTCAACGTGCAACCGCGAGCGGCGTTCTCGCGCCTGCCTTCCTACCGTCAACTTCCCCTTTTTCTTGGCACTTTGCCAACTGGAGCTCTCGGATCGCTGGTCAAACAGTACATCAATTTTAAAATATGTTAAGTGTTTATGAATTTGCGGGAGAGCTTATCAGTTCATACTATCCTGTAATCAAGGGTTCAATTCTTTGAGCTGGCAAATGTCAGTGGGTTGGATATCACTTTGAACTGTAGACCAAGGCCTCATTAATTTCTGTGAATATACACCATACATTTAAGAACCCCAATTCATTATAAACATAATATCTACACATTATTATGTAATTATTTCATTTCATTTCCTTTGGGTCCAAAATGTCCTTGTTAGTGGCAACAAGGGGTGGGCATATATGAAATTTTGTCTGATATTGATAAAGTGCCAATATAAAATTTACCGATACTTATAAGCAATAGTCTACTGATCTAATATAAAATTTCAAATTGCCCTTGAAGAATGGTTCATTGGCCTCCTTAATAAACATATGTTACCAGATGACTGCAATGAAAAAAGAAGCTGCTGCATATTTAGACATTTGCTTTAAAAAAAGTAGGGCATGGAAGGGCATGGAGAATATATGTTTATATCCATAAAAATTGTAACAAAATAGCAGAATATTGCACTAAATTACCGTATTTACGCATGTAAATACTCTCAGGACTCTCAAACTAGCAGTTATCAGCACAAGATTTCTTTCATTAAGGCATTTACACACTTCATATATGTCATATTATTTGACCAGTAATACATTTTAATTATTATTTTCTTTTTCCTTTCATCCAAAGTACCACAAAAATCATAGTGTTTCCTCATTTTGTGATGAGCTTATGTCAACCGCATTGCTCATTAGTGTCGCCATTTTGAATGGAATACTGTTGCCATATTCAGAAACTACAGAATTTAAGCTTTACAACGATATATAACATGATAGGGTTCCGTAAACATGAAAAATCAATGCAAGTGTCACAAAATCATGGAATGAAACTGTACGGTTTCGTGTTGGCTGTCCAAATTATTCCATGCATAATACGCACCACAGTTTTTGGGGGCAAAAATTTTGGAAAAATGTCTGCATTATACATGAGTAAATACGGTATAAGATATTTACAGATATATTGGATCAGCAAAACTATTGTTAATTTTACCGACACACTGATATGCCTATATCGGCTGATACAAATAGAGTATAGATTAATTTGTCCATCCTTGTGAAAACCTCAACCCAATTTTATGCTCCCAGACTTTACATTTTCCTGTGTTCTCCTGAAGAACGTAAATTTGAAGGTCCACTATTCTTTTTTAACATAAAATGTATATTTTTAAAGTTAAAACAGTATGAAGAACGTAAATTTGAAGGACCATTATTACATTTTTTAACATACAAAATCTATTTTTAAAGTTAAAACAGTGTGAAAAATTATTACAATATACCCAGTTCAAATCTGAAGTGTCATAAGGAATTACATAAAAGATAAAGTGTGTTATACTGGAAATATAACTACAGCAAAAAAACAAATTTATTTAAGGTCACTTAAATGTAACTTGTAAAAGACACATATAGATGGGGTGATGTATCATTCCTGTTACCTAAGAAAGGCCGAAATTTTGTTAGAAAATAAAACATGAGGATTCTATTTACCAATTAGTTTTACAGCTAAAGCAATATTATACTGTAAAGTAACTCACCGCTTTTCTATAGTCAACTTCAAGGGCATCGTGATCTTCCTGAAGAACTTTGGCTTTGGCTTTCAGGAAGCTTATAGTTGAGGCAACTCCTATGTTTTTTAATCCTGACAACTCATCATCGCCATCTTCAGAACTTCAAAGAGCAAAGAATCCAATAACAGGAAAACTGTCAGGTAAACATATGAGGTGTATAAATTCATGGTGCAAAAAGTTTACGTTTGTAAATACAAAAGAATGTTAATTTTTGGGTTGAGTTTATTCATTAACAATCTATAATTACGTAAAGCATGGCAGATTTAGACTGTAATGGTGAACTCAAATGGAATGATAGGGGTGAGAGTTGGAGTAATGGAGATATTGGAGGCCATCCCATTCTCCATAGCCCTCAGAACAATGCCTCAACTCATCCCCCTCATCCCGACAAAACTACAACCCATGCCTGCTCCAAGCCCTAATCAACCGTGGCTACCCCACTACCCTCATGAACAAACAAATAACCAGAGCCACCTCCCACACCCGCACCTAACAATCCAAAACCAATCCCCTGCACTGATCACCCAATACCACCCACCCTCACCTCATGAAAATCAAACACACACTCCACTCCTCCCTCCCTCCTTCACAGTGATCCTGACATGAGAGATATCTCTGAGACAAACCCAGGGTTATTTTCCATCCATCTTGGTCCAAAACACACCAACCCCCTTCATCCCACAGATGCAACAAACTCAGGTGCAAGACATGCCCCATAAAACTCACCTTCCAACCTTCCTGACCCCTACCGCTGCTGGGGAGTTCACCCTTCACCTGAAGAGCACTTGCCACTCGTCCAACCTCATATACACCCTCATCTGCCATATCTTTGTTGACACTACCTCCTTGATCCTCAGAATCAGTAACAACCGATCCTCAACCCAAAACTCCGACCTCACTGTCGTCACCAACACCAACAGCCACAAAACAGTATTACCCAAATGCACTGCAATATCCTTAAGCAGGCAATGGGAAAGGGCGTACATACCAGGCAGCCATGCCACTATACTCCCCAGACAACCTAGCCACCCAATAATCATTGTACCCTTCCTTCCCAAATTTCACCCACCCACCACCAACCATGCAGTAAACACTGGTACCTCCTCGTCAACCCTTGTGATCTATTACTTCTTTCTGGCTATACTGCTGTACTGACGCCATCTTCAGTATTCTGTGCTTCTACTCTACTGTAAACATGCAGTGAAGATTCGAAACATCAACATTTATCTTTTGTGTTTGGAGTTTCCATTCTCCTATAACCCAACACAGATATTTCTGGCGTGCGATGTGCGACACAACTCAAGAAGCAGTGTTGCTAATGGAGCAGATAGAAAAATTGCTGGAGTGCGCCGATGCACAGCTGTTACGTACAACAAGAAAATTAGAGAATTTAGGTCTATCTAACGTTGAGTTTTTAAATGTCATGCATTATACCAGGACTAGGATTATTAATATGTACTAACAAGTGGCTTTGTATGTAGCTACATACATATGGACTAAAAATTCGCAAAATATGGACTAACACATACATAAAATTTCCAAAAATGCTGCAAAGAAGACTTCTTCATAGTGATTCCTTATTTGAGTGATTTCAAACAAAATAAACACTTTATTATTTTCCATTGCATTAATGCACTGTTGGCATTCTAACTCTTCACTCCCAAAACCAGTCTACACTGGTAGGGAACTGCAACGACAGATAATACACGACCGACACTACCACTGCTTTGAGAACTAATCATAGGTGCCAACTCCGTGGGGCTTGGGGGGCTCGAGTCCCCCCCAATGTTAATGTTGTGGGGGCAGAGCCACTCAAATAATTTTGCTTAAGAGGATCTAATGTTTTATTTTGCTTCTCTTGTAAAGTTTACTCTGAATTGCGCCACATGAACTTAACTATAAATACACATTTGAAATGTTCTAGCCCATCAAATTTGGAGGGCTGAGACCACTAAACCATCAACTTTGGGGGAGGGGGCTATGAACGAAGACAGCAAAACACATGACTTATTACTATACCAAGTATATAATTATGAGTATTGTTAACATTTTTACTAAAAGAGTTTCAAAATAACGAGGTGATATGACAATTATACCAGTATGTTGTTTAGTGATTTCTGAACAATTTGAGGTTGTAAACATGACTTTCAGGCAATATTGATATGTACGATATTTAGTTATCCTCGAAATCTCTTCCTCTAGTCCAAAGAATAAGGGGAAAATAATTCTAAAGTCTTGGAGTTTATTTAACACTGGCTTGCAGTAAAGTATGCAAGGAAAGCTTATGAAAAGTCTGTATTACGAAAGTGGGAATGGCTATGATAAAAGGCATTATTGCTGAAGCACGGCGTGCTATGTATTTATTTATTATTGCAAAATTAAATTTAAAAAGTAAAATATTGTAGCAAGAACAAAAACGTAAAACTATTTGCCTGCGATTTGTGTTAGCATTTATGTAAATAATTAAATAAAACTGTTAAATATTGTAAATATTCGCTGTTTTTATGGGTACGTCAACACTAAGGTTCTTTGCACCCGTCAGATGTCCTTTCTTTACAAGTCTGTTGCGGACATTAACACACACCCATGCCCTCGCCGGGACTCAAACCCGAGACCTCCGGATCAAAGCGAGTTGAGCCGACCACCCAACATGCTCGGCTACCGAGGCCGGCATAAAACTGTTATGTTGGCCTCTTAATGTAAATACATAGCCTACTTTTAAATAAAAATGTTAATTGTTATCTAAAAAACAAATGAGCAGACACACGTTTTTCATGTTACATTTCATTTGTATGAGGAATATAATAGCTGCTTAAAAACTGCTATACTAAGACGTAATTTTTATTTTTAAAAAAGGGAGGGAGTGAGTCATTCATTCATTTATTTCAGTGATCAGAGCCCCCCCCAATAATTTTGACAAGTCAGCGCCCCTGGAACTAATAACATGCGAATGTGTTAAACCTCGACAATTGGACCACAACACTCCTCCTCAAGCAGTATTATTGCCTCTCGGCGACAGTCGTTTGCCTTTGTTGTACATTTACAAACGATGCCGGCTTCCACAACAATAACAAGTACATATACTGCCACTAGACTATAAGCCGCGCGTCTTTATTTTTATTTATTTATTTATTTTTCTATGAACTTGTCGCTCATCAAAGCATGGCAATTTTAACACAGAAAACAATATGCATCGCATTAAGCAGCAAAAATGACAGCCTCATCTATGCAATTTCTACAAGAACATATGTCGGAGCCAAGAGTTGAAATGCTCATGGAGCCACATAATTTATTTCTTTTGAACAATTCCAAAATTATGAAATATGAACAATTTGTGAATTTTCCGAGCTTGGCTATGCAAGGTTTTGATTTCAACTTTGACAGAACTGGAGGCATTATGGAATTTAATGTTCATTAACAAACACACACTTTCACATACACACACACAATTAACGCACACAACGTCAAACCGGTCAAATACTTAGTACGAAATAAAAATATGGTGCTTCGAATCCAACAAAACTCACCGTCACTTTAACTGCCTTTCTCCTTCAGTGACAGAAATAGTGATTCATTATTACAGTTGGCAACACTAGTTACTAGCTAGCCAATGAACATGCACTGCATAAAAGAAGCAACCAGTTCGTCATGCTATATTGCCACATTACCATCCCTGCAGAACAGTGTGAACCGCGAGCTAGAGCACTATTCAATTGTTTTCAATTATGTTTGCGCGAGTGTGTCCAGGAATGGAATGACAATAAGGCAACAATGGCGAAGGTTGGTGAGCAGCGTAGAACACGTGATGTTAAGAGAGAGGGAGACGAAACGAAAATTGGTATGTGCGCAACAGCAAAGATATGTGTGATGCACTCTACTTCACATATTTTTTGTTTATCCACCCTTCTGGTTCTTTTCCTTATTCTATTCTTGTATTATATATAATGATCTATATAACATTACTTAAACAGTATTTGGCCGGGCCTAAGAGTTCTTGACTTTACATTGCCTGATGAAAAAAATGCCAAATTCATTCTGGTTGACACCTACAAAAACCTTACCCAGAAGAATCCTGCAGAAGATGGACTGGAACATTTTCTCCAGCACCACGATTGCCCGTTGCTTTTCTTGTTACTCCAAGGCCTTTCTTTGGTACATCTGAACGTCCTTCTGAAGAAACACTTGGAGGTTTTCTTTCTCTTGAGGCTGGAGTCCTCCTGTAAATTATAATTTGTTTCAAACAGGCATAAATTTAATTTATAAACAAGTGCCATGTTCCAGAAACACTAATAAAACAAAGTGAGTGTTACGATCAAATATCTTGTAAAGAAACACTAGATCATGAGATGGTGCTGATTTTCAGATGAAAAATTTTAAGTCAGAAGGAACAACAGCGGCAAAATTGAAAATTGGAAGTGTCCCGCTGGACCCATAATTCTCTGAAATAAACCATATTGGCACAATGAGGTATAAGTTATGTTTAAATTTAATGGAACAATATATTATCTAACAGGTTTTTCAGTCACCGTTGGTTTCTTGTGTGCAGCTTATACAAATAACTTTCTCAGTGACATACCTTCTTCCTCTTGCCTTTGGTACAGTCCTCAATCCTGATTCTGAAGAACACTGAAGAGCAATCCGTTCTTGATATTTCTACAAGAGAAAATCAAATCAAAATACTGTGCATGCTTATGTGTTGACTGCAAATCTTTAGCTGACATATATTTCTATATGTTCCACATTAATATGTGGGCTTTATGTGTTGTTCAAAAATAACACAGAAAACTGAAATAATCATAATTCAATTATGTAATGTTACAGCAAATGCAATAAAGACATTTCACTGTGTAATAAAGTTCTCTTTAAGGTTAACCAGAAGTGATCACACACTGGAATCCAAGCGTTAGGAACCAAACTTGGGAACTCTTAAGACTGCCGATAAGATACATTGCTCACATTAAATTGTAACTAAGTATTCTTTGATAACTGTCATTAATTAAATTGATTGAATGCTGAACTAGTAACCCAAGTAACCTGAACCGTTGGGCCAACTAGAGTTTTACGTGGGAAAGGTTGGGTATACATTGGTTGACAAATTGAAGTTGGTCTTACGTTGGGCCAACAGTTGCCAAATGCTTGTCCAACCATGAAAAATTGAGTCAAAATCAGGTTTAAAAACTACTTTCTCCTGTTAAAATCATATTGAACGGTATGCTGTAAATCCTAGTGTAAAATAAATGATGTGTAACAGTGCCTTCTTCCAAATATTTCAGTCACAGTACATACTGAAAATATAATATTTTGTTAATGAAAGTAGAAGCTAACTTGAAATCACTCACCAGTCTTTTGTCAGCTGCCATGAATGAAAGATATTTCTGTGTTGGGAATTACTTATGGTTTGTCTGTTTAGCTGTAGTAAAACAAGAACATTCTCACAGGTATTCTTGTTAAAGTGGTTCAATTTTATATTTATATATATATATATATATAAACAATGCTTTGTGCAGACTAAATTATCTTCTTTTTTTTTTTGGGTGCATCAGCACTTAGGTTATTTTGCACCCGTCACATTATACAGAGGCCAGCCCCCTATCATTACAAATGGCAACTCGAACGTTCCATAACTAAAAATCTTAAAATCTTCTGACTTATGTTAAAAGCTGAGGCTGTAAACGGGCACTCAGCACACACAAGGACAAAAAACAGGACAACACACACAAAATTATACTGGCCATAGTGCCAGTCGCCAGAGCTTCGTTAGTCTACAGTCCAGGGTGTACAAAGTGGAAGTGAGGTTGACTTTTGGGCCCCTATGTGGAAGGTACCCCTTACACCCCGACTAAATTATCTGAAATGTGTAAAACTACGTAAACTGTAGAAAGTACTTTGTGCTACCACTTGAAGATACCTTGAAAATAATGATACTACGTCAATGAAAAATTTTGTGTAAATTTTTATTTTACAGAAATAATTTGTACCAAAGTTTATATTTGGTCTTGCAATAAATTTCATACATATATAGATGAAAAAAAAGAAACAGGAATAGAATGAAGAAAAGTGCCAGAAGGCAGAATACAAAAATATATGAGGTAGGAGACAGTAAACACTTACCACTAATAGTCTGATTCTCTACTCTGTGATCATGCAGCTTGACCGCAAAATATATGAACAAGTTTTCATTTGTAATGAGTGTTTACTGTCTCCTACCTCACATATTTGTATGTACGAGGGTCACTATTTATATTTTGAGCCTTGGCAACACTGATTGAAGTTAGGCACGATTTGACGATTGCACGGAATCGTCTGGCATTATTGACTATAACGTACTTCAAATGTTTTGTCAATAGCTTCATTTGTGTTCTTTATGTTGCCTTGGAGATTGTGCGACAACAATAAAATGGAATTAACTCGTTAACATTTTCGTGCGATGATGTTTTACGATTTTCGACGTGGATTATCAAGACAAGAGTGCATCGATCAACTTACTTCCACATTTGGCGATGAAACCCCATCCTTTGCCACTGTGAAACGCTGGTATAACAAATTTAATCGTGGCCGCCATTCGCTCACCGACGAGATTCGCGAAGGTCATCCAAAATCAGTTGTTGTTCAAGAAAACATTGATGCTGTGCAAAACCTAATACTGCAAGATCGTCATGTGACATACTGTGAGATTGAGTCAACCATAGGCATCAGTTCCACCAGCATATATAAAATATTACATGATCATTTAGCTGTGAGAAAGGTATGTTCTCGTTGCATCCCACACAATTTGACAAAAACTCAAAAAGACGGTCGCGTCAATTGGTGCAAACAAATGCTCAATAAATACAATCGTGGTGCTTCAAAAGACGTATATAAGATTGTAACAGGTGACGAATCATGGATATATGCATATGAGCCGGAACGTAAACAGCAGTCGACTGTATGGGTGTTTCAAGATGAACCCAATCCAACAAAAGTTGTTCGCGCTCGAAGCACATCGAAACAAATGGTCGCCTGTTTTTTCGGGAAAACTGGTCATGTGGCAACTGTGCCTTTAGAGGAATGTAGAACGGTCAACTCTGAATGGCACAACAATTTGTTTGCCAGAGGTCTTCGGTCAAATACGAAAACAAACAAGCGCTGTCGGATCATTCTTCATCAAGACAATGCCAGCTGTCACACATCTCGTCTAACAACCGACTTTATGAACAGTCAAAAAATCGAATTGATGGGTCATCCATCGTACAGTCCTGATTTGGCACCCAATGACTTCTTCTTGTTCCCGAATGTCAAGAATAAATTGCGTGGACAACGATTTTCGTCGGCGGAAGACGCCGTTGATGCGTTCAAAAACCATATTATGGAGGTGTCTCAAGAAGATTGGAAAAACTGCTTTGACAAATGGTTCAAACGAATGCAAAAGTGTATTGACCATAAAGGAGAATACTTCGAAAAACAATAAAGCAGTTTTCAATGCCAAATTCCTGTTTTTTTCATTGTTAGGCTCAAAATATAAATAGTGACCCTCGTATACACAGAAGGTTGTTTGCGATCTATGGTAACAAATTCAAACATCTGTAACTGATGAAAAACCACGCCTCCACCAGCACTGATGTTCGATGTGACAGCCACAAGTGCGATCTATCACTCTGCATCGCAGTTTCCACTCCAAGAAGCTGGTGCAAAGTACAGTGATATCCAGTTTATACCACTCCTCCTGACAGGCTTTCAAGAGACCGTCCATGGTTCGCGGTCGTCTGTATCCAAGGGCCTTTTTCAATAACCCAAATGCACAGAAATCCACAGGCGATGCATCAGGTGATTTAACAGGGATGTTGCTGTAAGGCATGGAATGTGTTCTCGTTTCTCTCTCCATATCCTCCAAGAAGCGGCAGCTTGAAGCAGATGTATGGCTTGAAGCCTTATCCTGACGCAGCCAGACTATGGTGGAACCTGTGCTAATTTGGGGCCAGGACGTGAGTCTGATAATAGGAAGAGTTGATTTTCACATTTGTAGCTACCCGGCAAATAGTTAACTTGCCATTGTAGCTGTATTCTGCAATGACCATGAAACCCTTAGGAAAACTTTCCTTCATCTCCTGACACCATCTTGCGAACCCTTTCCCACCATATGGTTGGTAATATAGTGCCCGGGCTTTGCTGCATTCACTTACATACACATATGCCTCATTTAATGTGAGAAGAAACATCAACTTTCACCGGCCAGGTGGCGTTCATGCAATGTGCTGGGGCAGCAGCTTATGAACTTGGCATTTATGCCGCTTTGCAGGTTCAAATCCTGTTCGATAATGGTGTTGACAATTGTCACGGAGATCACCAATTTCACTGCAATGGCTTTCTGCATTGCTGGATTCGAGCCAGAGACTAGGGCATTCACCTCCTGAATGATCTCCGGGGTCCTGCTGGTGGCTGGTTGTAGATGTGCACGTTTCTTGCCCTCTGGAATCAGTCCTCTCCTGGCCTTGCCTTGTTTATGCACCACACATGAGATACCCTTCTTGGAGACAGTAAAACCATGCCTCTTACATTGCTTGATAATCTCGCAATATAAGTATTTTGCATGGGAAAGGGTCATGATGTACTCTTCTCAGAATGGTTCAATTTTTGCCAACATTCTACATGCACGGCACTCAAACACACTGCTCTACACTCTGTACGTGTTACTCATACTGTTGCATTTCGCGTCGCTTCCGTACATTTACATGTGGTGCTACTGTGACCTTTGCAACTTGTTACCATAGATCGCGAACAACCTTTTGAATATATATAACAACACAAACCTATCTATACTTTAGTTTTCAGTACGTTGGCCCAACATAAGAAAAAAAAAAACACTTGGAACCACAACCAAAATTACCATTGCCCATGCTTACATTTAGCCAACCAATTTTAGTAACTTCGGAAGTTTTCTTTTCGAGAAAAAAAACATTGTTCCATTTATTGAGTTTCCACGTATGTGAATGATCAGCACTGTTGCCTTTGGCAAGAGTGGTCGTACATTTAAATCCTGGCATTTATACAGCATCATGAGGTTAAGTGAGGACTGCTGTGAAGTTTGTAGCTGGCTCCAATTCTAAAAGCTAATGGAAACAGCAACAGAAGTCAATGCACTGATCATGTATTAACAATATGAAGAGCTGCTGCAGTCACATTTGACCATGGAAACGGACTTTTGAGGAACACAGCTGATTTCAATATACGACGGCTATTTTTTTTAACCTCTGATAGGTCATGAAATCCAAATCACAGTGAATAGCAAAATGGGTTTATTGACAAAAGTTACGTACTTGTATAATCTACTTTTCAACATAATCACCAAGAAGATTCAGACATTTATCGTACCGATGCACCAGCTTTCCAATACCCTCTGCAAAAAAAGGTGCCGCCTGTCTCTTGAGCCAGGTCTGCATGGTGTCCCGAAGCTTCTCATTGGTGTGGAAGTGTTGTCCTCCCAACCACTTCTTCATCGCTGGGAAAAGGTGGAAGTCACTCAGTGCCAGGTCTAGGCTGTAGGGAGGGTGATCAAACACTTCCCAGTGGACAGTTCCAAAATCGTGAACAAACGCCTCGTCCGAACCACTTGATCCACACGCTGCACGAGTTCATCTGAGCTCGCTACAGACTTCCGTCCTTGACCACCTTCATCATGAACGTCCGTTCAGCCATTTTTAAATTGCTGCACCATTCGCGAACCACGCCGTTACTCAGAAAGTTTTCACAGTACACACGGCTCATTCGATGGTGAATTTCCACTGCATTATGCCCCTCTGCCTGTACAAATCATATCACACTATGCCCCTTGCACTTGGTGGGAGAGTCGATGGTAGCAGACATCTCTACGTGCCTGTCGCTCAGCTTCAACTGAAGCATTGGCCTTGGGAATGGTGGTGGTATAACTTGACAAGTTTAAAAACAAGATGCTGCAATCCATTGTTTGCGCACCTCACATCACATTTCCCCACTCCATTGTCTGCGGCGACGTTCATTCGCAGTGTTGCAAACTGGAGGGAGCTGAATCCTCTGAGAATTTTCAACGAAATTTGAATGTGAAAGGCATGAATTAGTATCCCGTCACCTACGCTACCTATTGATTGCGCTAAATTCTAAATACATTTTGATATTTTCCCTTTAAACGTTAAATGAATTAAGTTATATTAGGGATATTTCTTACCAGCATAAGAAATGTATGAAATAAAACGATAGAAAAATGAAAAATATATAAACGATAGAACTGAGCTCACCTTCTAAATGTTTTCCAGTTCTCCTTCATCAGTTTCACTCTCCCACTCATCCGAGTCTGCGTCTACCGATGAATCTGTGTCCGTGTCTGAATCGGCTTCACCAAGTCTAATTATCAGTTCATCTACACGCTCGTCCATAAGTCCATCTCTTTCAAAGTAAGAATCTTGCAGCCAAGAGTAAAGAGCATGAACATTTTAATGCTTTAGAAAAGAACACAGGCAAGTGTGTTATCAGATTGCCTTCTCGTAGTGATTGTTGTACGATAAACAAATGAACCACCACCCCACTCGGTCAGTTTAAAAAAACAACAAAAAAAACAGGCCACTGCTCGATGTCGCATTCAGAAAATGAAGTCATTCGCCCTATAGTTTCTCTTCGTTATAAACCTTAACGCACGTGCGTAATACTACAGTTTACGATCGGCGCACTGCACGCATTTTCAAAGGTCGGATTAAATAAAATGAACCACTGATATAATAGGAGCCTGCATGCACCGTCACGGTAAACAGTGAAAATTGTTTTGTCATATTTGTTTTAGCTTAATTTTGCTGAGTTGGCACCACTGGTACTCTCAACGCCAGACCAGTGAGTAGAAGAGTGGTGGGGAGGATGACGTAATACGAAGTGCTCGGCAGCGATCTGCGCATATCGGGACTTAACTTGTCAGGCTATAGTGGCAGGGGGGATGATCATGTTGCGTGATGCCCCGCTTCCTAGTGCTTCACGGGCCACCTGGCGGCGCCATCAAAGATTGAAAAAAAATAGCCCTCGTATTATCATCTGCATGTGAAAAAATTCATTTTGCATAGAATGTATTTCGTTTCTTGCAATGATAATGTCAGAGGGAAGTAGGGGATAGAATCATCCCCTTCCCAGCAAACAAGAAAACTTATATAAACAAAATCTGTTAGTACAAATATGCATTCTTCTATGCTATTTTGGGAAATACATGAAATGCATCTGCCTCCAGTACCATCACTGGTTCCTTCACATTCAATACCCAGAATAATCTTAACCAGGAAGATGCATTATCTCCACATGTGACATTCAGTTCAGTAGAAGCAATGCTGTTGTATGTCACTTTTCTACCTCAATTGTAAGAATCAGGGTGGTATTACAAACAACATTCTCATTTCTGGTTCTAAATTTTCGGTACTTGGGAGATTTAATATATATATAATTTATACAGGGTGATTCAAAGCTATCTTCATAGGTTCACAATATCATGGCTCTTCAATAAATTGCAATACAATAACATCTTATACATGAATAGAAAAGAAAAATCTCCACAATTCATTTCATGGTCACAGATCATGGATGGATTGGTGCAACCCTTCAGAAAATGTGCCCAAAAATTCTTATAAATCATTGTAACACAATATGTCTTGCAGAACTTCACATAAATACCATTGGCGAAGTGTGGTCTTAAAAAGAAGGCAAGCAATGCAGTACTCCGAAAAATGGGGGTGGGGGGTGGGAGGTAAATAAATTATACAGCCCATTGCCCCAGTTTTTCTAGGAAAGAAAGGACATTTTAAATACTAATTTAACCCAACTCATCTTCAACGGCCATGCTGTTTAGCTCAAAATTCTTATCACGTTATTGATATAATAAAATACTTGCTATTACTTACAGCTTCCTGTACATAATTTGAAATATCCATGTTTGTTTTGGTAAATTCACAACACACCAAACAAAAGGGATTCCATATTATAAAGGGGTATCGGAAAATATAGAAAAGACTGTAAAGGAATACGGGGTTAGATGTGGGATGAAGGCCCCCCGGAATATAGAAAAACACTTCACAGAATATAAGAAGGGAGGAAGGGGGCAGGAGAACCCAGATGGACAAAAAGGTATATACATGATAGAATGCGAATATGGCAGGGAATGTATCGGACAGATGGGAAGAAGCATGCACGTGATACGGGGGGAGCATGAGGATGACATCAGAGAGGGAGTCCCCAAAACAGGGTTATCAGAACATATTATTAAAAGTGGGCATGAAATCGTAAAGAGAGAGGTCATCAGGAAAGAGGAAAATAAATTCGGTAGAAATGTTTATGAAGCTGCGAATATTTGCATAGGGAGGAGTACTAAACTTAATAGGGATGATGGCAATTTAGAAGAAGGGTGGGCAAGACTTTTCAAAAATGGGATTAGGCAATGAAAACAGAACGTAAGATTGGCTTTCATGTTACCCGGAGGACATCCGAGTGGCCGGCGAGGAACGAGAATTTGTACTAGAATGGTGACGTAATAGGAGGGGAAGCAGCTTTCACCTCATATCAGATTGGTGCTGTTCACTAGTGCTGGCCGTGCAACTCACGTGGGTATTTATCGATTTCATGTGTTCCCGATTTTTAAATGGTTTTAATCAAAATTAGTGGTCTGTCTGCACTGGATTTTAATATGAGGAGTTTTTTAATTAGGAATGTATCAGGGATTGTTTTAAGTGTTTTCAACCCTACCCTCAACCTTTTTGAGTCACAAGGTATTGAACGTTGTTCGCGGGACAAAACAAATGAGCGTTGGGCCCACGACATGTTGCCAATCGTACTGTAAAGTGCGAGAGTGTCTTTTTGGGCATCGATATTGCTAGCACCAGAAAGCAGCGGGGGTTGATGGTACAACTGCACACGTGGTCTTGCATGAGGGAGTTTCACACACAAACACGCAAATAGACAACTGGCAAAAGCAGAAGTATGCTTGGCAACGTTGCTTTGGGAGAGCGATGTGAGCCCTTCAGCCTTTACTTCGCAACTGAGTTTGTTGACATCGAGCCACACACCCCCGAAGACGATTGGGGGATAGAAAGGGCCAGAAATAACCATCAAATTCAGCCGCCAGTTGGGAGTTGGGTTCAGTATAGAGGCATTACGTGTGTGACATTTCACACATAAAATGTAAGGCTCTAGACATGAGATTGGATTAAAATATTCATAATAAAATGATTTCATAGAATTACGAAGTATCTTGTGAGGTCTGCTTCCAAAAAATTTTAAAAAATGAGTTTGAGGACATAGTCTAAATGCATGAGGAGCATTAACGAAAATGTGTTGCATGTGTGACACTTATAAAAATGTAGCCAAGTTTGACTTCAATTGCCTGTGATGCATTATTAGCTACAGATGCTAATAATTTTTGTTGATGAAATATGCAGATTGTATGCATTCACAAATATTTAAAACTTAATACAATTAAAAAACAATAATAATTTTCAGATATATTCACTTTGTTATTTATGTGGAGTACAACCACTTTTTGTGGAATGTCCCATTACTGTTTTGCAAGACATTAGAAAACTATGGCATTGTGGAAGTGTAATGATCTCTCTGAATTACCCTGTAGAATATCTTAATTATTTGTAGGAGTTCCTAGAATTTCCCCTCATTTTAAATTTTAAAAATATCACACTGGTAACAATGAGGAGAATAGCAATTATTAGAAACTAATTCGTATCATGCCGAAGGCATGACTCGAATCCGGGACCCTGGGCACCATAGTCCGATAGTCTAATCATTTCATAAAAAGGGCCCGAGTATGAAAGAAGCTGGAAAGAGCTTCTTTCAAGCAAACACCACCTGCGATCTTCAGCGGATGTAATTGTAGTACAAAAATAGACAGGCTAAGATTCGAAACAAGAACCTTTGGTGGCATGACCATGAAAACACTCAAGGAGCAAATATGGAAATGTACAGTCATGCATACCAGAACTCACCATTACGTTGTTCATTTCCTTCATCAAGGCATTTGTCTTTAACTCTAGTTCTGCATTTAATTTGTGAAATGCCTCTTCTTTCTTCAGAAGGTCTGACTCCATCTTCGTCAATTTCTGAAAAATGCAACAAGTTTCTTCTTCACTTCAAGATTAATACCTGAACAACACATCATGTACAAACAATTTGTGTTATCAAATAACTTCAACAGCATCTACTGAGGCAGAGTACGTACCCTAGAAGGCCTAAAAGCTAGTGTGTGGATAAATCACTGGCTTTGAGTTATGGTTAGAGGCACATATTTTTGGTAAATAAAAAAGCAAATTTCGGTACAAAAACGGAGTCAATTTCGGGTTCAAAAGCGGTAAATAAAATACAATATCGGTGTTATAGCGGTGAAAAAATGGATGAAAAGTGGTATATAAAAAGACATTTTGGTTTTAAAATTGTGAATATAATCCTAAATTTGATTTAAAAACTACACTTATTCCAGAGAATTAACACTTCACTTCTAATAGCACATTTATGTAGTTATCAGAGTATTAAGTTTATTTCTGTGTAAAGGAGTCCATTTTTGCTTCTCCAATATTAACAGCAGAATTAATCAATTTTCCGGGAATTGCATAACTCTGAGGATAATTCAGACCTCAGAAGGTGTCGCGTCGGTGAATAAACCCTGAACTTTGTGTTTAAGAGTTAATTTGGCTTTTTGCAGTTCATTTCGCATTATTTCGTGACAAAACATGGTCACAAAATGCATCTCACACCTTTCAAAAACCTGAAAAATTAACACTACAATGTGTTTTTTTCAAATTTCGTTTTTTCGTCAAAAACGAAATATGCATGCCCCTAGTTATGGCACACTATGAGGCAGAAAGGAACTCAAAATAAAGAACCTTCAGCAGCTGCTTGCAATATGAATTTTATAAGCTTTTTGTTATTGAAATGTACGTACTCCCATGAAAGGCTGCTTGTTAGTGGAGTGGTTAGCACATCATACAATGATGCCAGGGGTCCCGGGTTCGAATTCCGGCCTGAGCATGGATGTTTGCAAGTGTCCATTCATCAATTTCATCATATCATCACTCATCCCCATTTTCACTGATTAGCCAAAAGTGGCACAAAAAGTGAAATAAAATAAAGCAAGTCAATCAATCAATCAATGGCTGCTTGCGGCAATTCAAGTCTTATCTTCATAATCAAATTGGTAAGAGTTTGAGTGCTCTACCTATTCTGTCCTTTGAGAAAGAGCTTGCAAAATTTTTGGATTTAAACAAGGTTGTAGCTGCTCATAAGAACAGATGTATCTTCGTACTTTCTTGCTGTGATTCATTTTCTCATTTTAACAAAAATGTATTCACAATTTTTACATAGAAATAGTGTTACGTGTAGTATTTACATGTATATCCAGCAGGTTGATAATGAGTGTAGTTTTATGGTGTATTTGTAGTGTTCAAGTCTGTGATATTATTCCACTCAATAATGCTTAACAAAAGAAAACAAAATAATCTTGCATTTTATTTGACATGAAAGATTCATGCCTAAAAGTACTTTTGTATATGATGGAATAAAATGCAACATTTCAGTGATTTAACTTTGGATCTGACTGTAAAATATGTCACTGGTAAAATTATACCGCAGAAACGTATTAAGTAAATACCTTTCAGCCAGTATTAGTTAGCCCCCCACCCCCCCCCCCCGTCACCATCAATGTCCCATGCCCTTCCCCCTCCCCTATATATCTAAATAAAACCCAAATTTTCATACAATCACCCATAGTATGTACATTCTCAGACACACACACTCAGTTACTTATCCCCTTGTCTTCTTCATTTCATAATTCTGTTCACAAAATTAGATATGAATAAAAAATACAATATTACAAACTATTAAACTAGGATTACTATGTCATCTTTCCAAAAATATAGCTGTTTTCATACCGATCATTTGAGATATGTATTTTAGGATATGAAATAAAGTAAAATGAACACATTTTGTTGCACCTTTTTGAGACATTTGCACATTTATTCCCTTTTTACCCCTCTTTGATGCTTCAGCACCTTATTCCTTCCTTCTCTTTCATGTTCTGTTAAAACATTGGACAGAAAAATAAATCATTGTCACTTTTCTAGCTATAAAATGGTATAATATAATCATTACAGCCCCAATAGTTCCCAAGATAATGTAGCAAAAGATAATGTGGAAGCCTTTGCAACTTCAACTGAACCATAGGCGCCGACTCCATGGGGCTTTGGGGGGGGGCAATGTTAACGATGTGGGGGTAGAGCCCCCAAATAATTTTGCTTTAGAGGATCTAATGTATTATTTTGCTTCTCTTGTAAAGTTTACTCAGAATTGTGCCACATGAACTTAACTTTAAATACACATTTGAAATGTTCTAGACCATCAATTTGGGGGGCTGAGACCACTAAACAATCAACTTTGGGGGGGCTGAGACCGCTAAACCATCAACTTTGGGGGGGGCTATGACCAGAGACAGCAAAACACATGACTTATTACTATATACTAAGTATGTAATTATGAGTATTGTTAAAATTTTTACTAAAAAGAGTTTCAAAAGACGATGTGCATGAACTAGGGTAGTGGATGAGACTTTTGGGCTTCAAATGGCTCTAACATGACATTCAGAACGAGATCATTGATATATTAGGGAGATCTGTTTTGCGCTCCGTGGTAGCAGATATTAAAAGTCGGGAATATTTTGCTATTATGGTTGACGAAATTTGTGAAATATCCATTCGTGGACAATATTAATATTCTGCATTCGAACTGTGAATAAAAAAATTGATATTTTTGAGGAATTCATGGGCTTTTACGTGATTCCGAACACTGAGATCAAAACTTAAAAAAGGGAGAGAGTGAGTCATTCATTAATTTATTTCAGTGATCAGAGCCCCCCCCCCCCCAATAATTTTGACAAGTCGGTTCCCCTGAACTGAACTCGCTTTCTGTGTTCTAACAAAATATGCTCCATTGGTTTCAGTTGATGTTGAGCAGAGTTTCTCCACATATAAGGATTTCCTGAGCCCAAAGTGTCAGTGACTTACATTCGAAAATATACAAATGTTGAGTGAAATCCAGTATAACAAGTTCGTTGAAACCCAGTAACTGCCACGTTTACTTCCTAAATATGGTTAGTTTATGTAATTATTAGGCTAATAATCATATTAAGTGCTAGTATTGAATAAATTAGGTATGACTTTACAATACCAGAAGTATCTCCAATTGCTTTCAAATTCGGCACTCACTAATTTTGGCCTCGTAATCACGATTTGATTTACATAGAAAGATTGATTTGGCATTTTAAGTTAACTTTATGCACAGTAAGGCTAATCGGGACTGGACCTATAGTTTAAAGTGGGATCCGAACCACTTGTCCCTCCACTGGGTATCAAACCCGGGACCCCTTGATTACAAAGCGACGACACTACCACTGCGCCATCGGGGAGGCCCTCGTAATCACGAATCTGCAGTTAAAAATTGGCGGTCGCATCTAGAAATTGCAAAATAACCTTGTCAATTACCACTATGATTCTCCATACAATAACAAGAAAACCATGTTCTCTGATATGAAGACGTCTTCCTTTCCGCACAACAGTCTTGCTACCAAAATTGCTCAAGTGTTGTGCAATAAGTGAGACCTGTTGCATGGAGCATTGATTTGCATGAGAAAATGGCATCTTGCATAAAGGTGGAAAACATGTTTGCCCCACAAACCATTCACGGTAAGGTTAGGTTAGGTTAGGCAAGCATAGTTAAAGTTAAGGGTCATCATAAACATAGTTTCGAAATGCTAATCATTGCAAAAATAGTTGTTTTCTTCATAAATCAAGGTCCATTTTTTCGACATATTTTGCACTTTCTAGACATGACCGCCAAAATTTAACTGCAGATTTGTGATTACGAGGCCAAAATTAGTATGCCGAATTTGAAAGCTATTGAAGATACTTTCGGTATTGTAAATTCGCTCCATAAATTATGTTAATGAAACTGATTTAGACCTGAATTAAGGCATTTTATCAGCACCTTTCTGAAAACATTTTCAGAACCTCTTTTCCATTTCCTGACCCTAATTTTGCACCTTAAAATCCTTTCCCTAGTAATTGGATGAAATGGATGAAAGGACAATCACAAACACACAAGGACAGCAGACAGCACAAGCCCCATGGGGGATTATACTGGGCATGAGTCCAGAAGCCAGAGCCTTGCTAGTCTGTAAACTGCAGTCCAGGATATACTACGTGCAAGGGAGGTTGACATTTGGGTGTCCTCACCAAGGGTCACTCCTTACACTATAAAAGAACTAGTAAGTGAACTAACAAGCAGTACGTACATTTAAGAATTACAAACTTCTTATATATCCATTGTATTCACACTCTTTGATGTATGGAGCTCAGCACATTCATCCATGCTTCATCTGAAAAAAGAAGAAAATACAATTGATGACTGAGCGGTAACAGTATGGTATAGGGAAAACACATTTCTTCAAATTTACAGGGGAAACTACTTACGGAACTGAGTTTCTGTAGACTTTTGAAAGCTCGTGGAAGTGTTTTCTCCCTTCGTTCAACTTATTCGCCCAGTAAATCATGTATTTTTTGACATTAATGTCACTCCGATGCACAAAAGCTGTTGCCTCCATTACGTTCGACTACTTGAACCAAATGTTCTGTGCGTTCGATGATGTAACCCCCCGTCAGTGTTTCTAAACTCGCCATTGTTTTGCCAGAACATGACAATTTTAACTATGTTTGCCTAACCTAACCTTGTGTGCATGGTTCGTGGTGCTATTTATGAATGGTTTGTGGGGCTATCCGTGAATGGTTCGTGGTGCTATTTATCAATGGTTTGTGGGGCTATTTATGAATGTTTTGTGTATTTATGATTGATTTGTGGGGCTATCCGTGCATGATTCATGGGGTTTTCGAACCCGGAAAAAAATACAAAATGAGTAACATGAAAGTAGGTATTTTTTGATGAAGAAGGTTGCAACACTGCAAACCCACTGATCATGAACAATGCTAGTCAAGATTTCTCCGCCATATTGTTCGTGAGAGGAACGAACAATAATTACTCGATATGTGGAAAATTGAAGCTATTTGCGTGAAATAAGCGAAATCCCACCTTAAACAATGTTTTGCAATGCATAATAGGTAAGTATGAATGTAAAAAATGACGAAATGAACGAGTGAAATGTGTTTTCCCTATACCATAGTGTTACCAACTGAACTGATAACTTTAAATATATACTGACAGCAGTCTCTATATTACACTTGTCAGTTTTGTAATTTAAATGTGTAAAAAAGTTCTACATAGCCTACATGTTTCACAGTAACAATATATTGCTTAATACTATTTATATGGCACACAGTTTTATAAGTGATATCGGGCAAGGCCACAGAGAGTGAGTCCTTGGTGACCAGCCAATGGCAGGAGTGCAGCGTTGTACAGTTAGGAAACTGCGGTGCACAAGTTAAATGCTGTGTCCTGTATTTTTCTTGCACGGAAGAAGTTTTCATAAAACTCGCCGCTTTAAAGATCTTATGAGATGGGGCAAGACATTTTGAACCTGACTGTCCAAGCCCCATAAATTTCTGTCACCTGCAGCCTGAGTTCTCGTTTCTCAAAGAAACACTGGGTGCTAAATTCGTCTCAATATACATTTCATTTTTACATTCCTTCCTGTCACCTTTCTTGAATATGGGGACTAATAGTTCCCATATTCAAGAAGGGTGACAGAAAGAAATGTAAAAACTATAGAGGAATAACACTAATGTGCCACTCAACGAAGGTGTATGAGAAAATATTAAAAGAATAAAGGAAGTAACAGAGATGAATATGAGAGAGGAACAGTATGGATTTAGAAGAGGCATATCAACAGTAGATCTAATATTCACCATAAGGCAAATACAAGAAAAGAAATACAAGTATGGAAATTATTTGATTATGGCATTCCTAGATATAGAAAAGGCATACAATAGCATGGACAGAACAAAGATTTGGAAGGCTCAAAGAGAGAAGAGTCGAGGAAGAGATAGTGTGTAGAATGCAGAGCACATACAAGGCCAAACAGACCTGTGTGAAGACACCTGTGGGAAGAACGGAGTGGTTCAGTAAAACTAATGGACTAAAACAGGGAAGTGCTCTTTCCCTACTGCTCTTCACAATTACAATCGGTGCAGTTAACAAAGAGGTGGGGAAGAAGATAGGAGAGGAAGAGATGAAGGTCCTGTTGTTCGCTGATGATTTAGTAATATGGGGAAACAAGAAAGAAGAAGTAAAGAGATAGATTGATAGTCGGAATGAGGAAATTATAGAAGAGCAGGAATGAAATTCAGTGCAGAAAGGAGCGAAGTGCTAATAACAACAAGAAACAGAGCCAGAAATGAACCAAGAATGAAGATGGACACGGAAGAGTTGAGGGTCGTGGAGAGCTTCAAATATCTAGGAAGCATAATTGAGAGAAGCGGAAGAATAGATGAGGAGGTAAACAGAAGAGGAAAATGGGTGGTGGACTATATCAAAGCATTCGAAGGTTAATATGGAACAGGGATGTACCAATGAAATGTAAGAAGGTAATATGTAGCACATACCATGTGCCAAAAATTACGTATGGAGCAGAGACTTGGACAATGACAGAGAGACAAAAGAAAGATGCAGGTAGTGGAGATGAAATTTTGAAGGAGTGTATTGGGGAAGGGATAGAATAAGGAATGAGGAGATCCGACAGACGGTGATGATTATACACAATGACCCGTCATTGTTCTCCAACATTGCGAGTCTGAGATTTTCTCTGGGCATTTGTAGGCCTATGTGTATTGGGGATTTTTTTCAGATTTCCCAAGTATTCACAGATTAACTTTGCATTGCTAATTAAAAAAATGCCACGGTAGATCAGTTGTTAGGGCATCTGACTACCATGCGAGAGACCCGGGTTCGATCCCTGGCAGGGGATAATGGGGACTTTTTCAACGTGTTCAAGCGGCTCCAGCACCCACCCAGTGTAATTTAAAGTGGGTACCTGGAGGAAACTCTGGGGGTAAAGGCAGCCAGGGGCATGATGCTGATCACATCACCCCCAGTTCGGCCGAGATCAAGCAAGTGTGGGACCCTAACCCCACACCCCCTATACGCCTTCATGGTGTGGTGCAAAGCACAGGGAGCACTTTTTTTCTTTTTTGCTAATTAGATTAATGGAGTTTATTCAACTCTCTTGAAAATACAGGAGGGAAAATAAAATATAAAAATTATTTTACACTAAATACATACAATGAAGCTTGTAGAAAATGCGAAAAGTGGTTTTCCAGTAATCCTGGAGGGCACAAAAACTATCGAATTTCCCTACCTTTTCCATCATAAGCTGAATTCCCAGACTTTCCAGGTCAGTGGGAACCGTGGGTAACGATAGTATAAGCCGGAGATGGATTTCTTAAAATTTATAGGAGAAAAGACGAGAAAGTACTTCCGGAATTGCGTTCTTGAGGACTTTCTGAAGCCGGGGAAATTGTTTTTTCGAATCGTGCAACTTATTTGGCCTGTAAGTAAGGTATATTTCATCATTCATGCATCTCCGTTGTACGATAGCTCGTGCCGCCATTACATCCGACTATGTGAATCAAATGTTCCGTGCGTTCGATCATGTAACCCCCTGTCAGTGTAGCAACCACGCGGAAGTTTTACAAGATGACGTGTGAGCGGGTTTTTTTTTTCCAATTTAAGGTAAGACTCTAGTTTACGTCCTTTTCCTAAGGAATGTGTGTCATATAGCGTTGGAAAGCTTATTTTATAAGGAATTCAACAACGTAAATCCCAAACCGAGGAAAAATTTCCACACGGTAGTTTTACAAGATGACGTGTGAGCAATTTAAGGTAAGACTCTAGTTTACGTCCTTTTCCTAAGGAATATGTGTCATATATCATTGGAAAGCTTATTTTATCAGGAATTCAACAACGTAAATCCCAAAGCGAGGAAAAATTTCCTGAAGGAGTGAATCGAGAAGAACCGATGTTGTCCGGATATGCGTAATTGAACGTACTGAGGAATTTTTTAGATGATACATATTTAGGGGTGAAATGAGTGCTAATGGAACCTAATTTAACAGGCCTAACCTAACCTCGTAGGCATACCTCGACCCCGTGAATGGATAGTGGGGCTATCGTGAACAGAAAGTGTAAAAAGAAAAAGGTATTTACCCGAAGAGATGCCAGGTGCTGCACCACGATCGCGCACCGCGAACGCAAAGAAGCAATCACCATGCAGATAAGGAAATAAAGTAGAGTCTAGCCTCAATGTTCGCTTAAAAACCTTTTGTGAATAGTTTGTGCGGCATTTATCGGTTCATAAGTTTGGAAACACTGCACATCAGCTGACGATACTGCATATCAGCTGACGACAGACAACGTGAGTCAAGATTTGCCCGCCGAATTAGCAACGACCAATAAATGATTATAATGTTAAAAATAACGCTTTTTTCATGGAAAAAAAAGTGATCCCCAACTTGAAAAATGTTCCGGTATGCATATGAGGTAAGTAGCAATGATTTTTATTTGAAAATAAACGAGTTCAATGTGTCTCCGGCTTATACTACTGTTACTGGAACGGTGTTATATTCCTATGAATATTATGCAGCATTTTCCCTCAAATTTTGAGGGGGTTACATCTTCAGGTAAGAATTTACAATATAGAGAAAGTCTCCAATTTCGTTAATTTTCGGTATACTAACTAATTTTGGCCTCCTAATCACGAATCTGTTGTAAAAAACCGGGGGTCACGTCTGGAAATTGTACATTTTGATGAAAAATTGTTCGTTAGCGCCAAAAACCATCCACGGGTAGCCCCACAAACCATTGACGTTAGCCCCACAAACCATTGACGTTAGCCCCAAAAACCATCCACGGGTAGCCCCACAAACCATCCACGGGTGGCCCCACGAACCATTCACATGAGGTTAGGTGAGGCCTGTTAGGTTAGGTTCCATTAGCACTCATTTCACCCCTAAATTCATCAAAAAAATAGGGATCGTACTAGAATTGAACATCATAAATCATTTTCTTGTAAATCAACGGCGTGGTTGAACACAATGACAGGAGATTACATTTTTGTTCGTAAAACTACGCATATACACCTAGTGTTTCTTACTCCCATACTGGAAAGGACCCTGCTTGCATTTCTCCCTCCTTCGATGCAGGGCTATATATATATATATATATATATATATATATAAATTCAATCGACTTTTTTTCAAATTTTCAGACGTGACCCCCGTTTTTTTTTTTTAACAGATTCGTGATTAGGTCAAAATTAGTTAGTATACCGAAAATTAAGAAAATTGGAGACTCTCTCTATATTGTAAATTCGCTCCAAAAATTCAATCGGCTTTTTTTCAAATTTTCAGACGTGACCCCCGGTTTTTTTTCAACAGATTCGTGATGAGGAGGTCAAAATTAGTTAGTATACCGAAAATTAACAAAATTGGAGACTTTCTCTATATTGTAAATTCGCTCCCATCTTCAAACCCTTAGAGCCCACATGTATTCTATTCCTTCTCTGCGTACAGTTCAACTCAACAATAACAAGCAGCTGCTTCCCCGAGGTCTCACTGCAGAACATGGGCTGCTTCTTTCCTCTAAACAGTCTTACCACAGAGTCTTACCTTCCCCGATCTCCAACATATAAAAGGCAAATAACAAAAAGCCTCTCCGGTGGCGCAGTGGTAGCGTCGTCGCCTTGTAATCAAGGGGTCCCGGGTTCGATACCCGGTGGAGGCACAAGTGGTTCGGATCCCACTTTAAACTGTAGGTCCAGTCCCAATTAGCCTTACTGTGCATAAAGTGGACTTAAAACAACAAATCAACCAACCAGCAAATAACAAAAAGACTGATTCATTTCAGAGGGTTAGACCCCTCTCCACCCCCTGCCAATTAGAAACAAAATATAAATGTTTCTTCCTAGTCCATTATGTAAGAAAACTTCCTGTCTTACACAACATTTCAGCTCCAATATCCTAATTATTAAATCAACCTCCTCCTGAAACGGTTGTTGTTTGTTGATGTTTTGACTAAGTGACTCAGGGGGGGCCACTCCGCGACTTGCATGTTATTGGCTAGAGCTTGTGACGTCACCAAGCGGACACCAGCGGAAGAAAGCTATGCGTAGAATGTAGCAGATGGCCCATGAAACGCTGTGTTTTCATGCATCTTTTGATATTATACACCAAAGTTGTTAATTTAATTTGACAGCAAGAGATCAAATACGCGATAGAAGAATACACTTATTCCGAAACAATGCATAGTTTATTTTTCATACATTATTTGCGTCATATCTTGTCCCTGTAGGCTGTAGTCCACTGCCAGCTTTTCTTTCCAGCTAACCTATTGCATTTATTTGAAATGTCTAATTCTAAGGAAAGTTCTTGTCCGGGCATATTCTGATATGACTTTTTACTGAATATCCTGGAATTTCCCTTTAATATTTTACGCTACTTTTCAGATTCTCCAGTTGATCGCCACGATGAGGATAAACTTGTTTTTGTTATTTAGTGTCTTCTTCCACTTTTGGCTAATCGCGACGAACAGGATGAGTGATGATTAGTTTAAATTGATGAAGGGACACTCGCAGCAGGCACGTATCCAAGGGGGAGCTTAGGGGGCTCGAAACCCCCGAAAGTTTGCGGTTTACAATAGTTAAAATGAGGTTTTTGGTTTCTTGTGGTGTGAAATAAAATAACATGACGATAATTTAAGGAGAGAAATAATTATCGAGTCAAGCACGTATGCAAGGTGGGAATCAGGGGGCTCCAGCACCCCCTTCAGGAAATTACGCTACATAAAATTAGGTTCATGGCTTCTTAAATAATGTGATGATAATTTGAGATAAATGATTTTCGAGCCAAGACACAGAATGTTCTATAACCCTGTTATTGTTAATAGCGCGCACCCAAGGTGGGATCAGGGGGCTGGAGCCCCCCCTTAATTTTTTCAGTTTACACTACATAAAATTAGTTGTTTTTTTATTTGATTTATTTTATTTTACTTCGCATTTTGTTCCTCTTAGCTAATTTACGAAGATGGGAATGAGTGATGAAATGATGAAAATGATAAATGGACATTCACATACAACCATGGCTGAGCGGGATTCGAACCCGGGACCCTTGGCGTCGCAGCGCGATGTGCTAACCACTTTTTTTTTTTTTTTTTGTACAAAAGGAAATACCTCCTACACGGAGGTATCCCCCACCATTCACTCTTTTTTCTCACTTTTACGCTTTTCAATTCTTACATTTTTCCTTTGTTTCTTATCAACTGGACGAACACAAATACCCAAGCCTTACCCGGGACTCGAACCCAGAACCCCTGGCGCGCTCTGCTAACCACTTCGCCACGGAGGTCGACACCAGGGGGTGCTTGTTCGGCGGCGCAGATCGTATGCGCAGTTGTCCGTGGATGCATGACGTCACCATCGAAACACTCTGCACGGAAAAGGCTGGTTCCTTATGCAAATATTGAGATATTTGACAACGAATATCTTCTAAAATATAGTAGCAAGGGAAAAGTTACAACTTTTACTGTTAAGATTCATCCTTTCTAATCAATTTATCACAAAGTTGATTCAAATGTGTAAAATGGTTTTCAAGAAATCGTGTTACGAAGGAACCCCTGTTTTGTTCTCTCCAGGCTTCCAATATAAGGGAGTTTTAACTTAAGTGCGTTGGATTTCTTTTTGCTCTATGTTTTGAAATAAGATTATTTTGTTCTTGTCAACTGAAATCATGCCTAAATGCTATGCAAAGCTGTGAAAACTATTATCAGAAAACTAACGGAAGAAAACTAAAATATCACAGCTTGATTGATATAAAAAAATGCGAGATTGTCCATTTTTGTGAAAAAGGCATTGTGCGAGATCTAAAAGCAGAACTTTATAATATTGTATGTAAATGTAAGGGTGTAATAAACGTGACTGCTTCCCAGGCACGTATCCAAGGGGGGGGGGCTTAGGGGGCTCAAGTCCCCCCCGAAAGTTTTCGGTTTACACTAGATAAAATGAGATTTTTTGTTTCTTGTGGTGTCAAATAAAATAATGTGACGTTAATTTAAGGAGAGAAATAATTATCGAGGCAAGACGGAGAATATTCTATAACCCTGTTATTGGTAACAGCTCGAATCCAAGGTGGGAATCAGGGGGGGCTCAGCCCCCCTTCAGAAAATTTTCAGTTTACGTTAGATAAAATTAGGTTTTTGGCTTTTGGTGTTGTCGTAGCGAACTTGAACACTATGTAGAAGAGACTTGTCAGCATTTGGAAGCTGCACAACAAAGGTAGCGCCGCAGGTAGGGCGATTCGGATTCATTGTAATTTTTTAATCTCTGGAAAGCGCGAGAGGGAACGTTCTTGAAAAAGAGAAGGAGTCGAACTACTGGCAATATTTACGAATCGTTTATCTGCGGAACGTTCTACAATATAATGAGGATGGATATTAATACGCGGCTTCAATTTCCCGGTTGATCTGTACAACAGAATAATAGGTGGAGTCTTCAGAGGTAAGTATGACAATCCATACAGTCGATTAGTGATCAGTCAGTGTCCATTGGTTGCTTTATAAGATCTAGTGATTCGAAAATGAAATGGACTAAATACCGTAAAGTAACGAAGTCTACCACTAGTTCCAGTTCGGTCCCAAAGCTAAAAACATTGACTACAGCGGAACTTCGAGTAGTGCTACGAGTAGTTCGGGTGGAAAGACGAACAGATCGAAGGTCTCTCTCTCTAAAGTGAATATTTCGGCAGTATCGGGCTGGGCATTGGAGCGATTTATTAAAAAAGAAATAAGCTGCACAGATCAACTGAAAATCAAAGTTTTGAGTGATGATTTGGTTGTGCCAGGACCAAATTTTGTGTATGCGGTCAGAGAATTTCATGGCATAAAACAATACTTTTGTTTAAGGCTACTGGGTTCGACACACAATCAACAGATAATTTTGGACACTTGCGAGTGCTTAGGCATGAATATGAACAATTTGGTGGGTTTCGGCTTTTATAAGAGCTGCAAACATGGGAGGACAAGACACATTAGTGGTGTTCAGGCTCGAATGAGAGAGAAATATTCGTGAACTGTCTAATTCCAGTTCCCTGCACACAGTTTGAATCTTGCGTTGTAGAGTGGATTGTGCATTCCGTGCATGTGTAACACCTTCGTAAAAACACTTCTGGTACATAGATGTTTTGATGCCTGATGAGAAGACGAACATACCTAGGTATATACTGAGATGGTTCCGGCACACAATATTAATGCATGGAAACAGAGGAGTTGAGTGGTAGAAAATGTCCCGATTTCACGTTCTGATTAAAATGACAGCCTTAAACAGTGGCCACGATTTAGGAGATAGTTGCTCCCCATTCTTTTGCCTCCACACTATCACACTATGGTCTCTTAATGCTTGTCTCCTTGTCCAGCCTCCCCCCCCCACATTTTGGAACCCAATTGCCACCACTGGCCTTAAACATACAATTGTGATACCCCTTTAAAAAATGGTGTTCAGCCGCCGCCCCGAAAGGAATTGCTAGATACATGCCTGCTGCTTCCCGTAAAATATCACTGCACTCTCCACGTTTCTCTTCTGTCTTTTCTTTGGCGCAGTCAATAGCTTCAACACGTTGTTTTTTATATATATATTTGTCACATATTTGTTTTAATTAGTATTCTGCTCGTTCCGCCACCTGAACGCAGCAGCTACGGCTCAAAGGGCAGTGTTGTTACACCGGAAGAAGGCTCGGAAATGGCAGGCTTCAGAAGTTAACTCATCCAAATTAAATTAAACAGGTATGTGCTCTCTCTAAATTTAAATCATAGTTCACAAATAATTTGATTAAAAGTTTTAAAAGTATCTGTTTTATTTAATAGCGTATTAATTGGTGCATTCTTCTCCAGCATAGCCATAGGCAGTGACCACACTACGGGGGGGGGGGCAGGAACGCCCCCCAATTCTCGTTCGACAATTTCTCTCTCTCTCTTATCTGCCCCAGTAAAACGACAAAATAAATAAATGAATGCCAAAATGTGCATTTTTGTGTCGTATGTAACGGAATAATGAAAATGATTGCCCTGGGAAAATATGATTTACCCCTACATCTTTACTATTGCGCCGTCACTAGCTACAACATATTTTGATTTCTATTGTTCCCACATATTTATTTTAATTTTAGTATTGTGAATCATATTCCACTGTGTTACCTCACGTAGCCACCACCCCCCCTCCCCGCCACACGTACGACTTCAGTTGTAAGTTTTAGACTAAGCTTGTCAAATATCCACTTATATATTTGTATTCTTGAGCCATTTAAAAAAAATCATTTCGCCCCTTCTTCTGGACTATTTCATAGGAATGTTTTCCCACTGGAAGCCCCTTTGCAGATCGAGATCCGGGGCTATAGCCTTCCCAAGCCAGCGTCCCCTCCAAATACTCTCTTGGCCTCATGAAAGACAAATATATGTATTTCTACAAATATATGTATTTCTACGAAACTTGGCAGTTTCTCATTTCGAACAGGAATAAGTTTTAAATTTTAATAGCTTATAAATAGAGCCCGGAAGTTCAGGCATTTATTTTCGTTAAAATAGGCAGGCAAAAAGGCATTTATAATGTGGAAAATAGGCACTAAAAATGAAAAAAGGCAAAATAAAGCGAAGAAAGGCACATTTGGAAGTCACTTACTTTTATCTATAATCTCTGGCAAAATGTTAAAATCTACATTGGGAAGAGCTTTTCAATTTTCTCCGTCTTGATTGCACATAACTACAAGCTGTTTTTTTTAAGTTCTCAACATTCATTGATAGTCGTCTGTCAGAGAGAATGTTTTTCATAATAGAAAATGATCTTTCTACTTCGACAGAAGCTATTGGAGCATACATAAAACAAGCTAATGTAGCTGGACTCATTTTGGTAACAGCATTTTCACCTTTTACCTTCACAAATTGTTTTCAATTGTTTCAAGTCCTCATTTGCACTCACTACCCGTTAGCACTTTTCCGCAACAGCTGACCCCTTTTCTCCTGGCACTTCCATCATCTGCTGCATAGATTCCTCGAAGATTTTCATGGATGCTACAAGAGTCTCACATCTTTTTCTAGCTTTGTAATTGTCTCTGGCAATGCACAATAATGTGCAAAAATAAACAACAGTTCATTCTTCAGTTCTGAATAGCACAGGAGTTTTTTCACTTCACGAATTGAAGCTGCTTCATTTTCTGGAAGAGCATCTATCACCTCACTGATTTTTTCAAGGTTGTTAGCATAATATATAGCTGCTGATATCCAGGTTCCCCATCTGGTCAAGACTGGTTGCGGAGGTAAACTAAGCTTAGATGCAACTTCCTTATTTCGGGTTCGAGAGGGAGATTTCAGAAATGTCTTCTTTGTGTTCGAAATCAACCTGTCCACTTCAGCAGTCAATCATACACAAGGAAATGTTAACCGAAAGGCAATATCCTAACTGAGCATGAAATACTTTCTTCTCACACTATTCTCCTTCAGCAATGTTGAAACATGCGTGAGTTCAATATTACTTAAATAAAGTGAAAATTATTCACATAATAAACGGAAGAAAAATAAATGCCAACATATTTTTTTTAAAAAAATGGTCAAATTTCATTGAAAAAGGCAAAAAAAGGCATTATAATTAAAAATAGGCACTGGGGTCCCAAATAGGCAAAATAGGCAAAATGAAAAGGCTTCTAAAACATTCGAAACCATAAAAAAACGTTTATCCGGAAATTTTTTATCAATATATGCAGTAGATAAAAAGAGGCATTTTGCCAAACTTCCGGGCTCTACTTATAAATTTACACTATCAATTTTGAGTAAAGGTTTTGCGTAACCCTAAAAGTACATTTAGAGACTGCAAGGTCAACTCTCGATATTTCAGATATATTAATAATTTTCATCACAACGTCTTGTAATAATTATTTGTTACTTCAATAACCTCCTCGCAAATGTTTCTCGCATATTAAAACATAGATGCCAATTTCTGTTTATTTCCTTGTAATGCTGACCTCCGTGGCGAAGTGGTTAGTACAACGCTTTACGATGCCAAGGGCCTCCAGGTTCGAATCCCCGCCCGGGCATGGGTCCACTTTCCTTTCTTCAATTTCATAATATCATCACGCATCCTCATCTTTGCGATTAGCCATATGTGACAGATAGCGAAGTAAAATAAAGTAAGTCTATTAATCAATTATTTTTTAAACTCTTTAATTCTTCTTTAGCATGCCACGTTTTTGTTAAAATTATATTACGATTTGTAAAATGACTAAATTCTAAAGGAGAACACGCAACTTTCTTTGTAGCGCATCGGTCAGAATGTTTCAGGAATATGGATTTTCAAAATACATTTTTTCACATGTACTTTGCCCCCTTTTAAAAGTAGCGCGTTTTCAATTATGTTACTAATCATTAAAAGGATGCCTCAATACCATCTTGGAGGATGACAATTATTATTTTCCCCCTCCTAAAAGTAATAATAAACTTTCGCTCTCTGAATCTCCCATATAAATGCTAGGGGCCGTCTGCTTCAGCCGAGCTCACTGCTTCTCCGGTGACGTCACGCGTTCGTGCAAGATCGGCAATCTTCGGATGGCTTTACCTAATCTCTATATTCCTTGGGTCGACACCACTCAGCCACAGGATCCGGCAAAATTAGGTTTTTGTTTTCTTGAATAGTGTGCCGATAATATATAAGGAGAGAAATACTTACCAAGGCAACACGGAGAATGTTCTATAAGCCTGTTGTTGATAATATTGCATTAAAACTTTTCTTGCGCTTTCGGTGTTGTCACAACACTATGCAAAGACTTGTCAGCATTTGGAAGCTGCAAACGTAGCGCCACACGTAGGACGATTCATTGAATTTTTTAATCTCTGGAAAGCACAAGAGGGAACGTTCTTGAATAAGAGAAGGAGTCGAACTACTGGCAACATTAACGAATCGTTTTATCTGTGGAACGTTCTAGAATATAATGAGGTTAAAATACGCGGCTTCAATTTCCAGGTTGATCTGTACAACAGAATCGGTTAATGAGTATTCAAAGGTAAGTGTGATAGTTCATACAGTCTATTGGTGGCTTTATAAGATCTAGTGATTTGAAAATGAAAAGGACTAAATACCATAAAGTAACGAAGTCTACTACTAGTTCCAGTTCGGGTCCAAAGCAGAAGATATTAACGACAGCGGAATTTCCGGAGCCTCAGTGTAGTGCTAGTTCAGGTCGAGGGCCGAAGACATCGAAGGTCTCTCTCTAAAGTGAATATTTAAGCAGTAACGGGTATTGGAGCGGTTAGTTAAAAAAGAAGTAAGCTGCACAGATCAACTGAAAATCAAAGTTTTGAGTGATGAGTTAGTTGTGCCCGGACCAAATTTTCCCAGAATTTTAGAAGAGGAGGGTTATGCATACAATTTTTGGTGGCCAGTCCTTATTTTGCCATCTTTTCTTCTCTTTGACGTTCATTTTTTTAAGGAATACTTGGTCAAATTGGGTTATGACCTCACCAACCCTCCCTTGGGCACGTCACTGGAGATAAATGAGTAAGCATTTAATCATATTGGGAGAAGAAACACTAGATGTGTTGGGATCGGAAGGGTTTTCATTGTGAATAATTAATTGTTTCGAACTGTATTCGAGAAGACTTACTTTGTTTTGTGCCAATATATGACAAGACTGCGGAAGTTGTGACAGACAATTGTGAACACTTGTGAGTGCTAAGGTCTGAATATGAACAATTTGGTGAGTTTCGGCTTTTATAAGAAATTTAAACATGGGAGGACAAGACACAGTAGTGGTGTTCAGGCTCGAATCAGAGAGAAATATTCGAGAAATTTCTGCGTCCAGTTCGCAGCACACAGTTTGAGTCTCGCGTTGTCGAGTGGATTGTCCATCCCGTGCGTGTGTAACAGCTTCGTAAAAACACTCGAAGACGTCATAGATGTTTTGATGTCTGATGATAAGAAATGGACAAACACACATACTGAGATGGTTCCGGCACACAATGTTAATGCATGGAAACAGAGGAGTTGAGTGGTAAAAAATGTTCCGATTTCACGTTCTGAATAATTTGGCAGCCTTGAACAGTGGCGACGATTTTGGGGATAGTTGCTCCTCATTTTTTTGCCTTCACACTATGACCTCTTTATGCTAACCCTTGGGAAGAGAAAGTAAACTTTTCTTGCACCCCCACTCCCGTTTTGAACCCAATTGCGACCATTGGCCTTAAACATAAAATTGTGAGGTTCTATCTATACCCCTTAAAAATATGGTGTTTAGTCCCCCACGAAAGGAATTCCTGGATACATGCCTGACTCGCAGAGAACGCCTATGCCCATGCTGGGATTTGAACCGGGAACTTCGGAGGCGAACTCGAAAGTCGACCACTTAACGTCCTCGGCTACCGAGCCTGCGAATGAATTAGATAATGGCTATTGTATAAAGGGTGTCTTTTCGGGTAACATTCAAATAGCAATATTTCTTCCAGGTAATATATCCTAGGAACTTCATTCTTGCGGGCTTACTAGGTTCTGGCATGTGGGCCAACAATCTGTGTAGTACTCTGTACTGTTTGTGATCCACATGGATTTGTGATCATCCATTTAATCTACTCACCATTCATTTCCATCTTTGCGATTAGCCAAAGGGTAAATTATACTTGAAATAAAACAAAAGCAATACAAATAAAAAACAAAAATAATGGAACGATTATGCTGTTACGTTTTCCTGTATTTTAGGTACGTCGCATGTATCAGCCAATAGTCAGAGATTGCTTTTCGGTCGAATTATACTTCTAATAATCGGAGGTAAATGGAAGCTGAGAATTATAATTTGATCTCTTATCCACCTGAGTTGAGGATCTAAATTTTTGGATTTTATTTGTAACAATATTTACTACTGCCAGGAATTAAAAAAAAAACTTACGGCTAATTTCGGCACTGGCTTCCTATTCTGTAATAGTTATATTTGTTGTAAGAACATAATACATTAATTTACTTTGTATAAATATTACATTATCCATCGCTTTTCCTAATTAAATCTCATACCATATCCAACACACACATAAAATGTGTTTTACTAATAATACAGGTAGGTTTGGTTTGAGTTGGTTTCTTAAGTCTACTTTATGAACAGTAAGGCTAATTGGGACTGGACCCACAGTTTAAAGTGGGATCCGAACCACTTTGTGCCTCCACCGGGTATCAAACCGGGGACCTCTTGATTTCAAGGCGATGACGCTACCACTGCGCCATCGGGGAGGACGTGTTCCTTACATTTTTCTTCCAGACGGCCAAGGGTACTTGCAAGGGGCACAGAGGGGCAATTGCACCCTTCGATTTAAAATTTTATTACAAATAAAAACACATTTCGTAAAATTATCTTGCTCGCTTCGCTTACAATTTCTCCTATTCTTATAGTCCAAGTTCAGAGCCATAGCTATATGGGGCGGCGGGAGTCGGACCTGGGAGCCCCCGTAAAATTATTTGCGCCCTATTAAAACAATTTCTTTCTATGAAACTTAATATCAAATATTAATGATGACATTGTAATCCAAGAAGTCATTGGTCAATCAAGGGATTCCTATTTTTTGTCAGGTGTCGAAACATGTATTTCAACTATAATATAATACAATTCACACACTATTTTGCAAAATGGTTAACGTAACCAGTAGGCAAACATTGTCTGTAGTGATGCAAGGAAATAAGAGTCCGTGGTGGACTAAGGTACCCATGTTTTAATGTTTTAGCAAGGTCAAAAAAAGTATTACATTTTTTTTCCACAATTCATCAAAGTGCAGATCCTAACCATTATTATGTAATTAATCCGATTTTGCTTGTACAACACAACAAAATGGTGTTGTTGGATTCTCGATAGATTCCTTTGTGCGTAAAAAATCTTGCATACTGGAAACTAGAGGGAATCATTATGAAGCATGATTTATAAAGGGCTCCCTTAATCAGTTCTGCAGAGAGGCCCAAAGCTGTTGTTAGTCATCAATTAACATTATCGACCTGTAAATATCAAGTAGGGTGAAGGCACATAATGGTTCGGATCCCACTTTAAACTGTAGGTCCAGTTCCAATTAGCCTTAGTGTGCATAAAGTGGACTTAAAACACCAAATCAATCATTTACAATATCCAGTAGGTACAGTCCCTATTAGCCTATTTATGTTAAACTTTATATTCTTTGGCAACCTGGAAAGGTCATTATCGAAATATTGCTATTTGATGTTGCTCAAAGTTTTTTTTTTTTTTTGATCGTTGCAGTTTCAAGATACTATCCGTTTTCTGTTACTTATAGCTTTTGGAGGAGGGGGGCAAGTGTCTCTGTGTACCCTACCATAATATGTGCCAATGCGACACAATATATTAAAAATTTGCCCCCTCTAGGATTGACTTCGCCCCCCCCCCCAAAGAATTCCTGGCTACGGGCCTGAT
The DNA here is from genome assembly GCF_977018435.1 of Lepisma saccharinum. Lineage (NCBI taxonomy): Eukaryota > Metazoa > Arthropoda > Insecta > Zygentoma > Lepismatidae > Lepisma > Lepisma saccharinum. The sequence continues at coordinate 30,293,750 of NC_139249.1, read as the reverse complement.
TGAATAGCTTCTTTGGTCATTATTTACATGACAGCTCTTCTCATTGATTGACGAGAAGATTGAAAGGATGTGCAGGGGAGAAACATCTGTCCTGTAAGTCGTACATTTTATTTTCAGCACAATTTCTCAACAAACGCACATAAAGTAAAGTAACACAGTGCAATTTGTTAATTAGTGTTCGCTACCTACGAGATGTTCAAAGTATTATTTTCGCGGACGATGTTTCAACTTCAAAGCTAATAAATCTTATCTTGCACTCAATATTCAATGAAGCAATACTTAGAAACTGAGTTCCGATTGTGTAAAGGTTTTTGAAAGTTGTATACGTGATGATAGGGAAGGCGAGTGTGGAAGATAAGGCCGGAGGCGCAACCACAAATTTTTATCTGGAGGGAGAAAGTACCAGGATAAACGTACCAATAATAATAATAGTAATAATAATAACATTAATAATGGCATTATTATTTCTAGTGGTAGTAGTAGCAGTATCAAAGACGTTATTATCCTCATAAATTTCGCAAAAGGGAGGTAGATGTCTGTGCTAAAGCATTTATTTGGAACAAACGATTTGAAATATTTTTTCAACACCAGAAATTTTACATTAGCTAATAATTGAAAACAAGCACACAAACAGTATTTTTGAATGGCAGAAAATGAATGATAAATGCATGCCTAAGATATTTTTTTGTACATATAACATGTATAACTTTCATATGTTTTACACATATGCAACATGTAGCGACATAAAATAAGAAAATACATATGCAAGATGCTAACACTAAATTATGTACGTATTCAAAGTTTTTTCATTACATATATACAAAACATATTATTTAAATACATAAGATTACAAAAAACAATCATATTGCGAGCGAAGCGAGAATGAAAATTTTTTGATCCAATTTTTGCAATTTAAAACAATATTGACTTAATAAGGAACAAATAATATCACATGGCGGCAAGGCATTCTCTCTTTCACATTTTTTTTTAAAATTAGATTATTTGGCGCCCATGGCCGATTCCCGACGCCCCCTAGCTACGTCTCTGAACTTGATGAGACTGAGAAAAGCTGGCACTGCAGGCAAAGCGAGCAAGAACATTTTACGAAATGTATTTTTATTTGTATAAAATTTGAAATAGAAGGGGCAATTTCTCCTTTGGCCATCAATGTTTGCCCCCCTCCTAGAATTGACTTCCGTCGAAGGTTGGGGGACAATGCCCCTCCCCTCCCATGTGGTTGCACCACTGAGTAAGTCCGAAATTTGGAGGAACAAATTGAATCAATCCTGCTACAGCAACTTTTTGGGAAGCGATGATAATTTTATTCCAGGCGATTTTCTTCTATTATTATTGCAAGAGCACAAACAGGTTGATTTGTTCTCATTCTACCGGCATTCAAGAAAAAGTGTGTATAAGTAAATAATCGACCTATTTATCTCAAGCTTCCGTATACGATAACGAAGTAAGTTCCATTCTGTCCTCTTAATGACGTCATAGCGCGCACAGAATCATGGGAGAAAATCTCGGAACCTCGGGAATGGCCTACCTTATAAAGGTACCTTGTAAGTGACTTTTGAAGTACACAGTGGTCTTACGAATTACCCATTGCCGGACTTGTGTGCTAACCTAAAACCGAGATTAAATATTTTTATTTTAGTACGCTTGCGAAGATGACATGGGAATAACGTGAGTACCCACGCAAAGCAAAGTTTCGAACTCGCGATGCCATGGAGTTTCTTCACGCGAAATATTTGTGCTTGTAGTGGACTTGAAAAATCTGTGATAGACCTTGTAAAAAGGCGGGGAGAAATACATAAATACTACCCATAGGGTAGTTTTTTTAGTTTCTTTTTTTTACGGACAGAAAACACGCTACTCTTTATTAGAAGCAAATTTGTCATATTTGCTATGTAATCCACTTTTACAGAATACACTTCAATGACTTCATACATGGTTCGAAAGTTATAGACAGAAAATGATTGCGCATCACGCTTTATTAATTTGAAAAACAAGTTAATTCCATTTCCCTCCTCGTTGCAATGGGAATACCAAGACAAAATTTATATAACTTATTGTTTAGACCACGCCGATTAACTTGATAATTCTGTGAAATGCAATAACGTTTATGTAAGCAAGATATTGTTTAATATTTTTAAACATTTATTTTGTCCATAATATTGAAAAGTACTGAATTATTACTACATGACGAAACTACTCGATAAACGCTATGCTAGTCCATTAAATGTGTGCTTCAATCCTATTGGAGAACGAGAATCGTGGTAGCCATTAATTTTACAGCATACTTTACAGTACGACTTGGAATTGGAGTAACAAGTTGGACAGAAAGGCACAACCAAATGCTGCACAGCTGATCAGAATGACAAAATGGTCGGGTGGTTTTGCTGGAGTGGGGTCTTAGATTTGAGTCCTGTGTCCAATGTGGAGAAATGGAGAGCTCAGAAAACAAAGAACGAGTTGTGGGAAGTACATTTGGAGGTAGAAATATCAAAACTGAGATAGAGAATAATGTAGATAACGATACTGGACAAGATAGATGCAACAGCAACGGCTTGAACGAAAGCAATCATGTAGATGCTCCAAGTGACAGAAGAAACGAAGATTTATTAAACAACGATGGAATTGTTAGTATATCTGACAGTTTTAATGATCCTACTGGAACAGATGAGTCCGATTGTTTACCAGGTCATTTGGAAGCGGGTTGCTTATCTAACAAAACCAACAAGATACAGCAGATTGTGGAAGATGCAACTAGGTATGTAGCGGTGTTTTGTATAATGTGTTTGTAATGAAGGTTTCTTTTTTCAGAAATGCCGTTTACTTGTTTAAGCCTCGCTTGTTTATCAGTAATTGTTAATTTTTAAGATTCTTTTCTTCGCCTGTGGAATGTCGTTTTAAATAAACCAACCCTTCAAATCTCCCGATTATAGTCTTCAAATTTTGCTGGGCCTTGTTTTGTTAGCATACTAAAAAATCATTCAGAAAACTGAATAATGCATTTCTTATTAATTACCCTGTAAGGGTAGGTTGATTGTTAGATAATTATTTGAGAACTTGAAACTGTTTTGATTTTAGATTTTGCTGCGTTTTCCATTGATAGCATGAATAGTTGTTGAAAAATGAGAAATTAGTATTTCACTCATAATTTTAGCACTACTTATATTTTGTATTTAAGCTGTTTCAATTAGATTAATTATTGTCAGTGTAATTGTTTTCTTTACAGTGCTGAATCCAAGACTGTTGTTGCACAAATTTTGGATCAGATCAATCAACTATCAGCTGCAGAAAAGTTGCTCCTGTACCTGAAACTTCCTACAGGAAGAAGTGAGACTGTAGATCCCCTACGGCAGTAAGTTTTTAACATTTAATGTGTGTGTCAAGATTTAAAATATTTATACTTTCGTTTTGATAGAAGTCTACATTGCCTTTGTTGGTCAGTCTTTTTTATTTTTAAAGAAAAAAGTAAGCTGGTACATACATGATGCACTAATTGTGTATTTGTCCGCATGCTTGTGTGAGACGGGAGTGGTATTACTTTGGATGATTGATCTTTAAAAATAACCCTCGCACGTCACTCCAGTTATTAATATTATTTATGATGCACAGTCTACATAGATAAGAGAAATAGGTGATGTACTTTGAATGACTTCACTAAATTCGGTAACAGTTCTGATTGTTTTTGATTTTTTCAAATTCTCCTAGCTGGAAGACTAATTAATGTAGAATTTTGGCAAGCATTGTCACATGAAATTTGAACCTTCCTTAAAGTAATGAGCACTGTTTGGATTTCGAAAAAGAATGTTATATATGTTGAAAAAAAACAACGTAAAAATTACCTTACGTAAGCATGCGGGCTTCCCATGAGCAATGTGGGTTCAATACCCGGTGGAGGCACATAGTGGTTCGGATCCCAGTATAAACTGTAGGTCCAGTCCCAATTAGCCTTACTGTGCACTTAGTGGACTTTAAAACACCAAACCATGAGTAATGTATTTTACATTGACAAGAGACTGTAAGTATTGTAGACTAGTGGGAATTAATGTAGTAAGTAAATCGGAACCTTAGTAGAATGCATTTAGGGACTTTATTTTAATGCTAAGAGAACCAAACCTCATCTGCCTAACCTAACTACAAAAGCATATACTGAACAAAATCTTAAGTATTCGCTAAAACTCTGCAGTATGTGTTAACAGAAGCACATCCAAATTGAACCATGTTAAATTGCATTCATAGCATGATGAAATCGCTATAAAACAAAAGTAACTTGGGCCCTAAATTCAGCTACAAATATTATTCTTTCTGTTACAAAGTTCACATCATAAAAACTGGTCACCAGCATCCAGGTCGCCATGATGACTATAAATTTCAGCCTGGCGACTTGTGATCTTTTGCTGTAATATTGCCATTTTTTAAGTTTGCATGTACAAAATTTTGAAGATTCCATAGAATTGGTAACAATTCCTTACTCTTTGTCCCACAACCCCAATTTCCTGCTTTCTCACATGATTTTGCAACGTTTTAAATACGGTGATACTCAACTTCTTATAGTATGCACAATTGCTAGTATTTGGTTTCCTGGTGTCTGATTTTCAGAGCACTGAGCATAGCAATTGAAAGTGACACTAATAGTGCTGATGACAATGAAATTATTCCTTGTACACCACAGCAATGACTGAAACAGGCATGGGCTCAGCAGACAAAGTGCACACATTTGTACAGCTTTTTTCAAACATGAACTGATAATCCAGAAGGAGCAAGTACTATTAATTTCATACAGGTTCCAAAGCTGACTGGAAATGCTTATGGCATGGGCAGGATGAGTGTTCAAAGCATTAAAAGGTCCACAGATAATGCAGAAGGAAATGAAACCAACTAACATGCTACGAAAACACTACAAGAGAGAAAAAAATATAACCAGATTACATGAGTGATAAAATGTAGGTATGTTTTTAGTTTTTATGATTGTGGAGTTATTATTTGGGTCGTGCAACAGAGTTCCATGTTCAAACTGGATGGAGTTACTTACGTGAAATTTAAACCGCGTTTACCGCAACCATCATGGATGGAGTTAGATATCCAAGAAACATAATGTTACATGCTGATAATGTGCTGATTGCTCACAATTAAATACAAACTAAAGGTTAAAAGATTAAAAATCAGTAACTTACGTGTGTGAGCATGAGATTATTCAAACTACGTTTCGAAGGTTATACTACCTCCTCCTTCAGGTTTAAACGATGTTTTCAGACCCCTGACATGGTGCCTCGTCGAGAAAGTGATGGTTGAGGATTTAGGTTAAAATGGTATAGGGAAGACATTTTCTAAAAAAAGAATGTAAAATACACATACTAAAACCGTGCAATACTCTATAAAAACAAAAGAACGTTCAAAGCTGATGACTGCGAACTGCCGATCGGTGCTTGGGGTAGGCGAATGTTACGTTTTCCGAGGATGAAACCAGTGATGAGTTGTTAAATATGACAAATAAAGAATGCACCAATAATATATGAAATTGACAAAACAGCAAATGAAATGGGTCAGAAGGTCATTCGTTTACCCCTATGCCACACTCATTACAATGCAATAGAACTGATCACAGGTGGGAGGGGAGGTAGCTTATCACATCGAAACTTTAAAATAGCAGATGTTGAGAAATTGCTACATGAGGCAGTTCACAAAATGATGCTAGAGGTCTGGCAGATACGTGTTTGACACGTTGAAGCATTGAGAGGAATGTATGATTGACAGAGGATAGTCCTTCCTGTTATGACAGTTTTGACAAGTGAGATACATTTCATTGGTGTGTGGTGTGTTTATTATTGTACTCAGTATTTTAAATGTTTTATTCATTTGTTAAGTTTTTCACTTGTTCCTTTCTGTCATTTGATATATTTAAAAAAAAGTATCAAGTATAGGGTATGAAGGTACAAAATATTGTACTCTGAGAGAGTCAGTATCAGCCCTACATGGCGACAGCACCTTGGCTACTTGTGTCCTGCAGTATAATTTATTTTAAAAGGTTTAGGTCTGTAACTCAAAACTCAACTGTTTTTCTCGTCCATCTACTCTAATGTGGCAGATCTATTGTATTGTAAATGCCAAGGATTGGTGTTAGTTGTTCCAAACAATTTCATATTCCTGGTTGTTAGTTCTAGATTTTACCACAGCCACAGTGCATTTAGTTTGACACATAGTACTTGTTTCTGTACTTGCTGCCTCACATGCTTATGGTTTGTGAATATATTCCAATACATAATGTTAATTTGACATTTTCCATTGTATGGTGTTTCTACTTTATCTACTCTAGCTCTATGTTCAATTTTTTTTTTACCAGTGGTGTTTTTGATTGATTGATTTGGTGTTTTAAGTGCACTTTATGCACAGAAAGGCTAATTGAGATTGGACCTATAGGTTAAAGTGGACCAGTGGATTGAATCTATGACAAAAGGTACTCTCGCAAAACGTAGTGTTACAATAGGTAAAGTACAAGAACTAGACAATGGAAACTGTACAATTTATATTGCATGCTAATAAAGAACTGTTGTTCCGAAAGTTCAGAGAATTAATATTTTTCAGGCCTATAAATCCCCTTGGGAACCGATTTGAAATCCAACAGACCATTACATGGATTAAAACCCACTTGGAAGAAGATTCTGATGTGTCATTACCAAAGCAGGACGTTTATGATGAATACTTGTAAGTAAAATAAATTTGTTTTAGAAGTAAAAGTGTATGTGGGTTTTTAGAAGTAAAAGTGTATGTGGGTGGCATGCCTAGGTTTGCAGGAGAAAAGGCGGGAGGGTTATATTCCGCCTTTGCTCCAGTATTGAAAGACTCTGATTGGTTAAACACACAAAGAGCGTGGCATAAAAATGTTTTTTTTTTTTAAAAAAAAAAAAAAAAATACAAACACATCAACTTCATCCTTAAACATTGCCATTTGCAAAATATGCAGTCATGTTCATATTTTGAAAATTTCGTCCCATGGGTGACCACCATTTTGTCGTTAACACTTGGACAATCTGCGATGGAAATCATTAATGGCACATTCCAACATCTGAAACCTTTCTGCTTCCATAGGCGTAGCTAGAACTTTATATTTGGGTGTGCACAAAGAAAAAATGAGGTCTTGTACCTTTTTAATAGCATATTTTGCAACACAATCACTTGGCTCTTTAACTGCACTGATGTTCGTAAAGGAATATAAATTCACTAAATGACAGTGTTGGAAATTTCTGAATATATGTAATAGAAAAGAAATCAAATTGCATAGAAATTACACACACAAAATGTTCATAAATGTTACAAACAAATACATGAAAATACAAGTCATCTATAACAAGAGACGTCTGTCAAAAGGTACAATGTTCTTAAACTCATCAATAACTTCATTTACATCAATGGACTAAGCTTTTTCCTGTTCCAAGAGCAAGGCTTCCAATCTATCCTGCTTCTGAGTTGCTCTTAATTTAGTTTTAACTTGGGTAAGCTTGGAGAAAGCTCTCTCACACGTGCAGCTTGTGACATGTATAGAAGAAAGGCGCTGCAGTACAGAGTAGAATGCAGTAAATATCTTCTTTCTCCAATGACATCAAAAAATCGAAAATCTATAGACACCCGTTTCATCAGCGATAATGCACACATTTGTACCAAGGAATGACGTTTTCAACTTCTTACAAACTGCCGCTCTTATTGAAATATCTGTCTTTAATTCTCTTTGATAAAGCAGCCCAGTAGGGTGTGACGAGGCACACCCGGCACTCCCCGTAGCTACGCCTATGTCTGTTTCAATGCACATCCCGTGGCCGATGGAATAAGATCAGGTCTCCCAAGATTAAAATAACAACGATGTTCTTGTCTTGCTGCGGCAACAGTGTCACCATTTTTGTAAAATGCACTCACAGCTACAGCATGTTGAGCTCCTCTCCAGTGATCCATGTCTGTAAATGGTGTTCATTACTGATGAAGATCACAGTCAATAAGTGTTACTAATGCAAAATAGACTCATGAACACTAGAGTTTACTTACCGACTTGACACTTTCTGAAGTCTGAATTTTCCTGTGAGTTATGCAAAACCTGGAAAATTGGTTAATTATGCTGTAAATATTTGAGAACCAAAAATTGACTCCTTTATACTGGAATAAACTTAATACTCTGATAACTACATAATTGTGTTATCAGAAGGGTAATCTTTATTTTGTGTAAATGGAATTTTAAATCAAATTTAGGGTTGTATTTACTATTTCAACACTGATCCCAAAAAGTGCCCAGTGTTGTACTGAAATTTTGATATTTTACTCTCCATAAATATGTGGCTCTAATGATAAGGAGTTAATATTTGGTATTTGTAGAACATGAATCTGTCAGTTTATGGTAATTGTGGTGAATTTTCATATTGAAGAGTAAATTCATGGAAGTTGTTGCCCTCTTAAATTTTAGATGTTTTGTATATGTAGGGATATTGAATTTTCGCGATGCGTGAAAAGTGAAAAAAAGATGCAATTTTGAACATTCTGCACGTAACTACACCCCCAGTGATGAAATATGCATGAGTTTTATTCACGAAATAACCATGAAATATCATCAAATTAAATAGAAAACATGCAAATACCGGCAATTGAGGTTGTGCGTGCAAACTGTCAATTTGTAACGACACGTTTGCCTAAAGTTTCCTACCACTTGCAGCTGAAGAACGTTTTATCTTCGATCACATCAGGAAGATGCTGCAAATTGGGATTTCCCATGCACATAATCTCAGTTCGAAAACTTCGCTCCCTGTCAAGCTGCATTCCTTTCTTCCCCCGAATGTCTACTCAACTTCCAGTTTCATTGAACTTGCTAGCTGTAGCAGCGATAAGATTAGTCTGTTCCCGCACATCAAGGGAAACAATGGTGTCATTTGTGTTCAGTCATGAATGAATTTTGTTTATCATCATGTGATTTTCAACATGTGTTTGTGTATGTGCAGTAGTGATTATTTTGTTTGTTGGACAGCATGGATATTCTTTAAATACATACAATGAATAAATCACTTGAGATATGCAATTTAGAAATGAGGTGATTTTGTGTTGATGTTTTCTTTTTGGTTGGACAGCTAAGTACTTGTGCATGTGTACAGTATATAAAAATGAAGTAGTTTATCAATTTATAGCTCTTTTGTATGTTGTTTCCTGTCATAATGAAAAAGCGTGTGCCAATTTTATTTTTTTCACTGCTGGTATATACCGCTGATCTAACATTTTATGTACCGCTCTCCTCAGTTTTTATTTACCATAAATTTGTCTCCCTAGGTATATGTTTTTGGCTTTTAAAAGTATTACGTACATGAACAAGACAACCTTCAGATATACCGTAGCAATTCAACTTGTCATATGTAAGGATTGTTTGTGTTGAGTGAGAGTTTTCTTCTCCATAGAAGATTGTGTATGTATACAAATGAGAAGAAAGAAGTGACTAGGAAAGACAATATAACTGAACCTGGGTCATGGTATTTTTCCACAAAGAACAAACCTGTGCAATGTGTAAAAGGGACTTGAATTTGATTCTGCAAGAGATAAGTGGTTGTATGTGTACAGATGGCAGCACTGGTTAGTTTTCTTTATGTGTTACCCTTTTGTAACACTACAGATATCAATGTGATAGTCCAGTTCTCCCCAATCACAATTTTTTTCCTTCCACAGACAACCGGTTTCTTCAAAATTTCTTGCTCCAATTGTAGATGGACTGCCTTGTTTGCCATACCGTGTTCATACTGTACGACAGTAACAGAATTTGTTTTTGGAAATTAATGTACACAGAACACCTTTTCTACCTGGCTGTCAGCCATATTGCTAGACTGACATCAAGGGTGCTCATGTGATGCTGATGTTACAAAAAGTGGAGGTTGTAAGCTTGAAGATTTTCTCCATAAAACAGTACTAAATGCTTCCTGATAAAACAAACAGTTTTTGATTTATATAGCATTTATAATCTATTTCTTTTAGGCTCATCTTGTATAATGTATGGAGTTGTTTCCAACAACCTGAATTTGGTTCGACTTTAACAAATCTATATCTGCATAAACAAATTGTTGAGTAGTTGTGCACTTAGTTTGGTTTGGTTTGATGTTTTAAGTCCAATTTGTGCACAGTAAGGCTAATCGGGACTGGACCTACAGTTTAAAGTGGAATCCGAACCACTATGTGCCTCCACCGGGTATCGAACCCAGGACCCCTCGATTACAAGGTGACGACACTACCACTGCACCATCGGGGAGGCCCTTGTGCGCTTAGCGCCATAACTGAAGTTTTATTTATTTGTGTAAGCAAAATTAGTTTGCATACCAAATATGTATTTTGAGAGCATTAACATTAATATTTCAGAGCTTACTGCGATAATAACACCATGAAGCCCTTGTCCACGGCTGATTTTGGAAAGGTAATGAAGCAGGTGTTTCCAAAAGTTCGCCCAAGACGTTTGGGAACCAGGGGGAATTCCAGGTACTGCTATGCTGGCCTTCGTAAAAAGATGAAGCTTGAACCTCCACTACTGCCAGATATAGGGGATGATGGAAAACAAAATTCAGAGGTGATCCAGTGTTTTTATTATTCTTATTAATATTGACACGTATTATGCTGCCAGAATTCAAATGGCATCCAAAGCTTTTCTGTTCCTTTCACAATGACCATTTCTCTATTTTTGTTTTTAGAATAACAGCTTAAGACATGAACAATTTCATCCCAATATTTTAGCTATATTAGTTACAATAAGGTGAAGTTAGATTTCCATTGGTAAGTTAGATGTGCTCTTATCTATATTTGTGTGTAATTACTATATATGTAAGTTTAATGTATTTTCAGCAGGATGGTTACATACCTAGAAAACAGGAAAAAAATATCAGGAAATTTTTTTCAGGGCTTTGCCATAGGGGCTTCAGAAGAGCAAATAGTGAAGAGTACATTCCCCACCCCCTAACCACACTATAAATGAAACTAGTGTGATTTAAATTACATTATTAATTTGCTGGAGTTAGGTATTGTACTCCTTCAATGTGGACTATACTAGGTTCAAGGGTTGCTGTGAAGTTATTGGTTGCCACAATCTTGGTTTCAATTTGTGATCAACAATAACTGACAATAAGCTATTTGTTAACAAGCGTTGTAATCTCTGTTTCAGACTCCAATTCGAGCATCCGAAGGCGAAGAGGAGATTCGCTCTGCTGCTGCCTGTCTAATCATTGAATGGGCAGAGAAATTGCTTAATATAAAGTTTGAGTCTCTGAAGGATCTCGCTTGCTATTTGGTAGAGAAGTTGTGTGTCGATAGTCGATCAGTAGCAGCTTTCACACTTGTGTCATCGGTGCCCAAAAAACCCATTGGAAAAGGTAAGACTGGGAATTTAGAACTAAAACTTTACATAATGCATAACTTACACAGCATGCCATCATTTCACTAAGCAATAAAGACCCATTTTGGCATGTGCTTACTTTGTTCTCTAGATTTCACCACATCATGTGGCTTCCTCAGGAGATGGGACAAGAATAGTCAAGATTTAAGATATGGGAAGGTAAGTTAAGGTTAAAAAGATAAATAGACCATAAAAAAAACTGTACTTTCACTCCTTCCTACTCCATGTCTGGCTGGGAACTGACTGTCCTATCCAATATGGCTGCCTGGCTGACAGGAAGTAAAGATGGCTGCACTTCCTGTTGGTGATTTGTTTATTGTGATGTGATTGTCTGGATTCCACACAGAAACACTGCATTGTAGTTAGTAGTTTTTTTCTAATAATAATTGCCATCCTTTATCTAATGGTCTTGCATGTTCATTTAGATTGTCTGTTGTTTTTAAGATAGCAAATGACTTTTTTACATTGAGTTCAATTGGTCCTTTTGCACTTTTGATAAATTTGGTTTCTTTTAATCCGTGTTTTTTGTATTGACGTTCTATTTATGAATTTCCATCGATTTTTTCTTATTCATTTTATTGTTATGATTAGCCTAAGGTGCAGGAAATTGATGTGATTTAACCCTTATAAGGCCAGTTTTATGCGATAAGGCCTCAACACCGAACACTTTTTCAGCAGGAAGTTTAAGATTACACAGGGTTTTAAATAAAAAATTATAACTCTGTAACTACAAATGCTAGAGTTAGCTTTTTTTCCAGTACAGATTGGGCTACAAGCCTATCATTTATCAAGTAGAAGAGGATGTTGTTTTAAATGAAAAAATAAACTTCCTTTGATCTCACTTTAAACTGTAGGTCCAGTCCCCATTAGCCTGCTGGAGTATAAGAATTATTATTAATGTTATTATTTGCAGGTACTTCCCCACTCCTGCTTCCCCCGAACCTATCTGGCCATGGTGGAAAGCACAGGGAAACACAGCTTCAGCTACAGCGAAAACTTCAAGAGCGGGAAATTATCAGGGAACAAAAGAGAAAGCTTCAGGTAAATAATTTAGTTCTACAATTTGTACATGCATTAACACACAAGTGTAAATGCTAATTATCCATTGTGTACTTTACTTATTCTAATGCTAATTAGGAAAGGCAATTGATAAAGATGTTGAATGTGAGGTGCGACTGTGGCTGGGACAGCGGCCCAAAGACTTTATGCAGCAGGGTTTGGGGGCTGTTAAAGCAGTTGGATAAGTGTATCAATGATGGTGGAGATTATGTTGCAAAGTAAAAACTGTTTTCAAGTCCGTATCTCACTTAGTATTTTTGAAATAAATGTTTGTGACCAACTTACTGTCTTACCTGCGTATCTTCTGTGGCATAACATTTTTTCTTACATTCAAATACAAGTTCACAAAATGTAACCTCTGCTAGCATGATTGATTGTCTTGCTGTGATTCATCTCCCTCCAACAATTAGTTCAGCAATAACAGTTATTTGATTGCATTGTTGCTATATATGGAAAGTGTTTACCCCGTGCATGCCTGTCTACTACAGTGATACCTTGATAACTCGAACTTGAAGGGGGGGGGGGGGAATGTGTTTTATAGTCTACCTTCGAGTTATTGAGCTCGAAGGGCATCCCATAAACTACAAAAGTTCATCTTATCAAGATTTTATTTTAATTGTTGAGGTAAAATTAGTATTGAGTGTTTAGGACAATTCAAGGGGATTACAAAAAATTCAACTTATCAAAGAATTCGAGATATTGAGGTTCGAGTTATCAAGATTCCATTGTACCAGTAATTGTAGTTTTGGTTTATTCTTGCATTGTTGAAAGTTAAAATGAACAGAGGAAGTAGATTGATTCATCATGAAATTGAGGCTCTCTTGAAGATTCAGACAATGACATTGTTGGCGGAGATACATCTTCGTCAGAGGAGAGAAGATGAATACTTCCAAATAAGTAGTTAGTGCATATTTTTCAATAGAACTTATTCATATTGACAAATAGTGTGTCCTACAATGAAAATAATTTAATGGTAAAAAATTACCCCATGCGAGTCCTATCATAGGTCATGTAGGTGCAGAATGTTTTTCAGTGGAGTAAAAATATGTGTAGGGTCATGTAATGGAATATTGTCCATATAGTTTCTCGGTGGGATGAAAATGTTTCAAAGAGGGTAAATAAGTCCTTATGGCACATTTTTTCAATAAAACTTATTCATAATGACAAGTAGTGTGTACAGTGGAACCCCTATTTTACATTCCCTAGTTTTACATTTCTTGCATTATACATTCAATCTTGATGGTCCAAACATAGTTAAATGTTATAAAATTTTCCTCGGTTACATTTTCGCACATTTTAAGTTCTTTCAGCTTGGTCCCCTGAGAAACATAAAATCGAAGTTCCACTGTATTAAAATGATAATAATTTAGGGATAAAAAATTAAATTCTCTCGAAAGTTTACAACAAAAATTGTGTTTATATGCTTGTTACAGCCATAAACAACTAACTAACTCTCTAGCCTTCTAAAACCTGAAGGTTTGTCTGCAGCATCACAGGCCTTCCATCCACCCCTACCGATTTCCTTTAGGTTCATCTCAACTTATCTCTCCATCTTTGTCTCGGCCTTCCTACTGGTCTCTTACCAAATGGTTTCCCAACAAGAATCTTGTAAACTCTTTTTTCTTCGCCCATTCGTGCCACATGGCCTGCCCACCTAAGTGTTCTTGATTTAGTCATTCTAATAATATCTGGACATGAATAAAAATTATGTAGTTCTAAATTATGTAACGTTCTCCACTCACCTGTGTCCTCTTCCCTTTTAGGTCCAAAAATTTTTCTAAGGATTTTATTTTCAAATAATCTAAATTTCTGTTCCTCTTTCAATGTAAGGGACCAAGTTTCGCATTCATATAATACGAGGTGCATCCAGAAAGTAAGTACCGATGGACTGTAAAATGAAAGACGAACATCAGAAGACAATGAATTTATTACTGTGGAGTTAGTGATACATAACCTACTTTTCAACATATTCATCATCCTTGTTGAGGTATTTGTCATAACACGGCACCAGCTTTTGTATGCCTGTGTCAAAGAATTCTGCCGCCAAGGACTGGAACCATCGTGCATAGAACTTGCGAAACTGCAGTCGCTGGATGACGATCTCATACAGCAGGGAATGGAAGATCTGCGGAAACTGACATGAAAGTTCGGACATTGTGAACTGCCGGTTCTGCAGCATTGCTAGCTGGACATTTTCCACCAATTCAGGCATCACCATGGGCGGTCGGCCACTACGGTGTTCGTCGTGCACATTGATGCAGCCTACTGTGATTTGCTGCACCATCTTAAGACCATTCCTGCACTCATGACATTCTGTCTATACACTTCACACAACTGCCGGTGGATCTCTGCCGCTGACAACTTCTTAGCATGGAAAAACCTGATTACCGTGCAGCCATGTTTCTTGTACCACAGTTCTATCACCATTGACTTCACACAACTGCGCTCGTGCCAGGTTATGGCTACGTGTTTCTCCTCCACTCCTGCACAAGCGCATCCCGCTCTGACCACTCGTGCCATCTTGGGGCACTTTCGGAACTTACTTTCTGGATGCGCCTCATACTTCAGGCAAAATTACGGTTTTGTATATTTTGTTTTTTTGTTTCTTAGATATTATACGAGAGAAAAGTAAGATGCATTTCCTGAATTAAGCCTGTTTTTTATTTCATCATCATTTTCATTGTTAGTATTACTCCTAAGTACTTGAATTTGGAAACTGGTTGAAACGAGTTATCAATAATTAGATTTTGATTATTACCTAACACTTGATTTTGGCCTGTAAGCATATATTTAGTTTTTTCTTTGCTAACTTCCAAACCTATCTCTATACATAAACTACAAAAGAAATAATTATGGTATCACTTTAGAATGGGTCTGCTCAACGAAAGGTATTGTAGGTGGCAGCATCCCTGTTGTCCCCCCACTCTTTTGATGGGCAATTATTCTCCCATTGAAATACATGGGGAATTTGATGCTGAATGTGCTGCAATTATATTAAATTGCAAGTTTGATTTAACCTTAACCTCAGAAATTATGTCTGAACATGATAGATGAATAATCAGTGCTGTAAAAGTAAGATTTTAAAAAACAGATGATCGTCAACATCACAAAAGATATTGGAACTCGAAAAGCCTTAAAATTTGCAGCACATTTGTTTACGTCACTTTCAATTTTCAAAGTTTAAGTGCTCTGTTGTGAATCAGGTAAAGAATAATACATAATTACTCCATGCCACTGTACTTTTATAGTTTTTACTTGTTATTAATAACTGTCTTTTTTTAAGGTGTCATACTTTTTCACATGGTTAGGTCCTGTTTTATATATGCACATTTATCGAGAAGAATAGTTATTACAAAAAATATTTTATCTTCTGTTTCATGTGTCACAACCTCTACGACTTTATTTACAGGAATTATAATTTTAAAAGTGTTATAACAAAGAAACAAAAGAAAGACTGAAATGCAAAGGGAAAAATGTCTGCTTAATACAAGGAAATCATATATTAATATTAAGTTATCGGATAGGGAATAGTGTATAACAATAAATATCATTCTCATACACACTTAATACATTTTTTATTTATAATTTGGAGAGTTTCTCAAATTCCTACTCGCAACCAGAAAGAACATAAAACTTAGTGTAGAATCTAATTTTCTGTATTATTGACCTATGGCAGCTAGGGATCACCCAAGTGATGTCAAGTTTAGTGCTCTTTGTGCATAAACATGATATTTAGCCCGTTCGAGCTACCCTGCCATTGTGCTTTAATATATTAATTCTTAGGCTCAGGAGAATGTAATTTTCGGAAACTTATGGTTTACTAAACACTAATGTGTTTACTAAACACATTTTTTATTATCGATTTACATGAGAGATTCTTACCCTTTTGTTGGAAATAATGTTTGAATAGCCATCCTACTGCTCTCCAAAGCTTAGGGACACCGGGAAGTTTGATATGGAACAGCCTCATTAATTTATTTTCCTCAAATGCTTGTTTCAGCCATTATTTAAAGTAAGTTGCATCTCACAAAGAATGCAAATTTAGTGGAAAAGTGTACTATAAATGTGTGTTTACATTTTTAGGACACACTGTACATGTACATGATTATTTCTGTCATTTCTGTACATTTGCAGTAAGTTATTCTTGGTTCATTTCAGGATCAGCAGTCTGCTTTGAGCAAAGGATGCATGGAAAGGCCAAAGGGCAGCAAGAAGGCAAAACTAAGTTGTTCAGGGGAGAAGAGGTTGATTCAAAATGGGACCCAGATAAAGGAAAATAGTACTCAGGGAACTGGCAACTCTTCAACTGTCCAAACACGCATCTGTGATAATGCCACGTTGTTGCCATTTGAGACAGAGAAACCTTTGGAAGATCTGTCAGGGGCTACTAGTTACAATGAGAGGAACTTTCTAAACCATTGTAATGGTGGTAAATTGTGCCTAAATTCCAAGGAACAAACATTTGTGAATAACCATAATGATGATGTTTTTTTGAATAAACTAATTGACGGTACTGACAGATTAGTGCCAAATGAATTGGAAGTGAAAAGTTCACACAGTTTGAAAGCTGGCAATGCAAGCGGTGAGGTACAAGAGTGTGCCGACTTTTCTTCTATGAGCAATGTGTTGCAGAGGAAAAACCAAGACTCGTTACAGATTGGTGTCTTCTCTCAAGTGGAAAGTGCAGATGAAAGTTCAAAGACTGCGAGAAGTGATCTTGTGCTCCCTACTTCAAACTGTGATGAACAGTCATCAAAATTTACATTTTCGCCAGTAAAGGAAGTGAATTCACAAAAAGTAGCCACTCCCCCAACAAATTTGAAAAGTGCAAACAATTCATCCAGTACAAATGGCCCTATTCCAAATTCAAAGATGCCTATTCCTCGCTTAGCCAATAGTAAGAGTTCTTGCAAGCAAATAGGCAATATAATAATAATCCCACCCATTGCTCCTACGAAACCAAGGCAGAAGTACAAGCCTATACAGCCTAAGCCAATTTTTGAAAACCAGTCTTCACTCAAAGGTGATCACTCAAGTAGCACAAAGGCTGCTGATGGTCAGTCAGGATTTGCCGAAGAAAAAGTTAATGGTGAAAGTTCGGTCGTGGAGTGGTTTGACAATTCCGGTGTAGCACAGTGTGATATATTCCCTGTTGGTACAGATTTAGGTAAGGAACTTACGATGCCTGTCAGCCAACCAAAGGATAGTAAGAAAAAGTTGCAAAACTTTGATGGCTTAGTGTCCACGTCATCGACTAGTGAAGTGAGCATTCCATGTCTGGAGAAGGATGCCTTTGACGATTACCTGCAGGGGGGCAATTCGCAAGAACAGGAAGAGGAACTGATGCAGTACTTCAACCAAAATACGGGAGAAGACGTGGATGTTCAAGAGAATCCTGCTCCCGACTTTGACCAGTTGCGAAGGTTGCTCGCGGAAAATCTAGTTACAAGTGGAAGTAGCTCTACCAGGAATACTTCAAGCACATCCTTATTAAGTAGTGTCGGAGGGGTGGTGATGTCATCATCCTCTTCGGAACCAGGCAGTGACATGTCTGAAAATGTGCACGTTAATGAAGCACTTAGGTTGATGAGATTACGCCATCCTGGTGAAGGTAAGTCTGCGACATTGAGTTCAGCAGGCCTAAATGTCCACAATGCATCATTGGGGTCTCGTCGCAGGGTAAGTTTTGAAACATCCGTAACTGAACACCATGATCTACCAAATATAGCTCACCCCATGTCAGTTCCACCAAGTCCGAATACTTATCGAAGGAACTTCAGTTTTCAACCTATTTCACCTGGTTATACACCCATACCTGAGAGTGGACACACACCACATTCCCCTGGACAACCATCATCCATGCAACGTGGTTCTGTCTCGAGTGCTAATGTTAGTCCATTTGTGTCACCACGAAACACTCCTGTGCCTCGATCTCGCCACAATTCAGGACAAATGCACATCGGGGTGCAAAGAACTAACTCAAATATTAACCATGTATCTGAAAATGGTACTCCTTTTGTTTCCCCTCAAAGCACTCCTGTGCCCTTTGCACGGTCAAGGCAAGGATCAAGCAATCAGAACGGTCGTTCGGTCTCAAGTGTTTACCAATCTGGTGTTCGTTCCAGGCATTCCTCGGGTGCCAATTCTTGCAGATCTGGCACCAATTATGGTAATCCCTTTTCTCCTTTGAGTAATCATCTTGATATGACTGACTCCCAGACAGTTTTGCCTTTCCCAGCTATTCAACAGCAAGCATCTTTTGTTATGTCTGAAAATAACCTGGGAATCGGTTCCATGCGGTCACGTCATAGTTCAGCCAACAGCATGCCGCCCATGTCACCAAATTCAGCACCACACTCCCCGATGGTTCACCCAACTTCGGATCCCACTTTGGGTCCTGGGGTTCTCGAAGCTGAACATGGAGGTGTTCTCTCAGGCATTCTGCGGATGAAACACAATCCGTACCAGCACTTTGGATACGGGGACTCGACCCGCCAAAGGCACATTTCAGCTGGAACTGTGATGACAGGCCATCAGAGGATGACAAACATAATTCCCATCAGCTCTCAACATTTGGACCCACTGTCTCAAGAGGTAAGTAAATTGTTACAGGATGGAACACCATCTTTGGAACCAGGTCCATTGTACCGTTCTCAATCGGTCCCTCTGCATCAAATGATACAGAACATGCATGCACCCTACCCAACTAACCTACGGACAGCAGGCAGCAGCAGCTATTCAAGGTCTCATCCAACAACACCAGTGATAAATCGGCCATTTACCTTCAGTTCCAGCACAATAGACTCTGCAAGCAGTTCCGTAGCTCAAACTCCAGTTCCCAGTGAATATGCAGATTTTGGAAGCAACGATGGCTTGCTGGATGCAGGTACGGGTGATGCAATTCCATTAAGCAGCTTGGATTGCAATCTGGATTCGACCGTTCCGCTCATGCCGGAAAACATCAATCAGTTGCTGAATGATGTATTTCTTCCTAATCAGCAGCCTGGTCTTGATGCAGACACCGTGGAAAGTATGGCCACTCCGAATATGTCCATCAGTCAACGAAAGTCATCTAGGTCGTACCCTAATACCCCTATACCAAGTATGTGTGGAGGTAATACCTTGGACAGTAGTACCCCTTTCTCTGATAATGTTTCTCGTTCTTACCCATCAACTCCTGTTACTCTAGCGCATTTTACGGACAGCAATTTCCAAGTTAATCCTTCCAGCCAGTTGACTCTAAATGCAATAAACATAGTAAGTGAACCCACCCAATGTAACTACACAGCCAGGAGAAACCTCAACGACATACTAGATGAGCAAATGATGGAAAATGAATTAGTAAAGACTATGGAAGCTCTACAGGATTGTGGTGATACTGATTTATCTTAGCTAGTTAAGTCAGTTAAGGGACTGAGGAATTATTCTTTGTGTACAAGTGATATTGTACACATTCGCCATAACATGGTTCTCCTAAATAAGTGCAATTGTTAGAATTATCTTGTTAAACAAGATATACTTGCTGCGATAATATGTGAACGAAATATTAGGTTAAATTAGAACTTTTAAAAGAAAAATCTTTGCATGCTTGCCACCATCTTCTGATTATTAGAACTGATACAAATTGTTTGTAAATACCATAGTGCACAATAGACAATGTACTTTAGTTCTGTATGTGCATGCTCTACATTACTGTGCTCTTTACTGAGTTGTGGCATTCTTCAGAAGTGCAGGGTGTGCTATTCAATTTTTTAACCTGAAGTAATGTTCAAGTTTTAAAGATGGTACTGGATTCACTTGATAAGCTATATCTTGTGGGTTTAAAATGATACCGCAGTTACTGTATATTCTTATACATAATTAATTATAAAAAATAAACCAAGTAAAAAGTACACAATGCCAGTAACAACAGCATAGTTAAACTTTGCATCTGCATGGCAGTACATAGTTATTTTATTTCATGTATCTTGTTTATATTTCATTTAATGCATATAGAGCTCCAAAGTGTGAGCTACTTTAAGATACACACTAGTGTGTAGGCGATATTCATACACACACAGAGATTAGAACTAAGTTCATTAGTTCATATATACACGGACATGACCTCATAGTTCATAAATATGTTGCTGCTCATAAACATATACAATGGAACCTCGATTTTACGTTTTTCAGGGGACCAAGTTTAACGAACTTAAAATGCGGGAAAATGTAAAATCTAGGAAAATTTTATAGCATTTTCCTATGTTGGGACCATCAAGGTTAAATGTATAATGAGGGAAAATGTTAAACCTGGGGAACTTAAAAATCGGGGTTCCACTGTAAATGGTTCTCTGTTGCAACTGAAGGATTAACAACGAAATCCTAGCTTGAGTGACATCAGATTTGCATGTGCAAGTAACAGCAGAGATTGTAGGGTGTCGCAGAACAACTTCAACAATGCTTGTGTGCTGGTAGGTATCATAAAAACAAGTAACTTTTCTTCATAAATTTCACCTTGAAAGCACTTACTTTCTGCGCTATAAGAGCTTAAAACTTATCCTGTATATGTACAACCCAATAATCCAAACGATCGCTCTGACATATCTTCCTGAAACACATGGCATGGTTGTCACTAGCATCTCTCGTTACGAGGGACAGGGTGGCTACCCACCGTGAATTCCGAGAATTATGCATGAATTATTGGCTCTGGGAATTATGCATGGATTCTGTGTGAACTTTTCTCCGTAGACGTGAAAAATTGCAACTTACTCAAAGTCCCATTGAATTTATACATATTTATTAATTCCCTGAAGCAAGTTTAGCAATTATTTTTATCGAGGACAAAAAAGAGAAGAAAACTGCATGGAAAATAAAACCGAATTCTCTCCGTTCCTTTACTTTGTTCGTGTCCTTTGCAGAACAATCTATCTAACAAACTGAAAATTATTGAGAACTAAGATATCTTGAAGTTATTAGGTAAATTTGAGCTTGAAATTCTTATACAATTAACAGTTTTTTGGTAAATTAATTTATCCTGTAATGTTTGTGACTTGTGTTTATAGATGTATTTCGAAACTGAGTATGTGAAATGGCAAATGTAAACTGCACCTTAAATGATATATTTTAAATGTATGGGTTTGTGGCCTTGAATTTTTGGAAAGTTCGCCTTGAAAACTGGAAATTATACTCGAATTTTATCATGGTCCTAGAGTGGCCACCCTGAGAGACGACTTGAAAACAGCAATTTGGGAGTCTTACCTGAGCAAAATTTAAAAGAATAATGGTACTTGTGATGTTGTAGAAGTATTGACAGAAAGAGAGTGAGCGACGAGAGAGTTTGTTGTAACACAGTTTTTAATTTGTATCTTCCAAGTATTGCAAATAATCTGTGCAGATTTCTTGAAACCCACTCGTAACAACAAATAATTTTTCTCACATGCATATCAGTAGACACTGAACTTGTCAATGACATTTTTAGGCAGTATGTGTTTAGTGAATCCTTGTAGCCACTGTTTTCTAGAATACTTATTGTATGTTGGTTATGTTTTTTACCTGGGCCTCGTAATGCTTTTCTGTGTGTTTCTCATGCTGGTGCCAAGTTACCATACGATTTACTTTCATTTCGCCAAATGTCCACAGAATAGTTTACCTGCATGTGAATAAAATATTTCGTTCAACAGAATGATACTAATTTAGTTTTCTTCAAGTGCTATTATCTTATTCAGCTCAGCGCTTGACATATTATGTATGGATTGTTTGGTTATAGTTCTTAAGAACGTGATCCCTTTATTAGTTTTATTCTGAATTAATTTTTATTAAATGGCATTTTACATTTTATTGGAAGAGCACTTTACATTATTTTCTTCTCAGCAAGGGACTTGCCCTTGTGTTACGTGAAGTCTCAATTAGAAATTGCATTAAAATAACTAGGTGTAATTTCTAAATAAATAAATTGTTAAAACATTACAGTCTACTTGTTCGAAACGAGGTGGTCAACACGTTATGTTTGCATTCGTTCATTCATTGATTTCATCATTTAAGCATTCTGGAATGAACTCACTGGAATTTTAGTTTCCATTTATTGGAAATTCTTTGTCTTGGTCTGTTTGAAAATACTGTAAATACTTCTTACAAGATCACAAGTATCATTATTCTTTTGTATTTTGCTAAGGTAAGACTCCCAAGTTGTTGTTTTCAAGTTGTTTCTCTTAACAAGGGACGCTAGTGGCAACCCCAACAAGCGTTCCTGGAAGTTATGTCAGAGTGATGGGTTGCATACATACAGGCTAGATTTTACGAGCTTATAGCTGAAACTAAGTGCTTTCGAGGCAAAGTTTAAAAGGAAAAGTTACTTGTTTTTATGATATGTACCAGCACCTAAGTTCTGATGAAGTTGTTTTGCGACATATATATATATATATATATATGAAAATAATGTAACTTGGCAGATATTACTAATTTTAATTTAGGTATTATGTACTTCTTTAATAAGAAATTGAAATCAGAACTACAAAATCAAGCAAATAGCATTTATGAATGCTTTATGATTACAGTGCTTGCACAAGTCAAATTCTGGAGAAGAGAAACTTGACCATCACAAATAAATACTGTTTGCTTGTTTCATGGTGATCGATTGCATTGAAAAATACTAAAGTAAATTAATAGTTTAATCTGTTGTACCAAACATGGTGTTAAAATATTTCCATTCCACATTTACTCCAAATACAGTATTGAATGTTTTGATTGGAAGGCAGTTACTTTCAAAATTGATTCTTTTAGTCATCCTTCGTCTGCAATAGGGAACAAGCTGGTAATCATGTATTAAAAAAGAAACTGAAATTAATTGGAATTTTAGTCTAATGAAAATGTCTGGTGCTGACACTTGATGCAAACATGCTATTCTTACTGTACTCTTTGTGCAACATTGAAAATCACATTAATGATCAGATTTTAAATATATATATTGAAATTGCATCTTAACTTTTACCAGTAAAATTTTAATTTCTTTTGCTATTTTAATGTTTTTCTCCTTTTTGTATTTGTGTAAGTGATTTTTTTAAATCTAAATTTAAGCTTGCCATGCTAATACAGCCTATGCCTATAATTTAGTGTATCCTCAGTCTAAGAAAAAATATTTCATTATTCCTTCATTATAAATAACCTAACCATGTCAATTTTGCATTGCAACTTTGTTCATAGATATTCTAATTTTATTAACAAAAAAGGTTCACTGGTCATCTGAAAAATAGTCTATTTGCATATTGTGCCACAGAACACAATTCAAATCTAATGTATGAAATTGTACGTATGTATATTTTGTTTGGAAAGAAATTATTGTAAACCTTTTCTTTTATTTGGCATTTGTGGTTTGTCTATATATATAATTTTTTTCCTATTTTGTTTGTAAATATGTTTCTGTAATATTGATCGTGATCAGTTGGTTGTTCTAGAGGTACTAATTATTTTTTGGGTTTTAAACACGTAATTTTATTTTTATATATATAGTGAGTGAGTGCTTTCAGTAATGTTGATTGAAGGAGAATACAGTGTGAGGTAATGTTTTATCCCTAGATGGCATTCCAAGTGATAGATGTTGAAGATTTCTTTGTGTAAATATGTAATGAAATAGGTGCAACGATCATGGTTTTGTTAGATTTTAATGAAGAAAGTAGTGAATTTTCATGAAGTTTTTAAAGAACTGTTCCCCTTCTGTTTTCAGTTTTATGCTTTCCATTATTATTCATTTTGAGCTGTAATTTGAGAATAGAAATGAGAAATTATGCTGAGGATGTTAAAAATTAGATTTTTTTAACGTTTTTTCAATTGGAGCTCTTTTTGTATATATTTTGGAGATTATGTGAGAATTTCTTGGAGTTATTGCATAGCTTGAAGTATCCTTAACAAGACACAACTGAGTTTTGCCATAGAGTGGAGGTATTTTTATAAAATTCTTGACCCAAATGGAGGTATGCAATAGGACAGACTTTATTTCAGTGCTAATAGTTTTCATAATGATACTAATACTTCAGTGGTAACAATTTAATTGTTAAGTCAGATGGGTGAGTGGGAGGTCAAACCTGCCTGTCGTTCTATGTGGCGAATCCTTTTTTTAAGATGATAATTCTACCTAGATAAATTCATTTTTGTGACGTGAGTGTAGCACCCTAGACGAGAGGTCCACTCAGTGACCTCTTGTGAAGCACAGTGTCATGCATAAATGCACTTGCAAGAAGTGGAAGGTAGGGTTTTGTACATTTGATATCCAGTGACAAAGCAGTGTGATTTAATTAAGAACGAATAACTGTATGATGTGTCCAAATGCATGAGTTTTGAATCATCAGAAAAGAGCATGAAAATCATTCTATTTGTAATTCTGATCATACTTTATTACTGAACAATTGAAACACTGCATACTTTGACTGTGTTCAACAAAGCAAAGGAAAATATTTACGAATTTGGCTTGTGAAAAACAATCATTTTCCCAGTTTCTTTTATCACTCGCAAGCAAGCTAGAAAATGTAATTTATTCTGCAATGAATTGCTCAAACAATATGGTATATTGTTATACAAGTTTTATCAAACCACAGGGACACACAGATTTGTATTCCAATTGTTGGGAATAACTTCTTTTATACATGCATCACATATGTGTGATGTGTTAATCATATTTGATAAGTGTTAAATTCATTTTCTTTATTTCTATGAGAAAATCCCTAAACTGTAGAACATGTTCGTAGGCAGTGTGAAGTTTTGGTGTAGGTGGAAGTCTTTAGGTCAAATATCCCTTCTCCAAGATTGAGGGAATGGCTTATTGGGATGGGAACCAGAATAGTCTTCTGTCTGGGGTATTCCAGTTGTGAGGGTTGTGTGTAAGACTGCCAGTTTTTGTTTCTATTCATCCAACATGTTATCTGTTGTAGTCAGCATATAAAAAAAAGTTGTTACAGTTCAGTGACACAAATTGTAACTCTATTTTGTATTAGTTGTTCTCCAAAGCAGTGATTCCCAATCTTTCTTAGGTTAGGTTACAGAACTGTTTGACAGCTCTTGGTACACTTTTTCTTTTGTTACCTCAAACAGACAATACGTAACAATTGTGCTTAGTGCTGGTAAACAGAGTGGCTACCCACCTGGGAATTATGCATGAGTTATTGGCTCCGGGAATTCTGCATGAATTCTGGATGATTTTTTCTCCGTAGATGTGAAAAATTTCAACTTTTATTAGTCCAAATCCCATTGAATTTATACATATTTATAAATGCCCTGAGGCAAGTTTTTCACACTTTAACTTTTATATTAATCGAGAAAGTGAAAGAAAGCTGTGTGGGAAAAAAAATGAACTTTCAATCCGTTTACTTTGTTACTGTCCTTTACAGAGCAAACAAAGCTTGTTGCAAGATACCTTGAAATTGATTAGTTAAATTTGAGTTTGAAATTCGTATATAATTAACATTTTTTTGTATATTAGAGTATCATTTGTGACTTGTTCTTGAAAATGTATTTAGAGTCTGAATATGTGACATGCCTAATGAAAACTCCGCACCTTAAATATTTTAAATATATATATACCGTTTAATTGAATTGAATTAGCATTTTTTCATACATTGGTATCACACAGATCCTTTATATTGTTATATATTTGTGTGTGCATGTATATAGGTGGTGAGTACTGGTAATACATAAGGTTGAAATGGAGGAAACATCTGCTTGTACCACGTTAAAAACCGGGAATTATACTTGAAATTTTTCATGGTCCTAGAGTGGCCACCCTGGTAAAATGAGAAGACATGCAGATATGATCCATTTATTTACTTTGAAATTTGCATTCAAGGCAATGCTCCATATATGAATTACTTTTGAAATAACTATTACAAAGCATAATGAAAAATAAAAATAATCCAAAAACTTTTATATAGTGTGGCAAATATCATTCTTACAATTTCTGTAGTCTACAGCTCTTGCACACAAAGAATAAAATTACTACAACGTAATGTCATTATGACTCCTAGTTGTAAAGGTACAAGAGCTGTTAATGTGTCGTTAAGGTGGTTCAAGTGTTAGAAAACACCTTGTGCAGGAAATATCATAGTCTTACCTGTATTGAGATCAGGTTATGAATGCAGCACACAAAGCAGCATGGAAAGTAAAGGCTGCAAGGCACTATTAATGCTTTGGGGATAGTTTATCCTCATGACTAGGATAAGATATGATATCCCCAAAACATTAATAACTCTTTCTCATCACACAATTGAGATTCAAGGCAAGGCTTATTGTTACAATTGTCTGTTGTTTTAAAAATTTGGTGAATTAATTTGATTTGATTTTTGTTTTCTCCTCAATATCTTGTATTCGGACACTTTTGGGAAACACTGCTTTTTAGTGAGAGTGTATTGTGGCATAATACAATGTAAATAACAATTCGAATGAACTGACCCACCCTCCTTTTTTAAGAAAAATGCTGACTACTTTCCAATGCAAGCAGCACTGTGGTCCCAGGGTGGGTTTTTCCCATCATTACACTGAATGGCTCTAGGGTTCACCCATCCTCGAATAAATTGGTATCAGTGGGTAAAGGTGGCTGGAACATGGTGCTGATCACAACTGGCCAAGATTGTGAAAGACTAACTCCCCCCCTCCATATGCCTTTGTGGCTTATTGCAATGTGCAGTAGGTAGCTATGCCTTTGACCTATTTTCTGATGCTTGTTTCAGTGTATTTCAATCGCCAAGTAACCAGCTCAAACCCTCATTGTTCCTACATTACCATACTTTGATGAAACACACTTGAACCTAATTGATCTTGATAGTGTCTTTGTATGTGATGTAGCTCAGACATCTGTCTGCATGTACGAAACACACAACTGTATGAAAATGGAATGCCGTTGCATTTTTTTCTGTAGTAGTGAACATGTGGATGTGAAAAAATATGTTCTTGTGTACTGGACAACCAAAGTGCAGCAAACATAGGTTGTTGTAGCCAAAAGATAATAGCCAGTACAATGACCAGCTGCACAACCAACTAGAAAGTTATCTGTGAGTCAACAGGTTCTAACAAGTCACAATGACCTGGCCACCCAGTGTGTGCAAACTCTTTGTGTTCTTGCTTGTTTGTGTTGAGATGCGAGGGCTTTAAAGTCAGGATAAGCAGAGGTAAAACCGTTACTACAGTGTATTGTAATTATATCCTTGGTTTAGGAAGAGGAAACTAATAGTTAAAGCATAATTTCAGATCCTGCTTTAGATTTGTGCATAATTTTGATATTGGAAGGGTGTGGTCACTACATCATCAATTTTCTTAGGATGGCATTCTATGGTCTTGTTGAAACTTTTCACACATTTTTTGGGGGGTTGTAAAGGATATAGCAGAAATTTGTGATAATTATTTGCTAATGCCATATGCTGCACTCAACATGTTTATATCTGCAGACATGATGATTATAAACACTTTTAGTACTTTTTATTTGATAAATTTGTAAGAAATTTACTTGAAAGGCACAATTTAGGTAATTCTGTCTTCCAGTTTCAAATATTTTCTTCTGAAGATACTAATGTAGAATGAACATCTCATAGTTTTCTTGATGTATTCTAACCCTCTCATCGTAGCAGTTAAGGACATTGTATAACAGAAGGTTTAATGCTAAACGAAAAGTTTTTCTCCTGTAAGTGGAAATTGCAAATTTGGATTCTGTTTACATAAAATGTGTTAAGACCAGTTCTCATTAGCCACTTTATGTGCACATGTTCATATAACTCGTACTTTGCTTTTGGTATTAATCTTGGATTTGCTCGGTTGCTTCTGTTACCTGGTTACTTCTGTTGCATAAAGCAGACGCAACAGCTCAGTTGAAACCCTGATGCTGAACCTTAAATTTCCACTTTGTCATTTATCTTGCTGCATCTATTATGTATGTGTATGAGGAGGGGGGGAGGACATTTTTTGTAGTAGCAGCAGTATTTTAGCAGAAATGTCGCTACTTCTCTCATGTTAATATCTACTATCACCAATCCCGACATTAAACAAATATGATTTTCTGTTTCATTAAGGATGTAACACGTTGATTGATACTGGCCAATGGAGTCATGTTCCTGTGTCCATTAAACATAAAATTGCTAGCAGTTTTATAGATCTGATGTTGTTTACAAACATAGTATGTAATAGAGTTCAGAATTCTGATTTTATAATTATTATTATATAAAGGTGTAATTGATATATTCTGGTTTTGAAACCATTATTCCTAACATGAAACTTCATTTTTTTTCAAAGACAAGACCCAACGGGCCTGGTTGTTACTGGCAAGTAAAAGCAATTTATCTTTTGTATGAATGATACCAGTATTGCCCTGTTTCAAATTCATAACTTTCAGCAAAATACTTTTTTTTTATCAAAAATTCCAAATCATAATTTTTTTGTCATATTAGATTCACTGGAGAAATTGCTCCACTGATCGATATACAAATTTCTTATTTGGTGTGGGCAAGGTACAGCCTGAGGTCTTCATGCACCTAACCAGTGTCATTATGTAGTCACAAACATTTCTGGGCTATTGGCAGCCAGTGTGGACATTAGACCCCAAACGTGTGTAACTGTACAATGAATATATAAGGTGTTACAAATAGGCCTGAGCTGCTACTGGCCAATACTTTTTCCAGCATTTTAGTCTTTCACGGTCTGAAAAAATGCCGTGTGACAATTCTACAGAATCTATTTATCCTGGAAATTATGCAAAATTCGATTTTTATTTTTTTATTTTCCTACGGTTATGTTTGAAAACATGCATTTTAATATTCTGATGTAATTCTTGAATATTTTAAATCTGAACTCTTGGTAAATCATTACAATTTTTAAGCATTGGTATCACTATCTGTGGGAATGATACGAGTATCAGTGTGTATGTTGGTTCAGCCATAGTTACAATTTAAATAAAGAACTACAATTGACAAAAGTAATTATTCTACTCATAAATCTTATTCATAATTGGGAAAAGAGACGTGGTAGTATATAAATATGGAGAAACTAGTACTCACTTTATCCGCGAAACTGTTTTTTCTATGTACTATTACAAAGTGAGTTCCAAGGATGATGGTGACAGTGGCCACTGAAATTAATAGAACAAAGAAGAAAAATCAGTTTCGCTGAAAAAGTGAGTACTAGTTTCTCCATATTTATTTATCATGAAAAATATCAAAATAACATGAGGGGAAAAAAAAGTTATTTCAGAAATTACAAAAAAGCCTCAACTTAATCGTGCAGCATGTCATAGTGTTGGCACACAGTCTTTCCTCAGCAAATTGGAAGTCCTTTAATTCATTCAGAGTATTCCACTACATTTTCTGCCACAAATGAAAACTAGATGTGATATTCTTCTGCATGGCATCATGGTAGGTTAAACATGAAAACATGAAATTATTTCTTGTACTGTACTTGTCAGTACTGGTGCAATAGTATGAAGCTTGTGCTTCTCCAGAAATACTGAGAATTCACTTTTTTTTTGTTTATTTTTTTTAAACCCAAATTTTTGAAAATTGATGATGTAGTACTGGCATATGTATGTAGACAGCTTTTAGATGAGTGCTCTGTGTAGCCTTGACTCGTTGAGAACTGTCAAGAAAGTGTGTCAATAAATGTATAATTTTAAAAAAATCTGTGATAACATTGTTAGGACTTGTTACAATATATATGTAAGAGCATGTTCCTCTATACATATTTGCTAGCCATGTACAGTTAGTTACAAATTATGTAGTGTTGTTGGTATTTGAATGAAGTTCTGTGCTAGAGTAGAAATTAACTTGGAGGGCCACGTTCAAAGCATTTTTGATGGTGAAATGTAGATAGGAACTCTTAGGTTTGTATCATCTACATGTGTATATCTTGTGGACATCATTTAATTGAGTCATGGTGTGAGGTGAATTGCAGTGCTTGTCTTAATACCCTTGTCTAAAGGAAAAACAAACAGTAGATAAGTGTGGGGAAAATTATTTTCATGGAGTGATTTGAATAAGAATCATGTTCTTTTATTGTGTGCATTTGCATTGAATTGTAGCACTTTGTTTAGCTGGATTGTTTTAACTTTAAGGTGGTGTGATCCTAGACAAGTTTAGGGGTAAAATGCTCGACTGAGTGAACTCATTTGTACTTTGAACCTTGATGAAACTTATTCAGCTGCAGCCAGTCACATGGTCTTCTCCATAGCGCAATTGTTAATGTCATCTTGCAAAGGGATCACAGATTCGATCCCTTCTGGAGCCACATTTCAGTAGTTCAGATCCAACTATAAACTGTACATTCAGTTTGGATTAATCTCTGTGCATAGTTTTTTTTTTGAGAATGTAGAGCTAGTTGCTTTTGGCATATAATGAAATTGCAACCCCTTAACCAGTGCCACTTTCACTGTCGCAACCAATAAACCAGCAAGGAATTTGCTGGTATTTTAATAGTGCATGGTATGCTTGTTTCTCCATGCCAGCCAGTATGCCAGAGTGTAGCACACTATGAAACCAGAGACCTTAGGTTCAATCCCTGGATAGGACATGAATGTATCAAATCACTGTTCACACTCGTCAAATGAAGAATGTGGTGAACTAAAAGAGCCATGCAATGTATCCCTATGACTTGAGCTAAAGTGCTTTGCATGTGGCAGGTTCATTGTAGACAACCAGTGTTCAGTATGTATTATAGAAAAAGAGTGCAAGATTTCCATCGTCAGTCATTTAGGTATGCATGCTCAGCACTGCCCATATGTGACAGTGAAGCTTCATAAGGTGTTGATCATCTTTGGATATGTCTCTAATGCAGTGTTTCCTAACTGGTGTGCTGTGACAAAAATATCCTGTCATAAAATATGGGGGAGCAATTAAGCATAAGCATCACAACTTGGGAAGAGAAACATTTTATTGCTAATTCAATAGTATTGCAGTGTACAAATGTGGGCTCCAATGCATGTTATGGCAACAGTGGAATTGCTATGGCCAGCATGGCTAGTGCTCAGTGTCTAAACATGAAGAGAGAACTTTGTATTTGATCCCTGAACTGCCCATACAGTACAGTAAATATATAACCTTTCTTTTGCATATAATTATACAGCATTCTCTACACATTACTGAGTGTTTGTAATGTACATATATATGTGTGTGTGTGAGAGAGAGAGAGAGAGAGAGATATCCTTCTTTACCTATGAAGCTTTGCGCTTTCGACCAACAGTTTTTCAATATATTCACAGCAAAACTTTGTATGATGTTTGATGGCGGCAGTAATTTTTGCTTGACCTTTCCTGTCTTTAGTGTGCAGTTTTGTAATTATAGCAGTTTTAAGTACAAAATGAACAAAAAAATTGCTGTAAATACTTTTGCAGACAAACTGCCATTATTTTGTGATTTTTTTAGTACTTTTGCAGCTTAACTTGCAAAAAATATGTAATGAATTGAACAATACAGAGTGGGATCATTAAATAGATATAAAAATATTATTGAATACCACAGTATAAATCAATTGCATCTTATGCATAATGTAAGCTACAGAAAGTATTGGTCGGTAAAATTTACTGTTTTTCTCTTGTGATGTAATTGTTGGTACCACTTTCCAGACAATACCATGTGTAGGCATTGCATGTATGCTGGAGCAATTTAGATTTGAATGTCATTTTCTATTGCTTTGTTAAGGATATACATAGCCAAAATGTATTGCTAGAGTATCTTCCTGTGATGTTTTAATGGTGCTACCAGAGAAACAAAAGATTGAGTTTTGTATGTTGCAAATAGAAAGTTGCTTCACCTTGCTTCAAAATACTAATGCGTGGCATGTTTCTTGTCCAATACCTATTTTATACCCACACTCGATTTTGTCTTGTACATATTGTTGAATATATAATATGAATGGCAAGGCACTAATTCTTCAGTTTTAAAAACAGAAATGTAACAATGAAATAATATCTCACTAGATACGTGGAAAGCCCTGTGAATTGGGAATGCCCATTTTGTGTTATTTACTACTACTAGTATATCGAAACCATCCATTACTGTTGTAACGATCACCTGGCTTGTAATGAGAGCATAACATAAATCTTGTGTTGTGCATCAGGTGATTCGCACTTCACAGATCATATTAGGGAATGTGAATGCATATACCCTTACCAAACGTGGCAACCTTGATGAATAGACTGATATCTCTTCATGTAACCATGCTGAAGAGTTTTGCCGAATTGTAGTCAAAAAATGATGATACCCTCTGTGTAACGTGTGTATATAGAATGGGCATACATTCAGTTAGATTATATATGTACCTAACACCCTTTCTGGTGAGTTTATCGAGAGGAAACGTTTTAGAGCAACTGTATATTTTACATATATTCCTCTAAATTTCCATAGAAATGTAAGGTTGTAAAGAGGGAGTTAGTTCATATACTTTTTGTGGGTGTTTGATTGCACAAATTATTATTAGATATAAGGTGCTGATACCTGGTTGCCTGTAAATAAAAGGCCACTTCCAGATTTTTGTTTTAAGCATCTGATGTGCAGCAGGTCAGCTGCTTGCCTTCAGCGGCAATTTTTTCATGTGTGCGAGAGTGTGCGAGATGTGTGTGTATATAAATATATATATATTTTTTTTTTCCTAGAGGCAGTTATCTGCTACCAGTGATCTCCTGTGGCATAGCTTTTCTTGTTTGATATTGAGGAGTTTGGTGCCTCAGTAATACAGTCATTTTTTAAACCTTTTCCAAACAATCTGTGAACTAGTTATCTTGGTATTTCAGATCTGAAATTGTCAAGTTTCGTAGTATGTATTTGTCACTTGATGGGAGTGCATTTTTTTAAAATTTGTGGAGAAAACACATTGAAGATCATATTCATTCATTTTGATTGATGTTTTTTTTTTTTAAGGTAAAAGCTATGATTAGGAGTGTTTTGATTGAATTTACAAGTCAAAAACAACTGGCATTACACGTATGAACAATTTAACATGTTCTCAAGCCAAATTTTTCTGATTTTTTTTTTTTTTTTTTTTTGTGCACAGGGGGAAGGATTGTACAAAACACATATTTTCAGTGTATGGTGAACATAAGTTTTTGTTCATTGAGGTTTCATTTCAGTGCTGTGGGCCTTCAAAAAACTGAATTTTATATCCCATACATGTGTATGGCACAGATTTCGGGTTGTAGGTGACCCTATTTTTTTTTTCTGGACAGTGCTATACTGAAAGTGATATGTTATGAAAACTTTGAAATCATAAGGTTTCATCCCTTCCCTTAAAAATTGCATAAGATTCATCCATATAACGGGTGTCCCAACAAGAACGCCAGATTTAATAACTTAAAAAAAAAATATTTTATTTTCATGAAATGGCATATATTTTTACTTAATTACAAAGGGTACATGTTGCCAGTTAAGTATGAAAAACAAAATCTGTTATATGTGCCCCACGACTTGCTCAGACTCTTACACAGGCATTCTCCTCGATTTGGCCAATGATACGTCAAATTTCCTTCTTGAGTTCTGGTAGGGTTCGGAGATTGTTTCCATGAACTTGCAATTTCACATACCCTAAAGGAAGAAATCACAGGGTGTCAGGTCACATGATTAGCCTACAAACTGTTCTCATTAGGTGCACTAACATTACGACCAAGGATCTTACAAAGCCTCCACATACCTGTAGAGTTTTGACAATCAAAACTCGTTCCGTTGTGTAGCACTTTATATCAACAAGGAAAAAGAAAACAGTGCCACTAACCCAACAACAAGAAGACAATGGCGCAATTCAAATCAGCATTCTTGTTGGGACACCCTTTATATATATTTTTTCATATTCACACTACAGAGGGTGACCTTTAATTTGATTAGTTATGCAATATGTCTGTAATACAGTAAAAGTTTTGCCATTTTCTAAAAAAATATGTCACTGGTAATCTGGAATCTTATGATCTTCTGGACACTTATGCACTGCTAATGTCCATTTGTTAACTATTAGTAACTACCCAAGCTCTAAATTTGATAAAACATAGCAAAGAGTAGCTCAAGCCAATGTAAATTAACTCACTTGGCATGTCTGGCCATTAGGAACAACTATCAATCTAAAGTGTTTTGTCAATATCGCATGAACTAGTAAATGTGAATATTATAGTTTTTTTTTAAGTTCAAGATCTTGCAAATATAAGTTTAACGTGCCATTTTTTTTTGATTGAAGGATAATTCCATTCAATTACATATGAAAATATTTTATGAACCAGGAAATTATAAAAAAATTCAATCCACCCTTGGTAGTTTGCATGTATTTTCGTATCTGGAGTTTGGTTTGAGTTTTTAAGTCCATTTGTATGCACAGATAGGCTAATTGGGACTGGACCTACAGCTTAAAGTGGGATCTGAAGTACTATATGCCTCCACCGGGAATCGAACCCTCTGGAGTTTGGTGATCTCTGTTCTTCAGTAATAAGTCAACTATTTGCTAGTATCTTTTCATTACAGAGATAAAACAGGTTACAAATTTAAGAGACTTATAGAGTTGAGAAGAAATGTGATAAGAAGCATGTATTTCGCCATGGCCCCATAGCTAATTTTCAGGGTGTAAATTTGAAACATTAATTGTAATATGCTTAAGTTCACAGATTTTTGGGGAAGTGTTATGTTGATTTAAGAAAATAATTCATATTCTGTAATTTGAATGTGTCAACATTGCTAACAGCTTGACTGTAGAAATGAAAAAGGATTTTTTTACTTTAAAAGCAAGTTATTATATGTATAAAGAAAAAGTTTAAGAATGATATCTTGTGTGATAAATGAATAAGATGTTAATGCTAGTCGAAATTTGTGTAGATGTGGTGAGCTTCAGTGTGGTAGTAATTTTCAATGTGGAAAGCATTATGAGATTGGAGCTGTTCACAAATAGATTCGTGAGCATGCTGTGAATTCTCTATTTTTATAATATATACATAAGCAAGGGAGAAAAAGGGTCGATATGATCCTTTATTGCCAGTCAGCTACTTAAGTACAAATTTTTCATACTTGAGAGGGTTTTTTCCTCTTTGTAAAAAATAAACATGCCCATGTGTTATCAAGCAACGCAAATTGACAAAGATTTCCAAAAGTTGTAACATAATTACACCCAGAGTACAGACAGACCTGTGTTTTCTGAATATAACACTTTTTATCGTGTGTGTTTTACTGCATTGTATATGTATGTCTTGCTATTGTGCCTGAACATTCAATAGTAAATTTCATTTTTAAAATGTAAGTAAAGTGGGATGAAAACTAAATTGTCCCACAGATATTTTCCAAAAAGTTAATAAATTTAACATTTTATGATGAAAGATTGATATTCATTGGTTTATGAGTGAATTGTGTGTAATTGGCAATTTCACTAAGAGGTGAGTATGGCAGAAGGAAAAATGTTTGCTACACATAACATGTGACTTTTTTAATGCACAGAAAAATATTATCAAAAATGCATTCTTAGGTGTATCTATTGGAGCATGTTGCTTCAGATATGCATAAATATGAAGCAAATTTAAAGCACATATGCATAAATATGAAGCAAATTTAATGCACATGTTGAAGGAGCAAGCATTTTAGAAATTAAATGCCTAAAGTTCATGCAAATAGTCCAAGTTATTGCAATGAATATATTAGGTAGAGGTTGATTCATACATTAACTGCAATACTTAAATACAACACAATGTGCATCATTTTGTAGGAACAAAAGTTTCAAATTTTATGGATAAAAATAAGTTACAAAATACAAAATTAAATATATACATAGTATGAAGAAAGTAAACAAGTTTAATTTCTTAGTAATTGCTCTGAATGGAAGAAAATGGAGTGGCATTCATTCATGTGTTGAGAACATAAAATGCAATTAACTCTGCTATTTTGACTTTTTGCAACATGACCAACAGCAGCTTTGAGAAAATCAACTTCACTGCGTTAGAAAAAGCATTGTTTTTGTAATGCACAAATGCACGTGTGTGTGTATACAGTCGCATACGGTTGTCTGTACTCTGTATGTAATATGTCAATTATGTTTTTACTTGTACTAGTATCTTGCATGGTGGAGGGGTCTGCTGAATAACGTTGTTGTATTTTGAGGATTTTGGATGACAAAAATTATAATCACATGTCATGTTTTGTTTACTTTTATCAGTTCATAACAAAAAAAATGCCTATATGCTACATATGTTTTCAAAGAAGTTAATAAAACTGTATTGTTTTTTTAATTCTGAATATTGCCTTTTTGTTACTGATATTGAGCCTTTGATCCTTCATTTTTATAGGATGCAATTTGTGTACTGTTTCATTCACACAAACTGTCATTATTAAACTTTCTTCCAATGTAACTGGACTCTTCATCAGTCATAAATTCTGAAAAACACTAACAATATACATTAACAAGATGCATGTCAACAGAGGTAGAGCGTTAATATGGGTACAATTGAGTGCCCTGCTAATTTGGTAGGTGTATAGCAGCGGTGACCAACCTTTTTTGGTTTGAGGGCTAATTTACATTTCAAGAATCGCTGGCGGTCTACTTATCTTATTAGACCTAACAACGATAGCCTAAAAAAGGAAGCAAAGGGCCAATACCATAAAATTGACATTGATTATTTTATTTATTTATTGATTAAATACGTTTTAGTTTCAGTACTGTGAGCCTGGCACCTGTCTTAGGCCGTATCTCCCCAGTTCATCATAGCATCTTTTCATCCTTTTAATAACAAGGTAAATTTTCTTTTTTTACACAAACATAATTACTACAATTTTATTCTTTCATAAACACTCATCAGAGCGTTCCACAGGATTGTGAATAACTGCCTACTGGCCATTATTTCGTGCAAACTATGTTGCGTCTAACAATCAGGGTGGCGACAGACCTGGAAAACCGGGAATAGTCAGCAATTCGATATTGGTCATTCTGCTACATCCGGCAAAAATGGCATGCATTGCTCTCTTGTGAATCAGATGTTTTTTTGGATGTTCCAGTGTGACATTTTTTGCCATTTACGATATTTGCATGCATAAACTGAGCCTTATTAGTCTGCTGCATCACTGCAAATATGCTGCTGGAATTTTATTACTCTTCTGGCTCATTTAACCTTATTTAATGTAGCAATGCATACAAAGGTTTTCTTTCATCATCCAGATGTAATACTGGTTTTGCACAAGTTAACGTACATTTACAATGACATTGCACTTTGATATCAAGAAGAAACCATCAAATCGGGACATAGTATATGTTGAAGAATAATATCACGAAAAAGTGAAACGGAAACCTGTATTGGTAAATGTTATACAAATTTGACAAGTGTATACTCCCAACCTCAACACTCCCTTGCAATTCACAACCCCCTCTGTCCTGTCTGTTTAAACTCACGAGAGATTTATTAATCTGTCCCTGAGTGAAGTTAATGTCCAATGTTATGAAATAAAATACAAATAATAATAATATTTAATATAATTACTCGAATCATTTCTCTGCCAGTCCTGCTAAATGTTCACTTTTCATCTACTAATTTATACG
Source organism: Lepisma saccharinum (assembly GCF_977018435.1). NCBI lineage: Eukaryota > Metazoa > Arthropoda > Insecta > Zygentoma > Lepismatidae > Lepisma > Lepisma saccharinum. The sequence continues at coordinate 30,255,808 of NC_139249.1, read as the reverse complement.
AGGGGCATCCAGAAAGTATGTTCCAATTAGTAGGGACCTTGATTTTTCTCACGAGATAACAGTGAAAAATGTTAATTGCTGTAGTAGTAGTGTTTATGAATGTGCAGTGATGTCTGGACACATTTTTCACCTGTTCAAAATAGCGAAATAACGCAAATTTGGCATAAATGTGAACTGTTGGCATTTCTCACGAATTTAAAAAAATGTGCTTTAACAACGAAAAAAGCACGAAATCCAACATTCTTGCCTTTATTAGGCTTAAAAAAATATGCCATATTTGTGCGCTTAGAATGTGCAAGTTTTCCACCATTTTATCCAAGAGAAAAGTACGAGGGGCATACGTACTATAATGATTTACATTTCATTTTTTTTCAGGTCCCATGGTCCACCATTCAAGAAGTTAGGACTGGCATATGAAGCTACGAGTCTAGTCTACAGATTGCAGGCAGCAGTGCCCAAAAAGAATTCACGGTGTTCACACAGCAGTACGTTCCGTACATCATTGTCAGCAGGCTATTGGACAAGGTGGAAAGCTACAATAATGGTCAGCCTCTCTCCATAGAGAACTGGCCGCGGTGGCTCAGTCGGTAACGCGTCTGACTACCATGCTAAAGGTCCCGGGTTCGATCCCCGGCCGGTTCAAATCCGGGAACTTTTCTAACGATGGAAGCGGCCCCGGCGCCCACCCAGCGTCGAATAACATGGGTACCTGGGGGAAACCCTGGGGGGTAAAGGCAGTGAGGGGCGTGATGCTGATCACATCACCCCCACTCACGACCAGATCTAGAAAGTGTGGGGCGTTACCCCCACACCCCCTATATGCCTTCATGGCATGGTGCTATGCACAGGGGAGCACTTTACCTTTACCTTTTTACCTCTCTCCATAGAGACCAACTTGTCCAACGCTGACCATTATAGTAACTTTCCATGTTGTCCAATAGTGCGCTGACAATGATTTATGGAACATGCTGCTGTGTGAACACCGGAAATCCTTTTTGGGCACTGCTGCGTGCAATCAGTAGAGTAGACTCGTAGCTTCATATGCCAGTCTTCGCTTCTCGAATGGTGTACCATGGGACCTCAAAAAAAAAATAGTGTAAATTATAGTATGCCCCTCGTATAATGCATGTCATACATGAAATAATTCCAACATCCACATTAAATCACATATTTCCCATGATTTTTTCAACTTCTATCAGAACAATTTGCATCAGAGACCAAAGTCGCAGGGTTCTGACAGGAGATAGTGTGTATCTACCGTAACACTGAGCCGCTGCATCAGTATTTGTGGTGCAATTTTAGCGGAGATAGTGTTCACCTACCGCCACAGGGGAGTAGTAACATCAGCATTTATTGAGCTAGAAATAATGGAAAATAAATTCCTCAAGAATTGGTTCCAACATATTAAACTATCACGAAAGTATATAGACGATGTGACCTACAATTTAAAATAATAGTTTAAAAAGCACAATGGAAGTATAAGTTTTGGTATATTTGGCAGAAAAATGTTCTAAAATAAAAACGCGAATTTTGAGAAACTTATCAATGAAAAAGTAAAGAAAAATATAATGCCAATTTTTGGTGCCATAATATATCGGTATCTGTTACGTGAGATTGATTTAAAATTTTAGGGTGCATCGCCAAAAATGTAAAAATCCCCTTACCTTAAAATTAAAAAGGGGGTATGGAAAATAACTTCCTAGGTATCAAACTCTATTTATTTATTTATTTATTTATTATTATTTCCATAGGGTTACAATTAAGCCATACAACATTTCATTTTGAACAAAATTAATACAAATAATGACTTGATGCCCTATATACGTAGTAAAAAAATATGCAAAAGCTACATCTAAGGAAAATGTGATGAATTTACATTAGTATATATAGTGTTCTATAGTAACAATGAAATAAAGTAAGTTTGAGAGTTATACACATTTAGAAGAAAAGAAAGTGTAAAGGTGTGTGGGTTTGGATATGAGTGTGTACGGAATTGCTGTTCGATGTGGAGGGATGAAAATTTTAAAATATATGTGTGTTGGTGGGGGATGGTAAGCACTGAAAATAATATTACTGGAGTTAGAATTTATAGACATGTGAACGTAGAAGACGACAGGACTGCGCTTTGCTGGTACCGAGTTTGATCTTCGTCGGGAGTGAATTCCAGGTTACCGCTGCTAAGTACGAGAAAGACTTCTGACCAAATCTGCTTTTGTTGGGTTTGGGGATTACTAGGTCTCTATGTAAGGACGATCTGGTGTTTCGGGTGCTGAACTCGGAACAGAGCTTAATCCTATGATGCAAGGGAGATGATTTGTTATGTATGCTATGGAATACCTTATTCAAGTAGATGTAATGTATTCTCGAAGTGACTGTAGGTATATTGTAAATCTTGCGCAATCGTTGGGAATTATATTCTTGGGGTGCATGTGTATGATGATTAAGCAATTGTTTTGGATAGTTTCAAGTTTCTTCAGATGAGTTATGTTACCGCCAAAAATAAGACTAGCACCATACTCGAATACGGGATGAATAAATGAAAGGTAGAAATGTCTGCTCAGATTTCTATTGAGATATTTACGAATTTTGCGGAATATGTAAATATGGTGATAGATTCTACGAATATAGTTATTTATTTGATAATTAAAATTTAGCTGAGGGTCGATAATGATTCTGAGATATTTTAAATGATTGCTCAAAGGTACTCTGGCGTCATTAAGGGTAATATCTATCGTGTTAGCCGGGATTCCCTTACCGGTGTGAAGCACCATGGCCTTCGTCTTTGCAACGTTAAGTTTCAGGTTGTTCATGTTGTACCACGTTAATACTTTGGGGAATGAGTTTTCCATTTTCTCCTTTACATCCTGGTACGTATCTCCAACATGGACGAGAAAGCAGTCATCTGCGTACAGAGTAATTGATAAATCTGAATTTATTAGTGTGATATCGTCAATAAATAAGTTGAATAATTTTGGGCCAAGTATAGATCCTTGTGGAATGCCTGCAGACACTGACTGCTCGGTGGAAAGTGAACATCGTACTTTCGTTGAGATTATTCTATTTGCAAGAAAACTTTCCATCCAGAGAATTGTTTTGCTATTGAAACCAAATCTGTTCTTTAATTTTTCTATTAGCAAATTGTGATCAACGGTATCGAAGGCTTTGCAAACGTCCAGGGAAATTAATCCAATTAGGGAATTTGCTTTTTTTGTCCAGTGTCTCGCGCCATTCATTAATTAAACTAAGTAATAATAATTCCGAGGATACATCCTTCCTGAATCCATACTGTCGATCAGACATCAGATTGTTGGCTTCCAGGAAAGTTGTCAGTTGCTTCTCTATTACTTTTTCCATAACTCGGCTTAATGTTGGGGTTAAGGAAATCGGCCTGTAGTTACATGCTAGGGTAGGAGATCCAGATTTGTGAATTGGGGTTATTATAGAGTGCTTCCAGCTCGTTGGAAATTGGCCACGTTTGAAGGACGTGTTTATTATGTCGGCGAGTGGCTCCGCTATAAGTGGGGCCAACACACCAGAAGGCTGTTGGAATGCCGTCCGAACCTCCTGCCTTTTTTACGTTTAATTTATTAAGAATTGCCAAAACTTCATCGACCGTAACAGATCTTAAAGTGAACTCTTCAATTTGTTGGACAACAGCTGAATTGGGGTCTTTTCTTAGAATATTTATGTTCGAATTACGAGGATTAACATGCCTCGATGCTTGGCAGATATTAGAAAAATGAATATTTAAATAATGAGCTATGTTGGACGGGCTCCTTAGGAGGACATTGTCAACAAGTAAATGATTAATTGCAGTTTTTGATTCTCTACCCGTGATCTCATTGATAACCTTCCATTTGCAGTTGTTATTGCTAGTGGTCTGGTTCACCATATCTCTGTAGTAATTTACTTTTGCCTGCCTAGTAATTGTTGTGCAATGATTTCTAAAAGATTTGTATTGCTCCCACGTATAGTCACAGGAAGGATCCACCACTTTCTTGAACAAACGGTTCTTCTGTGAAATTAATTTAATAATTTTAGGGGTGATCCAGGGCTTCCTGCTTTCTCTCACCCTGAGAGTTTTCAAGGGAGCAAATTCGCCGAGTGCAGTCTCTCATGAACATACGTAGACCATGTGACCTATAATTGAAGACAGTAGTTTAAAAATACCATGAAGGTATAATTTTAGGTATATTTTCAAAGAAATGTGCTAAAATGAAAATTTGAATTTTGGGAAAAATAACATCGAATAGTAAAAAATATATAAAAGAATAACACCAAAGATAATGAAAAATCATAGTCCCTACCGGTTAGGCATAAATAAAGAAAAATATGAGTAGTAATTTATTGTATTAGAGTGACTCCTAACCTAATTTTCAGCATAAATACTATCGTTGTTCTGGCAGTTGTCGTAGCATGGCATTAAATTTTATATGCCATGGTATATGTGTGTCTCAGCAAAGACTCGAACTATTTGTACTACAGTGTAACTGTCAAAACCTTGTCCTGCCAGAAACCTCTTCAGCTGAACAAAAATATGAAAGTCTGTACATGCAAAGCCGGGACTGTGGTCCAAGATCTCTCATGATGTGATGCAAGAGAGCCCACATGTTCTCAGCTGTATGGGGTCATGCACTGGATTGGCCTTCCAAGAATTGTCTGCACCATCGTCTGACCATATTATCGCTCACGACGTCCGGCCTGTACATCTCGCACAATTATTGGTGGCTATATGCCGGATTCTGAGCGTGCAACAATCTGATTACCACACATACCTCGTAGTCGGTGGGCGAGAGTGTATGAGAGTTGTCATCTGTAACTTAAAATGGTTGCGCTGCAACTCCACCAGATTGCAGTCACTTTTTTCTGCGTACATATGTGTGTCACGCTCCAACCACTAGCGTCGCTTACAGATGCCATTCAAACTTTTTCTGGATGCTCCTCATGTATAAACTTTTGGAAGCTCTTATCAATAGTGTGTTCCTGTTTTAATATTTGATTAGCTAAATCAGGCACCTGTACAATGAAGTAGATTCTCCTATTAATTGCTCGCATTAATTTTTTTTAATATGTCCCTATATACCCCTTTTTGCCAACAATAATTTTATAACTGCGTGTAGTCAGTTTCACAGTATTTCACTTGGATATACTGTGAATGTTTGTAGTGAAGAAGACATCCCATTGATAATGAAGGAAATATGACACTTTATTTTGTACAAATCAATTGTTTCGCTTATGTGCAAGAGTTGTTGTTTGCTTCATAGATAAAGAGAAGTAGGTAGGTTTATGCATCAAAAAATAAGTGCACTCATGGTTCTTGCAAGCAGAGGGTTCCAAACCTCAGTGGAAATATCAACATGTAATAACGAGAAAGGCTAAGGAGATTGATAAATTACAAAACTTCTTTTTTCATCAATCACACTTCACTCTTAATCTCATTTAGTCGTAATTTTAAAAATAATCAATTATTTTATTGAAAACTGGCTGCATATAAAAAAATCACGTAATCCCTTCCTAGCTTGTGAATTGTAATAATTTTCAAAATTCACAATTTGCAGTTTGAATACAAATCATTGGGAAATTTCATAAGCAACTTTCTTGGAAGCTAATATGGGTACTTAATACAATACATACCTGGATCTGTATGACTTTCTTATTTGCATTTGCAAGAACATGGATTTGGTTTATAATTGTCAGGGAAAAATGTAAATTTTGTCCTGGAAAACTTGGAAAAGTCAGGGAATTTTATTTCTGCTTGTTTGTAGCCACCCTGAACAATGTAACCAAACTGGCCTTGTCGCTAACAACAATGTAGTGTAGGAGAAGAAAGCTTTCGATCGCCAATTGTTCAGTCCTTCAATAACAAATTGTTGGTTTCTTCGAACAGAGAAGGCAAATAATATTTACATTTTTTATGGTTAATTATTATGTGATTCAACAAAGCTCTTTTCCTGATACAACAGTTGAAAATACAGGTAGGTAAGTAATAAAATGTTTTGTGACTGCATAATAAAATCCATAGGAATATGACAGCACCGCAGGCTATCTCTCGCAGCTTGCATGTCAACGCGTTGGCCACCCTTGGTGTATAGAGACTTAAGGGCATGAGGGACGGATTTCCATTAGACTCTTCTCTCTGTGGCAAGGGCGCCGACTTTTCAAAATTTCTGTGGGTGCATATCAATGGCGGTTAGATCTGCAATTATCAAGTATTTTATACTTTAAACAACTTACATGCACAATGATTGCAAGATGCAATGATATTATCAACACGTTACTAAAAGAAAATATCACATTCATACAAATTAAAATGAAAAAACTTCATAAATGCAAATAATTTTAATTGTATTGCAGAAAGAACTATGCAAGGATTTTGTTGTGAACAGAAACTACAAAATGACTAATTTTATGTACCAAATAATAATAATAATAATGACATGTTAACTTTCAATATAAAACACATTCCCTCTTACGTCATTTGCACTTATGAATTTGTTTGCAATTTTGGTCATGTCAACATTTTTAGTCATTTCTTTATGAACTTGCAAAATTGCCAAATCATTCAATCTTTTTTGGGTCATTGTTGACCGCAAAATCGTATTCAATCGTCTAAATGCTGAAAATGACCGCTCAGAGATACAAGAAGTAACAGGTATAGTTAATATCACCCGTACAAACTTCACAAATTCTGTGAGCATTTCACGCATACGACCACTGTTTTCTCTACTTAAAATATTTGTAATGTCTGACAAGTTGGCCACTTTTTCTTTGTTCGTTCTGCACACATCTAGAAACATGTCCCTGTGCAATGTTAGCTTGTCTTTATCAGAGTCTGTACCACAGAACTGCAGAATTCGATCAGCAGCAATTTGACCGATAGCAAAAGCTTCAAGTTGTGAAATAAGTTCCAAAACTTTTGTTTGAAATCTACGATTTAGCAAATCCACAGCCACATCAATTATTTCAAAAAATATTTGTCTGTACATTTCCTCTGGCGTTTGATACGTATAAGGATCACTACCTTCGTCGTAGCGTTCTAGCATCTTGCTTTTTCTAGGCAAAAAAACCGGTTTATCAATGTTCAATTCCTTACCTTTCCTCATGGTTTCATTCCACAACTCAAAAAATATATCCCTTTGTGAAGCTAAACTTGCAGACAAAGTTTCCACCAAAGTTTTGATTTCTCGGTATGACAATGATTTCTTCTGAAAAGAAGAATGAAGTTGTTCAATCCTGCCAAAAACTGAAATTAACATTTTCAGGAAAATAAGAAATCTGAATTGATGTAGGTTTGAAAAATATTCACTAGCCTTCCCACCGACTTCACTTTTTTCTTCTGACAGATCTTCCAAAAATTTCAAGAGAACGTCACAATTACTTTCCAACGATTGTAGTGATTTTACCCTCACACACCACCTTTTGGGACCGAATGGTCGCAAAGTCAGTCTGGGAATGTTTTTTACAACACCATCTTCGTTGTCTTCTTGTAGCGATTGAAACACTGCTAGCCTCTTTGGCGAATGTCTTACAAATTATATTAATTCACGAAGAATCACCATTCGGTTTATTCTTTATTAGTGCTCAATATCAGTAAGTAGTTATTTTAAAACAATTGTTGACGAATGGAGTGGGCGAATTGTAGTGTGTCACTTGTAAGGAAACATCAAAGCAAGCCGAGAAGACGGGATTCTATTCACAATACAATACACTTCCATTGTTATTGTGGGGACTGCCTTTGACTTGGCCAGAGACAGGCAAGGAAGGGGGGAATGTGTTGCTTGGTTGTCTTTGCACAAACACATTTGAAACAATAATGTTTTAGAGGTTAGAAATTTTAACTTATATCTCAATGTTTAATTGCTTATTATTTTTTGATAATGGCAAGTGAGAAATATTTATTTTATTTTGTTTTTACCAAACTAAAAATCCTGTGGGTGCGGCGCACCCACAAGATTATTTATGTGGGTGCTCGAGCCCCGGAGCACCCACGTAGTCGGCGCGCATGCTCTGTGGAGGCTGCAAACACTGTTGCCCACTTAGCTCTTTTGGAGCCAGGTCTGGATGGCTCTTTCGTGCACTCATTTGGCTGTGAACTGGGGTGCCTACCCCACTATGGTGTCATCACTGGCTCCAGCCCACATAGGCCAAGTTTTGCCATAAATATACATTTTGCACGTGATATTGTTATATTGACTGTGTTGCCCCACCCACTCTTGCCTCCCCAGCTACTTTTTTATAGCACCGTGGCTGACGTGAAGATGACATAATATTGTTATCTGGGAATCCTTTATTTTAGATTTCATATGACCCATATGACCATCAGAGGATTATTGAGATGGTTGATGCCGCAAGTTCTAGACGAAAACTAAGAATAAAATTAACGGTAATAGCAAGTGCCACCCGCCTTCCTTTGACACCTAACATTACCCTAGAAGGCTTTTTATTGAGCCATTCGAAAATCTAGCTCCTTGAAAGTCAGTTTTAACTCCATTTAAGGTTAAATTTAGCTCTTTTATGCACATCAGGTTTGGCAACTGCTGTGGAGAGGAGTTGTGCACTGGAGAAATACATTGCACTTATGGGAGCATTATTTTTATTTGTTCTCTCTGAAATATTGAACATCCAGGGGCATAAAAAAGTACACGAACGGAAGAAGGTTTTTGTAGTTGGAAAAGTCGAAACTCCCATTTGATTAGTCGTAAATTGAAGTTGATTCTCCATAAGGAATACATGAGATTTTGTAAACACTTGTTCATCATATTTACACATAGTATCTCACTTAATCAACTTTAAAAAAAAATGCAACAAGTGCAGGAATCAATGAAAGAATTTCAGCTTCAAATCCACTTGCAACATGGGGAGAAATTCATCCTCTCAAATTTTGATGGGGGTTTTCTTTAGCAGCAGTGCTCATTCTGACAATATTGAAATCAGGGCCACCGTTAGGGGTGTCCGACGCATGCCACCACACAGGGCCTCATGCTTCATGATATTTAATATTATTGACACTTTTATTTCTAGTGAAAAATTGATCACATTAGAATAGATAAAAGAAAAGAGAAGAATCTACGTTAGGAATACAGCTTTATTTGCAGTCATACTATAGAAAAGGAAACCAAAATCGAAAATGGGGGACAGCTAGCCTGCTGTGAAAATAAAATTTCAGCACTAACAGTGGAGTTCTTTGTGTTGAGTGCAGGCATCCTTTGTGTTGAAACTGAGCTCCCAGGCCCCAAATTTGAGGATTGGGGATTTACGTTCTCAGTAAATTGAGAACAGATGTCAAGAAGAGGATAGACCATATGACAGGGAAACTTGTCCCGGTCTGCATTTTGTCTTTTGTGTGAACGGATCCGTAGCTAAATAGAAATAAAGATTTGGAGGTACTTTTATTTTTACTTCCATCAAAACTCCACCCATATAAGGGATGTTTGCAGTGTGAATCCGTCACTAATGCATAGGAGCTTCTCTTGTTTGAAATTAATCAAGGTATATTTGAGAATTGGAGCTGCAGGAGAACAGGTTAAGTTCCTGGGGTAGGTGATGTAAGGATGTAATTTTTTCAGCCTTCTTCCTGCTGAAAGTGGCCATGGGATTCACCCAGCCACATATAAATGAGTACCTGGGGGTGGGGTAAAGATGGCCACAGTATGGTGCTGATTACATCACCTCCAAAAATAAGCAAGATTGAGAATCTTAGGGCCCTACTTTCACATCCCCCTATGTGCCTTCACGTGGCACAGTGCAGTATGCAAGGGGAACTTTGCCTTTATCTGTTTGAGAAAAAAAATCTTTTAAAAAAAGATTCCCACGAATTATTAACAGAAAGTGATTTGGTGTCAAAACTTGACTTCGATAACGCTACATAAAAGGTAGCATCCACACCATCTGAAATCTTCATGTTTCACAATACCAGTGGAGTGTGTAAATATTTAAGTGGCACACACAAAACTGTGTCACTGGGAACCAGTGGCATGCCCAAGGGGGGTTGGTGGGGTCATAACCCTTCCCCTTTGGCCTAGTATTGCAAAAAAAAAAAAAAAAAAACCGTCAAAGACAAGAAAATAAGCGTTAACTACTTAAAAAGGTATACAAAAATCCTGGGCACAGCATTGCTGGGAACCACCGAAAACTTTCACAGGGTTTGTGGTTTAGAGGACATCAACGGATACCACTCTCTCTAAAAAACTAAAGATAAAAACGATTGGCCGTTCCGAATTGTAATTTCTTACATTGGTATCAGATGGCAGCAGTAGTCAACTAAGTGCGCCATAGACATGTCAAAGGACTAGACTACAAAATGGAATTTAAAATCGGCTAACGTAGGCAGTTGCCCTCCCACACTTTTCGCCCCTGCACTATACTAATTCCTATCTACCAAGGGAAAGTAAATAAAGTGAACCCAATCGCCACCACTGTATGTACCTTAACCGACATAAATAAATTTACAGGAATACTTTATATGTCTTTTAAGGTATGTAGCATATATATATTTTATTTGACAAATTTACTTGGCAGATCACCTGCAATCAGTGGACTTTAACATTTTTAGATGGCTATGGCCATACCCATCTAAAAATGTTAAAGTCCACTGATTGCAGGTGATCTGCCAAGTAAATTTGTCAAATAAAATACACTTTATTTACTTTCCCTTGGTAGATAGGAATTAGTATAGTGCAGGGGCGAAAAGTGTGGGAGGGCAACTGCCTCCCCTAATCGTCGCCATTGGGTTAGTTTCTTTCTCACAGAAAATTTAGGACTAAAAGTGGTTAACGTTGTAAGTGCCAAAAGCGAAAGTGTTGGGATATCGCATCGTTCAGCACATCAGCCCGTAAGAACGTTCACACTAGTGCCTCTTTACACGCTCTTTGAACTACTTAGAGGGATACCAGCCAGATTTCACGTTTACCACATTATAAAGCATGGCACATTTCACAGTTTAACGTGAAAAACGGTGTTTGAATTATTGTGGCACTTACAGCGTTTACCAATTTCTCTTCAATTATTTACAAGTTTGGGATTGGGAAAATAATGGAATAACTACGTTAGCCGATTTTAAATTCCATTTTGTAGTCTAGTCCTTTGACATGTCTATGGCGCACTTAGTTGACTACTGCTGCCATCTGATACCAATGTAAGAAATTACAATTCGGAACGGCCAATCGTTTTTATCTTTAGTTTTTTAGAGAGAGTGGTATCCGTTGACGTTCCGAATAGTATATTGTTGAATTTCCTAGCTGAATGTGTTAGTCATAGTGATGGGTTCAAGCCGTTCATTTGTGTGAGTCGACTCATGAGCGCTCGCTCACTGAGAAGAGTCGTTCAAATGAGTCGTTCAAAAGAGTCGTCAAGCTTCTTTTTCTCGAAACACATGCCTGAAGAGGAGGAAGGGGGGTAGGAGGTGTTGAAGCACATGATTGTATTTAAATAAACGAACACAACGGAATATATCAGCCTCTGTCCTTCAAGATTAATAAATTGTATTGCATTTTTGTGTATGTGTGTGTGCGTGTAGCCGACTAGATGGCCAAGATTCTGAAGTAATCGACATTTGATCTTGTCACAGAAGTTCCTGGGTTCTAGTCCCGGTCTGGGCAAGGATATTCTTTATGAGTGTCCCTTCATCTATATCATCACGCATCATCCTCATCGTCGCGATTACTTAAAATTTGAAGAAAAGCGGCATAAAATAAGAAAAATACAAATACGAGTCTGTGTGTGTGGATATACATATGTGTAAACAGTAAACACACACGCACAAACAAAATTTATTGCACATACTTGTTTTCATTACTCTGCCTCATGAGTGAGATTTTCTATATTTGTATCTTGTTTCAGTTTACATTTCATGCTGCGGATAATGCAAATTATGCACTACGATAGCATACACAGAAATGCTATATAATTATATCAACCTTTTATTAGTAATAACGTGCATTTACATATTCTTCCTTTTTTTGCATTCGATCACTGGTTTTAATATCGCAACAAATGTGAGAAAGCGAGTCAACAAAATGCACTCCAGATCTGCGCTGCGACACATGCTTGCATTTCCACGAGCATCGCTCGTTCACGACTCTTGAAACAGCACGAAGAGTCACAGCACAGTCCCACGACTCTTTCCCCATCATTCGTTCACGACTCTCGAGACGGCACGAAGAGTCATTAAGCACCTTAACGACTCGCTCGCCTTAGCGACTCTTCTCCTCCCTCATCGTTCACGACTCTCGAGACGGCACGAAGAGTCATTAAGCACCTTAACGACTCGCTCGCCTTAGCGACTCTTCTGCTCACTCGTCGTTCGCTCGCGAGTCGCGAGCTCTCTTACACAAGGCGCGGCGGCGGCAGTCTCGCCAGCAGACTGGATCTACAGTTTAGAGTAGGATCCACCCGCTCGCTCTCCGCGGATGGCTAACAGCTGTGTTTAAGAAATATATATCGCTCTTGAACATTATCCATGTCCATCCCATATCCATGTTTTTGTTGTTCTACAGTCATTCAATATAAGTTTCTGCCAATATCATAATGTATGATCGAATTTCCATAAAGCGGGCCAAATTATACGTATGTATTTTTTTTAATGTTGCTTTCTACTAGTAAAACACCTTAACACGTAGGCTCACCGCAGATGGCCAACAGTTGTTTATATCACTCGTGAACATGACCCATGTCCATCTTACGTAGTTGTTCCTAATTCTGCAGTCATTCAATAAAAGCTTTTTTGCAGTATCATGTACGATGAGATTTATGATTAAACTTCTATATTTATTCTTTAATGCTGTTTTCATTAGTAAAATATTTCCACGTTAATGTTAATGAAATATTTCACGTCATATGAAAACGACTTTGTCAGACAATGTTTAAAGTTCACTTTATGCTCAGATAGTCTAATCGGGATTGAAGCTACATTTTAAAATGGGGTCTAAATCACTGGGCAAGGTGCCTCCACCGAGGATCGAATCCGAGACAGGAAGCGATTTCCTTACCAGGATTTAACAAGGAATGAAAGGATGGCTGAATAACATAAATAAAACATACTCCATGGTGCATGTTCTTTGTTTCTTGGTTTCTATGTTGGCCAGCTTGAAATAATCTTGGAGTGACAGATAAGTGGTGTCGCCCTCCTCAAAGTAAGCCTATTGACACCGAAAGTTCCGGGTTCGAACCCCAGCCCAGAGATGAGTGGTAATCTGTATTTAACCTCTTGTCAATTACTCTAATCACCATCCATCCTCCGTCGTTGCCTTGTAACGATACCTGGTGGATCCCACTTTAAACTGTAGGTCCAGTCCCGACTATCCTATCTGCACATAAAGTGGACTTGAACAATAACAACTCAAAATAGGCTAATCGGAATATTGTAATCAAGAGGTCTGTGCCTAACACCTTCCCAAAATTTTTACAAGACTCCCCTAATATTTTTTACTAACATTTAATTTCTTGTAATTTTAGCGCTAATGGTTTGGCCGAACTTGAAATTACAGGACAAATTTGTTGGCTGTTCTTCGCTGCCCGTCATGGGCTGGGGTTGCGCGCTCTCTCTCTGCAAACAACAGTCGCGAGCTCGCGAGTCGACTCTTTCCTTCGTTCAAAGAGTCGTGGCACACTTTAGCGACTCTTTGAACGAAGGAAAGAGTCGACTCGCGAGCATGCTCCTTCCCCTCTCATCGTACACGGCACGTTTCTGCCCGCTTCACTCAACTAGGGGTAGGGAAAAGGAACAGAGAGGACCCCCCCTCCCTCTCCTCTCCAGTCCCCATTTTCTGCCCGCAGAATCGACTTGCTTTCTTTCAAAAATTCCGGCCGCCAGGCGAGTATACACTTGCGCATGCGCCTTCCTCGCAAAATTCGTGGAAAGGAGAGGGAATAATGGAATAATAGTTGCTTGGCGGGCGGAGGAGTCGTGGCACACATACGACTCTTTGAACGTGTCGTTCAATTCTGGTGAACGAGTCGTTCACCGCTCACAAGAGAGAGTCGTTACTTTTGAACGACTCGTTCACGAACGACCCATCACTAGTTAGTCAGTTGTTTTTTTGAATACACAGTTGACGGAACCAAGTTTAATCAATGCTATTTTGTGTATTTAAAGGAACGTTACCCAAACTTCTAGTAGTGAATATATCCGGTATGCAAAATTTCTGTAGTAATACGTCGAACTTTTATAGTCAGTGAATCATGACAAGACTTACAGAAGAAATGGTAATAGCTCGAACAAGAGCTTCAGATCTTGGGAACATCAAGAAGCTCAACTGTTGGTAAGTAAATAATGTGAGAATTTTTTGCATGATTTTCCGAGAAATTAATTGAGTGCCTTGTACAATGTAACGTTGCCGATTCTAACATCGTTAAAAAAAGAAAATAAGCTACCTAGACCGGCTCAATGACTTTGATTCTGAGTATGCAATATACTAATTTTGGTCGGTATTTTCCATCAAATCTACTGCGGTTGAAATTTGGATTAATACTGCGCCTTTGCTGTCAGATATAATGTTCTAAATTTTTATTCAGCTCTCGCTTAAATTTCTTGCACAAGACTGAATTCAAATAATACAAAACTTGCTAGTTGTTACTTATCCACTAGGTAAAAATGTTAGGTTAGGTTAGGTAGGGTTACGTATAGGTTATAATAGTTAAAAATTGGTTTCGAAAAAAATATGCGTAGCCCCACACACCATTCTCGCATTTCCCACGAACCATTGACACATAGCCCCACAAACCATTTGCGGAAAAGTACCTTCTTCAGTTACAAAAACACATGTTTGGAAACACTGACAGGGATTACACCATCACACACAGGCTACGTCCACCTGGAAGTAAATGGATGCAAGAGCTTTCGTGCATCGGTCACATATTTATATCGAAAAATGGGTGATTTACTGGCAAAATTCAATGAACGATGCGAGAAAACACTTCCCCGAACTTCCAGAAGTATAAAGAAACTGCATTCGGTAAGTAATTTCTCCTGTAAATTTGATGAAATCTGTCTGTCCCTTGCGAGAAATTTACCAAATCATCTAATTATCATTGAGTCCCAATGAAACACACCTGAAGGAATAAAATATGCTTGTTCTTGTACTAATAATTTTCAACTTCACTAACTTGCTTTAATTATGTGAACTATTTTGAAGATGTAGGCTTTATGTGTTTATTTGCATCACAGATTAATTGACATTATAACAGGGTATCTACCAGTCAAGAAATTATGCTTTAGGTCAAGAACTTTTGCTATTTTTTTTACAGTATAGTGAACTTAGTTATATTCCTGGGTACTAGTTTACTATTGTTCGGACAGATTTCTTCATTTTTACAGAAGAAACTACTTACCGTAATAAGTTCATACTCAGAATCAAAGTCATTGAACCTGTCTAGGTAGCTTATTTTCTTTTTTTTAACGATGTTAGAATCGGCAACGTTACATTGTACAAGGCACTCAATTAATTACTCGGAATAGACAAAACACAAGCATGACGCACGATTATGTAGGAAGGTGTACACGCCATATTGTGTCTCAGGCAAGCGAAAAGACTACGAGAAGTACTCGTAATGTAAAAAATTGCAATGACTGTGATGTAAAAGACGTCAATACACCTTAAGAAATGTTCCGCGAAGCAGATAGGTAAGTACAAATGTCAAAAATTGACGAAACAAATAAGTTATAGGTGTCCGAAGGATAGTAAATTTGGATTCAGAACACATTTTACTTTTAAAAGTCATTATGATCTTTTAGTTAGCCTACTTCAACTGTGTCTGGGACAATTCTGTCTTGTTCTTTAGAGTATGCAATATGTAAGGGGAAATTCCGGCGGAGCCCGGTATCGGTGGGAAATTTGGACTCAAAAATTTCAAACAAAAATATTTTTTTAGTTTAAATTTCCCACCGATTCCGGGATGGATAGCCCCAAAAAGGTAAAAACTGGTTGTTTTCCATTAGCGGCAAAAGGAAAAATTAGAATTGGAAAGGGGGGGACAGATTGGCAAATTGGGGTACTCGAAATGCTCAGATCTAATGGTGCCATTATGCAAGGTAAGGCAAAAGTCCAGCATCAACCTTTTAATTTGACAACAGCTTGACTGAGGACAATGAAACTTCAGATATGGTTAATGTGGGTGGGAGCACACCAAATGGGGCTAGTATGCATCATGGTGGCCAGCTTGAAATTACCTTCAAATTTTCACATGGAAAGGGGGACATGTGGCACATCATTTAAGATGTGTGTTTTCTCAGAAATAAGAATATGCAGTTATTTTTCTCATAACTTTATTTGGTGAGGTTATTTTGGGCAGTTGAAGTTCACATTTGGCATCTGTGTTACCCGTTCTGTGCCGTACAAAATTTAAAACGTTCCTGCCAGTCCTCATGGACACGCAATAACACTGCAGGGTCCACAGAGTTACACACGTGCTGGAGATGTCAGAGATCATTGAATTTATCTTGATAAAACCATGGCTTTAATATGGCCCCAAAGGTAAAATTCAAGAGGTGAAAGGTTCAGAGAATGGGGTGGCCACTCAGTGGATCCTCTGGGTTGGTATCTGACCAATAACGATGATTCTGTTTATTTACCTCACCGTTCACAAAGAATATGGCCTTATCGCTGAACAGAACACTTTTTGGGAACATGGGATCCTCATTGCACCGAGCCAAAGCCCAGTCTGAAAACTGTAACCGCCTGCCTGGGTCATCCTCAGTTAAGAACTGTTGCATTTGAATTTTGTAGGCATACCACTTGTTCATATGCAACATCCGGAGTATGGATCTCTGACCGACACTGACGCCAAACGTCGGGTACTGCATTTCGGACTCTTGATCAAGGATGCGACGATTGCCGTTGCTGTTTCATCGTCGGTAGCAATCCTCGGCTGTCCTCTACATTCTCTGTCATGCATGGATCCGGTCTCTAAACTTCTGCAACACTGTGGTGTGAGAGATGTTGTTTCTCTCTGGATGCCGGGCATTGAAATCCTCTGCGACGACCCTGGCACTGCGTTCTCCACTTATCACAACAATTTCAATTCATTCTTGGAGGATTAGAGCCATGTTATATCACCTGGAACGAATAAATAACAACCATTACATTACGCCAAATGTGGACTTCAACTGTGAAAATATCCTCACCAAATTGAATTGAATTGACTTTATTGCTGGGCGAGGTTCAGCTGTTGCTGGTCTACCAAACCCCAAAAAGTACAGATTAAAATTAAAATAAAATAAAATTCAAGATTACAAAGAAAATGAACAAGAAAGTACAATAAAATACAAATGGAACAAAATCTCATACAATAGAACAGATAAAAATTTAAAATTAAAATGAAATTCAGATTACAAAGAAATTGATCAAGAAAGTACAATAAAATAAGGTTAGGGGAAAAATAACTGCATTTTCTTATTTCTTAGGAAACACATCTTAAATGATGTGCCACATGACCACCTTCCCATCTGAAAATCTGGAGATAATTCCAAGATGGCGGCTTTCAATATGGCCGCCATGATGCATACTAACCCCACCTATATCCGAAGTTTCATCGACCTCCGTCAAGCCTTTTCAAATTTAAAGGGGGTGCTAAACTTTTGCCTCACCCTGTATATTGACAGTCAATATTTTTTTTAAAAAAATAAATAATAAAATTGAAAGCACGACGGGGGGCGTCTTTCTGTGGTGATGGATGACCACTGTAACCTCTCCGTTAGCGTCACTATTGTTACAACTCCACAGGACAGTTTATATGACAAATTAAGGATTTCCATTATTTATTCAATATATTGATTGGTTGAATGATTGATTTTTTTTATTTTACTTCGCTTTTCTGCCAATTTTGGCTAATCGCGAAGATGAGGATGAATGATGATATGATACAGGAACACTCACAAAGAACATCAATATGCGATAATAGCGCAATTATTCAAGGTAGGTTACTTCCCAAACCTGATTTAGGTAAACGTGTACTTGATATTAAAAGTTTATCTCAATAAATCATGATGGTGGAGTAGTCTATGGCTGAACCTCGCCTGCTAAACGAAGGGATTATTATTATTCTATGATATTGAATAAGAGCTGACCTCCCTGGTGGAGTGTTTAGCACAGGGAGTTATGACGCCAGGGTTCCAAAGTTCGAATCCCAGCCTGGGTGCAGGGCATTGCAGGTACATGATGACTTCAAACTGAAGCAATTTTTTAAAGTATATTATGGGGAAAATAGTATATGGGGAAAACTTGCCTCCTTTAACCCCCCTTCGCCCTGGAAAAATTGTTTGCTTGCCCCTCCATGGACGTCCGTGCATGTGTGTATATCACTGAATTAAGGAGGGCATGACAACTCAGTGGCGTATTTCTACAGACCATTCCCTGACATTCGCTACGAGACTCGGAGGCAAGCGGCCCAGCATCAGCGCTCGTCTTTCCCGGCGAACGGGGTCCGCGACAGTCGCACTCTACAGTCCGTTTTTTCGCTCTCCCTGCCTTCGCTCTCTTTCCCTTTCTGTTGTCGTTGCAGGCTGACGCCAGTATAATACTCCCTCGGAAGTTGTGTTGTGTCGTGTCCGTGTGTTGAAGATTGTGGCTTAATATGGCACCACAAAAGTTTACATTACAACAAAGGATTTATCATGTCGAGTCTTACTTCGGAAAGAGGAATTGTGGAGAAGTGCGACGACGTTTTGCAACGAAATTTCCTGGTGTTCCCGTTCCATATAGGAGCACTATATTAAACCTCGTAAAAAAGTTTAGAGTAACAGGGTCCGTTCTGAAGTGGAAAGAAAAAAGGGAAATCTAAAAAATAAAGTATACAAAGACAATCCGCACACCATCCGTGAGTTAAAAGAGAGTATTGTACGAGAAATCGGGAGAATTACAGTAGACGAACTTGCACGTGTAAATGCCAATTTCCAGGAATGTGTTGCAGCAGAGGGACATCATTTTCAACACCTTCTGATGTCAATGTTAGTACACAATATGAAAACTGTAATTTTAATAGCAGACTCTAGCGACTGTCGCGGACCCGTTCACCGGGAAAGACAAACACTGACGCCGGACCCCTTGCCGCAGAGTCTCGTAGCAAATGTCAGGGAATTCTCTTCATCTCAGGAGCGTTTTTTTATGTGCAAATTTGTATACGTTCCAGTCAGTAAAGTAAACTGTTGCCTTGCGGCTCTATGTAACGTAGAACGTTATTTCTAACCTAGGTCATTAAACCTTATGATAATAAACGTAAGTAATTTAGAAACACAGAATATTTACATTCTAAGAAAACTAAGAAGTCCTACACAGAGAAAGCTATCGAACTAGTATACCCGAAAACTTGACGAAATTTCCATTGCCAAGCTCAAACCTACAAGTTTCTTGTGAACACTTCAATACATGCAAAATTAGAACACTATGCCAAATGGAAAACAACCTGTTGGCTTGACTCGGTGAGGTTGTTCAGTTGCAGAATGGTGTCCTCCTTTAATTCACAAGGCTGCGTACTTTTCGGCAGGGAAATGTATGATGACTGGACGCGAATGATTTTTCAATTGTGTGTGTTTGTTATGTCGTTAAATGGTATATTATATGCTCTCCATTCCATTTTCTTTGACGGGGATAACACATTCCTATAAGGGATAAAAATAGTTTTCTTTTGTCGGGGATATTTTTTTGGTTAGGGGTAAATCACCGCCATCCACCCGTTAATTCGCACACTGACTGGTGTATGTACTTTATCAAATTTGCATTGCATGACAATGTGTGGTGCGGCAGTTTGTACAGTAGGCAGCGGCATTCCTGGGGCGTTGATTGCTCAGCGGAGAAGGCCACTTCCTGAAAGTCAGGTGCCCTACCACGTGGGAACCTTGAGGCACCTGTCTATGGCAAACAGAGGTAGTCCAAGGATAATGAGCATACAGCCACGCCTTTGAGACAGCTGAAAAACACAAATGATAGGATAGGAGATCGTCTTCCATTTTGGAACTGTGTCAGTGGCCCACGGAGTTACGCACGTGATCGTTACTTGCTCGGCTGACATCGTGGATATTCCGAGTAGGGCAAGAACGTAACAAGCAAGGCGCTACTTTGTTGGTACTTACAACGAAAATTTTGGCGATTCGGATGTGACATTTACCGATAACTATAGGCGATAATCACATGATATAAAAACATTTTACTTAACTTTATTCACGAACTAGGGGGTTTTGACTGGCAACCTATCGAAACAATCGTGATATTCGAAAAATGGGATCCTACATGCGAAATCTGAACACAATCGCGAATTATCACGAACGTATCGTTTTATAGCATATTTTCTATGCTGACCTTTTTTATTTTCGTTTTGTTACATTTGCCATCTACGTGGCACTGTTTTTCAGATGTTGCCAGGAAATACATTGAATTAGTATAGTAATAACTTTAAATTAATTACTGCCATATTGAATATTTAACTTTATTTGAATGATATGAATATTTTATTTTTCCATAGTAATTTATGTTTGGGACAAGGACATAATAATTGACGATGCTACTGGTAAGCAGAAGGTTGTATTTGAACTTGAGTTGCAGAGTGGAGCACAGTGCGCTACGTGAGCGGTCTCGAGTTCGAAACTTAACCTGGTCATGGATGTTCTTTGTGAGCTCATCAGTATTCATCCTCATCGTCGCGATACACCAAAAAAGGGAAGGAAAGCGACATAAAATATCTGAATCAACCAATCAACTTCAGTTGCAATAGGATCATAAATACAAACATCATTGGCAGAAATAAGTTAATATATAGTAATGTAGTTCACACTGTCACCATAATTATTTTGAGCAGTGAGAGCAGTCATCTTTTGTTGAATTCCTTGCAAGAGAATTATATTTAGATCAATCTGGGCCAGGAGTATAAAACAATCTCCATTGGTAGAATATTAAAAATTAATCTCCAAAAATATCTGCCTCTGCCGATAACCGATATTCTCTCGATTCGATCCAATGTAACATTTCTAACGCTTCATGAAGAACCTGTTATTTCGTTCGCCTCCTTAATTAATGCATGTAACCAGGTGAATTGATGAAGGTTTTACATAAACAAAAACACTGCTTATTGAGACATTTACCTTAGAGAACCAGGGTGTACGATTTAAACTCGATACTAAACTTGGATACCCAATAGCCCTTTGCGGGCCACGGCCTGCCAACCTGCTTTTCATTGGTGGCGCGTGATCGCTCTGTAGAGACGGGACTATTATTCCCTTCAAGCACTGTGCCAGTGGCCCCACGGAGTTACGGACATGATAATTCATTTGCTCGAGCAACATCGTGGATATCCCGAGTAGGGCTATCCTGCCTATGCTTATCGGTAAATGTTAAATCCGAATCGGAAAAATGTTATTTGTAAAGAACAAAGTAGCGCCTTACTTGTTACGTTATCGCCCTACTCGGAATATCCACGATGCCATCCGAGCAAGTAATGATCATGTGCGTAACTCCATGTGCTTACCAGTAGCAAAAAGAGTGATTGTCCTGGCCAACACCGAAATTCCATCGGGGATCGAACACGGGATCCCTTCCAAGGCGACAGCGTTATCGCTACGCCATCTGGGAAGCCCGATGTGGGTTTTGTTTGTCCTGTCATCTTAATAAGGGCATCATTCATTCTCATCTTCATGATCAACTTAGAAAGGTAAATGCGGCGCAAAGTAGAAATTATAAAGTGGCGGGTAAGTGTGTATGGTACCCCTGGGTTGTACTGTGTGTGTAGATTTGTGCATGTAGTTATCAGTTCTTTCCCACAAGATAATCTCTTTTTTCCTTGCAGGGGCAGCGAACTCTCAGATGTCAGTTTACTGCGCCGAATGAAAAATGTAGAGGTCTTGTCCCTAAGGTGAGTACAGCCACTTAATATAAATTATTTGCTGCAATATCCAATTGCAAGAATTAGCACTCTTTCTAGGGCCCTGGATTTTGAGTTAACGGCCACAAGTCTTACTTTGTGACGATTATTATTGCTTGTCAAAGTCCACGTTATGCACAGAAAGACTAATCGGGACTGGGCCTCTGTAGTTTAAAATGGGATCCGAACCACCACGAGCCTCCACCAGGAATAGAATCCCGGATCATTTGATTACAAGGCTACATCGTACCACTACTTCATTTGGAGGTCGTATTATTGTTGTGCAACTCCTTGTATAGTTCGTCATTTTCACATAAATCCTTGCAAAGAACTCGGAGTTGGCGTTAATGTAGGTTCTGGTGTGATCTATTCCGACCTTGTTCCCGCATAAAGCGGCTCGGGGGCTCACCCGTTGATGATCACATCATCTACAAAATGGCCGAGATCGAGAATAAGCGGGCCCCTACCACCACATTTCCTAAATGTGCCTTTATGGCACGGTGTTATATGCACGGGGAGCTTTACCGTAAAGAGAAAACCTTTTAATTTGTTGTAAAACGAGTAAACAACTAATGTAAGTGTTGCAAAATGCCAGTAAAACTGAAAATTCAATAGGTGAAACTGTGAATTGTCTGGAAAAATACTTGTGAGGAGGCGTAGTTTTATATTATTTTCTCCTACATTAGTTATTGTTCATAATAATAATCATAGTAATGCACATTAGTCTCTTCGCAATGAGAATGGACTGTTTTGCATGTATTTGCAATCCATGTTTGTTCCTGAATCAAGCAATGAACGGCCAACCCCCTCCCTCGAATCCACAGGGTAATTCGCACACAGCTTTAGATGGAAGTAGTCCAGGAGAATATTCGAGGTAAGGGCAAGAGGGTTTTGTGATGCCGGAGAGGTAGCTGCGTAGTATATTTTGCAGACCAGTAACTGGGTCTTCCAGCTCGCCTGCTTCCGCTCCAGAGTTGCGTTGGATCTTGTCACTTGCTTTTAGCTCGATTGTTCTGGGCGCCTGGACATTTGTCCGGAGGGAGTTACAAATGGGAAGGACAAGACATGCAGGCGGGAACGAACTGGGTAGTTTCAATTTCCCTTATTTTCTTGAGCTTCGTATGCCTGAAAAAGGAAATAAATTTGAAGATATTATTTCTTATTTTTTATTATTATTTACTAATTATGTACTGTCAGTGGATTTTTTTTCTGGCGTTCGCCTTAGCGACACATTCTCCATAACCTTATAATAGTTCGTGTTAACGAAAACTATATAAATATGTATGAATATGCGATCATGTATGGATACATCGCAGGACTTTTCAGTCGCTCTTTATTTAATTTTTGTATGTAGGCCTATACCATTTGTATGGCCATAGAAAACACGAGGGTTACCGCCGCCTTCCAAAAGAAACACTGACCATTATTATTGGAGAATAGGCGTGATGACACTAAATTGTCAGCGTGTCTTCAATGCCGTACGACTTGGAAATTACGTTATTGCAGGTCTACGAGGTAGCCGCAGTGGTCTAGTCTGTAGGTTGTCTGACTGCCACGCGGAAGACCCGGGTTCGATTCCTGGGGTGGGTGATCTAAGGTCGGAATTTTCCCACTCTTTTCCCCACAAAGCGGATCTGGGTCTCACCCAGCCTGAAATCAATGGGTAGAGTCGAATTCCTTTCGGAACATCTCCAGCGGACTGCGCGAATCTGTGTAGCGAGGCTAGTAGGCGTTTAGAAGCTGAGCAAGGGGCTTAGCGATAGGTTCTGGGTTCAGATGACGTCAGCGACTCGCTTGGTTAATTGGCTGCTTGAGAGTTGGGACTCGTTCCGATGCTTCAAATGCATAACAGCCAAAGATGTTACGGAAATAATCTCCCTCTATCGGAGGCGGGGGTAAAGGCGGCCGGAGAGGTGCTGATCACATCACCTCCAAAATGGCCGAGATCGAGAATGTGTGGGGCCCTACCCCCACGTCCCCTAAATGTGACTTCATGGCACGGGCAACTTTATCTTACCTTGCCTTTAACAGGTCTACGAAACTGGCACCCGGACCCATCCTTTGCAGGGTTGCATGTTGTCTTGTGTGCGTTGAGCGGTCCTTTCCAACCTCAGCTTTAATTACACACCTCACACGCCTACTTGGTATGTACGTTTTATAGTTTCTTTACATGAATTTGTTTTAAGGTTAAGGAGTTTAACTTTGCCAGATTAGTTTAAATCCACGAAAATTTTCTTTCAGTCCTCGAGACCTACATTACAATTTTAATCTTTAATGCTTACTTTTCTGCACACACGCGCTAAAATAACTCGCTCTTAACAGGTTTCTTTCAAAATCAAACTATGGTCCTTTTTACTTGGAAAATTCTCCATATCAACGGAACAACAGGCCCACGAGCTAAACCATGGTTCTTGTGTTATTGATGTTCACTTGCACATAAAGGTATAGGAAATTACATAAAGAATCGCATTGAAGTGAATTGTAGAAAATGTGATGCAGAGAATACATCCAGAGATGGAGAAAAACACATTTTAATACTAAATTAAATATATTATCTACATAGTTAATTTGCTGCAATTTGATTTAAATAGATTAGTGAAAGGTTACAGAATCAATGTAATACAAACAAGAAAACGTTGCATTTGTTTAAGTTTGTTATCTGTATTTGTGTGATCTCAACATAGGCTTTAGAAGTATTTTAATATTTTCCACAATTTCCGCGACACACTGAAAAAATCCGTTTGGCAATGTCTCGTTTTTTTTTTTCGGAGTATCTGGATGTCTTACTTTTTAAGGTTATTTCTTCCAGACTTATTTTCCTGCAAGAAAAAGGATAAACAGTCTGACGGCTCATGGCGTGCGACATTTATTGAGCTCCGATGTCTGAGCATTGCATCTATTGTGCGCGGAGCTAGAAATCTGCACGTGCGGATGCATCGATCCGACGGCTGTTTCCAACTCTCTGCAATCAGAACAGCCTCAGAATGTTCCAAGAATATTTCCAGCCGGAAGCTATTAATTGCTGGGTCCTGCTCTAGGAGTGAATGTAATCCCCCTCCTAGCAACTGAATAGGTCTGTGACTGAAAATAGCTCGTTTTTAATTCGTGACGATTTTTTTTCAATTGCAGCGGGAAGCACCAATATTTATCGTTATGAATGTTAAGAATAACATACATGCTTTATATAATTTTTCACAAATACACTACCTCTAAAAATCTGTAAATATTATTTAACGGTGCGGTAACCAAATCTTTGAGCGATCTCTTGCTATCGAACGTTCCTGACCGACCTCCGGGGCAGAGTTGTTAGCATAACGCGCTACCAATGGTCCCGAATTCGACTCCCCGCCTGGGCATGGGTGTTCTTTGTGTGTATCCCTTCACAATTTCATCATATCATCACTCATCTTTATCTTTCTGATTAGCCAAAAGTGGCAGAAAAGCGAAGGAAAATAAAAGAAATCAATCTCTTCTTTGTCATTTTCTTTTAACGCCAGTGCTATAACAGGCAAGTCCGTCGTTGAAAATCTCTTGAACATTGTAGTTAGCACAATCGGCAGGCTCTTTATACCAGGAAAACCAGATGTTCTCCTGTGCTTATTGAGGTTTTTATTCCACGACCATCAAAGTATGGGAACATGTTGAATGAAAATGGTGGTGCACAATTCGCCTATTTCGTTTGCTGTTGAGGGCCTCCCAGATGGCGCAGTGGTAGTGTTGTCGCCTTGTAATCAAGGGGTCCCGGGTTCGATACCCTGTGGAGGCGCAAGTGGTTCGGATCCCACTTTAATCTGTAGGTCCAGTCCCGATTAGCCTTACTGTGCATAAAGTGGACTTAAAACACCAAATCAATCAATCAATCGTTTGCTGTTGCATGTGCATAAAGATTTATTTGTTTTTTTGTGGGCACCAACACTTTTCAATTGAAAATAGTGAAAGGCTGACAGATTTTTTTAAAAAAATACAGAATAATGTGTATTGATAATAAATTCGTAAATGTATTAAAATTATTCCGATTTTATTGAGAATATCTGTAATTATTAGAGAAATAGTTCCCGATTAACATTGGAAGTTGCACGAAACACATGTATTTCCATAAAAGATTGCTTTGAAAATTACCGTTGAAAGCGAAAATAGCTTTGAATGTGTTTGCATTTTAAGTAAGCTATATCCCGCATGAGCCGTATATCGAGAAATCGAGAGGTACGCTCCGGTGCGTCGTGGAGGGAGGAGAAGTGGAGATAACGGTTCCGCATCTTTATTGTACGTTAACGTCAAGAATAAATAATGGTGCCGAGAAGATGCGTTGCTTTCAGATTCTCCCGAATTGTTGCTCCGTGACCTCACCGTTAGATCCTGTAGCGAAGAGTTATCATTTGCTTTGAGTCGGGAGTCGGTTCCCAGAGGCTGATCCAACAGCTGTCAAATCTCCTGCGATGTCTTGGCAGTGGAGATACTTGGATAAATTCGTGTCTAGCAGGTCATGAGTTCAGTAGTATGTAGCGGGCCACCTGCCGATTTTGAAACTAAAATTACACACCCCGGACAAATATTAAGTTACCCATATAGTAGAATGGGGCTCTTCCGGGGTACTAGACTCCATTATGTCCATCTTCTGCAGTTCTTTTCTCGATTCCCTTCCTGCAACTGGTTGGGAGCGACCCCTCATTGACGGTTTGGAGTAATTCCTGGCGAATTTAAAACGATCTGCAGCTACGTATAAGACTTTCAAATCGGCGACGATACCTGTCGGTCAGAAGCGTTTTTCAGCTACAGTTACGACGCCCATTTGAGGTTTCTTGCGAGGTACACCACTCCTTGTACGTACATACGCCCTCTGGACTGTCCGCTCTGACACACCTACAAACTGAGCCACTTCGTTTACATGTGTACGCCCAAACACAATGACACTTTTCTGCACTCCGTCACGTCTAACTTGCGAACTATTTCACAAACTGCTTGCACACGACTGAAGCTCGTAATCTCTCGAGGTAACTGTTCAAGCCTTATCACAGAGTTCGCTACATCTTGGTATACATTTTTAAACTAAGGTTTGGTTTAAACTTACTCTTATGCTCATGAAGGCTATTAGGGACTAGATCCGCAGTTTAAAATGGGCCCCGTACCTTCCTTGACCAGGAATCGAACAGAGGATACCTTCATTTTAAGGCGACAGAGTTACCATTACACTATCAAGGATGTCCAATTTGTAAACTAATTACATCTCTTGACAGCATTGGGAAAGTGTCATTCGACAATCCACCTAAGTCATCAATATAAATTTCCAGTAACCCCCTCTTTTCCACATCAGGAAGTGTTTACGTTCATCGCCCTGTTACGTACTAAGGAGTTCTACAATGGAAAAAGCAGTGCCTGTTTCTCGTTCTCACAAAGGAAAGTGTTTTTTTCTCACTTTTCCCATGTAGACTTCTCATTTCTCCTTCCTTTGTTAACTCTTTGACTCTGGTACAACCGGGAGAACGTTCGGTATTTGTCCCCCCTGAAGTATTTTGGCATTGTTCCACATAGTCTGCCATTTGAATAGAGAGCGCAAAATCACACCAAACCTCTTCCTTTGTCCATTTAAAGTATCCACCCGTTCTCATTGTCACGATTAAGCAATGGAAAGAAAAATAACGCCACAGAAGCTAGCTCTGCTTTCCAACGATTACAGGTTCGAACCTTGGAGGGGTGAAGACATCCAAATGTCAATCTCTCTTCCACGTAGTACACCACGAACTGCATTTTCAGGCTAACGAGGCTCTGGCGTCTGTATCCATGGTCAGTATAATCGTCTGTGGGGCTTTTGTGGCGTCTTGTCCACGTGTGTTTGTTACCACCATTTACCCCCATTTTTGTGATAATCCAGAAGTGGCAAAAAGGCGAGGTAAAATAAACTAAATGAATCAATCGAGCCCTGGAAAGAATATGGACATACTTATCCGAAGTCCGATCTAGGATACTTTTTCTACATACGTGTTTGTGTACTGTAATGTACATTTGTATTTTTCTTCTGTTACTTTTCTGCCTGTAATATAATCACGACGATGAGAATAAACGTAATGATTGGATACTTGCGCGCTCACACAAACCCATGCTCAGGCCGGGACTTGGAAAGTTACGGTGCTGTGATTGCAAGTGTTTGCGCTGTACGTTAGGTTAGGTTATGTTAGATTAGATTAGAAAGCAGCAAATTTGCGCTAAAAAATAGGAAATAAGACATTCTCACAATCACAGCACCGTAACTTTTCAACAGCCAATCAAAGAGCAAGAAATGAAACCGCATTCACAAGTTGACTGGGGAAAAAAAAATCGCGACCGGGACTCGTAACCGAAACTTTCGTTGGCGAGTGAGCCCACCACTCTAGGAGGCTACACTTTACCATTGTTAACAGGGAGTAAAATGTACTATTCTCCATCCACTACAATAACGTTGTTGATGAAAATAAAACCGTGTGACTTCTTAGAATTCTCTGCCCTGTGTGTCGGTTCTGTTATTATTGTGCCCCACAACTTCAATATATCAGCTACCTTGAGCAATATGTCTTTGTACCATGCACCATATTTCTAGCGCAAGATTCCTGCACAGCTGCCACTCATGCCACCATTAGGGTTTCTCAAAAGCTGAGTGCATTTGTTTACATTGAATTCGTTTTATTTTAGTTCTTAGTTTTATTTTAAAATAGAAATGTGCTTTACATATTTAATTGCTGGACAGTTATACTCGAAAAACTTGGTCGCGTTCAAATTAATCCTGTGCCTGAATGTATATACTTTTTAATTACAATGTGGGACACAAGAACCGGTAAAGCAAAGGATACATCTTTTAGGGATGGCAGGTCTTGCCAATCTCGTCTCGTGTGTGAAGTCTATCGTTCTGGACTCGATTCGTAAATATCCGTCAATTAATTGTGTCCGTCTCGCGGGGCAGGTATCGGTCTCGTCTCGAAATATACAGTATAGAAGCGAATCCTAATATTATCCTGAATGTATGCAACCGCGCTGCACAGGTCATCAGTTGCCCTAACGAATTAACTTTGCAAGTCCGACAAAGAAAATTTATGATCTATCAAAATCTCAGACGAAATTTGACTTTGATAAAGCCCCGATTCTAACTCTTAACACCATCAGCACAAAATCGTCCCGTACAAGCAAAGGAAATGAATTTAATTGACGACAGCTTGTGTTCATTTACATTCGAATGCGGCTATTGTGTACGTACAGAATTATATCTAAATTTCATATAAGTATCCGAACATACGGATTATCCCTTGCCATTCGACACCAGATTATTTCAAACCGAATTCGAAATCAAATTAAACCCGTCATCCTGATTTCTTGGGCCGTCCTGGTTATTGGATGTTATGTTAGCTTGTAGAACCTTCAAATGATCTCGTGACGTCACATGCTGCATCGGTAGGTGTTACAATGACTTCAAAATGTCTTGGGCTGTTTAATCACCGGCTCATGTGTATCGTCAGGTCTGCGTCGACCCAAAACCTTCATCCATATCACGTGCAGGGTTGGTGGATTTAGATCGTGAAATTTCTCCATCTTGGCGTTTTCCAGCGCTGTAATTTGTTTCGAATGTGGTTTTATGGCGTGGAAAATAAGTGGCTGCTCAATTCATCGTGCCACGGAGAAGAAAGAACGAGGAAAAAATCGCCCAAAAAAGGAGCCACGGGCTTCCGTTCTGGTTGAATAGTTACGAAGGATACGATCGTCCCTTCGTATTTCTTTCTTGGCTTGTTCTTCGTCGGCTCGGAATTGAATTTTGGTCTTTTTCCTTCGATACATGGCCTTGAGTCTCGATTCGTTACACGCAAAGCTTCCGTTTCTGAGTCTCCTGTATTTTTCGTCCTTTATCTCGGTATTCGTGGCTGAATTGAAGGTGGTTGGTTTTGTTTTGTGTATTGTAGACTGAAATTTATCTTGCAGCCGTGACTAGACGAGACTAACAATGTTGGGTAAGCATGGGAGGACAAGGATTGTATTAACCTGTAACGGATAAAAAGGAATGTTGCCGTAGAGTGCCACACACGTAAATTTGCCGTTGCGTAGAAACGAATTTTCGTTTCGTCTCCCTCTCTCTTAGCATCACGTGTTCTACCCTGCTCGAAAACCTTCGCTATTGTTGCCACATTGTCATTCCATTCCTGGACACACTCGCGCAAACATCATTGAAAACAATTAAATAGCGCTCCAACTAGCGGTTCCCACCGTTCGGTAGGGACGCTAATGTGGCAATATAGCACGGCGTAGTGCTTGCTTCTTTTATGCAGTGCATGTTCATTGGCTAGCTAGTAACTAGTGTTGCCAACTGTAATAATGAAGCACTATTTCTGTCACGGAAGGGGAAAAGGCAGGTAAAGTGGCGGTGAGTTTTGTTGGATTGGAAGCACCATATTTTTATTTTATACTAAGTATTTGACCGGTTTGACGTTGTGTGCGTGTATTGCGTGTGTTTATGTAAAAGTGTGTGTTTGCTAATGAACGTTAAATTCCATAATGCCTCCAGTTCTGTCGAAGTTGAAATCAAAAACCTTGCATAGCCAAGCTCGGGAAATTCTAAGCAACGTGCACGAGTTCATGAAGGAGGAAGCCAGTCATGGTGTTAGCATCCCAATAAAGCATTTTGGCAAGAGAGCAGCGAACAGCAGCAACAAATTGTTCATATTTCATAATTTTGGAATTATTCAAAATAAATAAATTATGTGGCTCCAACATCATTTCAACTCTGGCTCCGGCACGTGTTCTTGTAGAAATTGCATAGAGGAGGCTGTCATTTTTGCTGCTTAATGCGATACATATTGTTTTCTGTGTTAAAATTGCCATGCTTTGATGGGTGACCAAGTTCATAGCAGGGCCGGCAGAAGGGGAGGGCGAACCGTCCCATCGCCCAGAGCGGCAAAATTTGAAGAGAAGAAAAAAATAAGCCTATTGAAAACTGTGATCGAGCGAGATATTCTTTTGCGCTGAATAGTATTGAAATAGCATAAGAAGTCTCATTATTTATTTTATATTTTGATGTTTTAGTTAGGAATATATTGATTTTCAATTTTCCGTTGCTGCGTAATGACCGGGGGGGGGGGTCGAAATAGAGCGGCATCTGCCGCCACCTCCCAGGGAGGCAAAATTACTAGCGCCGGCCCTGGTTCATAACAAAAGAAAAAGCCGCGCAGCTTATCGTCTAGTGGCAGTATATGTACTTGTTATTGTTGTGGAAGCCGGCATCCTTTGTAAATGTACAACAAAGGCAACCGACTGTCGCCGATCTCAGAGAGGAAATAATAATACTGCTTCAGGAGGAGTGTTATGGTGCAATTGTAGCGGTTTAACACGTTGGCATGTTATTATCTGCCGTTGCAGTTCCATACCAGTGTATACGGGTTTTGGGAGTGAAAAGTTAGAACGCCACCAGTGCATTAATGCAATGAAAAATAATATATATATTTTTTTATTTTGTTTGAAATCACTCAAATAAGGAATCGTATGAAGAAGTCTTCTTTGCAGCATTTTTGGTAATTTTACTTATGTGTTAGTTCATATTTTGCGAATTTTTAGTCCATATGTATGTAGCTACATACATAGTCACTTGTTAGTACATATTAATCCTAGTCCTGGTATAATGCATGACGTTTAAAACTCAACGTTAGATAGACCTGAATTCTCTAATTTTATTGTTGTACGTAACAGCTGTGCATCGGCGCACCGCAGCGATTTTTCTATCTGCTCCATTAGCAACACTGCTTCTTTAGTTCTGTCGCGCATTGCACGGCAGAATTATCTGCGCTGGACTCTACCTTGGTTCCATTTTCTACCTTATGCACCATAAGTTCCAGAACCATTCAAATACACTCCGGCTGGAAACTAAACCGAAGCTACAAATTTTGGCTGTTCGGGAAAAGCACTTGGGTAAAAAAACGAAAAAATCTAATTTTACAACAGACATTTTTTTATTATAATATCAAACGTTACAGACATGATATGCATGTTGGATCATAACTGATTAGTCTCTTTACACATGCCCAATATAAACATTATACTATACAGGTACGAAACCAACACCTCTTGAGGGCTCTGCCAAGACACGTGCTCACTGTTTTCACTCTTTCAGGCTTTCTATGTCGGAGCCCGCTACTGTCGCTTTAAAGTAGCTACCTAATTATGGCTGATCAATGCCGAAATTTTAGGGTTCCCATCGGAAATCGAACCTGATACTGTTCGTAACAAAGGCGAGGGGGACATCCATTCGAAACAAACCGAATACCACCTTGATAAGATGCAATACAAACAAGTATCGGCATCATAGATATAGTGATTAGCAAAGCGCACTGCGAAATCATGTTCCTTGGGCTCAAATTCCAAGTACAGGATGAATGACCATTATCCCCTATTAATTATGGGTTTTCGTTAGCAATTTTTATCGCCTCCATTAATTTTTAAAAGCCTGAAAAATGATGTGAAATGACATAACTGCAAATATACATTAACGCTGTGAGAACTCGTGTAAAAAGAAGTTTTTGTATAGCTTCCACAATAATGTTTATTGTACCAGTTGTATATTTTTTCCTTCTATTTCATTATTTCACTACAGGAAAAGTACCCACACGTTTATAGTTATTGTCAGGGCTAGGATTTTGATGAAATTGCATCTTTTTTTCTGGTGAATAAGAAACCCAAATCATTTTTTTTATTTTCTTAGTTTTCCAGAGCACTTGTACGCTGCGAGTGCATGGGCAGCATTAACGTGAAAGGATTAAGATGAATAAATATCCTATTTTTTCATATCTTCCCTAGACAATTTAAAATATATGAAACCGCAGCTACCTTCCATCCGTCTCAGAAGAAAATAAACAACACGAATATAACGATTTCCTTACAATGAAATTCAATTGTTAGAAGTTCAAAACAGCTCGCAATTTTGCCCCACGAGAAGAAAGTCGTTGCCCTGCCTAATCTTATCTTCTAATCTGCTCAGACCAATTGTTGTGTTCCTTGAAAGTGAATGGATGGAACGTGTGATCTGGCCATTGTCGAAGTTCCTGTTTATTGCGAGAATTTACTTTGGTGCAGTGTTCAGTAGAGCAGGTTTTCGAAGCATTGGACAAGATGCCAAAAACCAAGCAAAGTACACAGTACAAATTAAAACCGTTTGTGTCCCAGTATGGTGAAAATACGTTCAGTACGGACGGATCAGTATTATTCTGTCAGCTTAGTGGTGTAAGAGTTGCTGCGGAAAAGAAATTCACGGTGGAGCAACATGTCAACCGCGAGAAACACAAGGCAGCTCTGAAGCAAATTCAAGATCAGAAGAGGACGGTGCAATTGTTAATGGGTGAGTGTTCCTCCAAATCCTCTGTTATTTCTGAAGAACTGTGCGACGCTTTTATTTCTGCTGACATTCCTCTAAGTAAACTAAATAATCCTAAACTTCGAGCATTTTTGGAAAAACATACTGGGAAATCGATACCAGATTCTTCCACGCTAAGGAAAAATTATGTCAACAAATGCTACAACCAAACAATGGACCAAATTCGGCAGAAAATTCATGGTAAAAAAAATATGGGTGTCAATTGACGAAAGTACCGACTCACTCGGACAGTACATTGCAAATGTAGTGATTGGTACGATGCAGGAATCCGAGTCTACTCAAGTGTTTCTAATAAATTGTGAATGTCTAGAAAAAGTGAATTATTCAACGATCAGCAAAGTTTTCAATAACGCGATGCAGTTATTGTGGCTCGACGGCATTCAATATGACAAGGTGTTGCTTTTCGTAACAGATGCGGCACCGTACATGGTTAAAGCAGGGAATTCTCTGAAAGGTCTGTACTCGAAAATGGTACATGTAACATGTCTTGCACATGCGTGTCACCGTATTGCTGAAGAACTGCGAAGTCACTTTCCTGATGTAGACCAACTGATTGCAAACATTAAGAAGATTTTCCTCAAGTCCCCATCACGAGTGTTAGCTTTTAGGTCTCATGCACCTGATGTGCCTTTGCCACCAGCTCCTATTCTTACTAGATGGGGTACATGGTTAGAGGCTTGTGGTTACGATTGTGAAAATTATAAAGTTGTGAAAGAAGTTGTAACCTCGTTCGACAGCAGTGAAGCATTGTGTATAAGACAAGCACAGGAACTCTTGGCTGATCCCGAAATGGAGGGAAAATTATGCTATATAAAGTCCAACTTCGGCTTCCTACCTTCTGCCATAACTTCACTCGAGACATCTGGAGCTACATTGGTTGATCAAGTTAATGTCCTTAACAAAATTCAGGATAATTTGGAAGCAGTTCCAGGTACTGTTGGAATACAAGTGAGAGAAAAGATGCAGAAAGTGCTAGGGAAAAATGCAGGATACACAATAATATGTTCTATTCGTGACGTATTGTGTGGGAAAACGTTTTCATTGCCAGACTCTGAAACCGAATTAGAACCAAGTGACATTGTACGTTTTAAATATGCCCCTATTACCTCTGTTGATATTGAAAGGAGCTTTTCTATATATAAAAGTGTGCTAGCTGACAATCGTCATTCATTTCTTTTTGAAAATTTACAGAAAATATTCGTTACACACTGCAACTCAAAACTGAACAGTAACCTCTCATAATTTGTCAAAAGTTGCATACTAGAGTTGCTGTAATTTGAAGGGCAAATAAAATTTTACTTTGGAATTTTTAACGGTTTTTAGGTCATTTTTGAAGTCATTTTTTGGCAATTTTTTAGGTCATAAATGCATCTTTTTAAGGGCATTTTTTACGAATTTTTAGGTCATCAAAATCCTAGCCCTAGTTATTGTATTACCGTCCGGTTGTATTCATTAGGTCTCGTATCTTCGGTGTGTTTTGTAACACGTTACGAAGCCAGAAGTCTCAGGTTCGAACATGATCAGGCGCTAATGCATCACTAGGGCCTCCCCCATGGCGCAGTGGTAGCGTCATTGCCTAGTAATCAAGGGGTTCCGGGTTCGATACCCGGTGGAGGCACAAGTGGTTCGGATCCCACTTTAAACTGTAGGTCCAGTCCCGATTAGCCTTACTGTGCATAAAGTTGACTTAAAACAGCAACTCAAACCAAAGCTAATGCATCACTGTGTTGGTCCCATCGCTCATTTCATCTTCATCGCTGGTAGAAGAACAGCGTAAAATAACCAAATTGGAAGTAGTTATGCCCTCTGTTGCATTGTGATCTGTCGTATCCGCTTCCCTGTACTTCTTTCTCATTGCCCAGCCTGTGCCTGGTGCAGTTGCTTGAATGCAAGAGAAAGCGTTGAAAGGTGGTTGAGAGAGGCATCGTGTGTGACTGAGGGATGAACACCGGGAATTGATTTCTTGCTCCATTAGCCACGGCTTCGGTCGAGTCGCGAACGGGTTTCCGATTCAAATAAGAAATCGATGCATCTTCGTTTAACTTGGTCTCCAGCGTTTTACATGATGCCACACGGGAGCTAGGGTTTATATGCTTTAATACTGTGCACTTTTCTTACGCAAATAGAGTAGCTACACGGTTGTTCGGTCATTTCCAAATGTGAATTTTCGCTACACAACCCTTCTTGCGTTCCTCGTCATTTTTCACCGATTTCAAATTTGAGATTGAATATTTCTGCCTGTTGTTGCAAAAGTATCGTTTTGAACCTGGGACCTCTGTCATGGCAACACGCTGTGCTAACCACTCCGCCACGGAAGTCGATTCTAGATACCCCCCCTCGTGTTGCCACCAAGTACCCACTGATGAGAAGCTGCGATGATGCCCCAGTGCCTCTTATGCAGGGACATTGACGAAGAAATTCCGACTTATTAAAAATCATCCACGCCCTAACGACTGTAGCTATTTGTTGTTGCTGTTATTACTATTGTTGTCAACGTTAGTGGTTAGTGTAACACGTTACGACGCTAGGGATCCTAGGCTCGAATCCCGTGGAAGACACGGCTGTGTCCTTGTGTTTGTAGTTCATCAATTCATCCTCTGTTAATCGACATCAATTTGCCACAGAGTTTGGAGCAAGAGTTCCATGCCGATGATGGTAACTGAGAGAATTCTTGGGCAACCTGTTATGGAAGGTAAAATCATTGTCGACGACAAGTGGAAGACTGCAGCTGAGATCCCCTCTCTCGCCTCCAAAGTATAAGTTATGTAAAAGTAGCGCCTCGACGCCTGGGAATGAACTGTGCGTGACAGTTTATCGCTTTCGGTCTTTCCGCACGAAGGAAGCACATGTAGGGTTGGTCATGGTTGTCGGAGTGCATGTTGCACTTTCTAAATACCCATTGTTGGCTGCAAGTGAACTTCTCTTCGTGTACATTGGACCATTTGGACATTGAGAGCTTCTTACAATAGTGGCAGAAACAAGCCTCTCCTCTATCCTGTGAACGTAATGTAACAATACAAAAGGGCTTAGTTATTATTGTAGTTACTCCTGTAGTGTTATTGTCGTTGCAATGTCCGTCTCGCGACGCCAGGGGTCCCGGGTTCGAATCCTGGCCTTGGCATGGATGTTTGTGAGTGTCCATTCATCAATTTCATCATATCATCACTCATCCCTATTTCCGCAAATTAGTCAAAAGTGGCACAAAAGGCCAAGTAAAATAAAGCAAATCAATCAATCAATGTTTGTCTCAAAACTTCCCCGCAGTCATCTTGGAAACTAAGGGAACTCACACACGAAGTAGCATTTACACGGTACATACCATCCAAGGATATGATGGATTTACTTAACGCTTAAACGCTTAATCTAAATTAAAAGGCAGAGATTTTAGAAGCAGCAAAGCAACCAAGCGTTTCTTTGTCAAGCTTTCCTTTATTTGCCATTCATTACTCAAAACTCTGTGTATACTCGTATAGTTGGTATTGTTGGTACAATTAATAATTGTAGATCTAACACAATAACATTTTAACCCTACTAACACTTTTATTTGTAAACCAATGATTATTCTGGTCTCCGAATCATTGGTTCTTTTTCTGGTATGATATTAAATCATACCATCATGGAAGAAAATGGAAATAACAAATAAAGGATAAGGAACAAAGATAATCGGGGGAATCCGGTAAATATTTCGCGTAACTGACGTTCTGGTACAATTTAAGGCACCGGGACAATATTGCATACATCCGAATGTATGCGGGTGGAGGAGAACATTTTTCGGGGGTTTTCTCCTTTTATATTGTTGGTATTTCCAAGAAGCAGGGGAGCGTTTGCCACTTTTGCCTCTGGACTATGTTAAACCTTATACCTAGGTATACCAATGGAAAGTAAACTCTCCTTGCTCCCCCCCCCCCCCCCCGTCGCCTGCAGTTTTGGAACCCAATCGCCGCCATTGCCAGGAAGTTACAGTATGTAATCAAGGGGTCCAGGATTCGATTTACGATGAATGTATATTATTTCAGTAGTTCAGTTCATTCATTTCTGTTGGTCGATTCCACGAGAGTCTGAAGAGTCTAGTCGAAGGTGAAAAAAGAAAGGGTATTGGAATCTAACTTCGTGTAGAATTAGGAGCTATATATCAGTATCGTATGTCCAGAGTCCGTTTCTTACTTCATCATCAAGTATCTGTTCGTTGCACGTTATTTTCTTTTAAGAAATTTTGCAGTAACTTATAACTTGCACAGTATTATTTTTATTAGGAAGGGAACTCTACACCTAACGCACTGCTTATTCGGAAATCTTTCTGTTCAAACCCCGTGGTCATTACTGTGTCTTCTGTTGTCTCATGCAGTCATCGTTTATCCTAGTCGTTGCGATTATCTTAGGAAGGTAGAAAAGGAACATAGAATAGCAAAAACAGAATGTGAACACTCATAAAATATACAATAATACTTCGATGCAGTAATGTTTGAGTTTTTAAGTCCACTTTATGCACAGATAGGCTGATCGAGACTGAACCTACAGTTCAGTGTGTTGGTTGTACGTCATCTTTTGCACCATAATCCTCCACCCACTTCCTACTCGTGCAATTCTTCACGGTAAAGAAAATCTAGACCACAGCACACCTTTAGTAGCACAATGTTAAATCGTATTCCATTGTAATCATCGGATAGAAAGGAGGTTGTTAGACTCTGTTTGGTGAAGGAATAATAAATGTACTATTGATATTGATCTTAAAATAAACGGCAATCGAAAGTGAAAGGAGAAGAATCGAGTTAGTCTAGCACTACCTACTGCAAACCATCCTGCTAATAATATTAACATTATCTATGGGACTTCAAGAATTATCGTTTTTACATTTACTAACAGATGCTATATTTAAATCGTTATTGTTCTTATGTGCTGGGGCAGTAATTCATGTTGTGGGGGATATTCGAGATATTCGATAATTTGGGTGTAGAATTTCAAATGTGATGGTCTGTTCTACCTTTAATTTCTTACATGATCTGAGTTGAAACCGGTGTTTGAACAAACAGGTTGATTTGTATCTCCTATAGAGGTAGCTCTGAGTAGGTATGTTCTGATGGCGAGGCTGCTTGATATCATTCGATGGACGATGTTTTGTTGTATATTAAATAGTGTTTGGCCAATGCATCCCTGAAATGAACGTACAAACGTACACGGAGATCCAAGTTATGGAAATTATGAGGTCAGAGGTTGGGTCAGTGATAGAGCATTGGCAAGACTGCCAAAGACAGAGGTTCAGCACCTGATTGAGCCACATTTAACACAACTTTTCAGTAATTGTATATCCTCTGTATGCCATAAGCTCTTTAATGTAACCAATTATCTTCACTGTGTAAAAATCAGATTATTCCACATGTAAGTACAAATAGATTATGTGCGATCTACCTTAAATGAACCGTGTATCTGTCCGTAAGTGTAAACCGTTGATGTACTTTGAGAGCGTAAAAGAACGTCTTCGCATGTTTATCTAATCATTCAAAAAGTGCACTTTGATGAAATTCACTATAAAGGATTTTTATTCCCTGATCAGATAGAATGAGGATTCCGTTCTAGCAGCCTGCGTGTCCTAGATTAAGTTGTAGGACATGGTCCAATTTGCCGTTAGTAGACATAGTGGACTTAGAAACATATTTTCTAATAGAAAGGATTGCCCATTATGTATCAGGCAATCATATTTAATGAGCTGCATTGATCGCTGCATGGGCCGAAAGGTGATATCGGTACTGTTTTTGGGCCAGTACACGGATAAGTAAACATTACATTATCTTTTCCTCCCATACTGTAACTAATTTGTATCATACTCTTTTCTCCTTATGCGTTAAAAATTCTGACGGTAAGAGGTCAAGTAATGGAGAAACTTTCGAGGCGATGGTGAAGAGAAGGAAAGAAATGGATATAGTGTATTTTGTTTCACAAACAAAGGAATTCCGAGTTAGGATATAGAAGCGGACAGAGGAAGACAAACTGGATGTACTTGTTGTTGTTAATGTGTGAATATTAGTAGAATGCAAGATCTCATTTCTAAGAATTCATAAGTATGGATGAGGAATTCACCTGAATACGTGTAAGGTAGCTAATTTGTAAGCACATATCCACTAGATTAGCAGACATTATCTGCAAGGCCATGATGACTTCAACAATAACCCTGTTTCTGTCATCTTCTACGTAAAGTTTTTATAATGTTTTTATATTTCAGAATTATACTTAAATTATAACAATACCTACTTCAGTAATTAAGGCAGACCTCTACTTCAGTATCTATATTGTGATGAAAATTCATGGGTGGATGTCATAGGCATCAAATTGTAATAGTAATATTTTTAATTGTCCACTTACCTCTGATATGTAATTAAATTAAATTTTGTTTAATTGGGTATAATTTATTGTCATTTTAAGACTAGAACACATTTTTTTAGATGACTTGAGAATGGGTCAGAAATTACTCTCTTCGTTCGAAGAATGAGGAAGAGTAACCGAAGATTCACCAACACTAGCATATCTTTTAATAGACGAGACTTTTGCAATACTTCTAATATATTAGATTAGATCTTTCGTCTGCTATCATTGATTCTACTAAAACCAAAAATAATGTTTTTCGCATCGAATGTTTCATGATTGTGTTCCATCATTTGTATACATCAAATGTGTTGGCCGTAGCGACTTTCTACCAATTTCATGTGGAGCTTTAGTGAGTTTTCTGTTCTAAGAAACCTCTGCTTTCGTTACGCCATTCTCTAGATCACGGAAATCTGCGCATTTCTTGCACGGTAGCGTAAATGCTGTATTTCCGCTTTTAAGATCAAAGGTGTCGCGACGTTCGTGTAAACTAATTGGTCGTAATTGCAGACATTATCCCGATCATGCTACATGAACCGTGGATTCTTTAGCCGAATGACTTGCATTATTAGTCCAAAATAGTGATTAAGGGGAGAGTGGAGCTAAAAGAGCGAGCAGACGTGAGTAATATCTGCTTCAATGAGATTTCATGAAGGCCACGAATTTCCAATAAATGGCTTGAAAGTTCCTCTACCCTGCGTTTGGATTCTTTGCTTTTCCGTGACTGAAATAGCTGGGAAGAAACGACGCGGCATGAACAGTGATTCGTTTTGAAATTGCTGATGGAACGGTTTTTCGCACGATCGTAGCCTGGGGGCAGTTTTTTTTGTGTGTGGGGGGGGGGGGGCTCATTTTCATCAGTGTTAAACTTAATCGCTTTCAGATTCCGACATCTTTAATTATCTCTTGTTCTTAGCAAGGCTCGAAGTGGAAATTCTTTAACTGGGAGGATGTTTGCTTGAACCTTGGGCTAACTGGGAGCAGGACTGTGGTTGAGGGTATGCGGCGGTATATAACCTTATACTCATCAGAGTATACCTTCGACTTTCGTTTCGTTTATTTATGTAATTTGACCATCACTTCCCTTAAGGTTATTATGGTAAACGTCATGTTGAGAAGCCCGAGTTGATTAGTTTTAGCCTCAGAAATATGTGAAGATATGGCTGGAAAACTACCATGCTGCAAATGACAGTAATTTCTACCTGTCTACTCGAAAACATCCCCCCCCCCAAGTTTTTCATTTTTGTTATTAAAAGTAATATTAAGGTTATTAACAGTACACACACACACTGACAATTCACAAACACAACAAGAAGATAAAATATAATATGCTTTATTGTACAATACAATAAATACAATCCGCGTTTCATTCTTATTTTTAAAATGCTTACCATGTTGTAATAATGCCTCTTTCTTGCCAATCATCATGATTTATCAGATTTATCTGGAAGGGGGTATTGTGAAAGAAATGTGCTCATACGTAGTAAACTGTACATAATTGGCCAAGAGATAAAATCATTGATTGATTGATTGATTTTACTTCGCTTTTTGTGCCACTTTTGGCTGATTTTCGAAGATGGGGATGAGTGATGATATGTTGAAATTGATGAATGGGCACTCAAAAATATCCAATCCAAGGCCTGGATTCGAGCCCGGGACCCTGGCGTCGTAGCGCGATGTGCTAACCACTCCGCCACGGGGACCGAAGAGAGAAAATGAAGACCCATTTCTATTTCTAACCTTTCCTGTATTTTTTGTTGTGAATATTTTTCACAGAAAACTTTTTTTTAAAAATAAACTTTTGCATTGTTTAATAAACAAACAAATGGGTAAACGTATGGGCAAAACCACTCTGCCATCACTATGTTAACAGTTTCCATACTGACTTACATAGATCAATGTTTCCACGCAATGCAGTGTGCTGTTTCGACAGTCTGCACTTTTTGTCACAATCAATCACAGAGATGTATGATCAGCACTGTGTCTGTGGTCGATATGCCATTTGTCATGTGCTTCAACGCATGTCGCTTGGTGGTTACAACGCGACGGGCCTAACCAATATGTTTACTGATCATACAAGTATATTTGTTATTCCCAGTATCTTCAAAATAGGCGTTAACTAAATAAATATAGTGTGATAGGATACTGTATGTACAATCTGTACTCTTTTTCTTGGTGTATTTGAGTTATCGGACTTGATCTTCTTGAAATATCCACGATCTGAAACTTTAATTCTATGGAGTATGAATCTTCTAAGATTAAGTAATCCGCCCAGTAATAGAATGACAAGTATGCCATTGCTCTTGTAAAGTTGGATGCATAAGTATTACCAGGCAAATTTTCCATCGCCATTTTAATTCATCTTGTTGTAATAGTACGAGGTTCAAGAACATAAATAAAACGCTAGATGAGGCAAATGATAACCTCAGCATCAGCATCTGTGCAATTCCATTCTTTACATACGTAAGGTGTATTGAAGAAATGAATTAAAATATTGATGGATAAGTGCATTGCAGTATAGTAACTGGTCGAATTACACTATCTTGGTCTAAGATATGGCAATTAAATTATATGTCAAGGAACTATAGGCTAATAGGGACTGATGTACAGGTGATAGTTCTCCTTGTACTCAAGGATTACTGGCGTAGTTTTCCAGTGGGGAGGGGATCTATTTCATTGGTCGGAATCCCACTTTTTCCTAATGTATACTTAGCGGACAATAATCATGATAACTCGATTTTTGTTTTTCGATACCAGCTGATTTTAGAAATTTATTTTAAACAGTTTTCCCACTTCCCTTGAAAACTTGGAAAAATCAGGAAAATTAATGAGTGAAAAAATCTGTAACTGAAGTCTTGACTTCTTGTTTTTGTTTACATTTGCTAGGATTTGGGAATGAATATAAATGACACGTTTGTCTTGGACCAGCTTCTTGATGAGAAATATTCTAAAAAGCAATGTTTTTGTCGATTAATTTTATTCATTTGTTTTAAATATCCTTGGTAAACTTAATTATTTTGAATAGCAAGTACAGTTTAGTACTTAAAACTTGATTGATAACTTGTGAAAGTACCACGGATAGGTGTGGAAATTTATTTTAAAATTGCCACGACAACTGGAAAAGTCGTAAATTTTGCAAAAATGGTTGGGAAATCAGGTTAAGAACCACTTGTGTGCGCATACTAAGCTTATTTTGCAGTTACGTTCTTATGTGCCAGAAGTATGGAAATATCTCATTCAATTCATGCTAATAGGAACATCCAAGAATCTTTGGGGGGAGGGAGATTGACTACACACAGTTTGTGGTGGCCATTGTCTTCAACATTCGTTAATCGTGTCCACCACATTCATTCGTTCACCACACGAGTGCGCTCTTAATATATGTGGGAATGTTCAACCTGAAAGTGTTTGGGAAAGCCAGCGATGTCGCGTGTGCATCTTAGGAGCAAAGTATTTTTTGTCGGAACCGTGTTTCTTTGTTTAAAATTCATTTTGGAGCAGCGTGAAAGTCTCCTTGTTTATGAGAAGGTGTATGGTAATGAACGAGATGGTGGATCGCGTAGGCTGCGTCGTTCAGAGGGAAGTGGGCTTTGGCCAGTGTGGGAGGCGAGGGGAAAGGTGAGCGAGTTTCTCCAGCTGTTCCCTAACATGGGCACTCTAGCATTTATTGACACCCAACACTTTCTCAAAGGAAGGACTGGTTTCATTTAGGCGTCATATGGTTCTGCAGGAATGAAACCTGACGTATTTTCCTCCCATTATAGAAAACAATAAAATATCCTTGTTCCGGCTACTGTGCTACCTCCAAGGAGATCTGGTATGTCAAAGTCAATGCCCTTAATTTTTTATCTGATGTATCGGTATTTCAGGCTGGACATACATACATAATTCCATCATGTTGTGTACAGCTTGACCAAGATGAGACTGCCTTTGTGGCCACAGGCAGGAGAGAGGAAAGCAAACGACTGTGCATTTTAGTTCACCAGTTTGATGGGGACATTCTTATCTTGGTTAAGCCGTAGATATCACATTGTTAGCGCAAACTTCGACAGTGTGAGTTGTA
Source organism: Lepisma saccharinum (assembly GCF_977018435.1). Taxonomy (NCBI): domain Eukaryota; kingdom Metazoa; phylum Arthropoda; class Insecta; order Zygentoma; family Lepismatidae; genus Lepisma; species Lepisma saccharinum. The sequence continues at coordinate 30,212,171 of NC_139249.1, read as the reverse complement.
GAATGAATTATTGGCTGCTTAACTTTTTCATCGTGGCTAATGATGGCAGCATCTCAGTGCTTTTTCTAAGCACACACGTTTAGCAGTATGTCAGATGCATGTCTAATTGCAATGGCGTATTTATGGGGGTTAAGATAGAACTGCCCCGAGATAGTTCCAACTTCCCTCCAAAAAGTATTCTTGCCGTTTTTGGTGAATCGAATCGAGTGATGTTTATAGAAGTATTGTTGGGACATTCAACATACAAACTTACACGTTTGAGTTTTGAGAAATGAAGATCGCATGATGTTAAGTGAAGTCGAAAACAATGAATCTGAATACTGCATTAACAATGAATGCCAAGTATTGAGTGTGAGCAATGAGTGGGTAACAAACATATTACAATCTTTTTAAAAGTTTCTGCAGCTGAAAAGTAAACAATTTTAGTATGTAGAGTGTACTTGTGGCAATTTACTATTTGGTTTGAACTGTAAGTTAAACAGTATTTTAATGCTTTAGGTTGCGTTGCCCAATTATTAATTTTTCACTTTACAATGTGATATTTTAAAAATAGCATGAAAGTATACAGATATTGCCATGTGGGCCTCCCCGATGGCGTAGTGGTAACGTCGCCGCCTTATACTCAAAGGTTTCCAGGTTCGGAACTCAGTCACTGGTTCGATCACAATTTAAACTGTCTTTACCCGATTAGCCTATATGTAAATAAAGTACACTTAAAATATTTCTTTCAAGCAGGAAGTACTCTGTGTTTAAGAAAACAAGGTAAGATTCGGCAATGGATTTGAAAATTTTAGCATAGGAATGAATGTATTATTCTGGAGCTGCTTTTGAAGGCAAGCTTGCATTCCCAGCGTGTAATGCAACACCACGAGGAGGTTGGCTTTCCCTTTTTGCGCATTCATCTTTCCCCTTTCGCCCGAGCTAATTTTATTTCACTCTTGTTCTCCTGTCTGGTATGCGCATTGCTCTGAGTAATGTTTCCTTCCTCCCTGCTTTTTGTCCACTTGCCCCAGTTAATTATAGCCTAGAACATGTCGCGCCGGTGTTTTCTTATTTCATTAACGCTCAACCGTGTAATTTTTAAACCGGAAATTGTTCCCATATGTACCCCCTTCGTGATTAGGAAAACATAAAGGTTGGCACAGCTTTAAGGGTAGTTGTGACGAGAATTCCTCCCCCCCCCAGGATTCAAGTTTCCTGGTATCAGGGTTTACCTCAGGGGGTGCTCGTTCGGCGGCGCAGATCGTATGCGCAGTTGTCCGTGGATGCATGACGTCACCATCGAAGCACTCGGCACGGAAAGGCTGGTTCCTTATGCAAATATTGAGAAATTTGACAACGAATATCTTCTAAAATATAGTAGCAAGGGAAAAGCTACAACTTTTACTGTTAAGATTCATCCTTTCTAATCAATTTATCACAAAGTTGATTCAAATGTGTAAAATGGTTTTCAAGAAATCGTGTTACGAAGGAACCCCTGTTTTGTTCTCTCCAGGCTTCCAATGTAAGGGAGTTTTAACTTAAGCGCGTTGGATTTCTCTTTGCTCTATGTTTTGAAATAATATAATTTTGTTCTTGTCAACTGAAATCATGCCTAAATGCTATGGAAACCTGTGAAAACTATTATCAGAAAACTAACGGAATAAATCTAAAATATCACAGCTTGATTGATATAAAAAATGCGAGATTGCCCATTTTTGTGAAAAAGGCATTGTGCGAGATCTAAAAGCAAAACTTTATAATATTGTATGTAAATGTAAGGGTGTAAGGGGGGGCTTAGTGGGCTCAAGCCCCCCCGAAAGTTTTCGGTTTACAATAGATAAAATGAGATTTTTTGTTTCTTGGGGTGTCAAATAAAATAATGTGACGTTAATTTAAGGAAAGAAATAATTATCGAGGCAAGACGGAGAATATTTTATAACCCTGTTATTGGTAACAGCTCGTATCCAAGGTGGGAATCAGGGGGCTCAAGCCCCCCTTCAGAAAATTTTCAGTTTACGCTAGATTAAATTAGGTTTTTGGCTTCTTGAATAATATGGTGATAATTTGAGAGAGATAATTATCTAGGCAAGACGGAGAATGTTCTATAAGCCTGTTATTGTTAATAGCGCGTATCCAAGGTAGGGATCAGGTGGTTCGAGGCCCCTCCCCCCCGCTCCCAAAGGAAATTTTTCAGTTTACACTGATAAAATTAGGTTTTTGACTTCTTGAATAATGTGACGATAATTTAAGGAGAGAAATACTTATCAAGGCAAGACGGAGAATGTTCTATAACCCTGTTATTGTTAATAGTGCGTATCCAAGGTGGGGAACGTAACTCGTGGACTCCCCCCACGAGGAAAGTTTTCATTTTACACTAGATTAAATTAGGTTTTTGTCTTCTTGAATAATGTGACGATAATTTTAGGAGAGAAATACTTATCAAGGCAAGACGGAGAATGTTCTATAACCCTGTTGTTGATAATATTGCACGTAAACTTTTCTTACGCTTTCGGTGTTGTCGTAGCGAACTTGAACACTATGTAGAAGAGACTTGTCAGCATTTGGAAGCTGCACAACAAAGGTAGCGCCGCAGGTAGGGCGATTCGGATTCATCGTAATTTTTTAATCTCTGGAAAGCGCGAGAGGGAACGTTCTTGAAAAAGAGGAGTCGAACTACTGGCAATATTTACGAATGGTGATATCTGCGGAACGTTCTAGAATATAATGATGATATTAATACGCGGCTTCAATTTCCCGGTTGATCTGTAGAACAGAATACGTGGAGACTTCAGAGGTAAGTGTGACAATTCATACAGTCGATTAGTGATCAGTCAGTGTCCATTGGTTGCTTTATAAGATCTAGTGATTCGAAAATGAAATGGACTAAATACCGTAAAGTAACGAAGTCTACCACTAGTTCCAGTTCGGTCCCAAAGCTAAAGACATTGACGACAGCGGAACTTCGAGTAGTGCTGCGAGTAGTTCGGGTCGAAAGACGAAGAGATCGAAGGTCTCTCTCTCTAAAGTGAATATTTCGGCAGTATCGGGCTGGACATTGGAGCGATTTATTAAAAAAGAATTAAGCTGCACAGATCAACTGAAAATCAAAGTTTTGAGTGATGATTTGGTTGTACCAGGACCAAATATTGTGTATGCAGTCCGAGAATTCCATGGCATAAAAAAATACTTTTGTTTAAGGCTACTGGGTTCGACACACAGTCAACAGGCAATTTTGGACACTTGCGAGTGCTTAGGCATGAATATGAACAATTTGGTGGGTTTCGGCTTTTATAAGAGCTGCAAACATGGGAGGACAAGACACATTAGTGGTGTTCAGGCTCGAATGAGAGAGAAATATTTGTGAACTGTCTGATTCCAGTTGCCAGCACACAGTTTCAATCTTGCGTTGTCGAGTGGATTGTGCATTCCGTGCATGTGTAATAACTTCGTAAAAACACTTCTGGTACATAGATGTTTTGATGCCTGATGAGAAGAAATGGACAAACATACATACATACTGAGATGGTTCCGGCACACAATATTAATGCATGGAAACAGAGGAGTTGAGTGGTAGAAAATGTCCCGATTTCACGTTCTTATTAAAATGACAGCCTTAAACGCCGCACCCCGTGGCCGAGTGGTTAGCACATCGCGCTGCGAAGCTGGGGGTCCCGGGTTCGAATCCCGCTCGGGCATGGTTGTTTGTAAATGTCCATTCATCAATTTCATAATTTCATCCCTCATCCCCATCTTCGCAACTTAGCCAAGAGGCACAAAACGCGAAGTAAAATAAAACAAATCAAACAAACAAACAAAGACAGCCTTGAACAGTGGCGACGATTTAGGAGATAGTTTCGCCCCATTCTTTTGCCTCCACACTATCACACTATGGCCTCTTAATGCTTGTCTCCTTGTCCACCCCCCCCCCCCACATTTTGGAACCCAATTGCCACCACTGGCCTTAAACATACAATTGTGATACCCCTTTAAAAAATGGTATTCAGCCACCGCCCCGAAAGGAATTCCTGGATACGTGCCTGCTGCTTCCCGTAAAATATCACTGAACTCTCCGTTCTTCTTCTTCTGTCTTTTCTTTGGCGCCGTCAATAGCTTCAACACGTTGTTTTTTTATATATATTTGTCACATATTTGTTTTAATTAGTATTCTGCTCGTTCCGCCACCTGAACGCAGCAGCTACGGCTCAAAGGGCAGTGTAGTTACACCGGAAGAAGGCTCGGAAATGGCAGGCTTCAGAAGTTAACTCATCCAAATTAAATTAAACAGGTATGTGCTCTCTCTAAATTTAAATCATAGTTCACAAATAATTTGATTAAAAGTTTTAAAAGTATCTATTTTACTTAATAGCGTATTAATTGGTGCATTCTTCTCCAGCATAGCCATAGGCAGTGACCACACTACGTGGGGGGGGGGGGGACAGGAACGCCCCCCAATTCTCGTTCGACAATTTCTCTCTCTCTCTTATCTGCCCCCAGTAAAACGACGGAATAATAAAAATGATTGCCCCGGGAAAATATGATTTTACCCCTCCATCTTTACTATTGCGCTGTCACTAGCTACAACATATTTTGATTTCTATTGTTCCCACATATTTATTTTAATTTTACTATTGGGAATCATATTCCACTGTGTTACCTCACGTAGCCACCCCCCCCCCCCCACACACACACACGTACGACTTCAGTTGTAAGTTTTAGACTAAGCTTGTCAAATATCCACTTATATCTTTGTATTCTTGAACCATTTAAAAATATATATATATTTCGCCCCTTCTTCTGGACTATTTCATAGGTATGTTTTCCCACTGGAAGCCCCTTTGCAGATCGAGATCCGGGGCTATAACCTTCCCAAGCCACCGTCCCCTCCAAAAACTCTCTTGGCCTCATGAAAGACAAATATATGTATTTCTACGAAATATTAATTTGACTTGGCAGTTTCTTTTTTAGAACAGAAATAAGTTTTAAATTTTAATAGCTTATAAATTTACACTAGCAATTTTGAGTAAAGGTTTTGCGTAACCCTAAAAGTACATTTTGAAACTGCAAGGTCAACTCTCGATATTTCAGATATATTAAAAATTTTCATCACAACGTCTTGTAATAATTATTTGTTACTTCAATAACCTCCTCGCAAATGTTTCTCGCATATTAAAACATAGATGCCAATTTCTGTTTATTTCCTTGTAATGCTGACCTCCGTGGCGAAGTGGTTAGCACAACGCATTACGATGCCAAGGGCCCCCAGGTTCGAATCCCCGCCCGGGCATGGGTCTACTTTCCTTTCTTCAATTTCATCATATCATCACGCATCCTCATCTTTGCGATTAGCCATATGTAACAGATAAGCGAAGTAAAATAAACTAAGTATATTAATCAATTATTTTTTAAAACTCTTTAATTCTTCTTTAGCATGCCACGTTTTTGTTAAAATTATATTACGATTTGTAAAATGACGAAATTCTAAAGGAGAACACGCAAATTTCTTTGTAGCGCATCGGTCAGAAAGTTTCAGGAATATTCATTTTCAAAATACATTTTTTCACATGTACTTTGCCCCCTTTTAAAAGTAGCGCGTTTTCAATTATGTTACTAATCATTAAAAGGATGCCTCAATACCATCTTGGAGGATGACAATTATTATTTTCCCCCTCCTAAAAGTAATAATATACTTTCGCTCTCTGAATCTCCCATATAAATGCTAGGGGCCGTCTGCTTCAGCCGAGCTCACTGCTTCTCCGGCGACGTCACGCGTTCGTGTAAGATCGGCAATCTTCGGATGGCTTTACCTAATCTCTATATTCCTTGGGTTTACCTGTGTATGCAGAAGCATTATCTACAATTTTCATTCGGGCGAGAGTGCCAAAATATCTGTATTATCCAGCATCGTTAGGACAGTTTGAGAGCTACTTTAAAGCGTCCGTAGCGGGGTTGTTAGCGTAAAGCGCTGCGAAACCAGAGGTCGCAGGTTCGAGCATGAATGTTCAATTTCATCAATTCACACTCATAGTCTTGATTAACTCGCAAAAAAATAACTTGTTTGGAATAACGAAAAAAAAAAATGTTTCTGATGACCAACCATTAATAGGCGAGAGACAAATGATTCTTTCCCAGTTCCAAATCTTTTTACTAAATCTGTGTATGTGTTTAGAATTACCAAATAATTTGGCCAAAATTACTGAATTCAAGAAGGCTACTAAATTATTTTGGTTTGCATACCAAGAAACTTAACCAAACCTGTTTTGTTAAAGCAAATAAATAAGGTTTTTTTTTCTGTGCAATGTAGAACAATGCCATTCATAGCTGATCTAATGGAGAAGTGCATGTTCTTGTAAAGATATCCACCCGCTTTTACCAAAAATAGTTTTATGGCATCAGTATTGGAATTAAATTAACATTAGTATTTGATTTTTACATATGAATTTTCAAAACCAGTCTTGTGCAAAGATTTAAAGCGAAAATTAGGAAACCTGAAGACTTTCAATGGCGTGGATTCCCACTTCCTATGAATATCTTGCATAACATTTATTGACTATTTTTACCCAACAATAAAAAATACTTTAAATAAATATTGTTAGATATCTCAATATAAATCTGGGCACATACCCTCAGTTTCGCAGTAGCCAGATATGTCTCAACAAATGCACTAATGGCATTTGAAAACTTGAAATGATTGTTATTTGAATACGTTTAAATTTGAAAGGCGTTTTGTTTTCTAAATGAGACTATTATGTGAGATTAAAGTTACGTCTGGAAGAAATTATATGCCTCTGTTGCGAGGGTTATTTGCTTACTGGAATCTACAGCACTACAGTTTTAACATGCACAATGACAAGTGCAAGAGTAATAAGTACGATGTACAGAATTTCCGTAAAACCGGACATTGTCAAGATATACCTTCAACGTAACAACCGTGCCGTAATTCCGTTCTTCGGTCCATGTATTGCTCAAAAACAATTGTGAGAAATGTGGTGTACACGAGAACAATTACCCCCCTCCTTCCATTGTTAAAATACATAATTCGCAGTAATTTATTATTTCATAATTAGTGCAAAATCTCTTGTGTTCTATCAAATTTCATCTGAATTCTCATGAGCTGAGATCGTGGCCGTTGATAAAGCCTGCCTAATGACGTCAATGCGTGCCATTACTGTCGGACAAACATTATTACCTCATTAAGCTGAGGGTAAGCAGGAAACGTGACCTCCGCCAAAAATGAATAATATTTATTCTTAACCTGGGGTGTAATTGCTTTGTTCATTTTTAATGTTAATTTTCTTTGCAATAGTACCTTCTGTAGTGGTAATTATTGCAAACAAAAGACGCACTAATGAAGTTGTGTTTAACCTGTTGGGAATTTACAATGTGTCCATATGTCATAAATCCCATCCTTTTTAAACGTAACAAATCCCAAAGAATTTATCTAAATACATAATGTCTTTCCTTTGAATCTTGCACATGGACGTTGACAGATTTTTTTCCAAAGGGTGAAACCAGGCATTTTTTTTTCCAAGACCACCTCTCCCGCCCCTCTAAAAACAGCTTGAATTTGAATTTATAAAGTTCTTGCACAAACCCGGACTAACCTTGCTGGTAATTACCAGTTACTTATAATAACCCAAACAGACTGGTTGAAATGAAATTACATGTGTGAAATAAATAATTTTGAACCGAAGATCTCTTTCCAGAGGAGGACTGTGACTTTTCTTACCCCTTTTCCGGACGCCATTGCATATGTGAAACCTGTTACCTACGCAGCCAGTTGAACGTCGGTAGTTTTATTTGAGAAGAGGCAGATGCTTTTTTTTTCCTACACCGAGCTCATGTTTCGGTGCAAAATGAAGCATGATTTAGGACAAGTTGAAAGTCGAAAGTTCCCCTTTAAATATCTCATTTCTGCAGAAAAGCAAAATTAATAATTCAGTATCTTGCCCAAAATTCTGAAGAATTTATTTCTGGAAGGCATGGAGAAGTCAAGGAAATTAGTAACACCGTGTTGAATCTCTATGCAGGGTGGCGAAATCGTGGAGTAATCCACGACATTCAAGTCGGGCAAATTTGAGGGTCAAAGTTTCTTTGCCCGAAAACCATGAAACAGCTCTCTACACATTGCAATTTTTGATCGAGCTGAATGCGCTGGAGCCCCGTCATGCTGAAGCGTGAATCCGTCTTCGCCGAAGTGCTCCACTGCACACGCTTCCAAAACATTCCGTTTTGTTTGTTGATATCTAGCAGCATTAATTTTGACATTCTGATTGATGAACAGCAAGGGCGTTTTTCCGTCGCACAAATATAACCCCCAAGCCGTCAAAGAAGCCTGAAAATGACGGCGAGTGACAACTTTTGCAGCAGTATAATTTTTCTGTCCCGTCTTCGGTAACTGACGGTGTTTTTGACTGTTGTGCAGGTGCTTCATGGTGAAAATATTCTCATCAGTAAATACAACTTTATGAAGACCATCACCAGCGACCAACCGAAGCAATCGGCGTGCTTTTTCCAACCACTTTTGTTTAATTTCGTTCATGGAAGTGAGCGTGATCAATTTTTAAATAACACTTTCTAGTTTAAATTAAACGAGGAATTAAAAAAGAACTGGATATTAGAAAGAAAAACGTAAATAAGACGAAAAAATAGCTTAGCAAGTCTCCGAACGTTTTCGCCACCCTGTTTATGTTCTGCCCCGTCGTGTCAGTAACATACAGCCAATAACGTAGCAGCGCGCTCGAGTTTGAGATACGGATTCGTGTCACTGGTTTCTGAAACCATCAGTAATTCCACCGTCCCTCCCTGATAAGGGCCATTTCGACATCACCCGGCGTACCACCCTTCACACCATAGGCGCCGTTTTCTTCAGTTATGGGGGGGGGGGCAAAGCTAAGCAAAGCATAAATACCTATTTCTTTCCGTTTGCGGGAGGGAGCATTTTTTAAAATCAATAGTAGAGACCTAAAAATATTCACACTTGAGTTAACCTTTGAGAAATTGTAATTAAAATTACTAGCTCTGACAACAAAATTATACATATCAGGGTACATATTACTTGATGAGCTTGTCAAAAAATCATTAGGCTATATTGTGATTATATAATTATGTAACATAATACTTTATATGTAACTTTTGATTAAGAATTTGATTATCATATTCTGTTTATATACTGTACTTTTTCGCATAATCATTTATGGGAGTTTAATGTCTTCACACACGCTAACACATACATACACAAAGGTATTTTTTTACGCATTGTATAAAAATGTAACACTAATCACAGTAATGCAGTATGAAGTAACACACAAATGTTTACATGTATAAGTAAAAAAATACTAATTCTGATTAAATAATACAGTGGCAATTAACGTACCTATATTATTATTATTATTATTATTATTATTATTATTCAGTGGTCGGAAGTAGCGCGCTATTTGTAGCGTCGCTTCTGTAGCTAGCTACAAAATTTGTAGCTGGAGTTATAGCGAAAATTTCACTACAACTACATTTCTTCTCAGCATTTTGAGGTAAATTTTGAATGGCAACAGAATAATAAAAAAGATCATCGATAATAACGCTTACTTTTGCAGGAGGTTCATAAACACAAAGTCTATTACACGGAAATACGAATAATCTGAATATAAATATCTTGATGTCGCAGATTGTAGATATCCGCGCAATTTATTTCATTATTATCTGAATAATTTTAATATTCAGATAACTAAATGAACATATTCCAGCTAACAGCTACTTTTTTTTAGCTGCATCCCTATTTTGGGGAGAAACATGTCTCGTTCGAGCCAACCCTGGAACAAATCCTGTAGATATCCATGGTGTAAGAGACAGCAAAATGTAATTAATTACTGTGTGAAACACAGCTTGCAGTGCAAAAACGAGAGATCCATTCTCCACTACAATGACAAAGCAATAGTGCCAGCAATCAATGGCTCAGCACGACGTTAACAGCATAGATTATTGTCAGTATATAGGATCCCACCTGCAAAAAAAATATTATTACAATAACGATAGACATACACTTTCGGGATTTACAATTATTTTCGTCATAATGTTTGTTCACAAATTTTAAAATTGCAATACGTTTAGCACACTCGGGTTTACACGTCAGTTTTCTCAATATATTTTATGATATTGTAAGACGTACGTACGAGTTATTGACTTTCCTGCAAAAACGACAGTTTTCTTTAGTTAACATACAGTTTCCAAATTTATGTATTTTCCCTACTTTTACGTCGCTTTTCTGTAACTTTCCCTAACCATGACAATGAGAATGAATGAATGGTTTATTTAGTAATTCTCTTATCTAGATTCGCTTTCTGTCACTTTTGGCTAATTGTAAGAATTACAATGATAAATTATGATGAGCAGTGTGTGGAGAATGGATGAGCAGGAGTACAAGAAGATAAAATTGATAAATATCACATTCTTATCTAATTCCCCTTTTGCTTAACACGTTATAGTTAATTCCAATTAATTTTTAAAAAGTAGTCAGTGACAGAAATATTTTTGACATGACGTAATGAGAACACGCACACGAGTAAGACCTCGTTTCAATACAAATCATAGTTTACCCTCCAATTATTGCTCCTTCTTCCATTATTTAAATCTACACAGATGGTAAAACTGCCCCGCACGTTGTCTCTCCGTAGGTATATACTCTGTTCCGGGTATCTCTGGAACAAGGCTGTGCAAGAAGGAGAGAGAGGGGGTGGAGCGAAGCAGTACACGCCGCTGGACAGGCTGGTATAGTGGAACCACAAGGAAAGAAACCTGCGCAGAACCTCATCGCGCTGGCGGGTGGGGGAAAGGAGCCTTCAGCGCGGCGCACATCAGTGTTGCCAGACTTATCGATTTCTCGGGAGAATTCCTTAATAAACTATTGTTATGTAACCTCCAACGGCCTGCTCAAAAACATGTTACCTGCTCATCTTACTTGAACAGGGAGGGAAGAGGTAGAGTGGAACTCCACTCAGCCATGAAAAGTGCTGTTTGAACTGTGAAATTATGCCAAACGATACTCAATTGTGTTAGGACATTATTGTTATTTTATTACTATTACTATTTCCCCTTCTGGAAAATGAATGTTGACGTAAAAGTACCTATAATTTCAGACGTATGAGTTGATTTCAGTCACAATAATTTACATCCATTGAACGTGATAATTTCAAACTCAAGTGTTGTTTTCTGAGAGGGCAACATTATTACGGGGTAATATGCCTCGTTTACCCGCCTGATAAAAATACATTGTTTCCCCCTCATCGGATTTTGTAGCAGATCTTCTGGTTTCCCAAGGAACAATCTCCCGATTTTTTCAAGTCTGACCTGGCAACACTGCCCCGAGCACCGATAACAGCAGGGAAGATGCGCGAACGCTTTTGGCGGAAGGTTTTTTACCTTGTGGTCGAGCTATAACTGCAGTCGCTCTTCTCCCTGTCCTCAATCCCCTTCCCTCGCACGCCTTCATTAGTCAGTTCTCCGGAGCCACTACTTGCACAGAGACCCCACCCCACTCTAGAGATACCTGGGACAGAGTATAGTAAATGGATTCTCGAAGAGCAGACGACAAAACAGTCTGGGACCAGTGACGTATCAACATGGTGGATCGCGTTTTAAGTGCCCCACTGGCCTTGTAACTTTGGATGTCTCGTTTTTTACCTTAAATTGAACAGACAGAAACACGAGAACGCGCAGGGCTCATGTTTCTATGATGTCGTTTTTAAAATTGTTGTACATAAACTTTTGGTGGAAATGTCAGTTGTAGAAGAATTATTTTATCTTAATGATGAATGTCAGTCATAATTATCTAGATATTCAAAAAATCTGGTTATCCATCATGTTCACGACAGTTATCATCCTTGAAGGTCATTGAGATATATTTTTCGTTCAAAATACTGCCTTCATATAAGTCTATTAAAAATGAAATATTTATTCTCAAGAAAAAATATGTTGATATACATAAATAATACTACCGAATTTTATTTGTATATAGTTGTAATCATTAATTTGGGTAACACCCTAATTGCAATACTCACACATCAAATTTGAAATTGATACGTCACTTAGGCCTACATAGGTACGTTATTCTCAAACACTATAGTAAGAATAAGTAACTGAAATAACACTGCTATCAAAATTATCGAATGACGCGAATCATGATAATAAATAACAGAAGCTATTTTCCAGTAAGGACAACTATCATACTAGGGGCTTCTTTTGAATATCGATGTGGTTGTTTTGTTTTTTATGCAGAAGTAGCGCAAAAGTAGCGAAGTAGCGAATAGCGAACAGGAGTAGTGTAGCAAGCTACTTTTTGGTAAATGTAGCTGTAGCGAAGCTACATTCTGGAAGAATAGCAGTAGCGAAGCTACTTTAAAATGTATCGTTATGATCACTGTTATTGTTATTATTATTAGTAGTAGTATCAAAGACGATATTATTCTCGTAAATAGCGCAAAACGGGGGTAGAAGTCGGTGCTAAAGCATTTGTGTTGGAACAAAGGATTTGAAATTCTTTTTCAGCACGTTCAATTTCACATTAGCTAATAATGGAAAACAAGCACACAAACTGTATTTTTAAAAGACAGAAAATGCGTGATAAATGCATTCCGAGTATAATTATTTCTCTGCATATGACATGTATAATTTTCGTGTTTAACATATGTTTTACACATATACAACATGGATCGACGTTGAATAAGAAAATACATATGCAACATGTTAACACTAAATTGTGTACGTATTCAAAGTTTATTTAATACACACACACACACACACACACACACACACACACACACACATATATATATATATATATATGGCATATACAGCGTGTCCACAATGATACTCCAACATTTTGAAAGTCTATAACTTTCATAACAAACCAACAGCAAAAATTATATAAATTGTCTCTCGAATGTTCGCGCTCCTTTTCCTCAAAACAATTGTTCATGCATTTAAGACAAAAGTTTAACAGCAACAGTCTGAAGTACATATTTGGTCTTTTCTCACTCTGGTAATTTACAATGCATTACAGAAAACAATGTGCGAGTGTAGGGAGGAAGATTTTTTTATCCAAATTATTGCAAACTACAAACAATATTGATTTAATAGGTCGTCATGGCATTCTCCTTTTTACGACATTTTTCATTTAGATTGTTTAGAGGCCTGAGCCGACTCTCTCCGCCCCCTAGCTACGGCTCTGAACAGGATGAAACTAAGAAATTAATAAGAAAAGTAGACACGGCGAACGAAGCGAGTAAGAAAATTTTACGAAATAAATGTATTTTTCTTTGCATAAAATTTGACATGAAGGATGGCAATCCCCCCTGCATGCGCTCTTGGCAGATTGGAAGAAAAAAATGCAAGAAATACATGAAAACTAATACCATCTTGAGTCCTTTTGTCCTGCTACTCTTAGAAGATTCTGCTAGCCTTGCTTTTTTTACTTCAATGTTTGCCTCCCGTTGAATATATTTCCGTCTAAGGTTGGGGCAATGCCCCCTAACCCCCCTATGGTTACGCGACTGGGTAACCGATACATCAACAACAGACGTCGACACCACGCTTCTTCCTCTATTCTCGCACATAATCATGCGTTTTCATTAACTAACTGTGTATTTGGAAAAATAAATACTGAGATGGAGTAAAATGCTCATTTCAGAGCAGAATTCTGCGTAATTTCCCACAGAGCCCTTACGTAATTTATGAAATTTTCATCACACAAATAATACTTTGTTACAAAATGAAATTGTGTTGAAAGTACATAATACATTGGGCCCCGTTATCGGGGGGTGCAAACGAAAATTGCCCCCCCCCCCCCAGTTTCGGCCCCCTGCTTCACACGCCGCAACATCACGGTCACGTGGTGCCTGCGATAAAGGGGTGCAAAAGATACGACGACTCGGTGGTTTACGAGTCCAGGAACGACACGTGTGCACTAAGGGAGATCCAATTTGTTGTATGGTTTTGATGTCACTCCAACCTGGACTAGAAGGACTGTTTACTCTGCGACAAAGTTAACGTAAATCACATGTTGAAGTGAACATTGTCTTGCAAGTCAGGTGGCGTTAAGATAACTGGAGCGAAAACTGCACGCCAGAGAGGAAAGTAATTCTTTCCAGCATCCGCTCCACATCATCCTTTCCTGTGACAATCCAGGCGAGCGTGACCGTTTTATTCCTTGTTAAATATACACGTTCCGATCGCGATGTATCGAATCCATCCAGAAGTTATAACATGGTTAGTAGGTAAAACCAACCCCTCATCTTTCCACACACTTGAAATGCGAATTTTAAACGTTCTACCCCCATCAATTCACTTTGTGATAAAGATGTCAGTTTTCAACGGTCGATAATTCTTTAGTTGCATAGTGCTACAAGCCAACCTCCGTGGCGGAGTGGTTATCACAGCGCGCTACGATGCCAAGGGTCCGGGGTTCGAATCCCGGGCTGGGCATGGGTGTTCTTTGTAAGTGTCCCTTCATCAATTTCATCATATCATCACTCATCCTCATCTTCGCGATTAGCCAAAGGTGACAGAAAAGCGAAGTAAAATAAACCAATCATGTTACTACAAAAAGTATGAGTATTGCGTTGTGTATATGTGTGTTCTTTCGCCACATCGGCACTAATTTATAGCCCTACAAATTCAGAATTGGAATATATGTTGTTTTTTCCTACCTTATTCGGCTAATCACGACGATGAGGATGAATGACAATTTGATGAAATTGGTGACGGAACACTACCTAGGAAGACCCATATCCAGGCTGCGATTCGAACCGGCAACCCTTCCGTGGCGAGGTTGTGTGTTGACCACTTATCGTGCTCTGGCACCAAGGCGGCAAACTCAGAATTGAAGTATTGTATATTGATAAAGTCTCTTTAAAGTTCAAGTTGTTTACTAATATGACAATTTTTATAATTGCCTATAATATGACACCAGTTACAAAATTTGAAATGTTATGTGACAAAATCACTCTTTATTAATTAATGACTGACAAGAAACATCTTTGCAATCATCACAACGGCTGAGGCTTTACTGCTCCGAATGTTTGTATTATTTTCGTGTAATTGTATAAGTGACTTTTTGTTAATCGTTTTGAACTGCTGCTAATTTATTCCCAAATTGGCCCAATAAGGCTGTACAAGCTCGCCTTTGTTCCGCACGTTAATCTTCCCGAGACCTGTCTTGATCATCTTTCTTGGGAGAAAATTGGCACGCTGCCTGATCACATTCCTTCTCGATTCGACCACTTGTTAATCCTAATTTAATACGCTTTGTTTCGGCCGACGGTAACAGGTTTCCTTGCGGAATGTATTAACATCTGAAAAGTTGAGGCTGCCTCGGATTGCGCGTACTACTTCCTTATCAGAGAACTTTGGCCTGTTCAGACTTATTCAAAGAATGAAGATCAGGGCGCGAGCTCCGCTTGGCTCAAGTAACACTGGCAACGGAGGTAAATTTTCGCCCCTATACTAGGGAAGATTTTATCCAGATTTTCAAACGTAACCAGAAATTACTATTGCGAATCTGACAGTTTATTATGAAGAAATACTCGACAATCAATATTTTACACATTTGTTACTGTTGGATTAAAATACAGGATGTCTACCAGTCATGAAAGTCCACAGAAAGTAAATAAATCAACAAGTAGACCAAGAAGTCAATGAAAAGTAAAGAAATTGAACTTGTGGTCAATAATTTTTGGTATCACAATGACTGATTAATTGATTTAGTTTATTTTACTTTACTTTTCTGCCCTTTGGCTAATCGCGAAGATGAGGATGAATGGTGGTAAGCTAAAATAGATGAAGGGACAATCACGAATATATAAGGACGTCAACATGAGCCCCACATAAGATTATACTGGCTGCGAGTCAAGACGCCAGAGCCTCGCTAGTCTGTCAAATGCAGTCCAGGATGCATTAATAGATCAGGCAAGTCTAATTCTCTTGCTAAATACAGTTTTCATTTAACTGGCCTTTTGGCCTTTTTAATTAAATATTTATTTTCTTAATTGCTAATTTCAAACTTTACCTAAATAGGGGTCGAATAAATAGGGGAGACCGGGGTAATTAGAACATGGGGTTATTGGAACATGTTAATGTAGAATAATTTAAAACGAAAAGACTGGTGTAATAACATTTCATACCTATGTACCTACACTAAACCTACATGCAGAAAATTTGTTATTGGAATAACTACACAAAAGTAAGTTTACACCTGCAAAAATGATGTGACGCATGCTTGGTGTTTCTCTGCTTCTGCATATACTGGATGTGAATGAAAACCCTTTCAAAATTTTCTTCACCCCTATAATAAAACATAAGGGCACACATCATTTCATGTGAGTTTGGTTGTCTATGGGCAATTTGCCTGGTTTTTATAAGCAAAGTTCTTATTACCCCAAAAATTTCTGCAAATGGGTTATTTATTAGAACATTGCGTAATTTGCTTGATTTCGCTTGGGTATACTAGATTGTACATGTAACTATTAGAAGTTTTTTCTTTACTACATTGTAGAATGGCCTGTAACCTTTCAAATAAATCATAGAACACTGATTTTCATTCACACATATTTGCTTCACAGCTGGGAAATTGAACTTTATGAAAAAAAGACGTTAACTTGGGATTTTATTTAAACAAGCATTGATAACTCCAGAAGAAGTAGAGCTATTGTGTTCAAATTTGCAGGGTAAATGGGACATTTATATATGATGTTCATATTACCCCAACAGCAATCTAAAGCTATTCAGTTGAAATTTCTAACTTATGTTCCATTAACCCCAAATGGGGTAATTGGAACAATTTTATGGTGTCATGACAATTTTTTTTTGGACGAGTATTTGCAATGCAGGTATGGTCATTATTTTTTTCAAAAATATGCAAAAGATGTCCTTTTAAATGGTAGAAATTGTTAAAAAATCCATCAGTAACTTTCTGAGTAATTTACAGTGGAACTTCTACAGGCTGTTTCCTGTTCCAATTACCCCGGTCTCCCCTAAATGTTAAGAAAAACGTCAAAATGTCAAGATAAAGCCAAGAATTTTGGATTTGTTATTTTGGTAGGCACCCTGAAAGAGTAACGTAGCCGATTAATAAATCTAATTCAAAAATTTTATAAGACGGGAAAATCTATACTATGTGCCATTCTAACATCAAATCTGTACAAGCAGAGTTTATGAACTGTTCTCTGTGTTTCTCATATAGAGATCCATCAGATGGTAAGTTCTTCTTTGTAGCTGATCTGATCAGTGGTGATTGATTCATGTTGAATTTTGGAACTTTGAACCACTGTTTCAGATAATCTACGAATATAAAGTAATAAACAATGGTTAAAAGTCCAAAAATTCAACATTAACAAATGTTAATTCAGTAATATTACTCACAAAAGGCAAAATTTATCGTTGCTGCTCAAATCACACAATTACAGTCTGGATGGCCTCAGCAGAGGTGCAAAAGAGAGTCCCCTTCAGGTATTTTTGAGGTTTGGTAAGAGGTTGTAATCCGAAGGGGGTGAAAGGTGGGGAATATGGCGGATGGTCCAGCAATTCGAACCCAGGTCCGTCAATTTCTGCATTGTGATGCGTTGTCTTGGAGGAAGATGACACCTCTGTACAAATTCCCGCGGCGTGTCGGCGTTAGTTTCTGCTTCAGCTGATCGAGAAGTGACGTGTAGCATTCACCTGTTATACTGGACCCCTTCCCGAGATAGTCAACCAATAGAACACCATCATTGTCCAGAAGAAAGAACCTTGGCAGTTGACTTCCGGATTCTGCAAACTCTCGATCTCTGCTGCGAATTCGCATTGTCTTCATACGTTAAGTTGGCATGGCCATATATTAAAATAATAATAATGATAATAAAATATGGTAGTAATTCGTACATAATTTGTGCACTCCTATAAGAAGTTAAGAGCATCAGAAATTCTGAGATCAGTATTTCACCAACATAGCCAGATGTTCGAAACGACGAACAGCAAAGCCAATATTTTGTGCGGGGGAGAACCGGTATTTTTTCCACCTGTTTAAGTGACTCTGGCGCCCACCCAGTGTCGTATAAAGTGGGTAGCTGGAGGATACTCTGGGTGGTAAAGGCGGTCAGGGGCGTGGTGCTGATCACATCACCCCCACCTTCGGCCGTGATCAAGAAAGTGTGGGGCCCTAACTCCACGCCCCCTATACGCCTGCATGGTATGGTGCAAACCACAGGGGAGCACTTTACCTTTTTTTTTTTTTTTTTTTTACAAATTATGCACTAAATATTGACTTTTGTTTTTTTTTCTGTTTCGAGAATGTGTTGATGATAACGTGTGAAGTTGATTACCGTCTTGAATTGCAGTATTGTGTACTCAAATTCTGGGAGAGCGCACACCCACTATATGCACTAATTCGTGCATCTGTTTAAGTTTCGCTTATGTGGCCAACTAGCGGAATTCTAAATACACGTAATTTATCAGAGTTGAAAATATCGACGCGGTTCTTCCAAAGGAGACTTTTTACATAGAAGGAAGCCGTTGAGATAGCTAACTATAAGTGGACGATAACTATATCATTTATCAGGGGCGTTTCAAAGAACCATTATTTATTCACCTCTTAAAATAAACTTCCCAAGCCGGAAAAGTGCTCGTCTTGGAAAACGAAATATTGACTTCTGTGTAACTGGGCTTGTGCCCTTTATGTCAATTCCTGCAAACTAAATCAAAGCTTTTGTCGACCACTTATCTTGCCCATCTATGTTGCCTGACAAAGTTCGTGCTTGCCCTCATTCTAGCGGTTTTCCGTGAGCGCATGAGTCAGCGGGCTTGATGACATACTAAATAAGAATAATGGGATTAGTCTTCTGATTATCTCAGGCACATTACGATGGGATTGCATATAATAATATCCAAATCAGATAGACCGTATTTATCTTGTAACCGTAGCCAAGATATGACAATGCACTTTGTTCGCAAAACAAACAACTAGGAGTATGTACAAGCTACCGGTGTATTTAGCGAACTAGCGCATATATACGTCTGTGACAGAAGTGACTTTTCAAGGTTCATTAAAATCTCGGTTGGTGGTGGTGTGAACCTCGTTTGGCAGGGATCAGTTGTCCATACGATTATGATAACGACGTAGATTATTTTTCCTTGTATGATTCAGTGTTTTGGTAAACTATGCACAGATAGGCTAATGTGCGGTTTAAAGTTGAGTCTGAACCAGGGACATTTTCTTCATGAACTAAGAAGGGAAATTATAATAGTATACAGTAGTTACGTATTGAGGGAACCTAAGTAAATTTAACTTTTTGCGTAACGTTTTAATATATCATGGCTGTCGATAAATGTTTCGTTTCGAAATACAGCGTGTCCACAAAAACACTCCTCGATTTTATTTGGTTATAAAATGAAAACTTTGAGGAATATTGTGTTCATTTTTTGGGTAAACGTGTAAAAACTCATAAAGTTTCATGTGATTGAATTTCATTACAGACACTCAATCTGTGCCCCACCTGTCACACGGCAAACATCTAGGCGATAATCGAGCTCATTCCAGACTCTGGAAAGCATATCGGCCGTGATTGTGTTTATAGCTTCTGTGATTCTGTCCTGCAGAATTTCAATGGATGCAGGTAGGGGAGGTACGAACACTATGTTTTTGATATACCCCCCACAAGAAAAAATCGCAAACACTAAGGTCCGGTGACCTAGGAGGCCAGGGAAGAAACACCTGATCATGGCGTCCAGCACGACCTATCCATCTGTTTGGCAGGACCTCATTGAGAAAGTTACGGACGTTACGATGCCAGTGCGGTGGTGCCCCATCTTGTTGGAAAAGGTAGTCACCTACCTCAGTAAGTTGAGGCATCAACCAGTTTTGTAACACATCCAAGTAACTGTCGCCGGACACAGTTCGCCTTCAAAGAAAAAAGGACCATAAACTCTCTGTTCAGATATGGCACAAAACACGTTACACTTAGGAGAATCACGTTGTATCTCCAGCGTGGCGTGGGGATTCTCCAATCCCCATATCCGCACATTGTGTCTGTTTACCTTACCATGCAGGTGGAAGGTTGCTTCATCACTGAAAATGATATTCGACAGAAGATTGTCATCATTTTTCATTAACTGCTGGAGATCCGAACAGAACTGCTGTCGCTTTGGACGGTCTTCAGGTTTTAACTTCTGCACTAGTTGCAGTTTATATGGTTGAAAGTGCAAGCGTTTTCGTAACACCTTGCTAATCGTACTTTTTGGGATTTGTAGTTCAATACTCGCTCTGCGCACTGACTTTTTGGGGCTCCGAACAAAGGTTTCCCTCACACTCTCAACAACTTGCTGTGGGACTGTCGGTCGGCCAGAGTGCCCTTTCCGCTTGTCACAGATGCACCCTTCTTCGACGAAATCCTTGTACCACTTCAAAATGGACTTGTTCGAAGGTGGTTCCACACCAAATTTACGCCTGAACGAAGGTTGAACAGACACGACACTCTTTGTTGCGTGAAATTGTAACACACACCAACTTCGTTGCTGTTTTGAAAGCGCCATCTTGAATTTATTTTGAGTTACTACACCTTCTGACACCATACTTACAAACATATTGCAAAAAGTTTTCATTTTATAACCAAATAAAATCGAGGAGTGTTTTTGTGGACACGCTGTATTACAAAGATAATCATAATTTAATGTTTTAAAATTTACAAGTATATTGTTTTCCTTTCTTCGGACACAATTTAAAAATCCTTCCGAGCGTTTGTTACATATTTGGCAGATATGTTTGACAGCTTTTAAGCCCATTATATGCTCAGACAGGCTAATCGGAAGTGAACCCGCAGTTGGCTTTCCGAAGACACCCAAATGTCAACGTATCTTTCACTTAGTACACCCTGACTTCATTTTGCAGACTAACGAGGCTCTAGCGTCTGGTTTTACATCCAGTGTGAGGCCTACGTTGTGTCCTGTCCATGTGTGTTTGTGATTGTCCCTTCATCAATTTAATCTTATCACTATTCATCCTCATCTTAGCAATTCGCCAAAAGTAGCCTGTCTCGAATTATATATAGTATTCGTATAAACAGCAATTGCAACTTGTCACCGCACAAACTCTCATAGCATATAGATATCATTAAAGCAAACAAGTTTTGGTAATCAAGTTTTTATCTGTATGACACCTCGTTTCGACGCTACGAACCCTAAAAGATGTATCCTTAATGTAGACAACTACGCTGCATAGGTTCACAATTGCAACTAATGGATTGATTTTGTAATTAAAATAATCAAAATACATGGCTTGTAAATAATCAGGTAGATTTCCACTTGGTATGTCTGAAGAAGTCATCAAGTGAAATAAATTTGGTTCAGGTAGTTTTTCTCAAATATACGAAAGTCTCGAACGAGACCGATAATCTTTGGGCACTAAGTCTCGGTCTCATCTCGATTTTTACAAGGTTGCTTCGGTACCCTCCCAATAAAATTCTAATATAAATTTTCTTCTCCCTGCAAATGGAACACAGTCATTTTCATCTGCAGGGAATGTTGTCAAAACTTCCGTGGAAAGGTTTCTATCTTATATTCGCCTGTGTCATTAACCCCTCCGGCTGCCTTACGTGAGCAAACATCTTCTTTTCATTCTACCAAGGTGTAATTGTACTTGGGCATCCTACATCCTTTAGCCATCTCCACTGCCTTTGCCGGAAACACTGTGGTCAGGCAGTTCGGATGGTTAAACAGTGTCCCGTATTATGTTAACAGAAGTGTACATTTAGTTTTAGTTTTATATGCCGAAACTATACAGTGTGGAAATTGAAGAAGAAAAAGTTTCGAACTGTTCGTATAGTTGAAGTCCGATATGTTTGACACAGCTCGAGAGGAAAAGCCCACCGGACGCTTATTTGTTCTCAAGTCCGCACCTGTTTTTCTGAAAAGCTATGTTGTCACTTTTGCCTGCAGTGTTTAAACATCCATTCATTCACTGCGAGGTTATACTCCCAAGGTCTCCACATTGTGTAAAGAAAAATAGCACGTTAAGAAATCTCTAAAGAAACTGAATTGGCAACATCTCACATACTTCACGTGGACTTGACAAGTAACGTCAGTTCCTAAAACGGACGCTATTGGTGGGAAAGGTTTGAGGGGAGGATATGTAGGACTCCATGCAGCCGTGGCGGATAGTTTTTTACTCCTAGAGGGAACTAAACTTTCGGAACTTATTTTGTGGAAGTAAAGTGTCGTTCGAATCAGAACTTCTACTTTAACTTACTCTGCCTACATAGAAAAGTAAGAACCTAGACTTCAGGTATGATGTAAAGCGCACCGGTGTGTGGCATATGGGCACGTAAAAAGTCGACAATTAACGACACGTCTTAAGTGGGCGTTACTTTCATTAATTGTACTAGTGGATTACCCTGATGAAATTGGAGCAGTGAAGTCTCCAGCAAAAAGAGAAGGGAAAATGGGTGGGGGCTCGATTTTCAAGGAATGATATCGAGACGAGACGAGTCTTGGCAAGTCTCGAGTCTCGAAATGTATAGTTTAAACAACATATACAGCATGTCAGAACACACTCTTTCACAGAGTATAGAGGTCATTAAATCAAACAACTTTTCCTAGTAATGTTTATTTGACACCTCATTCCGACGCTACACGAATTGTATCCCAAGTGTATATGTAACCACGCGGAAGATGTCCAAAAGTGCCACTGATGCATTGGCTATGCAATTACTATAAATAAAATGTAAGACTTATTTATCTATAAATAAATAATGAGATTGGCATCCATTTTCCAACATCATACCAGAGTTTTTCGTCGTCATCTTGTAATAAAGCGGTCCCGCGTTCGATCTCCGGTGGAGGCACATGATGTTTCGGATCCCACATTATACTGTAGGTGCAGTCCCCGATTAGCCTTTCTGTGCATAAAGTGGACTTAAAAATAAACTCAAACAAACATACCAGAGTTTAGAACACTAAGTTTCGGTCTCTTCTCGATTTTACACAGGTCTGATTTGGTACATACCCGCATTTCTTCATAAGCGAGCAGTCATTTTCTGTTAAAATCAATTTAGTTAACTTTATCTTGTTCGTTTGTAGTAGCGGGAAAGAAGGTGTAGGGCAGTGTGTCTTTCTATGCGGGGGTGCCCCCTTATGACGTCACCAAGTTTGAGACTTCACTTCTGCAATGTGGTTATGAAAAGTGGGTGTCACGACTAAATCACGCTATATTTGGATGCGACATTTTTGTACAGAAGTCCGGTGTGAGAATGCTGTAGAGATGATCGATAGCGGTCCGTTGTCTTCGGGGCGAAAGGAAGTGCAGGCAGGTCTCACGCCGTCTAGCGTGAGGCTCTTGTGGTTTTTCGGTACGAGGTGACCGAATGCGTTTCACAGATCCTCGGCAGGTGTTCTGCGTGGTGTGATTTGTGTGCCACGGACTGCAGAAACCGTGACGGAGCGATTTGACCATCCTGGCAACGACGGGAGGTCATCGCACCTGCACTTCAACTTGTATTTGAAGAGGTCAAACCATTGCAACTGAAGTGTAGATCTAGGGAAAGCTGATCAGTGATTTAACAACCCCCAGTTTTTTGTGGCACCCCTTAGAAATTTTCACAAAGGCCTAATTTATGATAATTCAGAGTTAAATTTACATTTACATCTGCCTACAAATGTCCTTACGCCCCTCTTCCCTATCGAGTTTGTTTTAATTCCACTTTACACGCAGATAGGCTAATTGGGACTGGGCTTACATTTTAAAGTGGAATCCGAACCACTATGTGCCTTCACCGGGTATCGAACCCGGGACCCTTAATTACTAGGTGATGATGTTACCACTACACCATCTCTCTCCCCGATTCAAAATTCTGGATAAAACAGCGGGACTGATCCGTCTCCACTCTCACCCATCTAGTGTAACCAAGTATATAACACTCGCTTTCGTAATCCCTCTGTAGTCCAGAGGTTCTCAACATCCTTGAGACCGCATCTCGGTAAATTCTTTTTAAAAGTCGATGTCCCGATCCCAATAATCGTATTCGTATGTATTTTTTAAATTAAATATTAACGAATTATGGCATAATCATAAAGAGTACTAGTTTGATTATAGCTACTTATCTAGGCTTGTTGATAGATATAAAGTTGGATTTAAATTAGTTGTCATCCTCTGGATCAAATTGAATCTTAGGCCAATATCATTAAATTAATTGATATATACTGATTTTCGTTGGCATGTTGCATTTTGAACACCGAAAAATTTCAATTAGAATTATTTCCACTACAAAATATTTGTTAATGCAAATTGTTACAGAAACTAAAATCGCAAATATCACTAGACAACAAATTTTAACTTTTTGTTTTTTACAGAGGCCAAAATAGCTGATTCATATGGATTTGAGTGTGCTGAAGTTGAAAATGACAATTAAAAATCTAGATTAGCTCAGGTTTGGAAGTTAGTGAAACTTTTATGTTCTTCACATATTATAATGGGTCATAGTCTAACAAGCGTAGCACTGTCTAACACACATTTACTTACCAAACAATTGACAGTGGTTTTGGGGTTAATTCGATGCACTGATCACAAATATAGAGTTTGTTTTTCTCGAATGGCTCTAGTTTTTAAGATACAGGGCGTTTAAGGTTATATTGCTACTGAAATACTGATACATATATTCTTCATATTCTATTCAAAATTTTTGGATGACAAGCTTGCTGATTCCATATATCACATCATTTTTGTCAGACTAGTTTTTACAAAGCAAACTAACAATGCAAACTGGTAAAATGTAACCTATTCACAAATCATGTGAAAAAATAAATCAAAGTGCTTTAGACTAAGTACATGAAATGCTAGTCAAT
This sequence comes from Lepisma saccharinum, assembly GCF_977018435.1. Classification (NCBI taxonomy): domain Eukaryota; kingdom Metazoa; phylum Arthropoda; class Insecta; order Zygentoma; family Lepismatidae; genus Lepisma; species Lepisma saccharinum. The sequence goes on along the minus strand of NC_139249.1, from coordinate 30,187,337 downwards.
TTAGTTAAATTAAAGATACACTATTAACAGCTACCTTGTTTACAACACGCGTGTTCTCTTCGCCTGCCGCTTATGGGGAAGATGAGAGTCTTTCTGCAAAGTCCAGCAGAAATCTGCCAACATTGAAGCACTGAATCTTCTTTGGTATCGATGTTCCATTACAGAGATTTCTTGGTAAAACCTCTCACCATGTTCATCACTAAACGCCCCACAATCTTCAGGGAAAACGTCGATATGTGAGTGAATGAAGTGCATTTTGAGTGACATGTTGCATTTCAGTTTCTCATAGGCACATATAAGGTCATTCATAAGTTCAATATAATTTTCAGCCCTCCTATTGCCCAAGAACAATGACGTAACTTTCCGAAAGCATTGCCACGCGTTTAGCTCATCAGGACCGAGAATACACTCGAATTGCTGGTCTCCAAGGACCTTACGTATTTGTGGATTAATGAATACTCCCTGCTTGATCTTCTCAGCACTCAGTCCAGGGAATTTTACACGCAAGTATTCAAATGCTCGTTCGTTCCTCTTATTCACTGCTTTTACAAATGACTTCATCAATCCTAGCTTCACATGTAGTGGTGGTAACAGGACTTCACTGGGATTTACAAGTGGCTCCCATGAGACATTTTTCTTGCCAGGCAATAAAGCTTGTCGTCGTGGCCAGTCCTTATGTTTGTAATGTAAATCCTTAGCACGACTGTTCCACTCACAAATGTAACAGCAGTACTTAGTGTACCCACCTTGTAGGCCCATAAGCATACAGATGACTTTTAAATCAGCACATATGAGCCATTGATGCTTATCGTAGTCGATGCTGTTTAAAATACCTCTCATCATTATGTAACTTTCCTTTGCTAGGGCTGCATATGCCACTGGGATGGAAGGAAGCACATTGCCATTATGTAATAGCACGGCTTTCAAACTAGTTTTCGAACCATCTATGAAAAGTCTCCAATCGTCCTGTTTGTATAAGATATTCTTGCATCAAACCTTCAACATCCGTACAGTATGTCATTTCGTTTGTTGTGTTGAAAAACCTTTCGAGTGGCTTTTGACGTTGGCGAAAAGTACATACTCGAGCTGTATCTTCCAGAAGATTCCACTCCATTAAACGAGAAGCTAATACTTCGGCTTTATGTTTTGGAAGGTCCAAGTCTCGGATCGTTAGATGTGGAAGGATGGCATGTATTTGACTGGTCTTCATTTTCACTGTCATTAGAAAAGTGTATTGTTGTGGCTATTGGAGGATCTGGCACTGGAAGACCCACTCCATGAGGCACTGGTCGCATCACACTTGGTATATTAGGATACTGTATGATGCTCTTCTTTTTCTTGTTCAATCCTTTACTTAGCGGACGCACCAAGCAGAAGTAGCAATTTGTTGCGTGGTTTATAGGTTCGCGCCAAATGGCCGGCACTGCAAAACGCATGGAAACTTTTTTTCCTTTCATCCGTGCATTTAGAGTTGATGAACATGTCGTACAACAAACATGAGAAGCCCATGCTTTTGATTGGTCCCCAACACGGCACCCGAAATATAGGAAAAAAGCTTTTTTCACTGCTTCTGACAGTGTTCGCTTCCTTTGTCCAAAAATTGCATCTCCACATATATAACATAAATTGTTGGGGTTATTAACACATCTGCGGGGCATTATAACAGCAGTTTTGATTCCACACAGTAACTCAGAAACTCACGTCACAACACACAATGGAGCACTCCGGAAGGCAAGCAATCTCAGACTGCGTTAGCTAGAAACAAAATCCTGACGTAATATCACGCGGAGCACGTGTTCACCGATCGATATATCTGAGGATGTGGTCAAGGTCGTCGCATCACATTACAATGTGCGTATCTTATAACTGCGTGAAACACAGCATTCATTGGCATTCCTGAAATAACAACAAAACGAGAGCTAAAAAACAGAAATAAGGACGTGACAAACTTCATATGGCACGAAAACGTACGAAAGCGTACCAAAATCTCTAAGATTGTTTTTTTACTTTATCTCAAAAACGGGAGCTAAAAAACAAAAACTATTGTCATTTTCGAATTCAGCGTACCAAAATCTATAAAGATTGGGCATTTTCCTTTCTGTAAAAATTTCATTGTTGAACAGTGTATCAGGAGAATCTTTCCCGACCGGCGGTTGAGAAACGCTCAAGTCTCCTAGTTGGTGGACCGTGTTGAGTTGTCCACCCACGATCTCGCTACCTAAGATTCCGAGTTCGAGTCCTAGCGTAGCGTGAGTGGTGTCAATCAATTTCATGAAATCAGAATTCATCCTCATCGTCTCGATTATCCAAAAGTGATAAGATAAGCGATGCAAAATAAACTAATACACACTTTTCTGTGAACTTTATGATAATTTGAAGTCTATGAGTGTGTCAGCCATTGGGCTATTTTTATCCGTAAAATTATACTGAGACACCAGATCTTATATTTTTTTTTTAAAAAATGAAAGACCAAATCAGTTCGCCAATAAAAGCTGAGAGGTAAACGAAGAACCCGTCGTTAACAAAGACAATACTATTCAACCGACCTTCGACGGAGTGGTTTGCCCAATAATCTATTTTTACCAACATATTCTAATCGCTATGATTAACTTGGAGATGTAGAATTGCGACTTAACCAAAATAGATATTAATTCTGCACACTGACTCCCCTCCGGTATTAGTGCTTCTTTCTAAAGCATATTTGTCAAATATGCAATTACGTCAGTGTGTCATTTCCTAAGCACACCAAGAGTATTTTTATTTGTGGCTTCTCTTTCACAGGGAGTTTGGAGCAGATCAAATATCAAATTAATTTATCTATAGCAAGAATTAAATAAAGCTACATAAAAAGCATCTTAACTGACAACTTTCAAGCAAATTGATCTTAGCTAATTAGAGTTTTCTAGAAATTGACATGTAAAGTTTCACTTTATGTCGTTCTTTCTCACAACTTTCAGCGCGCTACGACGTCAAGGGTCCCGGCCGAGGCATGGATGTTTGTGTGTGTCTATTCATCAATTCCATAATGTCAAAACTCATCCCCATCTTCGCAAATTACCGAAAAGTGGCACAAAAAAAGCAAAGTAAAATAAAGCAAATCAATCCATTTCTCACAACTTTCATATGATTTTTAAATTTCTTCCAGCTTATGCCACCACTAGCTGTATCTTCTCTTCAGGCTACATCTAGCACTTTGGGCAACCGTTCTATTTTTTAGTTCTGGAGAAAATTAAAACCCTCTGTTCTCAAATCCGCTGTGTCTAAATTCGAGAATTCTATTGTTTTATTGGAAATATGCTTTAACGGGTCTGCCATGCAGAACCACTAGTTTTTTTTTTTGTCAATGAGCAATCGAGATATATTTCTTTGTAATTGTCTTTAGTACGAAACCTTCGCTTTGAGTTTCTACGTCTTGTACTAAAAGTATCATGTCTTCTAGTTGCATATTTCCACGTCATGAAAACATCACACAAGTATTGTGTGCAGTGTTGTTAGGGTAAGGGTTACTGCAAAAATCAACACTCAGTATGTTACCCATTTTGTACAAGACAGTATCCAAGTATTCAGTTTGTTAAGAAAGCAAGAAATGTATACCTGTCCCGGTAGGATGTAATCGAGTGAATTGACGGTGAAAACTCGTTCCAGCATTGTTTGCTTTTGTTGCAAGCACCATTCGTTTGCAACACTAAGCGGATGAGGAGTTTCTCTTATTTTAGAGAAATCCTGATGGGAAAGCTGCTTCCAACTTCAAGCAACGAACTTAACTTGCTGGAAAATGTCATTGTAAGGATATTTATATAAAGCATTATTATTACTTTTCTTTCTTTAGGAGCAGTCTGCAACTGAATACTTACATATTTCCCCTTACATATTGCATACTCTAAAGACAGGCCCGTAGCTAGAATTGATCTCCAGGGGGGCTCACAGGTTATCAGGGGGGGACTTTGTAAACAGTCCATTTTTCAAAAGTTTAATATTGTTAAATGAAGGTGAATTATATGCGTCTGTGGGGGGTCATAAAGTTACATAAAATTTAGAAATGTACAAAAACTTCGCTTCGCTTGAAGTGTTAAGTGACTGCTATTGAAATTATCCTTTACTACACAATCCATACTACTTTTGATGATACAGATATTTATAATCACACAAAAATGTACAATATTCAATCATAGTGCCTATAGTACATTCTACCCCTAGTAGAAGCAATGAAACTCCTCTTCGTTCCCAAAACTTGGGATCTGTTGCCTTTGACGCAGATGCGGAGGGAATTTGCATGATGACGTCAAAGTCACAGATTTCTGTCTAAAAGGGAGGTCGCAACAGTGGCAGCAAAGGTAGAGATAAATAATGTAATAGCTGCTGTTCATGTTATGTGCATTTATCCTTCACCAAAGTTGTGAGCAAAATAATATCTGCTGTCTACATTTTCACTCTTCACTGCAAAACAATTATACAAAATAGTTTTACCTAATGTCAAAGAGGCTGACGGTAGAGCCCCCCTGGCCCCTGCCTGGCTACGGGCCTGTCTAAAGAACAAGACAGAATTGTCCCAGACACAGTTGAAGTAGGCTAACTAAAAGATCATAATGCCTTTTAAAGGCAAAATGTGTTCTGAATCCAAATTTTGTCCATAAAATCTAATCAGAACAGATAAGAAATGCGCGATCGAAGACTGAAGCATGAACACATCAGATAGGAATTTTCCAGCAGACTCCTATCGTATACGGTATTTTTATTAACTTTCACATCTTGTCAGTCCTTTCAAAGTTGCTAGTTAAAAGTATCTGAATTACAGTTACTTTGCTCAAATAGTAACTTGATTAGTTACCGTTACTAACTATTTAAGAAAGTAAGTTACTTTTATTTTATCCTTGATTGTGTAGATCGTGTAGCACGTTACACTTCAAGCAAGCTGTTCTTTACTGATAACCATCTAAAACTTCCAGTAAATTACATAAACCTCTTATGTTTTCTTATGTTTTTAAATGTGGAAGTATAGGGGCGAGAAAATGGAAAACAAACCCTTATGCTTGGACAAATTACGTGATTCAAAATATGTGCTCGTATGAAATGTGAAAATATGAAGATATAAAATTGTCAATTATTTTTTTTAACAAGCCATCATTTTCTTCGTTATTGTTTACATCTATTAATTTCGTTAACCGTTATCTGAAAAAAAAGTAACGTGGGTTGGCTTACAGTTACTGATTTTAAAACGTAACTCTTACTTTTAGCTTTGTTATACGTTTCTTCCTAACGTTGAATCTCATCACATTTGGACTGACAGACGCCACAAGAATCTGACTGACTGTTTTTGATTTTCCCCGTAAGTATTATGGCATTAATGTTGAATAAATTTTAATTTATTGGCGAAAAGAAAAAGGAAACAACAGTAAATGCAGGTTTAGCTTGAGGGATCTTTCTTCGCTCCACGCTTTTTTTTCCTCTGAAGTTGTTTCTCCTGCAGTGGAATTGCTCGACGGGAGGTAATTCCCAAAAAGCAGACGGGAAAAGGTCATAATATATCCCCCCTTCTATGTCGTTTCCCCTTATGTGTTCCATTCTAAACCCAAATGAAGTTCTGTTTCTGCTTTTGCGAAATGATATATTAATCTTCTTTCCCTGACAAGGGGGTGGTCTTAATTTCCTTCCAAGAATGTAAGTGACACCAGGGACATTTATTTCCCTTGGCTGAGAGATATTCTTGATTAGAGATCTGGGGGAGCATTGCTTTAACTGAGGACTTTTATAACCTCATCTTGCTGGTATGTGTGGCCAACTTCTTTCCACGAGCGAAACTAAATTTTTACTCATATTCAGAAGTTTAACAAGATGCTGTGGAATACATTTTATGTAATAAAAGAGCACTGTTACTTGAGGGAAAAAAAGTCAAACTTACCGCCTAGTCAAATCATTGAAGACCTCCCATGACGTTGTGGTATCGCCGTTGACTTGTAATGAAGGGGTCCTGGGTTCGATACCCCGTGGAGGCCAGTGGTTCGGAACATATTTTAAATTGTAGGTCCAGTCCCTATTTACTTAGTTGTGCATAAAGTTGGCTTAAACTTCATGCTCTTGCCTTTCGGTTGTGTGTTCGATCTCCGATGGGATCTCCTAAATATCTCTTCTGACCTGAATCTTGAGGTCAACTGGAGATCTGCGTGAAAGGAGTACCAGACTTCGGTCCAAAGAGCCAGATAATAGCGACGATGGAAATCAATGTACCGGCCACTATCAGCCAATTAAAAGTCGATGGATGTGCCTTGACTCTAAACGGGTTTTTGCACCACGGATTTTGTCACTCTCACAATAAGAACGTTAACTCTGGCCGTACTATGGCTGCAGATTATCTCAGTCAAAGATTAGGACTTTGAGACCAGATCTGGGCATGGATGAAAATTTCTCTCTCCGATAGCACAGTGAGTAACATTGTCATCTTGAATTCAAAGGTTCCCGGTTCGATTCTCGGTACAGCTGTCAAAGATTCCAGGTTAGATTCGCAGCATTCTCAACCTCAGCATGCTTGTTTCTTCGTGAATGTCCCTTCATCAAGTCATTTTCTTCGCGATCAGCCACATAAGTGGCAGAAAAGCGACGTAAATAAAGTACAAATTGTACAACAAAAAAAAAGTTTCATCTGGTACAAAATCAGTTATAAATGTTGAATACTCCACCAGTGTAATACGAGCGTGAGTCAAATAAAGACCTTAAATGTCCGACAAACATATTATATTGTATGCAGCTCAAATTTACATTAGGTATCGACTGTTACTTATAAAACGACCCCAAGGCTGCAACGCTGATTCAAGTGACCATCAAAACGCTATTTCTGTAATTTTAAAGAAGTCGCCTCCTCCACACACTTGCACCAGTGAAAAGCAGTGGTTTCTTACCCCCTGGAAGCCTAAAACTTAGAGAAATTCTCCGTGAAATGAAAATTCATTATGTCTATGCATGCTTACCACACCAGCAAGTTTACGAATGGAGGAGGAAGTTAAGCAATGACCTCAGTTTGCAGCCACCGACTGCACCTTCTTCTTGGGGTATACGTCACCAACTCACTATGTAGATCAGCAATGGGTCTGTGCTAAAATGCAGCAAACTTGCACAACCCTGCATGCAGAAATATGCTAGGTAAAACACAAATTAAGGTTTTCATTTGACTCTCCCTCGTATTTCTTTCTGTTCTGAATCTTAAGCGGATCTGTTCGATCTGAACGAATCCCCCAGCTCAGCCACCTTTAGTTCCTCATTGGTGAACAATGGGGCTGTTCATTGCTAAACTTTTCCGGTGGCGGCGCCACACCCTTTGCGTCCCTAAATAATTTCGTTCGTCATTTGGTTGCCCTAAGCTTTACATTGGAGCTCGATGGTATTGCTATTCAAACGTTCTTTTCAATGAAGGTAAGAATTTCTCGTGTAAATCGATAATAAAAATGGGTTTAGCAAAGCTTTAAGATAATGTAGCCAGTCATAAGTTTCCGAAAATTACATTCTCCTGAACCTAAGAATTAATATATTAAAGCGCAACGGAATGGTTGCGAAAACGAGCTAAATATAGTACGTTTATGCACAAAGAACACTAAATCTGACGTCATTTGGATCGTCTCTAGCTGCCATGGGTCGATAATACAAAAATTTATATTTTTACACTATGCTTTGCTTATTTTCTGGTTGCGAGCATGTGTAATTCAACGGGTAGGAATCGAAGAAAGTCCCAACATTATAAAGAAAAAAATATTAAGTGCGTAAATGCATGATATATATTATTATTATACACTATGACTGACATTATGCCCTATCCGATAATTTAATATTAACGTATGTTTTCATTGTGTTAAGCAGATATTCTCCCCTCGTATTTTCGTCCTTCTTTTTCTTGGTAACAACAAAATTACAATACCTGTAAATAAGATAGCCCTAGAGGTTGCGAAACATGAAGCAAGATAAAATATTTTATGTAATAACTATTCTTGATGATAAATGTGTGTGTATAAAACAAAGGACCATATTTACTAGCTACGTGGAAAAGTATTATATCACGTGAAAAGAAGTCCGTTATTAAAAACAACCATAAAAATTAAAGTACAGTCGCGTGGAATTATTATGCATTATTCTTGATCGGATTCTCAACAATAGATCACTTAAATTGTGAAAATTGCAAGTGACGTAAAAAAGTGCTGTGCAAATTTTAAGGCTTCTTTGAGTTCCGATATCTTTTCTGTTGATGACGATCGTCTTTTCAAAAGTCTTACTCTTACAGCGCTGGTTGGTTATTCAACTATCATTGTCAGACATCATTTCTGAGGTTAAGATGATATTAAACTTGAAATTTAATGTAATAGCAGCACGTTCGGCATCAAATTCCCCATGTATTTAAATGGTAGAACAATTGCCGATCAAAAGCGTGGGGACGCAACAAGGGTGCTGCCACCTAAGTTTGCTTTGGCCAAGCCCATTGCTCATTCTTTTGCCTCCCCCCCACCTCCCCACACACACACACTGTCGACCCATTTTTGGGGAAAAGGTGAAAAGTACGATTTTGGTATTGTTTATCCTTATCTGAAGGCGTGCTGAGTGAGTGCCGAACCGAATGACGTCATTCCCCAACGCCTAATGCCAGGTTTCGAATGGAAGCGCGGCCACACCCCTCTCTGGACGCAGTCATCTCCTTCTTCGCCAAATGGGAATGTCAACGCAAGGTCAGGCGAACGCTCTCGCCTTCCGTGTCAGTTGATTGAATGGGAGGATTCGTTGGCCTCCGTGGCCTAGTTGGTGGCGTAGTACAGGGTGGTCCATATGTCTTGTTACCCCCATAATTTTACATAACTTGATAATAATACAACTTTATAATAATACAATATAATATAATGAAGTGTAAGGTAGCCATTCATTCCATATGTCGTGTGACACCAACAATTTTACATAATTTTATATTATGATAATAACACTATAACAATTTGTAAGACGTATGGATTCAGCGTCAACCAGGATGTTGTTCACGCATCCAAAAGGTCAGTATGACCAGCATTATTTTCATGGCACAAAATGACACGGCGCCATGACCTGTGAGAGATTTTACGAAGCAAATTTTTCGTGATTGTTGTCAGAAAAGCTGTCCTAATAGCGTCCTTTAATTGTTCTGTTGTTTGGTATTGTTGTTGTGATACCTTCTGGGAGGCCAATCCAGAGTCGCCGGATGATGTACCGATCCGCGTGCTATCCACCTATTGGGAAACACTTCACTTAAATATTCCCTGACAGCGATGGCATAGTGGGGCGGTGCTCCATCCTGTTGAAACCAGGAACGTCCCAGGAGATTCATTCTTTGGAGCTGTGGAACAAAAAATGCCCGTAACATGGCGAGATAGAGGAGTGTTGATTGACTACGCCATCGAAGAAATAGGGACCTATCAAGTGTTTAGCGGACATAGCGAACCAGAGCATCACATGTGGGGGGTTGTTTTCCAGCTCTTCGTAATAATGCGGATTTTCCTTGGACCAGAAATACACAATCCTTGCACGTGCACTTCGATATATTGCGCATTCATCGGAGAAGAAAATGTCAGCCCGCTGCGGGAGTGTCGGAAATACCTCCAACATTCTTCCACATGCTGCATGTCGTCTACGCATGTCATCATCACTGAGCTCGTTGACGCTTGCTGGTTCAAAGGATTTCAATCCAAGATCCTTCTTCATGTGTCGTAACATTGTTGTTTTCGGGATTCCAAGCTCAGCAGACCGTTTGCGCAGTGACTTCTGTGGTGAACGAAGCACAGATGCCTCCACTCCTGCACATGTGTTCTGTCTTTTGATTTGTGCACCAGGCCTCGGTTTGTCTTTGCTACATCCCAACATAAACAGTTTCTTTTCCCAACGCAGTATTGTCACTTTTGGTGGTGCATTTTTTTGGAATCGTCTTGTGAAATCTCGTCGCACATCCTCCATGGTCTTGCCGGTATCTGGACGTTCATGGGCCCAAACACTGACAACAAGGCGCTCTTCTACATTGTAGGAGCTTGTGTCAGCCATCTCTGCCAAAGAAACACTGAATTAGAGATAACAAGGTATTGATTCGGGGGGTAACAAGACATATGGACCCGTTGTGACGTTCCGGGTTCGAAACCCCCAAAAGCCACGAGTGTTTTCATGTTTTGTTAACTGTGTTTCAAAAGCCGCTCAGCCCTGTATCCGATCACCCATAACATAGAAACTATATGATATATTGACACGATTTGCTGCATTATGAAGAATCCTCATACATTCACATATTTTTTAAGTGCTTTTCGTCACCAGTTTACTGTCACTTCTGGCTAATCGCGAAAATGACGATGAAAGGTGATAAGATGAAATTGATGAATTAACAATTACAAACACACATGGACAACATATGCCCCACAGAGAATACTGACTATGAGTCCAGATGCCAGTGTCTCGTTAGTCAGCAAAATGCAATCCAGGGTGTACTACGTGGAAGGGAGGTTGGGTGTCTTCGGAAAGGGTCACCCCCCCCCCCCCTTATACCACAAAAATATGTCTTGTGAACAATTTTATTCATACGTCAAAAAATGCCAAAAGCCGTTAAATAAAAGAGGCTCGTCTGATAAATATGTCTGGTCGAGAAACTAAGTGATTAGGCATTATCTTAAATAGTATTTTAGTACATTTTTGTTACAAGTTTTATTAAGCAGTCGGAAGATACTGCAAAGATAACCCATTTCAAAGTTGTAATAAAACAAACAAACATGCTGATGTAGAAAGGTAATATATGTATTATTTCATTTATTGAGTTAGTTAGATTTACTGATTTTTTAAAATTTAAGAAGTCCTCTCTTCGCTTCACAAAGTATGGTAACCTTGGCTCGTGCCAACACACTTTTGCTCGTGTGTGTACAAGAGGTCATTAATTTTTTAACTTCTCTTTTGTGTATAGCGTTAGTTGCATACCCTTACCGCATTTAGGTACGGGTCCCTACGCTTCTGATGGACCCAGGCTACCGTATACGTATTCTTGCAAATGAACGTCTTTTACTACGCTCAGATGCTTGTATTGATTTTCGCAGCGCTCATTTTTGTTGTACTTTTCGCCGCGACAGTTAATGCAGATTCATTAGATTGAGACAGACTTGTTCCCTCGTAGACAGGAGCCCTCCAGTTAACTCAATACTGTGATATTTAGCCGTGCTCTATAATGTAATTCATGATTTCTAATGGTACGATTATTGATAATGTCATGTGGAGTACACTGGTAGTATGGCATTCCCCGATGGCGTAGTAGTAACGTCGTCGCCTTGTAATCAAGGGGTCCCGGTTCAGATCCTACTGTAAACTGTAGGTCCAGTCCTGCTTAGTCCATCTGCATAAATTGAAGTTAAACTCCAGTGGCAACAGTGGCCGTGGATTCATTACATGAAAACCAAAACTAAATGCATAAAAGCGTGTTTACCGAGATATGGCCGTGGAAAATGCTAGCACAAGAAATAACGCTGACAAACTTGGAAGATAAGAATTTCCTGATTGGAGTCCCGGCTAGGGCAGTTCCATTCTTTCATCTAGTGGTCATTCATCCTTGTCATCAAGAACAAAGAGGAAGAAAAGCAAAAAAATAACTTGATTATACAAATACAAGCAATGTCATGATCGAGTTAATGGTTGATTTCAGAGTATGTTGTTGAGCTTCTACTGAGAATCATATCGGGTGCCCTTGTTTCGCAATGCGTTTTAATCACCCTATGGGGCAACATAAAATAACTGAATCAGTTAAAAAATGTATATATCTGACGGAAGGGATTTAATTTTCTTTAAGAACAGAACTACACTCTGCGACTTCAAATGAAGGAGGAGACAAGGGTGAGTACAGTGCTGTAGCTTGGTTGCTTTACCCTCAGTCTCATAATTTACCCTTCGCCTAGTCCCAGTTCATGCAAGAAGGTCGGAGAGAGCAGAGGCAATCCCTACACTTATCTACCCTCAAGCTAACCTTACTGATTCTACAGTGTACCTTATGTTATGTTACAATACGTGTACTTTCGTTTCGTTTATTTATTTACATAATTTGGCCGTTTGACTTATTATTACCGTAAAATACTTATGGCTTCACGTTAGCGGACATAATGTTGAGGAGGCCCACCAGTTGACCAGACCTCAGAAATGTGTGGCTGGAAAACTACCATGGAGCAAATCACACTAATTCAAGAGTGCGTGCGAAACTTTCTAGTGGCAAGTGTATAGTGACGTATCAAAATATACACTTTTGGAGTGTTTCCCAGTACTGTAGCCTTTACTTTTAAGTGCAATCATTAAAATACGCGTTTCATATTTTTTATTGTAAAAATGCCTTCTCTATTGTAATTAATATGCCTCTTTCATGCCCATCATGAGCATATCATCATCATCAATAACAATTTTATAGAAGTTAAATGATTTAATCCAATTGTTTAATCGAAACATAATCCAAAGTTAATGGAAAAATGGTCTCCACTTAACGTTTCACAATATTTAGCGTATACCCTGTGTTAATTTTGGGACTACAGCACTGGTTCAAGGGCCAACGCAGCCTACCTACCAAAGTGGCAAATGTTCACTGAAGCTCGAAACTCTCGTCCCTCGTAGAATAGTGTCTCCCAGCCGGCGTGGTTATCTATACAGAAACACCCGACGCTAATAAACTCAAACAGGCAAACTATCATCATGTGCAGGGTATGCTCTGGAGAGCGGTGGATGCCCCGGGGAAAGCGCATCGCTGGGGTCTGTGAACTTCCAACGCAGTTTACGAGGCTAGCGATGGAGTGGAAATTTTTGTTGTGTAATATGCCGTTCTTCTCGCATGAACTATTCCTGAAACAGACATGCTCGAGGGATAATGTGGCGATAAAACTTTTTATTTACAGTTAAGCTTTGTTCGGTTGCGGCAGGCATCGTGTGGTCTTCATGGCGGTGTTGCACGAGTTTGAAACATACAAGACCAATAATTTGAGAGAATTATCAGAGTAATTATACACAATAATGGCACATTATAATTACTCTGCGGGAGTAATGAGCGTTCTCGTCAAGGATGGTACTGAGACGCCCTTGTAAAAATTGAGGCGAGAACGAGACAGGCCTGTAAAATCAAGACGAACAAGAAGATTTTGTATCCGAAGTTTTCATTGTCGTTCGAGACTTTGGACCTACATTGAAAATCTACCTAAATCCAATTCACTTTATTATGTGACTTCCTGAGGCGGATATCTGATTATTTATAGACGGGTCACGTATTTTGTTTATAATTACAAAGTCAATCCGTTAGGGACAGTTGTGAGTCTGCGATGCCGGGTTTTTATTTAGTTCAAAATTCCGATTTCCAAGGATCCGTAGCGTCAAAACGAGGCGTCAAATAAAAAAAAAAACTTCATTAAAAAAATGTTTTTCCGTGATGAGTTCTCTACACTGGAAATTTGTGATGACATGTCGTGTAGGTTGTATATACTACATATTCACAGACTATAGACAATACCGAGACTTGCTTTTGAAGACTGAGGAGAGGGGGATCACTTATTCCCTGGCCTAGCACTGAGCGAGCAAAAAGATAAAGAATTTGGAAAAGGGATAAATATCGCAATACTGTATTGCAAAAGGTAACAGAGAAAAGGGTGTGTGTTGTGAACCATAAACAGTGTTTGACTTGGTTGATTGATTGAGTTTTGTTTTAAGTCCACTTTATGCACAGTAAGGCTAGTTGGGACTGGACCTACAGTTTAAAGTGGAATCCAAACCACTTTGTGCCTCCACCGGGTATCGAAACCGGGACTCCTTGATTACAAGTTGACGATGCTACCACTCTGCCATAGGGGAGGCCCTATATTTGACATTGGTTAACACTGGTCGGCATGGGGGCGGCTGTCTCACAAATGACTGCTGTCTGGGAATAATTTCGCTTCTAAAAATGAAATCCAATTTTACCCATCACATACGGTTTTTATGTAATAAATGTAATGAAATGTCGAATATGAGAATTTTGATTGTGAAAATTTGACAATCCTGGTATGTCCTGAAAGAAAATATGTCATTTCCGTGATCAAAATACTCAGTCTCACCTAAATAGCTTGGAAATAACCTAAATTTCCCTTGGATAGATTTATTTTGTTGCGTTAAGTAACGTAATGTCGTGCAGGAGAACTTCGATTATAAAATCGTGAAAAATCCTGACGTGATGGAAAAAAATGGATGTCAGTTCCTTGATCGGCATTAAATACTTCTAGTCACCTATTGGTTTGAAAACAACCTATTTTTGGGGGGGGCAAAAATGTCGACCAGTTTAATAGTTTCAATGCTATAAATATAACACTTAGTGGTGGTGCTATATTTAAAGCTGGTGCGTCAAAGTTTGTTTATTGGAGACAAATCGAGACGAAAACGAGACAGACGTTTACAACTCGAGACTAGACGGAGACTGCCAAGTCTGGTCTCGTCTGGATACAATCCCTACATCTCGAACTAAAGTCACGGTCTTGTTTCTAATTTACAGATGGTTGCCTCGTTCTTGTCTCGAGGTTTGATTGGTGGCCTTCGAACCACCGTCCCTAGTTACATCTCTCAAACCACGCTCCTGTAAATACGGTAAATACTCTGGTATAGTTGAAGTCCTGATTCAAAAGATCCGAAAGATCAGTTCCCTCTGTTACACGAGCAAACAACCATCCGCCACGTCTGCATGGAGTCCTGCATATCCTCCCCTCAAACCTTTCCCACCAATAGCGTCCGTTTTAGGAACTGACAGCTCTTGTCAAGTCCACGTGGAGTAAATGAGATGTTGTCAATTCTGTTTCTTTAGAGATAACGTACGGTTGCAGTTGCGTTGTCTTTGCTAGGTTGTGTTATTGTGTTGTTGTTGTACGCTGCGATGCCAAGGGTCCCGGGTTCGAATCCCGCTCGGGCTTTGTTGTTTGTAAATGTCCATTCATCACTCATCTCCATCAGTCAATCAATCAATTGTATTGTTATATATATATATATATATATATATATATGTATGTTAAACACACACACAATGTGGAGACTTCGCGAGTATACGTTGCAGTGAATTAATTATGAATGGTGCAAGTAAAAGTGACGACAACAGCGCTTCTCAGATATCGGTGGCTGGCTCGAAACCAGATGCGCGTCCGATCGGCTTCCTCTCGAGTTGTGTGAAAAATACGGGACTGCTGTTCGAATCAGGACTTCAACTATATGATCTGGCTTTAATCTTCACGTTCCTTGTAAAGGAAACATGGTGCTGTTATTTGAAGCGTGGCTTGCGTCATGTCAGACACTTGTAACCCGGCTTAGTGCATAACGCACTTCGTTGAACTCGTATAAATAAATAAGCGTACACGCGTCTGAATGTTAATGAACGCCGTAAAGAGAAACGAATGCCTGGCGCTAATTAAATAACTGCGTGAATGGCGAAAACGGCACGCTTTCGCTTTTTTAATAGTCACAATTGTAAATATGATAACGTTGTAAGGGCTGGTGTTGCCCCGTACTTGTGTGTTTTTAAACGTTCATTCCCCTCGAGTCACCGCAGTATTTTCACGTGAACGCGTATATTTGCTGAAAAGAGCAGTATCTCAGTGACGGCGCGAGGACATGTGAGTGAGGAGTCGGAGGGTGCGGGAAAATTTTGTAGGAGAGGAGGCGCATTTTGATATACCCCTAGACACAGTACCCAAATTGTATATTCTGGCTAAAGGAGCATGTTTCTTAGCTGAGGGGCGATAAGAGTGGAGAATATTCCTGCTAAAAGTAGTGAAAAAGAAAATAGATAAATCAACTTATGCACCTACATGTGCGTTTCCAGCGGATAATGAAGGATATACAGTTCAGCCAGTTTGTGCACCACTCCCTACAATACTTCCTGACAGTGGCGGAGATTGGGTTCCAAAACTAGGGGGGCAAAATGGGGGACTTTTCATTGGCAGATATCGCGCTACGACGCCAGGCGTTCCGGGTCGAATCCCGACCTAGGCATGTTTGTGAGTGTCCATTCATCACATCATCACTCATCCCCATCTTCGCAAATTAGCCAAAAGTGGCACAAAAAAGTGAGGTAATATAAAACAAATCAGTCAATCCAATTGTCCTCTTAATGCTGCGTGAACACAAATTTTGAGCTTCGGTGTGGAATCAAACCCTGGACCGCTCGCACCAAAAGCAACAGCGTTAGCTGCTTGACTATATGGGAGCCCAAAGCAGCATATATTCTCCCAGTTAAGAACACAGCCTTCAATAGAGGATTTTTTTGAGGTGACTGGGCTCGAGAGAGGATAAAATATTTCCTTGTGGCCTTCTACGGCAGTAACCTTTTGCAGATTACTCTCTCTCTCGCTAATCTGTGTGTGTGTTTGGGGGGGGGGGGGTTGTTGGTTGGTTGTGGCTGAGCGAGTTAGATGGTCGACTTCCGATCTAGGTACTGAAGTTCCCTGACATCCATATGATTTATGAATGTCCATTCATCGGTTTCATCCAGTCATTACTCATCCTCATCGTCCCGATTGATTAGCCATAAGTGGCAGAACCAGTCAAGGCTAGGAGTA
The DNA here is from genome assembly GCF_977018435.1 of Lepisma saccharinum. NCBI lineage: Eukaryota > Metazoa > Arthropoda > Insecta > Zygentoma > Lepismatidae > Lepisma > Lepisma saccharinum. The sequence goes on along the minus strand of NC_139249.1, from coordinate 30,170,781 downwards.
CGTACTGATTACTTAAACTTAAGTTTGTGATTCTATATTTTGCAGTAATTATTTACGATATTTAAAGAGAAAAAGTTACAGATTTAAAATAGGGAGTGACTTATCGTACACCCTGTATATGGCTTTCCTCATCATCCCATTCATTTCCTATCGCCGCATCGTGCCGGTCTGCCTTGTGGAGTTCAGCACAAAAACTAGTCTTTACTTTCGTGCTGAATACTCGACCTTAAAAGTTTAAACTTGAAGGTTATGGTAACAGAGCGACTCCCTCGCAAACTTCGATGCAGTTCCAAACAAGGAACTCTCCTTCCCTCCTCTGCACGTGAGGACGGTTCCGAGTATCGAGGATTTCATTTGGCGAAACAACTGCACATGCAGTGATAGAATCAGTCGCCGCGATCGATCAGCGCTATGCACACGAAAACTTTTATCATGACTAGGAGAGGGCCATTTGCAAGATCTAGGGGAAGGGGTATCAGCGCAGAGACCAATTTTTCTAGACCATTTCTCTCCCGAGTGGATTTCGGTGTCGAGGAGGATTATTTACAGCTGGCTACCTGCATTCAAATGGAACAATGCCCGTTGTCGGGAAGTTTCTAAATCATACTGAATATTCCAATTTCTGCATTGCCAAGAGGTGTTTCTTTCCAAACAGTGTGAAATGACGAGGGCTATTCGGAAAGTAAGATTCAGTCAGGAGAAAATTGACGCTGTTATGGAATCGTTTAAATTTATACCTTTTTGGAAACAAGCCAGCTAATGGTAAAAAACAAGAGGCAGTACACAATTCAAGGTTATTTTGCAGGATGTGGTGTAAATTGAATGAATTTCAGTGTCCCTAACAATGGCAATTTACTCTTGACTACTATTCATTATATATGACAGGGTTTTTTATTCTTTTGAAAACTATCGCCGGCCTGCGAGGTGTGATTGCTAGAAATCATACCGGGAACCCAGTCTTGTGATTACTTAAAAACTCAATTAAAATAATTGAAGTTCAATACAATATATCCTTCACAGCAATGACATTCCTCTTTTCAATTTAAGCAATGAACAATCTGTCCATAAAAGTACCCATAGGATCTCCTTTTTTATTTCGTCAGAAGTAAAGGATGTACATAAAGGTTGTTTACAATCGAGAGAGAATACTTTTAATTGGCATAATTACTTGTGGTTCATGTGATACACTAGATCAAAAGATTTTGTGAAGGTATTTACTAATTTACCATCTCTGTTCCATGTAGCATAATTTGGCTATGGCATTGGCACAGGACACCATTGATTTGAAGACCATAATAACAAGTGGTTTTGCCACAGTTGAAGTAGACATGCTCCATTAAGTTTGAATGCTGGTTTCCAAAATTGTACATGTCCAAGTAGACTAAACACTACATATAAACTTTTTTGGGTGTATCACATAGACTACAGTTTTTTCTGGTGTCAGTTTAAAGTCATGTTCTAAAATTGTGAATTTTCAACCTTTAGGCACACCCTGCATTTATTTTTCATTTGGAAACGCATTAGGTGCAGGAATTATTAGGCCATATGTGTAAAAGATAAGTTAAGATTTAAACGGAAGACTGTGAGGCATGCATTTAAGCCGTGATTTATTCACACACACACACACACACACACACACACACACACACCCTATTTATTTTTAGCAAGTGGTTTATGGTAATCTTAGCTCTAAATTTACCCTTACACTCCCCTAACTTAGAACTTACATAACCCCCTCCCAAATGATAAATTCTGAATAAACCCCTGCATTGAAGTATCAACCAATCAAATCATCACATGTCAGACATGCCATGTTCTTGTGACCATTCCCTCTTAAACATTGCATTAAACCTGCAATTTATTGTCCACAAAATCAACAACCTTTTGTTAGTATGTAATAATATAGACCTCATGCAACAGTAACATTCTTTTGAAATGATCTAATGACAATGTTTCTTTCTATTTCAGTGTGAATAAGATCTCAACATTGGCAGATTTCCAGCATTGTCAGAATCTGCAGGAACTCTATGTTCGGAAGAACAACATCCGGGACCTGAGTGAAATATGCTACCTGCGAGAACTTCCAAAACTGAGGAATCTCTGGTTGGAGGAAAATCCATGTGCCGAAGCAGAATTGTGAGTGTAGTTAACGTTATTTTATTTTATCAATGTGTTTACCAATGGCCATGAAATTAGGCAGCTGAGCAGAAGTGCACTGGTGGAACATGTGGGAGAAACAAAGCAAATGAAGGCCAAAGGACACTGGTTCATGCACATGGTGTCGAAACATTCACCATGTCATGTTTATAGGAACCCTAGAAAATCTTGTAAAGGGGGGGGGGGGTGTCAGCGTATTGATAAAGCTTGAAACAATAATAATTATCATAACTAACTAACTAACTCTCTAGCCTTCTTAAACCCGAAGGTTCATGGCTGCAGCAACACAGGCCTTCCATCTGTCCCTATCTTGAGCAAGATCTATATACTCTTTTCCATCCTTACCGATTTCCTTTAGGTCCATTTCAACGTTGTCCCTCCATCTTCGTCTTGGCCTTCCTACAGGTCTCTTACCATCTGGTTTCCCAACAAGAATCCTGTAAACTCCTCTTTCCTCTCCCATTCGTGCCACATGGCCTGCCCACCTAAGTCTTCTTGATTTAATTATTCTAATAATATCTGGACATGAATACAAATTATGTAGTTCTAAATTATGTAACCTTCTCCACTCACCTGTCTCCTCATCCCTTTTAGGTCCAAATATTTTCCTAAGAATCTTATTTTCAAATACTCTCAATTTATGTTCCTCTTTTAATGTAAGGGACCAAGTTTCACACCCGTATAATACTACAGGCAAAATTACTGTTTTGTATATTTTAACTTTTAGTTTCTTAGATATTAAACGAGAAGACAAAAGTTTATGAAGAGAGAAGTAACATGCATTTCCTGAATTAAGCCTACTTTTTATTTCCTCTTTAATATAATTTTCATTTGTTAATATTACTCCTAAGTATTTGAATTTGGAAACTGGTTCAAACGAGTTGTTATCAATAATTAGATTTTGATTATTACCTAACACTTGGTTTCGGCCTGTAAGCATATATTTAGTTTTCTCTTTGTTAACTTCCAAACCTATCTCTTTAGCAGTTTTGAAAAATATTTTAGCATTATTCTTAATCGTATTTATATCATCCCCCAGTAAGTCTACATCATCTGCATATGCTAACAACTGAGTCACACCATTTAATTTTAGTCCTTCTTTAGTTTCTTTTACCTTCCGAACAGCATATTCTAAGGCAAAATTAAAGAGCAATGGAGATAATGCATCTCCTTGTTTTAACCCATCATGAATTATAAATTTGTCAGACATATTATTACCCACACGAATTTTACTTTCTGTTTCACTGGTGCATATTTTTATCATACTAACAAGCTTCTTAGGTATTCCAAACTCTACTAATATATTATATAATTTATCTCTTTTGACCGAATCATATGCTTTTTTGAAATCAATGAATAGCTGATGGACATTTTGATTATATTCCCACTTTTTTTCAAGTGTCTGTCTGATGTGAAAAATTTGATCTGTAGTTGATCTATTACGTTTAAATCCACATTGATAATCACCTATAATTTCATTAGCATATGGGGTTAGTCTTGTTAAAAGAATGTTAGACAATATTTTGTATGTTGTTGAGAGTAGAGAAATTCCACGGTAATTATTGCAGTTCATTTTATCACCTTTTTTAAACACAGGAACAATTATGGATTCTTTCCACTGTTGAGGGATTTCTTCTTTATTCCATATTAAACAAATTAATTTATGAATTTGACATATTAATGAATTTCCACCATATTATTATCATGTTAATGATTATTATTTTGAATAATCACTATTATAATCTGATAAACATAAACCAATGTTATTTTTCCAAATTTCTCTTTTCTACTTTTTCAGTCAATCCACCAGATGAGTGAACATCCAGCAGAAGTGTTTTAGATTTAACTAACTAACTCTAGACTTCTTAAACCCGAAGGTTTATGGCTGCAGCAACTCAGGCCTTCCATCTGTCCCTATCCTGAGCAAGATCAATCCACTCTTCCATCCCTACCGATTTCCTTTAGGTCCATCTCAACATTATCTCTCCATCTTCGTCTTGGCCTTCCTACAGGTCTCTTACCATCAGGCTTCCCAACAAGAATCCTGTAAACTCCTCTTTCCTCTCCCATTCATGCCTCATGACCTGCCCACCTAAGTCTTCTTAAATTAATCATTCTAATAATATCTAGACATGAATACAAATTATGTAGTTCTAAATTATGTAACCTTCTCCACTCACCTGTCTCCTCATTCTTGTAAGTCCAAATATTTTTCTAAGGATTTTATTTTCAAGCATTCCGTCTTTCAATATAAGGGACCAAGTTTCGCATCCATATAATACTACAGGCAATATTAGTGTTTTGTATATTTTAATATTTAGTTTCTTAGATATTATACGAGAAGATAAAAGTTTATGGAGAGAAAAGTAACATGCATTTCCTGAATTAAGCCTGCTTTTTATTTCCTCTTTAACATCATTTTCATTGTTAGTATTACTCCTAAGTACTTGAAATTGGAAACTGGTTCAATCGAGTTGTTATCAATAATTAGATTTTGTTTATTACCTAACACATGGTTTCGGCCTGTAAGCATATATTTAGTTTTATCTTTGCTAACTTCCAAACCTATCTCTATAGCTGCTTTTAAAAATACTTTAGCATTATTCTTAATTGTATTTACATAATCCCCTACGAAGTCTACATCATCAGCATATGCTAACAACTGAGTCACAGTTCAAGTCCTTCTTTAGTTTCTTTTACCTTTTACCTAACAACATATTCTAATTCAAAATATAGAGCAATGGAGATAATGCATCTCCTTGTTTTAACCTATCATGAATTGTAAATTTGTCAGACACATTAATACCCACAGGAATCTTACTTTCTGTTTCATACTTCTATCATATTAACAACAAAGGCGTCTGCTGAGCGCATGTGTCAATTGTGGGAAAAGAATGATTATTTGCTTTCGCTTCAGATACGCATGCACTCAGCAGATGCCTCTGATTAACAAGCTTCTTAGGTGTTCCACACTTTTACTAATATATTATATAATTTATCTCTCTTAACCGAATCACAAGCTTTTTTAAAATCAACGAATAGCTGATGGACATTTTGATTATATTCCCGCTTTTTCTCAAGTGTCTGTCTGATGTGAAAAATGTAATCTACAGTTGATCTGTTACGTTTAAATCCACATTGATAATCACCTATAATTTCCTTAGCATATGGAGTTCGTCTTTTTAGTAGAATATTAGATAATATTTTATATGATGTTGAGAGTTGAGAAATTCCACTGTAATTATTGCAGTTCATTTTCTCACTTTTTTAAAACACAGGAACAAAGATTGATTCTTTCCACTGTTGAGGGATTTCTTCTTTATTCCATATTAGACAAATTAGAAGTGTTTTAGATTATCTTATATTTCATATGGTTCATGTACTGAAATGCATTGTTATTCTATTTTGTTATTAACTTTTACATGCCTCAAGAAAGAGCTTGATGGAGAGATTTTAGTCATAATGTTAATATTGTTTGACCTCACATAAAATTCTAATTATGAAATATTGAAATTAACAGAACCATTTGTTCCTTGGTTTAAAATGGTAGGAAAAAACACATAAGGTAGTTACTGTATTTGACACCCAGATTTTCCCATCTAAAGCTGTTTTTACCTAGGTTATGATCTTTGAATACTAACTACCTGTTAGTTTTTCTGTTAATGTCAATAAGAAAACATTCTTCCTGCTTTTTTGTAACGTGATATAAACAATGTCAATTTCCAGGAAAAGTCAAGGGATTGGTTTGACCTCCTCTTCCTAATGCCCATGGTCATGTTGCATAGCCCAATATTTGTAGTGTACATATATATACACAGCAAAATGAGAGCATTCGATGTTTTATGCCCCCAGACGTATCATGTTGTGAGCAAGCATGCTGACACCTACATGACAACACCATAAATTCTTCCAGCTACCTAATTTTGTGCCTCTGATGACAGATGGCTCATCAGTATGAGTGGGTTAAGGCATTTTTTAGTAGCCAGTCTGTTATGTTGTACCATATTTTCATGTATCTAATAATTATTTTGAAATTTAATTTTACAATCCAAGACAGAGCATGATACCATAACACTTCTGCTCTGTAACCAATGTAGTTTGATCGACTAAAAGTGATATCTTGTTGATTTGGTTGTACAATGAGTGCAAAATATATACTATTGCATATGTGGACTGTTGGTTGTTATAGTTTCTGATTGATACATTTGTATGGTCATGATTGAGAAGCAATTAAAATGACAAAATATGCACTTATGGGTGGAGCATTAAAAACACAAAACAAAACATAAAAATAGCATATTATGCTTTTTAAAGGAAGTGAATTATCAACAACTCATTCAATACATTTACACTTTATAGTTGAAACAAATACATGGCTATTTATTGTATTAATAAAGTCGCTGTTAATATTATTTAACTAACATATAATTTTATAGTTACATGTAAGAGAATATGCCTTTGACACCTGAAAATAAAATGTGCGTTATTTTATTTGGAAGTTCAAATTAAAAATCTGTAATGCAAGACAGAATATTCAAATGTTTTCTGGTGGCACATTTTATTTTTTAAAAAATTAAACAACTTATTGTCATTTGAATGATTACATAAAAATTACTCCCAGTATATGCACTACACCAAAGTAGTTTCAACAAGCTGAAACTCATTACTGTCCAGTTTAAATGTATGTTATATGTTGCTTCAAAATAATGGGAGAAAACTATTCTTTTTGAAATGCTACAATTTGAGTGATTGAATTATGAAACCTGCAATGATCCTGCGAGATCGCTACAAGGTTATGCATATGTTCTTTTTCTTGTCATTGTTGAGAATCGCATTGCGTAATCTTAGCAAATCTGTTATCGCTTCTGCATATGAATTTCACTGCAATGCTTGGTAGACAATGAAGTTCTACCGTATCTCACTAGGGAGTGCTACTGTGTTAATAGTTCATTGTTATCCCATATAGATGGCAGTCAATAATAAGCAGCGCAGTCATAGTTCACGAGTATCCACTAGAGGCGCTGGTGCTGCACTCAGATTTGTATATAAGCAGCAACACAGTCCCGACCAGTGTTGGCTTTTCTGCGACTCATGGGTGAGCTCTGCTCCCACAAAATAGCCCAGTATTTGCAAGCACACGAGTGATCAGGAATAAAAATCTTCATACAGTGTGGCCTGCTCTGGTAGAACGGAAACGAGAGATAACAATATCCCTCGGCATACCAGGTAGATTATACACATTGTCTTGAACTCAACCTCCTACAGTGTGGCCTACTTGTAGAATGGAAACGTACTCTTTGTGCGGCCTACAGGTAGAACGAATACGCATTGTATCAGGTTACGGGTTAGTTCGTGAATTGTTTTACTGTTGGGAGATGGTCTACTAGTAGAACGGAAACGAAGGGTATCCGTATTCTTCGGCCTACTAGTAGATTATACATCTCACAACAACCGTTATAGAAGTGGCTTCGTCTTCTGGCCTACTCTGGTAGAACGGAAACGAGAGATAGCAATATCCCTCGGCCTACCAGGTAGATTATACAAAATATGGCATTCACAGTTTATTAATTTATCATTAAAGGTGAATAAGCAGTTAATTAATTACTGCAATTAGCTTAGCGTAATTAAATATTTAATTAAATGATTGAAGTTAAATAAGCTTTAAATATTGCAAGCTTACATTAAATTCATATTGTTCTTTGGTATTATTCTTTTGCTAATAGGAAGGCAGATTAAATGTTGCTTGAGTCGCAAACTAGTGCCCTATTGTTCCCATATGCCAACACTGTTATATTCCAGAAGAGAAATGTTAATGCAATACTTAATTGATGCGCTAAGAAAATAAGGTCTCATATTTCCCCACTGGTACCTCATAAGAGGAAAAATTGAATGGTCACTGCCCTCCCTTTACAAAATTCAAGCAGAGGAGCTTTGAACCCAGATCTTCAGGGACAACGTAGTGCAGTGCAGTGAAGTTATATCAGAAGATCTAGTGAATTCGTTCTGTGTGGATATATACATTTACCCCAGTGTAATAAGCTTGTTAAGTTGGCACTAACTTTAATTGTGTATACCCGAACCCTGAGTGTACAAGATTATCATATCTCCGACGGACATAATGCTAGCACAATGGGTAAATCTGAATATCTGCCCCTGCAGTGTGAGTAAGTTAAACTATTTGGTGTTTCAGTTATTGACGTTCATAACGCGGTGGGGCCGTTTCAGATTTCTGGCTTCCACAATGTGAGGTAGGTATGTTTCAAACCTATAAGAAAGAAATTTAATAAATGAAATGCAAAATTATTTAATTTTATTTTTTTAAAAAAAAAGCCTTTGGCCAGTGTAATTCATATCTTATACAGTAAGTTTCAAAATGAATAGAGTAATATTACTCAAATTAAAATGCCAATGCTAATACAGTTTTGCTTGCTTGTGTAGATATCGCCTGACAGTGCTGAAAAATCTTCCTCGGCTGCAGAAGTTGGATAATGTTACTGTGGAACCAGAAGAACTGCAAGATGCCATGCGGAAAGGCAGGGAGTTGGTCCATCCAGAGGAAATTGGTGATGCCTCTCCAGAAAGGTGGCCATCTCAGTCAAGTTCTCCAGCTCGCAGTCCTAGCAACACCCAAGAAGTAAGTACAGTATGTGTGTTTATGTGTATTTGACGGAATTTGCAAATCTTTATTTTCTTCAAAGATCTTTGTTTGTAAATACATTGAATTATGCTGAAGTTGATAAACATTGCCCACCATAAGCAAGAAAATACTGGTCTGAATTTAACCTCTGACTGATACTTTTGGTGTGCAGAATCTTCATGGAGTCCAGAGATGCCTAGGAAGTATGCAAAATGCAGTATTTTCATTAATTTTGTACCAAAATTACACAACATAAAAAGTGGAGTTTTAGTTAAAGCTGTTAGTTGCAACGTAATTCTTATATTCTGTCATTCCTAGCTACGTGGACAGTTTCAAATTGCTACAGTATTGAAGTATCAACATAGTATGGATCAGCAAGGAAAGAGAATTGTGAATTAAACTTGCCACCAAGTACTGGATCCTGATTCGGTACAATATGTACACTGTAAATGCATAAATGCACTCTCGTTTTAGGGGAGATAAATACACATTGTTATTTTTATTAACAATAATAACTGGGCTTTTACTTTTCCACCATTGACCATAATGATTTTTCATTTTTTTTTCACAAAATTGTTAATGCATTTAGGAGATGTATACGAGACTACCTCGAATTACAAAGATCTTGTACTACATAGAATAACCTAAGGAAAATCGGAAGAGGTGCAAACAATTACACTCAATGAAAAATATTATTTTGAATATTGTACCTGCATTGCTGGGTACAGAAGTAAAAATGATAAAAGGTACCCCTGTGCATGTGTACACATGCCATGAAGGCATATGGGCCCATAGTTGGGATGATGTGATCAGCATCACACCCAGCAGCCTTTACCCCACAGGGTTGCCCCCAGGTACCCATTGATTTGAGGCTGTTTGAGCCCCAGAGCCACTTTATGCAGGGACAAGGGTGGAATAATTCCGACCTTAGATCACCCACGCCGGAAATGAACACGGGTCTTGAGTCAGATACCCTACCAACTAGGCCACCGCAGCTTCCAAATGATGATAGGAAAAATGTTAAACAATATTGAACTTGCACTTTAAAAGAAATGGTCAGGTGTCTTCTGCTTCAGAACATTGCATTGTTTCCATTCACAAACCAAGTTTCCATTCACAAACCAAGTTTCCATTCACAAACCAAGTTTCCATTCACAAACCAAGTTATCAGAAGAAATCTCTGAATTCATCACCCCTTCCTCAGACAAACTGTATTTGCCATTATCTTATTCTGCGGAAACTTGAATTTTTGTAGAAGCAATGTTTAGAAGATACATTTCTGAAATCTGTGTGTCAATTTTCATAAACAATTCATCAGCTTGGTCTTCTCGTACACTCCTGCTTACATAACTGGCACACTTTATAGGGTTGAACAGTTGATGTGTGTGCCACCTTATCTGAACAGGATTTGATGTGAGAATGATGGATGAGGAAACCTTGTGATGGTGTGCATTTGCAATCTTATTAACTTCTTGCATTAAGGTTATTAGAAATTACTCAGCTGTGGCCAACTATAATAAATATTAAAAATATTGTAAAGTATTTCTTCATAGCAATCTAGATATGGGTTCATACTGTCAAATTCACAATAGCCACAGTTGCATCATCCATTACGTTAATGGCAACTATCTTGGTGACCAAGAAAATTAAGTTGTTGTAGTTTTCAGACCAAAGTGAAGAGCAACATGCAGCAGGCCACAAGCAACAAGTCACACATAAAATTAAGGGGACAGGCGAGGTCACACCAAAGAGACAAGCAAGGCAGACCCCATCCATTATGAAAAGAAAAAAGAAAATTCACTTCGCAACAGACCTAGGCAATATGATGAATCCTATTGAGAAAATTGCGCAGTCCGAGTGACATAAGCATCACGCCCGGCTTATCATGTCAGTTTGCTACGAAAGGTTGATTCATTCATTCATTTCTGAAGGTTTGTTTCCAAGTGACACATGTCACCTGTTGCTTGTCACTTCAGCCTGAAAGCTGGCTTAGAATGTAAGCTCTAAATTGTAACCACACTATATCAGTCTGCCATATTTTCTTGTTGAAAAATTGATTGCATGATTAAGTAACATGCATTTCATATTCTATTCATCTTACACGTGAACTTGAAAATATTTCAACTAGAACTGTGGTAGATTGGTATGGTACAATTTCAGTAGACTACTTAGAATACTCATACTTATCGTATGATAGCATGTATAAATATTCTGGAGTACTAAAAATTAGAGATGGCACAAATTAGTCGGTAATCTATCGGTTTCGGCTGATACAGGCATGTCGGTTTATTGCTTAAATTACCGATTATTTTACCGATCCGATATATTTATAAATATATTTTAATTTAGTGCCAAATTCTGCCATTTGTTATAATTTTTATGGATAATCTCCATGCTGTCCTTTTTTTTAAAAAAAGTAAGTGTCTAAATATGCAACTTCTTTTGCACTGCAGTCACCTCGAAACACACAATTATTAAGGAGGTCAGTGATCCATTCAGGTTCTTCAAGAGCCATTTTGGAATTCTATATGGGATCGGTAGAATATCAGTTATCGGTAAATTTTATATCGGAACTTGATTCGTTTCAGCCAAAATTTCATATTGATCCATCTGCACGAGAAATTGTTACAGTGGGATCAGTTTTGGTATTGGTTCAAAGTGATATCGGCTTGACCATACTACCTAGATAGTGTGTAACAGGTAAACTCTGATATCAGGTAGAAGATATTCATAACCTTCCTTGCCTAGTTTAATTGTCATTATTGGTGTGGTTTTCTTCACACCAGATAACATTATGAAAAGTAGTGATCAATAGAGAAAATCATGTTTACGTGATAGTGTTTTTATTACATTAGAAATATGTAAAATTCTTGAATGATTCATATGCACACATGAATGTGTGGTACAGGCAGAGTAAGGTGCAGAGTGTGATTGATTACAGGAGTATGCTAGACAAATGGAGCAAGCATATTATGAAGAGATGGAGGAATTAGAGAGAAGGTCAAGACATGAGCGCAATCAGGTGAGATTGAAACTGAAAACTTCCCTCAAGATCTATGCGAGATGTTTCTGTAAGCACTAGCAGAATTTTGCATGGGTCTATGCATCCGTTTGCTACAAAAGCATGACTTTTGCCTTGGTTGTTGGCCTGACATAGGTTTCCTCCATCTGTGGTGTAAACTGTGCAATTGGTCTTTTGAATAAGCATGCAAATGTCTATGATTTGCTAGCACAGTTGTTGGCATATATTGCACATGAAACTTTCAGTTATTTGTTTTTGAGTGATGTTTGAATTTTCCATGTTAATATTATAGAAGTACAAAATGATTCAACAGTCATGCAACTCAAAATTTAATTATTAATGGCATTAAAACCTTGAGGGTTTTTTTCATTATAAAACATAAACCACTGAGATAATTATTATAATTATTATTCTGTATTAAGCATACAGGAACATGTGGAAAGTTTGGTGCAGTTCAGAGATCCTAGTATAGGAAAATTGTATAAAATTTCAGTCGAAGTAGCTTTATAAAAGTATAGGGCACGTAGAGGATATACGAGGTGCATCCAGAAAGTAAGTTTCCCTATTTTTTTAAAAAACAACAACACAGTTTCAGGAAACCATTTATTGGCAACAGGTACAGCAAAGGTTCAGCTATTTCTCAACATAGCAACCACCAGAATTGAGACACTTGTCGTATCGTGGTCAACTTTTGGACCCCACTGTCGTAGAACTCTGCCGCCTGTGAATGTAACCAGCGTGTGACAGACGTCTTCAGTTCTTCGTCGTTGCCAAAACGCTCACCGGAGGACAGGAATTTCTTGAGGTGCAAGAAAACGTGAAAATCGCTAGGAGCCAGATTAGGACTGTAAGGTGGATGATCAAACAACTCCCAGCCAAATTCCGTCAAAACACCTGATGTACGTCTGTTTGAATTTCTTCTTGATCGGAGATCCACTATGCCGCCAATGCATTGACTGCTGCTTGCTTTCCGGGGTGAAGTGCAAAATCCACGTCTCATCGCCCGTGACGATCCTGTCGAGGAAATCATCGCCGTCATCATGGTACCATTGCAGGAATGTCAGTGCTGCTCCTGAATGTTTAATTTTGTTTTCGGGTGTCAGGTTTTTCGGCACCCACCTGGCACACAAGTTTTTGAACAGCAGGCGCTGCGTGACAATCTCATGCAACACGGATCGCGATATCTGCGGAAAAAGGCTACTCAACTCCGTAATCGTGAAGCGACGGTTCTCTACGATGCGCTGCCGCACCAGCTCAACCAGCTCATCAGTGATGAGGGACGGACGCCCACTGCGCTCTTCATCATGGACACTTTGACGACCTTCCGAAAACTGCCGACACCAGCGATGCACCATCTGCTTACTCATAATGTTCGGCCCATAGACCTCACAGAGCTGACGATGAATGTCAATTGGCGCAATGCTTTGTGCATTCAGGAACTTTATCACCGACCGAACCTCTCATGCGGCGGGAGAAGGAATACGAGCTTCCATTTCGGGCCACTGCTGCGTCGCTACTGGTGCCAGGCGGGATCTGTCCGCCTGGCATATGATTGATACCTCTTAGCTCTGCTGCGCATGCGCAATTTACACGGCTCATTATGTTTACTTTCACGGGAAAAAAATAGGGAAACTTACTTTCTGGATGCACCTCGTATTACATTTTTAACACATTCCATGGAGTGTGCTCAAAGTGCAAAGCAACCTTCTGACTGCCTCATTGTCACTATGTTATACCATGGAAGCACCCCTCCTTCCCCCTTTATATAACCCCAAGACTCGACCAAACATCCCTCCAGCTAACATTTTCCGCTTCACGCTCTGGCCCCACATACTCTAAAATTATAACAGTAAATCTTCAGTTATCATCGTCACCCCTTCCTTTTGGTATTCCAAAATTAATCAATTATTCCCTGTGACATCTAAAGCTGCCAGTAAGTCTTCAATTAACCTAGAGAGCAACAATCAAAAAGGGAGTTCATCCACTCCCTGCAAGGAAAACTTGTTAATCCACCTCTGGCGTGTGCTCATGAGTTTTTCATAACTCGCAATCTTGTAAGCTATGCTTGTGGGTTTGGTGTCTGCTCGTTGATTTGACATAATCATCATTCATTCTAATTGTTGTGATTAGATAAAAGCAGCAGAGAAGAAATGTAAAATAAGAAAAAGTCAAATACAAGTTATCATGAGATAAATTAGTGCATCCTTGTTTCTCCTTTACCTGATGATGAATGTTCAGTGGAGTCAAAATGTGTGTGAAGGAAACATTGTTCCAGGAAAGATTGCAGGATTATTATTATTTGAGCACAATTCAAAGCTTTGAAACAGGAGTGATGTTGCGCCCATTGCTTGTGCCCAATAGAATATTCAAACATACTTGTACTGCCAGTGTTTTCAACCTAAATCAAATGCCTTGAAATAGCATTTTTACTATTCCCATGCCCATCAAGTGTTTTCCATGAGCTTGGTTGCAAACCATATGTCACCTATCACAGCCATGTTAAGCCGTGATCTTTTTCTGTTCAGTAGAACATTGATTTTTAAGTTTTTCAGAGGTGAAAAAACTTAAAATGCAGAAAGTGAAAAACTAGGAAAATTTTATAACATTTTGCACTATTGGGACCACAAAGATTGAATGTTAATACAGGAAAATGTAAAATCTGGGAATGTAAAATGGAGGTTCCAGTGTACCTATTCACTGAAAGTGGGTAATGATAGAAGAATTACATACTGATCTGTGCCAGTAATTAACATTCCTCTAGGACATGGGACTGCAAATAATTGGAAATCACAGTCAAGTTATACAACTTTTGAATCATTTTGTTTGTGGTACTGTAAATTCAAGTTTATTTGGGAAGATGGCGAATATTCTGCATTTGATCATCTCTAGGGACGATGTGTGGGAGAGAGAGAGTGTGTGTGCTGTATGATTAAACTCATTGCAATAAATAATAAATTGTGTTCATTAGTTATGTCTGTTATGTTTAGTTTTTAAGCATCCTTATCTATTACATATTATATTGCATGGTGCAAAACAATCTTCATGTGATTCTCCAAGCTATCATCCAGTTTTGTTACATGAGAAATGTTTTCAAGAGTGAAAAGAACTAGTTTAACTACAGTAGTTATATCGCTGGCTGAATACTGTATTGTCATATGTCCATCTGCACTGACTTTACAGGATAGGTGATTAAAGTTTAATGTGTGTGGATTTATATACACTACAAGATTTGCACAAACATTTATTAAAATTCACAACACTTGACAGATACGTCGCTTCTGAACGTAACACATACACCTGTAAGGTACACATTAACACCATCAACTCCTCTCTGATGAAAAGTGGGGATATAACAAAACTGCATTGAGCCGGCGATATGCAGATGTTGTAGAGCATTGTAATTGGTCAGTTTCCCATTTTTACTGTTCCATTTGGTTATTTAGCAAATCCTTTCTACCTCTCTAGGTTAATTCCAACAATGCAGTTGTTAAACACCATTCAAAATATTACTAGCCCTTCTTCTGTTGAGTAAGGTTTTTCTCATCTTTACACACAATTGAATTTGAGTGTTGGCCCTTGGTGTTGATTGAACTTTCGTCCATACATTTAATAATAATTTTTAAGGAATTAAAAAGGTGCCATGAAGGCTAAGTGCCTTGGATGTGGAGATCCAATTTCACACATTCTTGAGCTTGGCTATACACGAATACTACACTTCATCTGCCTTTTCCTCCTAGGATTGCCCCAAGGTATCCTGAGTCAATTTCATGAATAATACTGTATGCAGATATGTAAATGACTGAGTGATATGTAATGGAGGTAGTTTGAAACGTACACAGTGTTCATATGT
Organism: Lepisma saccharinum; assembly: GCF_977018435.1. Classification (NCBI taxonomy): domain Eukaryota; kingdom Metazoa; phylum Arthropoda; class Insecta; order Zygentoma; family Lepismatidae; genus Lepisma; species Lepisma saccharinum. The sequence goes on along the minus strand of NC_139249.1, from coordinate 30,155,115 downwards.
CATTTTATCAACCAGAAAGACTTTTGTATGAACTCTTTGAATTAATTTTAGGTTGCATCATGTGGTAGAGCAGTCTATCAGGAAAGATACTATGCTCAACAAACGGATTATAATTACCAACCGTCTCAAGGGAGTTGGTGTACACATCAAAGTTATGAGGTATTGTGATCATGTCTCAAGTCTAACCTCAAAGGAATTAACAGATAAAGCATGACGACTGCAAAATCATACTTATTGTGTCTAACATGCTGCGAATTAGAAAAATATTTCATACTTGAAATTTATGACACAGTGATTGTGCTAATCATTACTAATAATGATGATTGAACATGGAAATTAACTGTTTTGCACGCATCCCTTACAAATATTTTTTTGTGCTTGCTTTGTCTTTAATGTTTATTGCTAATAATTATTGTTGATATTGAATTGCACTTATTGTTACTTTGAAGTGTAATGAATCCAGTAGCTGCAACGTTCAAATAAATATCCTCAAGAATACTGAGCAAGGAAAAATGTATAATTGTTTACAAGTACAGTAGTGTGCAAATTAATCTGAACAAGATGCATACTTTTTCAGGTATACAATAATCTTAAAATATGTTGCAGTTTTAAGCTTTAGTTTCACTTTTTTTAAGAAATGAATGCACATTCTCTCTTGATAATGCCCTGTGCTATGAACAATGATCCATTTTTACTCAATAGTTCATTGTTGAAGACCCGAAGTGGAGTCTATTGTTGAAGTATTTTGTTATCATCGACAGACGAAGAGTCAGTTGTGTTGCAAGTTATGTGCCAAGCGGAAGGTAAGTTTTTTTGTGTGAGTGGTTCTTTTTCGGCTTCTACCCAAATGGATACAACACCACGCGAATGGTCGAAAATTGTTACGATATCACAGCATACTTCAATGACACAGAGACAAATTGCTACAGAATGTGGTGTCGGATTGGGTACGGTTAATTCAATTTTGAAACAATACCGAGAGACTGGATCCATTGAGCCTCAAAGAAAGGGAAAAATGTGGTCGCAAACGGAAGACCTCGTTGCAGGATGACCAAATTCTTATTAGAAAAAGCAAACAGAACCCCAGACTGACTGCTGTTGATTTAACACTTGATTTATTGTCAAGTGGAGTGGACGTCCACGTTACAACAGTGCGTCGCAGACTGCTTGCATCTGGACGAAAAGCTTGTAGGCCATTGAAAAAACAGTTGCTTACAAAAAAAATGTGTAAAAAGCATGTAACGTGAGCACAGCGTCATCGGGACTGGACCGTGAGTGACTGGGAGAAAGTGCTTCTTTCGGACGAATGCCATTTTGAAGTGCATGGTCACAAGGTGTCTTTCGTTCGTAAAGAAAAATGTGAAAAACTTTCACCAGAACACATGCAACAAACTCCAAAACACCCCCCCCCCCCCCAAAGAAAAATAATGTTCTGGGATTGTTTCACATCTGAAGGGCCTGGACCAATAGTTCATGTTAAGGGGATAATGAACAGTGATAAATATATTGACATACTGCGACAAAAAGTCATATCTCATCTCAAGAAATCTTTTCCTGATGGTGATGGTGTTTTCCAACAGGGCCTAGCAAAATGTCATACATCTCGAAAAGTCAATGAGTTCTTTGATAATAACGATGTACAAGTACTCTCCTGGCCAGAAAACTCACCTGACGTAAATCCAATTGAAAATTTATGGTCTATCTGCAAAAGAAGGATGTCAAAAGTGGATTGTTCAACCAAGGAGAAAATGCTTTGTGCCCTTGTTAACGTGTGGTACCATGATGAAGAAATTAAAAACATTTGTGCAAATTAAGTGTCATCCATGCCTAAACATGCAAAATATGTGATTACAAACAAGGGAGGTCACATAAAGTACTAAGGGTATTTCTAAATACATGTATAGTTATGTATATTGCAGCAATTGCATTAAATGGCAAAATGTGTATCTTGTTCGGATTAATTTTTGCACGTACTGTAGTATATTGTTTTATAATCATGTCATTATTTTCCGATGACCCTGTATTATTCTCTCTACTGCGTGCTACACCTATTGATGCTTTCTGAAAGGAGGAAAATCACCTAATACAGGTAGTTTAAAGTGCCATATACCTTCACTGTAGATCAAACTCGGACCTCTTGATTACAATGGCAGCAGTGTTAACAGTATGGCCTTCAGGAAGGCCCATACACTTGCCAACCTCTGTTGTGGAGTGGTTAGCACAGTATGCTCCAGGAGTCCTGGATTCGAATCCTGGGCTGAGCATTTGTGTTCTTTGTAAGTATCCCTTCATCAATTTCATCATATCATCACTTTCTCATCTTTACGATTCCAAAAGTTCATCATATCATCACTTTCTCATCTTTATGATTCCAAAAGTAGCCAAAAAGCAAAACAAATTAAACTAAATCAATCAATCAAATATCAATACACTCAATTTTCTGTAGTTATGAAAAGTTATATTCTATGTGACGGTTAATAATTTACAAAGTACATAAATGTAGTGCTTGACTTAGCATGCCAATGTTGTATAGCATGCCAATTTTGTAACATGTGCATAAAAATATTCTCCTTTCTAAGTGCATGCCTGAAAATATGCCTGCTCAACACTGTAGAGAATGATGATCAAAGAGCAATATACTGGCAAAATATCATGTCCCAATATTCATATGAAATTGGAACTAAAAATGCCAGTATATGGTGTTCAAAATTATAGAACAGTATCAGTAATACATAAATGTAATGTGAAGGAATTATTTTTACACACTAATAAGTAAAATATGTCATTAACAATAACTGATTGTATATGTATTTTGTTTGGATTTTCTGTTCCTTAACATTTGACTTTAACGTTAGATTATTATATACTACTGTTCAGATTTTTATATATTTCTTGTCCTTTTCAAACATCTTGTATTTTATTATTATTATGTTCATTTTATTTGTTCACTTTCTTTTACTTTTTAACATTTTATTTTAAGTGTGTGGATAAAAGTGCTGTACTTGGAAACTTTCTGTGTACAGCACCACAAATACTGTTTTAAATAAATAAATGTAATGTTTCATATTTTTACATATTTTGAGATATATTACTTATTTTAGTGCATACTATTATATAAAATGCCATGTTTACACTATTGTTCTAGTTTTCGTTAAGTAATCCAGATATATTTGTGGGACAAACATTCAAACTACAATTACGCCCGACCATGTGGCCGAGTGGTTAGCACATCGCGCTGCGATGCCAAGGGTCCCGGGTTCGAATCCCGGTCGGGCTTGGTTGTTTGTGAATGTCCATTCATCAATTTCATCATTTCATCACTCATCCCCATCTTCACAAATTAGCCAAGAGGCACAAAACGCGAAGTAAAATAAACTAAATCAATCAATCAATCAAACTACAATTTCTATAAAGTGAATCAAGGCTCCATGTGTACTTTGTTCTTTGTTACTTCCATATTTTGCAAAAAAAAAAAAAAAAAAAAAAAAAAACAACAACAACAAACCCTGCTGTTTCTGGGATAGTGACTGTAGGTAGTGTTTCTGATGGGATTTCAAAGATAGCAACTTGACCTTAAAAATAGCACAGAAATGAAGAAAATGACCAAAGACTGAAAAATATTGTTACACGTTTTAATATATTTTTAGTATTCTAAACATGTTTCAGTGATTCTTTGTAAATGTTTTGGCTACATAAATATCTCGGATTTTGTAATAAGCTTTTAGTTTTAATTAAGCATTTCAGTGTTCTAATTTCTGGTGGTTCTTACTACAACAGTGTCGGTATGAATTTTTTTTTTTCATTTATCTCCTTGCAGAGTCCTCCCGCAAGGCGACCTCAGGTTCCCGACAGGCTGCAGGAAGCAGAACAGATGAGAAGGATGAGCATACAGGATGACGAACCTGAATGTTTTGAAACCGACAGAAGAAATGCCAACTATGAGCATGACACAGGGTAAAAATAAAAACTAATTTACTCCCAAGTCAGTGTTATTTAAAGATCTCAATAGCATAAGTTTTAATTCCATGCTAAGTTCTAAAACTAAAGAGACAATGGTGCAACAGCACTCTAAGGTCCAGAACCTGCTAGAGTGGCTATTTCATTGGATGATGTGTGGTCAGTGCATAGAGTCCCATCGCCACTGCTTTCTACCTTTCAAAACTAGAGTTAGCTACTACTTCTTTTCAAGTAGCTCCTCAATTGTCCTCATGATGCTTTGTCAATGCCGAAATTTTGTGGGCTCCCACTGGGGAATATGACCCAGGACAGCTTGTACCAAAGCCAAGAGCGATAATATTTTTATTCTGGAGCCCCCATGCTAAGTTCACGAGTAATATAATTGAATGTGTGATATCTATCAAATCAGTGCTGGAGGATATCAATGAAGGCACAGAATGGTATTGAAAACTTTATTTATCTCCATGCATTTCTCTGAACATTTTTTTCCTGATTATTCTGTAACTGTATTAATCGTCTCTGGTTGCTAACTGACTTGGAAATGTCAAGGAATGTGAATATATATTGCCAATATTGTTTACCAAGTTTTAAATTTTTTTTATTATATTAAGATATGAATGTAAGGCTGAAGAATATTGAACCAGAATGACTAGAAAACAGTTTTTGGTTGTAACTCGGAGCCCTTCAACCCTTACTCTTAAATTAGTGTAAAAAGAGTTGGAAAGCCTTGTATGAAGTTATACACACACCCTAATTCTTCTATTTTTGATTATTTGTTAAGTTATATCATCTTGAATTTGCCTTGAATGTATTTTGCATGACCATAAACATGTGGTTGGTGAAAAATGCCACTTTTTTATGCAGATATAAAAAATTATAAATTCTGTCTCTTTGTTATTTTCAGATACAGACGTCCAAGTGTGCCTGATGTTCATGCATATGAAAATCAAGTACATGTAAGTAATATTTTTAATATGTAATAGTTATTTAATCTACCAGTATTCGATAAAAATAGGATGCTACTTTCAAAAGCATTAATTCTATAAAATGATACAAAAGTTGCACAACCGAAAGTTTGTCAATAACATGAATAAAATTATGTGAGATATTGACATTGCTTTTTTTGCATTGTGAAACCACATCTGTTGAGACATTTTTTAATAATTTTCTCCATTGAACTACACCAGATGGGAACATCTAGAAACTTATGAATAATTTTCTACAGCATTCACATTGAGAGGGAAAATAACAGACATAAAATTCATTACTTGATCATATTTTAAAGTTTCGTGACCAGTAAGAGTCATGTATACCACCACTTGGTAGATGCAATTATATGGGGGAGCAGTTAGAAACACTTATTCTCAAGACATAAAATCTGTGTTGTGTTGCTAGCAACACTTGCAGTCTAGAATTTATCTTCGACTTGAGATCATTGTGCTCATGTGTAAAAGTACACACTGCAGAAAAAGCATAAAGTCATGATTTTTCATTGTAATTTTACTGTTAGGGAGCTTTCAGACCGAACAATAAGTGGCATGGGCTTCTCCAGTCATTAAAAAAAGCAATTGCTGCAGGTATGAAACCAACAGACCAAGTTGACATACTATTGAGAAAATGGCTCGGTCTGAGTGATATGCGAGCAACAAATGGCATGTGCAGCTTACACTTTGGTACAGGGGGTGACCCTTTCAGAGGAACTTGAATGTCAACCTCACTTCCTCATAGCATACCCTGGACTGCAATTACAGACCACTGATACTCTGGCACCTGGACCGGGGCTCATGTTTAGGATTGTCCCTGCATCAATTTCATCTTATTGCCATTCATCCTTATCTTTGCGATTAGCCAAAAGTGGCAGAAAAGTGAAGTAAAATAAAACATATCAATCAAACAAGTAAATTTGATACAAAAGATTGCATTTATATCTGTAGGTTCATTACCAAGTGACAAGTGCCATTTGTGGCTAGTCCCTTCTTGCCTGTCACTTCATTCTGAAAGCTCACTTAGAGATATATATTTCATTGCACTTGGAAACAATGGTCGTATGACTGCCATTGGTATTGCAAATCAGCATTAATAAAAAAATATTCAACTGAATGTTGTAATTTACATGCACAAATTAAAAATTAGAACAAGCTTTTTTGTACCTAATAATTCTTGGTAATAAATCCCACTACAAGATTGACATTTTTGTACAGAGGTAAACCAAATTTGACGCTTTCACTGTGCGAGTATGATTTTAGCCATTATTAGTACAGCAGTATTTGTGACTTTGTTGTACAATGTTAGATTAGTAAACATGTAAAAACTTATACTTCCACACTCACTGGTGTGTGTTCTATAATTTTTACAAAATAGGGTTATACACGTTTCTTATTAGCATGATTAATATAGATAAAAATAAAAATAGGAGCAGTAAACTTAATCACATGATTAAGAGTTTACTAATTGAAACACTGTTTTGAATATTTTGATGAATGCTACTCTGTTTCAGTATTGTATTAATATATATTTTGTTTCAGTGTTCTATTTCCCTTGATTTTTCAAGATAATAGTGTTCATGAAGTTACTAGAGCGTATTTAAGTGAACAATGAAGCTACGGATTTTTACTTTGTGGAACACATCCAGAGAAACCAGTTCATAATGGTTTTGACTGTAGATTTCTTGCTTTCAAGGCACATCCTTATTCTCATCAAGTAATCTTATGCTACCAAATGCTTCATACATCATATACATATTGTTTTATGTAGGATTTTGCCAAAACGTAGCAACATTGCATCATGCTTGTCTTGTTCATTAGCTCAAGAAATAGATACGGAGTTTGCAATCTATGTTTGATGCATAAGCCTAGCTGTTAAATTTTATGAGACTGGCTAGAATGGAGTCATGAAGTTTCATTTGTTCCTTCAATATGCAGCAGTAACAATTACTAATTGTATGGCTAACTATAGATATACAAGACCTGATAATGAATATGTCAAAAGTGTCACACTAACTGTGATTTTGCTCCTCTCTCTCATGCGCACACTAAATTTGTTTGGTGGATATCCCTTAGTTCTATGACCTGTGTGACAATGTTTTTGTCCTTTATGTGATCTTCATGCTTACCTCACTGCTTTCACCTCCATGGCTGTGGCTGAGTTATTTCCATTACGTGAAAAGCATGCTTGGAAGGGTGTGCTGTTGGGCTTGCTTTCACAATCGCAAACATATTTTTTATATATATTTTTTTTAAAAACTTGAAATACGTATTATAATACAAAACAGGTTCACAAGCACTGGTCCCAAAAAGTAAGCTGCTATGAATGGAATAGTAGAGTAATTTTTGTGGCAAATTGATATTATTTATAAGCATGTAATACTTACTTATTTTCCCCTCATATCCATTTTCAGAGTTCTCTGAATTTTGGTGAGTTCTGTTGTCAACTACATGATAAGTTAATAAAAACTTTAAAGAAGGAGACATCTAGAACGAAGGAGGACATTTTTTACTTGAACTGTTAACAGCACATATTTTTTATCAAGTGACATTTCCCAAACTTCTTGTTTACTTCAATGACATGTAAATGTTTATAAATATTTAACTGTTTACAATGTAACAACATTTTTATGATAATGTGTGTTTATTTTTCTGTATACCCAGTTTCTTCGTAGAGTTCCTCAATCTCGGTGCCATATATGTCACTTATTGTATAGAAAATTAATAGAATATACTTCCATACAAAATGGATGGTGTATGGGAAAACTAAGTATGTATTTTACATTATTTAATGGTCCTGAATCATGGGGGGGGGGGAATATTGACATGTATCTGTTGTTTTTACTGCATAAAACAACAAAGACTGTTCAAGAGCTACGTTTGTGTGGAAATGTCTCCACTGTCTACATCAGCTGCCCATTTAGAGAAAAGTGACAGTCCATGGCTATCATGGATCAAAGTAAATTCATAAACAAGGTGTTATAATCAGGGTTGCCAGCTGATGAAAATAAGGAATAGAATTGCAATCACTTTTGAATACATCATCTTACCTGTTTTCCGAATATGTAGCCTAAATAAACATTTTCACTTGCCTTTTCATCTTCAGAACAGTTCTTTCTTATGAAGAAACTACTAATAAAGCTGTAGATGAAGTTGTTCTGTCGTTCTTGTGCTCCATTCCTCAAGCATGTTCATAACATCACTGCGACCACCATGTGCTATTAAGAATTCTTTCTTGCAGTATTTGAAACCTGATTATATTTATTATCACTATCCTTCAACCACAGGTGAAAATCTTCTTCCTGTAACCATGACTTGCAAAATATACACAGATGTTTCGTCTCTGTATCAGAAGGTTCTTTATATTTACCACTTACCTTGAAACAGTTTGAACAGATCTTACAACAGTGCTCACACACCACACTCACTGAGAAGAAATAGTGCAGGGAGCTAGCGGTCACAAACAGGTGGGGAAGCAGACCTAGAATTAACATCTGTCCCACAATGCACTGTCATCAATGAAGGAAACTATGATATGGGCATTCAGAAACATAACAGTCAAAGAAAGCATAACTGTGAAATACAGACCAATTGATGTTCTGGTAAAGATTGTCACAGGACAAGAGACATATTAAGGCTCAGCTGGACCTTTGGCTGCTGCCAGGGCAGCTGTTTTCAAATTTTCCTCTCTCTTCAAAAACAGCCATGATATTTCAAATCCTGAAAAATTACACCACCTTAGAATTCCTTCTAGAGCAATAACGTGAATGTTCGTGTGGTTTTCTTTTACTGTTATCTAGATATTCTCAATAGTTTTGTGATTACTTAAGTATATTAAACTACGAGGGCTGTCCCATAAGTAGCGAGCCTAACCTAGAAGGGAACAGGATGGGACCACAATATCAACCTATTTTTCTACATAGTTTCCCTGCAAGTAGGATCGGGTGAATAAGGGGGATGTTCCAACAATTCGAACCCACAATCACAGATGGTTGCCATCACAACAAGGGATGTGTGAACATGTGCATTGTCCTGATGCAGATCAGAAGTTTTGGAACCCAACTCGCAGAAACATTTTTCATCCCCAACTGGTCATGCACAATGTGCTCCACTGTTGATTTTGACATCTTCAGTTCCTCTGCAATATATCACACAATCACACGTCTGTCTGCAAGAATAATCTTGTGCACTTTATCTACATTTTTTTGTGTCACCATCTCCACTGGCCTGCCTGGGCGAGGGCTATCTTCCACACTCACTCTCCCCCACTTAAATTCGGCTACCCATCTCTTCAATGTGGCAGAGGATGGAGCATCCTCTCCTAATGTTGTCACCATATCCTCATGGATTTCCTTGGGACTCAACCTCTTTTTCAACAGAAACTTGATCACTGCTCGTATCTCTTTTCTCTTCATTTTTCTGACATTACTCACTTAGCACACTTCTAGCTCCTGCCAAGAAGAAAGGGATGGTTAGAGCTGGACACCGCATTGCATATACACTTACAAAGAATTGATATTTCAAATCCCCAAATTATTTTCAGATTGACCTATGGGAACTCTATTAGGCTCACTACTTATGGGACACCTTTCGTATTTAGAATATCTGGATAACAGCAAAAGCAAACCACACAAGAATTCACGTCAATGCTCTAGAAGGAATTCTAAGCTGATGTAATTTTTCAGATTTTGAAATGTGATAGTGGTTTTTCAAGAGGAGAGGAAAATGTAAGAACATCTGCCCTTTCGGCGGCCAAAAGTCCAGCCTAGCTTTTAATAAGGGATTGTCCCTTAAAATCCAGAATGCCAGGCAACCCTGTGTATAATATGTATGAGAGGTGAATAAAAAGTAATGCTAAAACTTTATAACCTATCAATAGATAGCAACAACGGTGAACTGCAAGCACTTGCTTATTCCTTGATATCTTTACTTCATTTTATGTGTGGTGAAGGGTGAGTAATGGTAACTCTTGAAATGGAGACATGACGAGACCATTCTTTCGGGTAGCTTTAACAGTTTGTGGTGATGTAATGTCTCACTCTTAAAAGCATTACTCCAGGTATGATTCACAGACACTTAAAGCACATTTAAGTGTGAGTAACATCATTGGGCCAAAAAAAAGTTGAAGAGTGCAAACCAGCAATGGCAGATTTGTGGTGATAAGAAATTAAACTAACGTCCTAAGGAATTGTCATGAGATTTCCATTTCAAAAACTATATTTACTGTGCATCAGTGTTGCAATCTATTGATGAGTTAGAAAGTTGTAAGCCTCACGTTCCATTCAGCTAGCACATAACTTAATATTACTGTTGAAATTCATGGACAGGAGGCTTGACATTGTCAGCTCTTTCCTGAAATCATTCTTATTTTCCTAGAAGAGATGTTGACATGACTTATAATGTAATTCGTTTAAATTATAAAGATTATTTTCATTATAGTGTTTGTGCATTGTGCTATTGCTTTTTTTAATAGTCCTCTCCTGAATAATATCTAGCAAGAAAACCATAGAATTCTGCATGTGCATAGTTAGGCCAGACAATAAAATTATATTTTCACTTTCATAAAATCAACACACAACAGAAACTCTTCTTATCTCAAGAAATACATGTTTTGCCCAGTTATGGCGCACATTTGTAGCTTTTAAATTGCATTCCACAATGATGTACATATTGCCTTAATCCTGTTTTTCAAAGTTTCTTGTTCATATTTCTTCTCTTTTGAAAAATAAGTTTTGTGCATTTCCTAAGATTTCTGAGAGTTTGAACACTTCCTAGCATTTTTATACCTGAATGGGATATTCCAATTTTGAGGCATTATAATGCTTGCTTCTTGTTCTTAACTTAGCTTGATTAATTTTGTATGAGCATATAACCTCATGAATTTTAACATCTTGTAAATAAATTCACATATATTTGTTTTATGTAGCATACGGAATGAGTCCTGACTAGAACATATCTAGGATTGAATCACTCAACTAATATAAGAAATTTTAAATATATACATATAATATACATATTGTGATGTGCATATTACTCACTGCTAAATAAAGAGAAATCGTTAAAAAGATCAAAGATCAATTACTTACGTGTGTGAGTATGAAATGTCGATCAAAACAACGTTTCAGATGTCAAGACTGCCTCCTTCTTCAGGTTGATGTGTATACTTAGACACCTGACATGTTGACACGTTAAGAAAGTGTTAGTTGAGGATACAGGTAAAAGGTTATGGTAAAAAACACTTATGGAAAAGACCTCGCTTTGTAGCTGTAAAAACCTTCACACTAATAAAACCACGCATTTCCTAATCTAAAAACACTTAAAAAAACGTCCTAAGCGGCTGTTAGAAGCCACCTGGCCAGTGCTTGGGTGCAGCGTATGCTAAACACGGAGAGGGAAGCTACCTTCCCCTCCATAGTTTTCCCCTCTTGAAACTGGTGCATTCCCAGTCCAAGGTGAACTCAGTTTCCGCCTCGGCAGCCCTCTTGACCTCGGATGTACCATGGGAACCCATCTTGGCGTTATTATTTACGGCTTTATCCCATTTTTTGAAAAATGCAATCGATCTGTCTTCCAAATTACCGTTGTCTCTGATAAGTTTATTCCAATTATCTGTGCATATACAGGCTGTTTCATAAACATTTCTAACCAATTTGTTGTTAACTTTCCTGAAAACTTCTCTTGTTGCGATCTTATGTCCACTAACTAATATGTGCTCTGATAGTTCTGTTTTGGGTATACCCTCCTTTATATCCTTGTCGTGTTCACCCCACCTGACGTGCATGTCTCCTCGTCTGTCTTACGTATTCCTTCCCACATTCACATCCAATCTTATAAACTCTCTTTTGCCCTTCTGGGTTATCTTGCCTATCCCCTCCCCCTTTTTTATACCCTGTGAAATGCTTTTCGATGCTCCGAGGCACTTTCATCCCACATTTTACACCATATCCTCTCACTATTTTTTCAATTCTTTCGGAGACACCTTTTCGATAGGGGATTCTGACAAAATGAGTTTCATTTCCGCCCTTTCCTACCTCGGTTTCGTCTTTCTCTTCCTCTTTAATGCTGTGGGAGCGTTCCCTCCTAATTATTTTCTTAGCTTTCTTGGCCGCCTTTTCCATATCCAGTACTGTATATCCATTTTTTATACCCACCCTTTTTATCCATGCTTCCTCTTTTTCAACCTGAAGAAGGAGGCAGTCTTGACCTCTGAAACGTTGCTTTTGATCGACATTTCATACTCACACACACGAGTAATTGATCTTTGATCTTTTTAACGATTTCTCTTTATAATATACGCTATACCATTTCTCTAAGACTAGTGCTAGCTTGCTTTTGTTCCTAACATGAATCGTACATCTGGTTCATAAAATTGAGTTCTATACCAATGTTTTATCTTTGTATATTTTCTATCATTTTTTTTATGTTTTAAAATTAGAATACTAACATCTTTAAAATAGGTCTATTCTGTCTTATTTAAAGTTTTACGAAAGTAGTAAATTGTGTTGGAAAAAAATAAATGCATGTGAATACTTCTTCCATTATTTTGGGGGGAGGGAGGGGGCAGTGATTTAATCCCGTTAATTTTCCAGTCATGATCTTAAGGATATAATGATTTGTATTAAGCTACAATGAAGGTCCAAGTAATAGGAAATTGTTGAGTACTTACAATACTTTTTCATTCACAAGGAACACTATGTTTGATTTTAAAAACTGAACTATTTTTGGGCATATATGTGAACAGGACATTATGGTACCATTTAACTTTGACAGTGATTTTTTTTTTTTTTATTGTCAGTGGAAATATGAAACAGAGGTTGTTGTCTATATTAATTTCAAGATCAAAAACATAAAAAATATCAATTGTGAATCAGTTGAATTGAGAATAAGTATCTTCTAAATTTAAAATACTTTTGCAAACCAAAATCTTTGTCTAAAAATGTTTACAGACTTTGTAGCATGCCAGACCATCGAATCATGTAATAGTAATTCTATAAGACTAATATTTAAAAAAATGTAGAAATAGCAAGAATGGTTGGATTTATATGTAGATAGATATAGTCATAGAGCCGCGGTGGTCTAGTCGGTAGGGCATCTGACTGCCATGCGGGAGACCCAGGTTCGATTCCCGAGTTGGGTGATCTAAGGTTGGAATTTTTCCAGCCTTGTCTCTGCATAAAGCAGCTCTGGGGCTCACCCAGCCTCAAATCATTGGGTATCTGGGGGCAACCCTGGGTGATAAAGGTGGCCGGAGCATGGTGCTCATTGCTTCACCAGAGATCGAGAATGTGTGGAGCCCTTCCTCCACATCCCCTAAATGTGCCCTCATGGCACGGTGCTGTATGCACAAGGAACTTTACCTTACCTATTTATAGTCGTACAACTTTTAGTAAAAACTGAAATAACAGTAAGGAGATCAGCAAAAGTACTGTGCCTGTCCATTAATAATTAATTCTATAGCATGTAGTAGTCTGAAAAAATTGTTATACATTACATAGTTACTTCAATACATTTCTTAAAAAAATTATTTCCCATCAAATTCACAAATATCATAGAATATACATATGTTTAATTGCTGTAGTGTATAGGCATCTCTTCCTAATGGTATTCTATATTTAGATGATGATTGGCTTTCTTGAACTGTACTACTAGTGTGGTGGTTCCGTAGCATTTTTTCTGTACATTTATTTTCGTGAATATAGTGGAGGGTAATCTAACTAGCAACTCATTTGTAGGAGTAAGTTATGGCATAACTTGAATGAACACTTAATACTGAATCTTTTCGGATATTATTCAGAACCTAGTATAAAATCGAGTATGATTGACCTTGAAAAAAGTAGAATCTAAAACAAAGAGGTACGGTGAACTTCTGTATTGGTTATATGTATCAATCACGCTTGTACATCAAACAGTTCTTCTAAAGTAAATTGTAGATTTATCCAAAGGTTACACAATTTGTAAAAAATTAATTTTTCTAAACCAAAGTACCAAGTTTAAGTTCGTAAAAATCAGTAGGCTAAATTTGGAACCTTATGTTGTGAGGGTTTAAATTTAAATCAAGCATAACAACAACATTTTAAGAGTCCAGCAATTCAAATTAAATATCAAGTTGCAAAGAAGCATTATAAAATACAGTTTAATACTCATTCATTAGAGCTACAGCACCTTGAATAACGTAGTGTGGAAAATGGCACGGTTCTGGGATCTGTGGCTGGTTCCACTCGAATATGATACCGCTAGAGGTGCTGGTCTCGGTGCATGGTATTTGTCTGCTTATAATGTAAGTAAATGCAGTTTTTGCTGTAATGTCTGATTGTTTTACATGAAGCATTTCTATGAATGTAATAATTGATATGATACAGTGGTCGCGAAGATATTAATGAAGTTCCATACAGTCAACCACGTCCTGTTATCGTTATACTTTCATTAATAATACGGGAGAAAAAATATGTGTGGGATGCTCTTTGTAACTAAATTTTTTTGTATGAATTAGGTTCATAATTATTATCATTATCATCATCATTTCTTTTAAAGATATACACACTGAAGCATTTATATTTTTTTATATTTACTGTCTCTTTTCTTCCGCTTTAAACTAATCGCAGCAATGATGATAATGATGATTGCATGAAAGATAAGGGAAACCCACAAAACGTCCTTAATGCCATCGACATGAGTATAAGGAAACTTTCAGACCAATGGGACAAGCGACACGTGATGTTTACACTGATGTGACTAGTGACACAGACACTTCCAGTCTGTAAAATAGCATTCATTGCGCATGAGGGTCGAAACAGCAAACGACAAGTTCATATGTCGTATTTGCATGCTACTTGTTACTTCGGTCGGAAAGCTCCTTAAAGGAAGGGTGCTCAGACCGAAGCAACGTGCTACAATGAGAGTTCCCAACTAAGTGACATGCGACAGCCTTCAAGAGGCACTTCAGATCTAGGCAACATGATAAGCCACACGTGTCGCTTTGTCGCTTTTGTGTCGCTAAAACTGGGCCATTTCCTCAATAGCTTGCAACGTGTTGCTGTGGTTTGTTGTTCGCGCATGCGCGATGCAATGAGTGTCTTGCTTTAGGGATATTGCGCACCAAAGCAGCACGCGACACTTATCACTTGAGGATTTTACCAACCGAACGCTGGCCTGTGCTGCCCGTCATGCCTTTACAATGTTAAATGTTGCTCTTGTTGGCTCGTTTCCAAGCGACATGTGTTGTATCTTGCTTTGGTATGAAAGTTGCCTTGGTCCGAAGGACCTGTGTTGCTTTGGTGTGAAATCCTCGTATCGTTTGTCGCATGTCGCTTTGGTCTAAAATTTCCTTGAGGAAACGGTGCAGTCAGAGCTTGTGTCCCTACAGTTCGAAAGGCTGCATTGATTACCGACTCCTCGCTTTCAAGCGACACTTGTGGTTTGTCGCCTCGGTATGAAACATCTATCAGGATACTATTTATATTCTAATAACATAGAAAAATAAACTCTAGTACACAATCCAACACCTGACGTCCAGAATCACATTGCGATGTTTTTCTTGTGTTACACATGCTATTTATTTATTAATTTTATTTTACTTTTCTTTCCAAATTAATGCCATTTTGTGACTGCAAATCACTCCACAAATATAACTGTTTCCATCAATGCACGTACCGCCTTTCAAGACAAACAAATCTACATAATATATTCCAAAAACTAACTATGCCGCATTACTTTCATAAGAAAATTAGCACCGATACTGATTGCACTGCCATCTATGTTCTCATCCAGTTTCTTGTGTTGTTTTCCACACTACGTTATTCAAGATGCTGTAGTATAGCTGTGTAAGAAGTCTACATGACAGCAACCTACATTTAATTTTTTGCAGATCAAGTGATTGATTAGGTCATGGTAAATGCCTGCATGGTATCACATAATTGGAACACCTGTTGTCCTGATCATGTTAGCCTTATTGTCATCCCCCTCACAGGTGAAAATTTTAGGCATTAAATTTTTTCAATTGACATTTAATGCATGAGAAGACATTAGTCATAATACTTGTTGGCATTGTAATGCTGCAAATATAACAAATAGTTACTACTCACTAGACACAGCAAAATATTAATAAAAATCTAGGAAAAAACATAAGTTCAATCACTTTCAAAGTTCATTTAACAAATTAATATATATATATATATACCGTGCGTCCATTTCGATCTGCAGCCGAGAGATCGAGAGAAACGTGGCGGGCGGCGCTGACGGAGGTGCCGACATTTGCGGCCTGTAATGCCCGCATATTTTTATGGACATATGCAGACATTTATATAAATATTGCAAAACTAGCACTAACCTGTGTTATAAGAGTTGTTCAAAGTGATGTCCACCTACATTCACACATTCCTGGCATCGTTTGATGAAATTTTGATTCACACGCAAAAGTTCTTCTTCCGTAATTCTTCCTAGTTCTGCCCTTATATTGACTTTTAGTTCGTCGATGCTATGAGGGTTATTTCGGTAGACTCTATTTTTCAAGGTTCCCCACAAATAATAGTCACATACGGTAAGATCTGGCGAACGTGAAGGCCATAAACCTCTTGAAATTATTCTGTCATCAAACACCTCCCTTATAGCGTCCAAAGAATCAGCGGCGGTATGGGCTGTGGCCGAATCTTGTTGAAAATACCCATATTGTCTCTCATTATCTGATAACAACTGAAAAAACGGCGCGAGTATTTGTGTGCGGTACCTCTCTGAATTTATTGTGTCTTCAAAAAATATAGGCCCTATTATTCTTTTGGCACTTACAGCACACCACACACCAATTTTTGCATCGTGTAACGGAACTTCGTGTATTATTCGGGGATTTTCAGTGCTCCAGTATCTATTGTTCTGTGAACAAACATGACCACGCAAGTGAAACCATGCCTCATCCGAAAAAATTATTAACTGTGGATCAACAATACCATCTACAATATTCTGCAAAACCCAATTACAGAAATTTACTCTACTTACGTTGTCAGGGGGCTGTAATTCTTGCACTATAGAAACTCTGTACGGTTTTAATTTTAGTAGCTTAGTGGCTGTATGTGCTGATGATTTTGACATGCCCATCTCCTGTGAAACACGGCGTAGAGGTTTGTTTGGAGAACGTTCTAACGCTGCACCAATTTCATCGAGTTTTGCTTCGGTTAGAATCCGTCGTTTTTGCTTAGGTGTTTTAAAATTTAACGATCCAGTTTCTCGTAATTTAAGGACAAGACGTCTAACCGTATCTCTATGTGGAGGTGAAACGCCTGGGAATTTCTGTACAAATTGCCTACACACGTCTCGACACGAGTCTGTTTTCACGTAAGTGTCATACATAAAAATTCTTTGTTCTAACGTGAACCTTGCGGCTGGCATTCCAATCGTCTGACTGACACAACACACATACACACTGCAATAACACAAACAAGTAACGGCAAGTAACCAAGAATAACACTCTTACGCACAGTACGAAATTAACACGCTCTTGATTTACATCTGCCTGCCACTATATTCACAGCTCTGTAGTCGTGAAGGAACAAAAAACTTGAGCTAGGAGATTTCGGATTGCAAGGAAGCTCACGAACACCATTAGCTTTTAACGGTTCGTCTGCAGCGTAATCTTGATACAGTGTTGCACATTCGAAACCTCCAAACGATCCCCATCGACACAAAACTCTTTCAAGGATGTAAACTTAAGCAGGACGTTACTGGTCAAAACTATGATTAACTCTTAATATGATTTCTAAAGCGTATTTATTTGTGTATATAAGGGTGGAACTTGGAAGAATTACAGAAGAACTTTTGCGTGTTATAACACAGGTTAGTGCTCGTTTTGCAAGATGTCCACAAAAATAAGCGGGCATTACAGGCCTCAAATGTCGGCATATCCGTCAGCGCCGCCCGCCACGTTTCTCCCGATCTCTCGGCTGCAGATCGAAATGGACGCACTGTGTATATATATATATAAGCACTGCATATTTTTTGGAGAGGGCAAAGTAACTACAGCGTAAAGTTTTAAAAATTGTGTACTATTACACCACAGTGATATTTTATGAATAGTGAAATACAGTACATTGGTTCTGGGGATGATGATAATAAAAATAATTTATCTTGGAAACAAATCATACAGAACATTGGACCTTTGCTGATGAGAATTGAAAGGGAAGAATGGAAGAATATGAGTGAACAAGCAATTATGAATAAATGTGTTTTTTTTTAGTTTCTGCAATAATAGTAACTATATCTGCATGATAAACTCACTTTCACTACACATTCAAACTAAATTTCCAATACAAATTACTACTGGGTCATTCCCACTACACGCTCATATTTCACTTAGTTTTAACAGTATTTATAACAGTTCATCACAATCACATTTTTCTCACGTATCAGAAAAGAAGTATACAAGATGTATTATATATACATAACATCTGGGAGATAGACCAGGTATAGTTTCAGCATTTGGAAACTGGAAATAGGTACTGGGACCCCATTGAAGGAATTCATTTTTTTTATCATTTGTTATATCAGTGATGCATTTCCTCGTGGGGAATCTCACTGTAATATGAAACTTCTCTGTAGCTGTAACTACATGTATAGAAGATAAACAAGTTTCAGTTGCATGGGTTGACAAAAAAAACTGGAGTATTAAAACATTACCAATTTAAGAAATACAGTGTTCGTTTATGTAATTCTTGTGATTTTTAAGTGCTCTACTAGCAATGCATGCCATTAAGATATATATACAGTAGTGGCATTAATTCTGGACACTTTTAGTAAAATGTTATTTTTTTAAAAATCTCGAATGTATAAACTATATTCTGTATAGAAATATTGAACAAGTTTAAATGACATCGTTCAGTAACTTCAATAATTGCATCTGTGTGCAGCATTGTAGTCTGATTATTATTGTTATTGTTATTTTCAACCAACAGAATGCTTGTGTGCGATTGTTGTACAGGAGGTCAACTATGAGCATCATTCACTAACTTCAAGAATTGCATCTTACTGCAGCATTGTTGTCTGATTATTGGTATTTCTGTATTGTACTGTGGGCCAAGTGTGAGCTTCATTGTTTACAGCAGTTGGTAACTGACTTTTGTGAAGTGAACATCTTTTAGGTGCTGTATGTACGTACATTACGTAGAGCAAGTTGAACAGTGTTACTGAAATTGCAAATAATGGCTCCTAACACAATAATAACACTCCTTGTTAATGATTTTTCAATGTTATTTTTGAAAATGATTTTTCAGAATGTCTTTGAATTTCTCATAATTTTACAAACATTTATATACAAATTATCCATGTTATATTCGACGAAATATCATGTACAGTGAAAGGTGTCCTGCTGAAAGATGTACCACTGAATGTCACCCCCAAACAAATCACGAATAGTGGGTAGCAGTTTTATCTCTTAAGACCTGTTCTTGGTATTTTTTAGCATTAATGTTGCCCTCTAACACTGCTAGGTGCCCGACACCATGCCTTGCCATGCTTCCCCACATCATGACTTTGACTGGATGCTTCATAGTGGTGGTGGTGCACTCAGGTAGCATGTCTTCACCTGTTCAGTGACGCACAAACCTGATGCCATTACTTCCAAAGATGCTGATCTTGCTTTCATCGCTCCAAATGACTTTACTCCAATCTTCTTGTGTCCACTCCCTGTGTGCTAATGCCCAATCCACATGCTTATGTCTCTGCTTTTAGTTGAGATAAGGCTTCTTTCTTGCGACCCTCGCTCGTAAACCATTTTCGCAAAGTTTTTGTCTGGCTGTTCAGTCAGAAACTTCTACCCCATAAGTTCTCAGATGGCATTAACATATTTTGCGGAACGCCAGCAATCTTGTAGAGAAATGCGGCAGATTCTACGACAGTCGTGAGAAGTTAGTTTTGGTTTCCCGCCACTTCTTGGAGCAGTTTTTTGTGCTCTCAGTTGCTTCATACTGCATGCAAACAACCTTTTCGCTATTTCTTCATTAGAATTGCCTTCATCACGAAGTGATACTTCCCTACTTCTTTTACTTGGTGACCAATCAGCATGTTTTATTGTGTTAGGAGCCATTATTTGCAATTTCAGTAACACTTTTCAATTCGCTCTACGTACCGTACGTACGTACAGCACCTAAAAGATGTTCACTTCACAAAAGTCAGTTACCAACTGCTGTAAACAATGAAGCTCACACTTGGCCCACAGTACAGTACAGAAAATACCAATAAATCAGACAACAATGCTGCAGTAAGATGCAATTCTTGAAGTTACTGAATGATGCTCACAGTATACAACAATCGCACACAAGCGTTCTGTTGGTTGAAAATAACAATAACAATAATAATCAGACTACAATGCTGCACTCAGATGCAATTATTAAGTTACTGAACGATGTCATTTAAACTTGTTTAATGTTTCTATACAGAATATAGTTGTTACATTCAAGATTTTTTTAAAAAATAACATTTTTCTAAAAGTGTCCAGAATTAATGCCACTATTGTGTATATATATTATTATTATATGTATTTTAAGAGCAATTCTTTTTAGTAGTGAAATGAATCAAACTTTTGGCATTTTAAATGCCTAACGGGATTATATCAGGTCATAAGAACAGTACTTTGTAGTACTGTTAAGTGTGAACCCAGTTTCTAGTTTTTGAAATGGTGAATCTATATACCTAAAGTACTTCAGACATGTTCCACAACACTCTTGGCATTACACACATTTGCTTGCGTTTCTGACCTGCTTGCATGGTAAGATACAGAAGCTTGCTGTAGATTGCTCTCTTTGTTTATAACCTATGTCTTCTTTTTTTTCTGTTATCTTTTAACCTATGTAGTCCTCACACACTAATGAGGAGGCAGGCACAGACTTGCAGATTGAGGATGAAGCGATAGCTGTGGCCTCACCTGACTCACAGGAACCTATTCCACAGGGGGGGCTGCAGTCCCCTGTCGCATACGAGGCCCGGATGCCTGTTCCCGTGGAGATCGAGAGCATCCGATACCGTGGGGAGCATAGGCACCATGCAGACAGTGACACTAACCAATATAACTTTAGACCCCAGCCCCAGTATACTGACGGAACTCATAACGGGCAGGTGAGTGTGCATTGGTCGTCGACTGCATGCTGGTTTGATGTTGTCTTTGGGATGTGGTAACGTGGGCATGCTTTTTGTTCTGAATTAAAGAGGCATGCGAATGTTATTTTGACTTGCATAATGTATTTACCAGTTGTGTTCCTCGGCCTTCCTCGTTTCCACTCCTTTCCTTGCATAATATTTGGTGATTGTTGCATTTCAATGATACAGGAATACAGTACACTGCAAAAATTAGTAATGTTTATATTGAGGATGGGAGGGATTGAAGATTAACCTATTGCATGGTATTGGATAAAATTATATTTTGTTTTGAATATAACTAAACTCAACTCTGGCACACCACCACTTTGAGTTGAGGCCCAAGGGATGCCAAGCACATGGTCAGCATGTTGAGTCCATCACTGGTGTTATAATGCTTTCAAGTTGGAATTTTCGTAAATAAATATAAAGTTGTACTCTGATTTTGTGGACTGTCTAACAAAATGTAGTTTTGAACTCACCTCATTACATACATTAAGGAGGTGAGTAAACAGTTCAGTGTCTTCATGAAGCATTTGTAAATTTATATCTGATCAGTATAATATCTGGCTTTTAGTATGGGTAAACTCTATCAACATCTGCAAAATCTTGTATTGGTGTTATCCGTAGCATATTTATTACACCTAATACCACTTGGAGCTAATGTCAGCAGTCTTACCAAATCTCGTATTGGTATTGCAAGTGTACCCTATCAATGTATGAAGAATTTTACCTAACAAAATTCATACCTTCATATATGGGAGTATCAGAATTTTAAAATATCATTCGTTCAGAGATCCAATCAGTTTGTGACTGGGAAACTCAGAAGTATCTTCAAAATTTTGAAGTTTCAGTTGAAATATTTTTTTCAAAACATCTCACACCTTTTAATTCATTCATGCAAAAAGGTAGGAAGCAAGGGACTTGACAGTGTATTTTTGCCACCCTATTTGTTTCTGTAGAGTGTGTGACTGTCTAGTTCATGGAGCACCAAGCTTGTCCTCAAAGTGTGTGTGGGCACCTGGAGGGTAAATGTCCAAAAGTGGAAACAGATTTACAATCCTATATTTTTTTTCTTTCTTCCCTGTACAATCCTATTTATTGCTCCATTTTAACCTAACACTGTGCATATGAATGGTAAAAATATTAACTTTGAAGCACTCTTTAATTCAAAGATGAAATTATGAATTGTGTAAATTTCACTTACGGTAATGGTGCCTGAAGTCATTATACTCCAGATCTTTGAGACTTAGCACTACCACCAGTCTTTTTCCAATAATTTCCTTGTAAACAGTCTTTAAACACACAGGTAAATAAATCATCCATATACTATTTTTTTAAAAAAATATTTTTGGTTAATATCTTCAGAAGGTCATTGTGCTTTCTCTCACATCAATTCATGTTATCATTATTTTGTTGTGTCCGTCATATAAAAATCATTAATCATAATATCTGAAAGTTTATGATAATTCTCTCCCTGCTTTCTTGAGTTCATGGGAAGAATAATTTCCCTGTGTTAATACACAATGTGCTTTCTTTCCCGCAGAACACAACAAAAGACTTCCCAAAAATGATTCTTCTGTATCATATATACACCAGCTTCGAAAATGTTTGGTTAGCATGACACATTGTGAAACCAGGGATCCTTAGTTCAATTCACAATAAGAATTCTTTGTTGTTTCATCCATCCTTTGTCATCATCACAATTAACTAACAATTAGGTAGAAATATTGCATAAAGTATTTATACTGTATCACATGTAGGCTGATGCAAAGAAGTGATAAGTTGCATCTTCTGAATTTTCTTAAAAGGATAAACCAATTTTCTGTGAAATGCAATGTAGCATTTTGCATATATATCTGCACCACCTATACCATAGCCTGAGGATATACACTTGGATACTTTTTAAGGATATAGACATTTCATGTGATGCACTAGCTGCACATTCCTGCCTGTCTTTGGCCAGCAAATAAATGGCTTGTCATCCAGAAAGTCAAGAATTAAGCGACGGTTCTCTTGTCTTCATAATAAATTCACTTGGTGTTTATGCTTCTTGTGCATAATTTCTGTAATCTCGTGATGTTTTTATACGCTGCACTTTCAGCATCAGCTTGCAGTCCTAAAAATCATCAATAAGCATAATGCTAACATGTGTTTCTCCCATGTAGGGCAATGAAGATCCACGCCATATAGTGAATCAGCATTATGAACGGACGTACAAGCAGGTGCAACAGCAGATAGCAAGTGCATCTCAAAGACTTCCTGCAGAGAAAGGCACCAATCACCGTCCATATCCTTCTCGACCAAAAACAAGGGTAAGAGTGGATAGTGCTAGTAGTTGCTTCCGTAGTATAGTTACTAACCATCAGAAGCAATGTTCCTTTGCTAAGTATCCTGTTTGTCGTATTAAATGTGAGATACTCTTGGAGTAGAGCCATTGTAAACAAAATATGGGATATTGAACAATTTTTAAATTTATTAATGAAGCACCAGGTGAAACACACAATACACTGATAAAAATTTATATAATTTATATGAGTCTTCACACCTGACAGATCAAAAAGGAGGAGCATGTAAAACAAGTTGCATCTTAATGTTTAGTATAAACCTTAGAGGAAATCTCTATGATTGCTGTATTGCAAGATCTTTTTCCTATTTCCACTTATTTCAATGTTTTTCTTAACTGTCATGGACATTGACTTAAGAATTACTTTTTTCCACTCAACTCTTTGCACCTATGTGAAATATAGATTTTTTTTTAAATCCAATGTGTGCCAAATGCATAAAAATACATAAGAACATCCAGTGAAGAAAGAGGGAGAACAGCAAAGTTGTCTGTAGTAATCTGCCATCTTGAACATGGTTCTTCAATTTCCCTGTTTCTCATTATCCTTCCATTTTGTTTTAAGATATACATCAGATATTCATAAAACACCTCTGCTGTATGTGTATTTTGTATGCTATTTCTGTGCTATTATAAATTTTAAAATGTATTTCCCAGCTGTGAGAGGCTAGAATTTGATTTTATGTTCATTGAATTTCCATGGTGATGCTATCAGTAGTTTTTGCTCATTTCATGAGAAGCCATCCATGATATTAGTAAAACTCATTTCCATCTAATGCTGAGGTCCCTGGTTCATTTTCTAGCTGGACTGAAATTTTAAACTGGAAACAGATAATCTGGTGTTGAGGCAAATGGCATGTGTGTAAATGTTGCACATTCTTAATTTTGAGTCAAGAGGGGTGGTGGTGGTGATGTTAGCACCAGGCTTCTGGTACTTTTGAGTCCTCTTCCAGATAACCTTCTGATACGAGGCACGCTGATCCTTAGAGCTTTGGAGTCAACCGTATTGTAAAATGCCAGGCTTCACTGAACTGAACATTATTCAATATCACCAGCATATGCAGGATTTTTTTTTTCAAAGGGAGCTGG
Source organism: Lepisma saccharinum (assembly GCF_977018435.1). Taxonomy (NCBI): domain Eukaryota; kingdom Metazoa; phylum Arthropoda; class Insecta; order Zygentoma; family Lepismatidae; genus Lepisma; species Lepisma saccharinum. The sequence continues at coordinate 30,130,629 of NC_139249.1, read as the reverse complement.
AACTGTAAATGTGGATATTACATAGCTGCGTTACGGCGAAGGGTGGGGATACAGTATAAAATATTTTGAAAGTACCATTTTTATCCTTCATTTTACAAGTTGTTCAAAGACATTTGGTAATAGGGGGTCGTTTTAATGGGAGCTTGCATTTACTACTAGGTTTTTTTTCCCTCGTCACAAAATTTTCGGAGGGGCTGGCTCATCAGCTACCTTCCTGCGTGTGCCAGTGTTTAATATGGCTTCGGATTTGGAATTAATAGAGAAGTTGGATATTTACTAGGGCAGAGCTGGTATCAGTATCAGAAAGTATTTGTTCAAATTTCATCACCAATACTGACCAGTGCTTTTCTGGAGTTATCCCATGGGGTCCACAAAATGACCAGAGTTGCATAGTTCTCACGAATTTTCTGCAACATACGTTTAAAGGAAGTGTATTTTGTGGTTAAGTAACATTAGAACATTCCGGAATAATTTTACCAATCTGATATTTCTATAAATAGCCTGTAATTAAGTGCAAAATGATTACATTATTTTAATGGGTATAAATGTACAGTCAGTAGGAAATAGCTGTTGTGAGAAGATCTTTAAAGCAAATCCTGAATTACTGATACTGATAAAGTACCAATATAAAATTTACCAATACCGATATTCTACTGATCCAATGTAAAATTCCAAATGGCCCTTGAAAAACCTTAATGGTTCATTGACCTCCTTAAATTATGTGTATTAGTAGATGACAATTACTTTTTTAAAAAAGTAGGGAATGAAGATTACATCTTTATATTTGTGCTGAGCCATTACCGATGCTGATGTATCATCATAGACTAATCTCAGTGGTACCTGTAGGATCGGTAACGAGTATCGGTATCAGTTCAAAGTGGTATCAGCTCAGGCCTAGTTTATATCCATAAAAATTATAACACAATGACAGAATTTTGTACTAAATTATATGATATTTAAGATATTTATAGGTATTTCAGATTGATAAAATTGTCAGTAATTTTGCCGATAAACTGATACATCGATATGCCAAGATCAATAGAGCATCAATTCATGTGTGCCATCCCTAGTAAAAGTCACGCGACAACCCATGATGCAAGGTTGTTTTTCAGGGTTGGATGTAAGTTGTAGAAATTTCAGCATGTTTTTCTATGAATCCCTAAGAAGGGCAATGTACTGCACAATCCATGTACTCTAGTTTTGTAAAGTAAAGGTATAGTATAGATCCATAATCCTCTCCCCCACCTTTTTTTCCCAAGCAAAAACTATTGCTGCTTTTCTGGGTAAGTGGCATGCCCTCCTCGGCCCCACCCCTTAGCATTGCCACTGTTAAATTACAACTCCGGCGATGTTTCAACAAATGTATCTAAGAATATTTTAAAATGAAACAGCAAAGTTTGTACACCATACTTTTGCCAAAAATTACGTAAAGCTAAAATATGGTAAAAAAATATAAAGTTTTTCAGACAATAAAATTAACGTTGTCATGTTCCCAAAAGCTAGATGAAGCAGGTTTAAATTCAGTTTGTCATGGTGAAAAAATTGAGTGTTGTGAAAATGTTATCTCCGTTGATGTAACTACGATTGTGATGGTCAAATGTGAGTCATTGTTTGTCAATATACTCCACAGAATTCCAACATTCTTTCGGCTGTCCTCTGTCTGGTCAAGGAACTGGATTACCCAAGCCTTGAAGTCGTTGAAATGGCAGTGAGGTGCCGAATGGATGAGCTTGAAGACTGATTTTCCTGTTTAGAAAAAGACAGATGTAAGTTGTGAAATCCACATGTGTTAGAAACAGGTAGCTTGCATGGTGAAGAACAAAGGAAGAAAAATATGAAATAAAAATAATGCAAATTCAAATAGAGACAACCAGAAAGGCCACTTTTTGTAGTATTTTTGTTAATTTTTGAATCATTTTTAGCAGTGTATTACAATGCCAAATGAACAAATTTTAAAATTTTAAACAGACGTGAACAATTAACTTGAAAAGTTAATGTTTGATGGATTTGTGAAAGATTTGTTAAATTGTTAACATTGAGTAAGAGTTTATGGATTTTGAATCTCATGTTTGTTGACACTATTCTGTAAATAGATCTATGTTACTTTCAAATGTACTTTACATGACTTGTTTTAAATTTTTTTTATGCATATGCAAATAATAAATTTTCTTGGTAAAAAAAATAAAATTCAGGCTTGCATTTGATTAGTAATTCATATAAAATACTTTATTGTAATTATCAAAGATTCTGTGTATTGAATGAAGAGATTTTGTGCATATATATAAATGAAACTTTTGGTTAATAATGAAACTGAAAATTTTGAGGAGGATGTTCCATGTCCATGTGATGGTATTCTTGTTCACTTGGCAATCAATCTTGAATCAGGTCAAACATTGTGCAGAATAATAAAAATATGTCATAAATGTTTTAATATATATGTGATGAAAATGATAAAAAATAGGAATAAAACTGGCATCAAGACTGCATTTAAATTTTTGGTCTGATATTTCACTAATTATTATTTCACATGCATTTGTCGTACCTTGCCTGTATCTTCACAACAATCGATTTACAAGCCATTGTATTCCATTTTTCTACATGCTTTTCCTTCTCATTGAGTTACAATTTCTACTGCATTTTATGGTTTTATTTAGCTTAGATATATCCAAAATCATCTTTTGAACTGTTACATACAATTGGTTGAAGAAACATTGCACTGGAAGATGAGTGTGGCTCTACTACACAGTTTCTTTTTATTGTTCAAGATCATTTTACTTGAATATAAAATATCAGTCTATAAACTGTAATGCAAAGAATTTCACCTTTAACAAAAACATTTCATTGTTTTTGCAATTATTTCATTTAATATTACAACAATGGAAAGGAACATTTAGCATATTTTGAAAAGAAAGTAGAAGTGGATGGTGAAACAATTTTTTTTATCAGTCACACTTCCAACAAAATCATTGTTATTCATAATTGAATACCTAAAAAGCAGAGAATATTTCTAGCCAATGAAATTTTAAGAATTTATAAGATAACAATGCCATAAAAGTGGATCAATTTTAAGCTTGTAAGTCCATATGTAGACAATTTTAACTTTAGATATATTAAACCAGTAACAGTTTTAAGATTTACTATTTTCTGACGTATGTAAATATAGCATATAGGTAATTTTGTACTCTTTTAAAATCCAGAAGACAATGTATTATCTAGGCTAATTGGTATAAAATATGAAGCATGTGTTCGTTACACGTAAAACATTAATTCTACTTGATCTAATATTCACATATTATAAGAAAGACATGATGCAGAACTGTATGCCATTATTGTGCTCCTCTAATGCAGATAGATTGAAGAGATGTTATGTTTGGAAATGCATTTGTTGTAGAAGTGTGTGTGTTACATTGTTACAAATTCTATACATTAACTTAAGTGTGACAGACATGGATGTTATTACCAAATGATCACATTATGGGGTATAATTTAACTTTTTTTTTATATTAAGTAGTTCAGATTTTTTTTTTTACATGGAGAATCATTGCATTGAATGAAAAATGGATGGCACTTGTGATGCCATCAAGCAAGCAAGTTGTGAACTGAAATGTCCAACGTTTGCAGTAAAACAATTGGCAAATGACTTAGAAACAATGTACATGTTTCCATTATCGCTCAACAACTAAGAATTTATATCTGCAATTTGTACACAATAGGGGAAAATGTAGATATACATTCTCTGCCCTGGAACAACTAAGTTGATTTTGGGAAAACTACTTATAATGATTAGGATACTGCATTCTAACTGAAAAGATAATGGATTCTCAGTAGCAGCACATTCGAGTCGTTTGTAGAGAAAAAAAACTACAGTAAGCAGGTAGACATGGCAACTAAAGATCACCATCTTTGATATGATCCCATGCAAGTTGTAATCTAACTTACCTGTTCTTTGTTCCCAATACATTGGGTTTCGTGATACAAATGTCTATGGTCTATCAGTTCAAATGTGTTTGTGCTTCAGTAATAATAATAATAATAATAATAACAATATAAATTCAAATGTTTTAGGAAAGTCTGGACTACTTAATGATAAAATCAGTATTATGTTGACCTCATATTAAGTTTTGTATCTGTATGCATGTGAGAGAGAAGAAAAGATATGAATAGAGGAATTGATAAGCATGACATATTTGACACTAAAGTTATATGTTTAACTAAGACGTGTTCCTGTTGTATTAATAATCTAGTCCTAATATTACAAGACGAACTGGCAGCTACCATAGTAACCGGTATTGTGAAACTCGGTGTTTCACTAGTACTTAAAGTTATATTTATTCAACTCAGTCATAATATATATGTGTTAACATGCTGAAGGTCAAAAGAAAATAGTGTTAAATAAAGCAAAACTTGTGTTGTTATACCATACTAGGTAACATTTTTGTTGTGTATAAGTTGGGGTGTGTATTTGTTAAAAATATATATTCTCTACTGTATGTTTAGAAAAGCTTATAAATGGCAAATAAGAGTTTTAGACTGTAGGGAAGAGCTCAAGGTATTTTCCCTGGTTGTTTTAAAGCTTCCCTTTGTTGAAATGTGTGCATATCTAGCAGTGATGTGAGAAGTAAAAAACAATGTAAGAACTACTAAAAGTATCAGGTATTACAATGTTTCATGAAGCACTGCAGAGGAATAGAAATTACAATACTTGTTGTTAAAAATTCATTGAAGATGCATAAATACATAATTGAAATAACTTCAAACCGTACTTCTTGCACTAAATTTCTATCCTGAAGCGTATGTTTTAACCCATTAGCATCCAGCATCCTAACTTGGCAGTTGTTTTCATGAATTTGTTTATGCATCAAATATAATTGTAAACTACTGGGAAACTATAACGGCCCCGTACCAAGATATTTTTTTGGCACTCTAGGCAGAATTGCAGTTTGCTCCCACTCCTCCTCACACTACCAAGCACTAACATTTTATGTGCATCCTTCAAATTATTATTATTTTTATTGTAATATATGCATGGTTTGTGATATTTACATCCTACAAATTTTGAAATGAAACAAAACCTCATTTAAAAATAATATAGGTTATATTTAAAGATTCATAGTGTGCATTTCTGATTTTGAAAAAAAAAATTCTTAATGTCTGAATAACATCTTTAAAAACGTACTATTCCTACTACTTTGGGAAACAGAAAATACCAGCATTGTTTTACCAAAATGTACTTCTGCCAAGTGTAAATTTCTTCATCGCATGCATTTGTTGTCTTTTTTTAAAAGGTAAAAAGGCTTTTGAATGGCACCCCCTCCCCTAGCCTGCTCCTCGCTATGGGCCTGAATTATAATAACAAAAGTTCACTTGTCCTAATTCAAGTAGCCCTGAAATAACACTTGATAATCCACATTCCATTTAAAATTCAGTAATAAATTAATAAAAAATGATAAAAAGTAATAAATTAAGAAAAATTGAACTGTTAATGGGAGTTTCCATTACGACACACCACTCCAAGCTTTCATTTCATTTTTGTTAATAAAACTCATAAATAGAGCATATTGCCTGCAACTAAACTGACACCAATGTACCAACAGGCATGCCATTTTTCCAGAAATAATAGCTGGTATCATTTAAAATTTATATAAATTGATTCTCATAAAGATTCAATATGCATCAAGTGGAGAACAAACATTACTTCATTTTGTAAGTGTTTAAGCCCTGATAACTGATAGCAGAGTTGCAACTTATTTCCAATCTCGCTTTCCTAATGTGTGGGGACAAAAATACTATGTTCCTACATGCAACAGGAGATGCTTTATTTAGCCGTCAATTAGTTTTTTTGTTTTTTTTTAATCCTGCATAAATTGGAAATAAGCATGATGGCTATTGAATATTAACATTACATAAAAACTGGTACCCAATACTAGAGTAGTCCCATCAAAAATTATTGAACTTAAAGCAGTAAATATCTTTAAGCATAAAATGTACTTTAGTGAGCCATAAAATATCTTGCAAGTGAATTTGCATTCAATTGTTGACAAGACTGGATAGTGAATGTATGTTTATGACTACAATTGTCCATCCCTGCCACAGTGTTAGCATGGGTTTTGTGATTGTTAAAGAGTGTTGATAATGTATGCAAAACAAATTCTAATATTTTTGTAATGAATAACTTTTGTATATGTAGCATTTGTAATGTGTTAATCTACTTTATCCTTAATTATTGATGTTAACAAATGAATATGTGTGCCAGCATGTTTCTTGTGTAATTTCTCCCTTATGATTTTGTCCAAAGCTTTATGAATTTTGCTTTAAGCTATGAAATACTTGGGTGGTAAAATAGTTCAAACTACGCTGGCAAGTTTGAGAATTTCAAGTGAACCTTCACCGTTTTGTTGCTAAAATTGAAGAGTGTGAAAAAAATCATGCAATGTTTAGTTTGTTCATAGATTCTTGTGAAGAATATTCTCTCTAATGTTCCATTTTTAAGTGAAGTTCTCTTTCTGCTTAGCGTTTGGTTTCTAGGTTCTATTCCACAATGGTGCATTTTGGCCTCCCCAATAGCATAGTGGTAACATCACCTTGATTTCAAAGGATCCTTGGTTCAATACCATGTGCAGACATCTAGTGGTCTGGATCCCACTTTAACTGTAGGTCCAGCCAGCCTCAACTAGCTTCTTCATGCATGAAGTGAACTTCAAACAAACTTTTCCCACCATTTGTCACAAGAGTGCATTGAATGTAGAATGCTTGAACAAGTCCTACAGGGTGTTTCAATAAAAAGGTAACTGAACATGGTGTGTTTTGGATACTTTGTTACCTTTTTATTGAAACACCCTGTATCAAAATCAACTAGTAATGTTGGTATTGGTACCTGATGCAGGAGTATCTGCACGCTGTGGTCCCAGGAGTCCGGGTTTGAACCAAAGCCTGAGCATGTGTGTTCTTTGTGAAGGTCTCTTCACTAATTACATCATATCATCACTCATCCTCATCTTCGCTATTAGCCAATAGTGGCAGAAAAGCAAAATAAAATAAACAAATCAATTAATCTAGCCTATCTACAAAGCCTAAAGCCCAAAGATTAAAATACAAAAAGAAAAATTAGTAAATGTACGTACATTGCTAATTTCAATTAGGAGAGTGGTGCTTTACAGTTTACACATCACGGCTCAAAATTCTGAAATTTGAAATGAATTTTTAGGTCTTTGATTTTCAGAGAAAGCTCTAAGAGTCAAATTAAAGTAAGTTATGTCCATCTGCTTGCCCATAGAGGGATATAGGAAGTTGTTCTTAACCTTAGTGTTGTAAAGATAGTTTTTTTGCTGAAATGTGTGAAGTTCACTAAATATTTCACAGAATTTCACATAACCTGCCTAACATTATAACATGTTTCAAAATTTGGTGATGTCATTGAATCAGAATTTATAGTACCTAAACAGATTCGTACAAGGGAGAAGTAAAATGACGGACAAGAGTGCAGAGTTCTTAATTGTTAACTTACTATTAGTTCTAGTACATTGAGTACTTGTTTATTAAAAAGATGCTAAAATTTACCTATTACAACTAAAAAAAATAATGACTATATTGGAGCAATTGAAGCGTTACATATGATCTATTTGTAAAATGAATTCCATGATTATAACTGTTTCTTTTGTTTGTGATTTGTTTGTTTGTTAGACCTGCTACAGTGTGTAAATAATATGTACTTGTGAGTACTGTTAGCAGGTTGTGCTCTGAAATTGTAATTTGATTGTCTAGCATCTGGTTGTGACTGACATTGTTCTTTAATGTAAATATGTAATAATGAACAAATGATTTTTTAATGTTTTGAATTTTTTAGTTTTACGAATGTAAGTTTCCTGTTCTGCAGTATTTTCTTCCTTAATTTCATTGCCATAGAGTGGCAGCTGAAGCAGCAAAATCACACAAAACATAAAAATACTGATCTATAATACGTACAAGGGTCACTATTTATATTTTAAGCCTTGGCAACACTGATTGAAGTTAGGCGCGATTTGACGTTTGCACGGAATCGTCTGGCATTATTGACCATAACCTACTTCAAATGTTTTGTCAATAGCTTCATTTGTGTTTGTGTTGATTTGGCACCCAATGACTTCTTCTTCTTCCCAAATGTCAAGAATAAATTGTGTGGACAACGATTTACGTCGGAGGAAGAGGCCGTTGATGCGTTCAAAAACCATATTATGGAGATGTCTCAAGATTGGAAAAACTGCTTTGACAAATGGTTCGAACGAATGCAAAAGTGTATTGACCATAAAAGAGAATACTTCGAAAAACAATAAAGCAGTTTTCAATGCCAAATTCCTGTTTTTTCATTGTTAGGCTCAAAATATAAATAGTGACCCTCGTATCAATATTATTGGAGATTTGCAAAATATTTAGTAAAAATTCCCTCCCTCGCTCTGCTGATAATAGTGAACAAGGAGATTAATAATTTTGCATACACCAAACAAAGCCAATTCGACTGCCATCTGCAGAACTCATGACTGACCGACCAACCAACAAAATCGAGCAAAATCAAGAGAATAACAATTATAAAAAATAAAAGAGTACTCACTTAGTTGATACTGCCCTGCTTCATACTCCAGAATTTTTCTATCCCTTCCACCGTATCAGACTTTTATTAGCATTATTACTTCAGTCGCTGCACATTTTGTAGCTTTGTTTATAGAATATTAATAACTTCCTCCCTTGCTCCGTTGTCAAAAAACTCAGCATCGTTAAATATTAAGTGTCTGTTTTTGCTGTTTATAGTTTTTCCCATCATAAACAAACACTTGATGCTGAAAGAGCAAAGTGCTTTTGATAGTGCTGCACAATTTGCAAACGATGCAAAGACCTTGATTCTTGTAGTGGAAGATGATGTCTTCCCCTCTTCCTCCCCATTTTCTCCTTCAACGCAGGATACCAAAGCACTGGATGATTTTTATCCCCCTACCATTATCGGAACAGGGTGAGATTGCAATTCAAATTTCTCTTTTAAAAAAATAAGTAAATTAATAAAATGAACAGCTTGCAGTGATGTTTTGGCTGCCTCGAATCCGTCACAGGGTCTCAAATGGAGAAGGATTGTAACACTACGTTCCAGGCATGACTGCTGGTAGTAACAACATGCATGCTGGCTGTACGAAAAGAGTCCCTATGATGGAAGCCAGAGCCAAATTCTCTTTCTTTCTTTCTTTGCTTACTGAAAACATTGACAAGAGGTAACAGTTTGAAATGTGTTTGTTGTAGCAGCCGCAATCTACACGAGAGACCGAGGTAGATGCTGCTCAAACGAAGCAAATGGCCAGTGAAATGGCATTGTAACATTAAATATTTTCAAGAAGATGATGTTTAATGAATAAGTATATAAAAAGTCATTGCATTACAGATTTATTTGGGTATGCATGTGCGAATAAGCAGTAGCTGCTCCTGTTATCATATCTTATGGTGGCATAAAGGCAAAGTAATAAATTTATAAATATTCAGAACAGCTTCAATTGCTACAGTATTGAACGACAGTGATTGATGGAATTGGCAAGACTATTGGATCAGTTCTAATTTAAATTTGTGGGTGCAAATATATTTTTGGCACCAAACTTTGTGTTGAGAACAAGTCATGTTGAAACAAGAGTTGCTTTTCTGGGAAACTGTATCTCATGTGTACTGCACCAAGAAGGGAATGTATTTTGGAATAATGTGTAACTACAGGAGCAATTCTTATGAACCACTCGATATAGTCTGTCCATGACTACATGCCCATTGCCAAGCATCAGTAGTAATCATGGGTAGAGTGCATTTACTGCCTTATTGCAGCTAGCTCTAGTTGGGAATCTTTGATAGCACAAAAACTGCCAAAACAAGTCAAAATTGCAGGAAAGTTTCATGCATATATCCTTAGCCACAGTAGATGAATCTTAGAAATATTGTTGAGGGTTCTAAGGAGTGATCCTTTGACAAGACACCCAAATGTCAGCCTCTCTCCTAGTACACCCTAGACTACATTTTGCAGGCTACGAGGCTCTGGCATCTGGATTTGCAGCCAAGTATAATCCTCTCCGGGACTTGTGTTTTCTCTTGTTCATAAGTGACTGTTCAACTCTTTATCATTGTGATTTGCCAAAAGTGGCTGAAAAGTGACTTTAATAAACTAAATTCAATCAAAAGAAATATATTTTAAACACAAGTTCATAAATAATAGAATAAAAATAGCATACAGTTTAAATTTATTTAAAGAAAACCTCAATAATATTGATAGATGAAGGAAATTAGTATATACATTTCGATGTTAAATGTCTGTCATTTAAATTTGCATCAGTAGTATTGATGGCGATTAAAGATTTCACAGCATATCATTGGTGATTGCCATATAGTTTCACAAACGTGCTCTATCACAAAACTTTGTCAAACACTCAAAATGGTTATTTCTTAAATTATAGATAATTGCTTATCTGCTTGCTGTTCATGACTTAGCATAAATAATATTCAGTGTCTCTTGTGGGCCTCTTCTTTCGTTGTATTGAAGATACAATTTACTGCTGATCACATTTTGTATTCTCATCATATTCAATAGTAGGGTAACCATCTGCATCAACACAGTACTTCCCGTTTGAACCTTGCTGAATAGGTTCGTAATTTCCATTTCCTTTGCATTTTAAATTCGTTGTTTTTTCAGCTTCTTCATAATATTTCCTATCTCTGGCACAATCTGAAATGCAAAAGTAGAAATACTGATGAATAGAAGTGATTGTTTCCATACTTACTTATTTCGTCCCTTTCCAACTCCATGCAGCAGGTTTTCTGGGTTTCCTATGCTGCTCATCTTATTTTATCTCTCAATCATATCTGATCATGTACAAGGTGGTTATAATTAAAGTGACGGTGTTCAGAGTGGTACAGCACGGGCTGTAATGAGAGTAGCAATCTGAAACTTCGTAGATATGCTAATGAAGCAATGCGCTCGCGAATTATGCAAAAAAAAAAAAATAGTTCCAAGTCTCGCCACCAGGGTAAAAAATGGCGCTGTAAGCAGTCAAAACGTGGAATTTTCCGTAACTCTGACGTCAAAGTCGTTGACATTGCCTAACCATTGTGTGAGCTCCCTGGTTGTTGTTGGTGACGCTTGTTGCTTTTTCCTTTAGTAATGTTCATGTAATTCGAATAGTGAAATTGTAGCGATATTTTATTACAAAGAGTATTGTTTTCTGCGATTTATAGTGTTTTTTCTATAACTATACCAAGTTTTGACTGCTTATAGCACCATTTTTTACCCTGGTGGCGAGAATTGGAACTATTTTTTTTTTTTGCATAATTCGCGAGCGCATTGCTTCATTATCATATCTACGAAGTTTCAGACTGCTACTCTCATTACAGCCCGTGCTGTACCACTCTGAACACCGTCACTTTAATTATAACCACCTGGTACCATTCTACTCCTTTCCTCTCAAGGTCTGTCTCATTGTACACCAATCTACCACTTCATTCTTTGTCTTTGTTAATTTTTCTGTTATTTGTCTTCTTCTTTGTACCACAAAAAGTTGCACACTCGTTTGAGTTGAAGTCCAGCTTCGTGGTCAGAAATACAGCTGAAGTAAGTGTTCGTAAAGCAGCAGTGTTGCTTACTATCAATCAATTTAACCATATGCAGGGAATTTTATGTCTCTCAGACTCAAAGAAAAGAGCTAACGGAAAGATTGCAGCATAAATATTAATTAACTGGAATTTCCACGTCTAATTGAAAGTAATGTAAATGCGAAAAATTAGTGAAAAATATATTTTAAAAAAAATGCATTTTTGACGTTTGTGAAGAAGTGGTTATCACAATGCGTTAGAATGCGAGGGCCCCGGGTTTGAATTTGGCCTGAGCATGGGTGTTTTTTTTTAGTCTCTCTTCATCATTGCGCGTGGCCGAAAATGGAAGAAAAGCAACACTAAATAACGAAAAAAAAAATGAAGGAATTTGAATAAGCGAGGCAGAAATAGTGCCGTTGTAATTCCTGAAAATGATGCAAAAGACAAAAAAAAACTTATTTTTTCTTTCAGAAAAAGTGTTATCCTAGACCGGGAGAAGGCTTGAAGAATATATAAATTCTTTCCCCATCCACTTTGGCAAACATAATCGCAAAGTCTGCACTGAATATGCAATGAGAAAAATAATAGAAATCCGAAGCAAGAAGTGTTTATGTCACAGCCAGGGAGGCACATGGGAAGAGGTACCCCTCACCACAAACACACACACATCAGTCATCCAAACTATTAACAATAAGTCAATGGTTGTCCTCTCATTTAACTTTAACAGTAAATAGAATTTTTGTAAAATGAAAATTGTCGGACTTTCCTTTTTTACACATGCACCTTGGTTTCGTAATGGAGCAAAAACATAGAATTGTGACTCGTAAAATCAGTACCGGCTGAATTAATTTCTCCGTAGATTCCAGAATAATGACACTTCTTTTTTAAATAAATAGTTTAAAAATAATATAATATATGTGCCGTTGGTTAATAAGATTCCTCGTCACATAGCAGAATCCACTATGTTGATGGAAGCTATAACATGATTATCATTTAGGGTTGGAAACTCAACTTCCACAAAAGCACGACTTCGCAACATTTTTCTTCATTTTCATGCACAAGCTTGACTTATATTCTGTCAGCAATGTGCACAGCGCACAAACACTATCTGATAAAGCGTATTGCTTTCAAATTAATGTAATTAGCGAGAAGCGACATCAAAAGTTTCGAACTGGACAGGAAAAGATACAATCTTATGGATAAATTACTCAAATAGCTTGGTTTCTTAACCGTGGCTTGTGGCCATGTCGGTTAAAGGCCAGTTTTCTAAGCTGAAATCCTAGGTTTGAATCCCCGTCTCTCCAAAATATTTTTTCTTACCAAATGGGTGCTACATAATGTATTTTATTCTCGTCACACCAATTTCAAGCCTGAAACTTTGTTATTGTTTGCGTGCCAATAAGAAAATATGTGTTGAAACTATTACTCGTTCAGAGAATGTGACTGTTACTCGAGACTACTTGAAATTGAGATTTTTTAGTTGCTGCTAAGCCTCGATATTTACAACAAGTGCTAAAATTGAAAATTGTTGTGTGATAAAACACACCATTAATGTTCTCAAGGGGAAAACCACTGAAATTAAATGAGTAAGTTGTGAGGAACATCAGCAGATGTATTTTAAGATGTTCCGTCATTCACGTTCACATTAGGAGCCATGTTGCACACAACACACACACGCAATAGTGCCACGATACTACAGGCTCTAACCGTCCTTCCACACTTTTAACTGCTTGGATCGGTCGATTCTGTTCGCAGGAGTGACTGTTCAAAAATCGGACACATATACGCAGATCGACCTGTATTGCATTACCATTACTTTGATTCCAAAAGTAACATATTACTTTGCCATACACTAGGAACATTTAACTATTTCTGTAGGGCAGTGAAGGTTTTAACAACACAATATAACATGCTTCATCCTAGTGAATAAATTCTCGCAGTTCTGAATATATCTAGGTAATGCGAGTAATGTATTGCAAAGTAACAAAATAACATTAAAAATTTCTCATGTAATTTCAGTAATGTGTTACAAATGCAAATGCCAAAAATTGCACAATAAAAAAAAGTAACATGGTACTTCCATTCCATTACTTCCCAACTCTGCAGGAATGTAAGTTGTTGAAATTGTGGACTAGAGAGGCCAAACATTGGCGTTTAGTTTAGTTTATTTGCATCCAAGGACTACCAGTGTGTACAAATAACAGTACATGGTAATATAGAACATGTCAATACTTATATTACAATACAATACTACATTAATACAGAGCATTCCCTGACATTCGCTACGAGACTCGGCAGGCCGGCGTCAGCGCTTGTCTTTCCCAGTGAACGGGGTCCACAACAGTCGTTAGAGTTGGCTATTAAAATTACAGTTTTCATATTGTGTACTAACCTTGACTACAGAAGGTGTTGAAAATGATGTCCCTCTGCTGCAACACATTCCTGCCATCTCTGAAGGAAATTGGCATTTACTGTACATGTGCAAGTTCGTCTACTGTAATTCTTCTGATTTCTTGTACAATACTCTCTTTTAACTCACGGATGGTGTGCGGATTGTCTTTGTATACTTTATTTTTTAGATTTCCCCATAAATAGAAATCGCAGGCTGACAAATCGGGGGACCTAGAGGGCCATAATCCTCTACTATTAACCCTGTCCTCGAAAATTTCCTTTATTAAATTCAATGTTTCGTCTGCTGTATGGGCAGTTGCTGAATCCTGCTGGAAATAAGCACTCTGACACTCAATATCGGTTAACTGTTCAAGAAATGGGGTGATTATTTGTGTTCTGTATCTGTCACCATTGATTGTATCGTAAAACATATAGGGCCTATAATCCTATGTGCAGTTATAGCGCACCATACGGCAACCTTCTCATCATGTAAAGGCGTTTCATGAATGAGATGAGGATTTTCTGTACTCCAGTATCTTGTTTTGCATTATAACATGGCCATGTAAGTGAAACCATGCTTCATCTGTGAAAATAATAAATATAAGATCCACAACGCCATCGGCAACACTTTGTAGTGGCTCTAAATGCTGTGGTTTTTGAAACACCCGTTTCTTGTGAGAGGCAGCTGATAGATTTCCGAGACTGTTCTAACCTTAGTCCTCTCATCGAGTTTTTCCTCAGTAAGTACACATGGGTTTTTCTTTCAACTTTTATTCAGAACTGACCCTGTTACTCTAAACTTTTTTATGAGGTTTAAAATAGTGGTCATGTGGAATGGGAACACCAGGAAATTGCATTGCAAAACGTCATCGCACTTCTCCACAATTCCTATTTCCGAAGTAACATTTGACAAGATAAATCCTTTGTTGTAATGTAAACTTTTGTGGTGCCATATTAAATCACAATCTTCAACACACGGATATGACACAACACAACTTCCGAGGGAGGATTATACTGGCGTCAGTCTGCAACGTCAGCAGAATGGGAAAGAGAGCGAAAAAAACAGACTGTAGCGTGCGACTGTCGCAGACCTCGTTCACCAGGAAAGACAATCGCTGATGCCGAGTCTCGTAGGGAATGCTCTGTAGATTTTACACATACAAATACAAAATACATAACCAAAAATTGTAGCTCGGCTAATTGGCAGGAATGCCAAAGACTCATGTTTGATCCCTGGTTGAGCCACAACTTTCACATAACTTTTCAGTAAGTTATAGTAAAATTGTTTTCTTATATCTTTTGCAATTCATATCATGCCTCCACTAACATGAGTATGTACATGTTTGAGAGAGAAAGTTGAAATATTAATCTGTTTTCTGAATGTTCTTATACTAGGAGGAATTTCTAACAATTAACTTCACCTGTTTATAACTAATAAGTTACTTACTGCAATCAACATTGTCTGCATCAGAGTTTTCAGTGAAAAAACTTTCTATATTTGTGTTATCTTTCCATCTGCAGTAGCACCTGGAAATAAATAAAATTAACTTGAACCAATTTGTTTATGTAACTTAGAAACTCTGCATAATTTTCATTGAAATCTTACACCAGAACCCAACCTTACCTCTAAAAATTGGTACTTTTCAACTTTCTCCAATTTGATTTTTAGCATTGTCGCATTTACATTACAAAGTCATTCATGCAATAAATAAGGATGAATGACTGAAAATACTGCTTATTGGCCTTTGTGAAATATGCAAGAATATGAACATTTTATCTGTTAGCATACTAAATTTCTTACAATTTAGCGTCGAATGATATGGGTACCTGGGGGGTAAAGGCAGTCAGGGGCGTGATGCTGATCACATCACCCCCACTCATGGCCGGATCAAGAAAGTGTGGGGCATTACCCCCACATCCCCTATACGCCTTCATGGCATGGTGCTAAGCACAGGGGAGCACTTTACCTTTTTTATCTAAGAATGATGATAATGCTAAGTAAAAAAATTGTTCTGATAGATTGATTAACAATATAATATTAAAAAAATGTACGTACATGTCTTCTACGGCTTTACTTCCATAACTTCCATCTGGATCACAAAGCATGAAACCGAACTCAGCTTTTGTTCCATGCTTTTGGAGTGCTTCTACTATCCGCTGCTGGCTGATGTAAGTGCTCTCACATTGCCTCAGGTATTGAGAACCAATAATTTTTCCGTTGTCTGTACAAGATAGTTGACAACATAATTAGTTATTAATCATGATCACTTTATTAATAACAGTAACTCTGATCACATTTCAAGATAGTTAACTGTAACTTGCAGTGACAGAGTTAATGTCTATATTTTGCTTATGACATTGTGTTTTCATTTGGAGATAATTCTGTAGAAGGGATAGAGATTTTTATTGTCTTTTGCAGTGTTATTATCTATTTTTATAAATAACATGTTCCAGCATTTCAAGAAGAGTATAATTGCTCCATTTTGTTGTTGATAGTTTCAGTTTGGTTCTGTAAGACTATTTTACACCTTTTTGTTCAAATAACAACATTCAATACAAATTTATTATTAGTAGTAGTATTATTACACAAAACATTAAATAACAAAGGGTACTTAAAAGTGGTTCTTCTCATACAACTTTGGTGTATTTGCACTTTTTGAACTTGCGTATATGTAGCAGTTGCTGTAATGAAATTTGCTATTTTATTCCCCAATGATGAGTTGCAGTTCTCCACAGCCCATGCCCTGTGATTTTGCCGCCCTGTGCAATTTTACTTCTTGCCGCCCCGTGCAATTTTACTTCTTGCCGCCCCAACCCCAAAATACGTACAAAGAAAACGTAATGTATGAACAACATCCATGGCAATTTCACATGGTATAACCAATTTTTAACATAATAAAATGAAAGAATACATAATATGAGAAGATAAGTTATTCATAAATAAGAAAATAATATATATTTAAGCCTAATAATAATAAAATATCTGTTGCATTTACTCACCATAGTTTCTGCCGACGTGCAGAACTCTCAGCTCTCTTGTTTGTTTCACTATTTCTTCATGACTATTTATACTGTATATAATTATGTATATTTTCCAGAATGTTGTACATGAAGTAACATATCTTCACTTCATCACTCTTTACAATAAACTATGTATGTACAATTATGTATGCCTCGTAAACCACGATTTCTTCATGATTACACTATTCACTTTGTACCTTTTCCCCCCTTAAGTTTGATGGATCTGCATATTCTTCATACAGTTCCACTACATCCTGAGCACCAACAAAAGGAGATAATGTATCACTTTTTTTGCTGAAATACACCATTATCATCAGGATCGCAATTAGAACAACCTGCCACGAGTTCAGAATCACCGGTTTCGATTTCTTCGGTTTTCACTACAAGTTTCAGAAATTTGTGCAATGCTCCACTTTGTTTTTCTATATTGCGCTCTTTTTCTCGTTTGCGTTTACGATATTCTGCACCCAAGAGGTTTTTTTCCCCTCTTATCAGATATACCTTAGTTTATAATTACAAATGCAACAAATATTTTTTTAATCTCTTACAACGACTTAACAAACCAGTTGTTTTAATGACAGCACAAATACACAATACACAACATACACTAACTACACTATCGTCACACCGTCAAGATTGTAAATGAGGTGCAACCAGCAACGACACAAACAGCAGATATTCGTACTTACTATTGTGTGTTGCGAAATTCGGCAATACCTATCATCACCACCTTTCGTCAAGGAATAATGCAGCTCTACTTCCGACTAACGAATGCGACACGTCAGTTTAACTCAAACCTCGATAACAGGAGGCAAGGTCGAAGGACTGGCGGACTGTTGAGCGATCAAACAATAGATAGCGTTGTATCTTGGCACCGCACACGCATGGTAGATGTTGCTTACCATTTTCACAGACAAAACAATAATAGCTGCTCTTGTAAAAGGACAACTAATATTTTCTTTCGCAGCTACTCTTTGCTTTTCTTTTCTGTTTCTGCTTTATACTGCATAGCATATGCAAATGGATTTAATTGGAATTTTCTCCGAACGAAGAAGACCAAACTGCCTCAAATAATGCAGCTTCCATTTTTTATACATTTTGCCGCCCCCTTGAGCTTGCCGCCCCATGCAAATGCATGTGTTGCACGTACTGGTTGTCCAGTCAGTAGGTCAGTAGGTCATCTGACTACCACATAAGATTTATGCATACTACTACTAATGATAATATGCATAAAATATTAATCAGCAACTTTACTTCTCGTCCATTGTGATAGGCAATTGATAGTGATCAACGTTCAATTATTTTTGTCTATTGCAATTGGATCTGACTCCTTCTTTGCTATTTTACATTAATTTCCTTGCCAGGGCAGTTGTTTTTTACAAATTTTGGCGATATTAACTTCACGTAAGTTAGATAATGAATACATGCTGTTGTATATCTATTATTTTACCATCTTTTACCTATTCATGTAATAATACAATATTAATTAATTTACATATTCAATTAATATTATTTTAATTTAATTATTATTTATTATTATTATTATTATTGTTGTTGTTGAGACACTTGGTCGGATTCCCCCCGAAATGTATTTTTAGATACATTCCTGCTGGCGGCAACTCTGGGATACTAATTACATCACCTTGACAAAATGGGAGAGAGCATGAACAGTTGAAACCGTACCTCCATATCCCCTCACCCCATCCATATACCTTCAAGGCATATTGCATTGGTCAGGGGGAAGCTTTACCTTTAATTTTTTTTTAATGGATGTTATTGAACATTGATTTGATTTTCAATGATATTATTTAATTGTTGTGTTTGTAGATCATTGCTCTACATGAATGGTTGGAAAATATTGGTTAGCAGCCTTGATGATTTCCAATCCATTATTTATTTATGCTTTGGTCTTGCCAGCTGGGTGGCTGAGCCCATTAAGTGGTCAACTTTCGATCTCACCACAGAAGTTCCTGGGTTCAAATCCTGTTCTCCCCATCATGACTTACCTCTGTGATAGAGTAGTTAGCACAGCATGGTATGATTCCAGATATCCTAGGTTCGAATCCCAGCCTGTGCATGGGTGTTCTTTGTGATTGTCCCTTCGTCACTCATCTATATTGTTCTGATTAGCCAACAGTGACATGGAGGCATTTGGCACAGTGGTTCGGATCCCACTTTATACTGTAGGTCCAGTCCCGATTTGCCTTACTGTGCATAAAGTGGACTTAAAACACCAAATCAACCACAACCACCAACTGCAACAGAAAAACAATGCTAAATAGTGTGTGTATACCGCGTGAGGCACCTAAAAGTACCACCTGAAATAGCGAAGAAACCAGAAACAGTAGCGATGTGAGGTTTGCGGGAAACAATAATATCAAATGGGGCTCGTAAATCGGAGGTATGGGGTGGGTCGAAAAATATCGACAAATGGGGCATCTGGAGCAAAGTCATATTTTTTTTAATGGAACGATATACAATAACATGCATAATATAAAAGAGCACACGCAGAGAAACACAACGCCGTTGGTCTCATGCATCTATAATATATGTATATACATACATACACACACACATACATATAGTTGATCTTGAGAAAGACACTTGTGTCGAAATGTTGAACAAATAAAAAGTATGATCAATCATAAAAGTACAAATTTTTACAGTATTATTTAATATAAGAGAGGACACTTTTTATCCAATTGCCATATTATACTACCTGTATCTGATAGAAGTTAAACTAGCATAAAGTGATGGTACAATTAACTTGCAATCAGCAGAGTGCCATTGAGCTTCTATCCCTTCCACTACATCTCCTTACACAGTGTGGCACATTTTCAGCAAGTAATTTTAAATGTTGCAATGTTGTTTGTATGTGACATATTCTCCCTTGTTACCTAGTATACCGCTGTTAAACCAACTTTTTCATATATACACATAGATTGATGGAAAATTTGAAGTTGTCAGACTTCTGTTTTTTGTTTACTTGCATGCCTGCATTTCTGTTTTATTACTATTATATCCAATTAATATATAAGGGATGTGCCGATATGAAATTTTGGCCGATACCGATAAAGTACTGATATAAAATTTACCAATACCGATAACCGATATTCTACCGATCCGATATAAAATTAGAAATGGTCCTTGAAGAACCTGAAAGGTTCATCGACCTCCTTAATAAATGTGGGTTTTGAGGTGACTGCAGTGCAAAAGAAATTGCATATTTAGACATTTACCTTTTTAGAAAGTAGGGTATGGAGATTATCCATAAAAATTACAACAAAATGGCAGAATTTTGCACTAAAGTATCAGATATTTAATGATATATCGGATCGGTAAAATAATCGGTAATTTTATCAATAAACCGATATGCCTATATCGGTCAATACCGATTGAGTACTGATTAATCGGTCCCATCCCTATAATAAATATATACAATAAATAATAATTATTGTGGTAAACCAGGTCAAGATTTCAGAATATGCCACTGTTAAATGTAATATGCCCCCAGGGGCTAAAAATTTGCAACCAGAGAGGTTCCTCCCTTAAAAATACCATTCTATCAGACATGAAAATGGTAAAAGATAGCACTAAGTAAGGAAGTCAGTCACAACATGCTTATAAGTAACTTTAAAAAATGGTATGTACTTACAGCAAGGTAACAGGGTCCATAAGCTTTCTGGCACCACAGCATATTTCGATTCTCCTGTTTTTTCCCCTGCACACCAACAGATCCCATCATCACATTGAAGTTCCTCGTAGTTCCCTTCCTCTGTGCAGTGCAAGGATATATCAGAACGAGTTTCTTTAAGCTTCTCAACTTCACGGCTACAAGCTGAAAGGAAATCAAACTTCATAGAAGAATAATAAAAAGATATGACAAACTAGCACAAGGCCTTGGCCTAACTTTCCTTTTAACAGGAGAAAAAGAAAGTTAAATGCTGGATGACCATAACAAGCAGTGTGGTATTTGTAGGGGGATGGGGCAGAATTCTCCCTCTCCCTCTGGATACTTGTGTCCCCCCTCTGCTTGACAATTTTTATCCCTGCAGGAGGAATGATATTTGGGTGGGAAACAAGAAATTATTGGCAATTTAGTTAGTTTTTCCCCACTTCGCCATCCAATTGTAACATTTTCTGTCGGACAACCGGAAGCTCCATTTGGCGAACACACTTAGCGGCCTCAAGCTCTATTCCTGGAACTGTCAAACAAGTGGCCAGGGTTGAAGACCACCTCCCCTCTTCTCTTTACTTTGTTCATGGATTTGACAGGACCACCCCAATGAATGTGAAAGTTACAAATGAGTTGTCACGTAACTCGAACTTGTCACTGCAGAACGTCTGTATTTGTATGAGTGGAACAATAGTGCACAAAGATAGCCTACCAGGTGTAGAAGTATGAAACCGGAATTGGCCGATAGATGGTGCTAGCCGGCAGTGGAGGGCCCGGAAGATCGCGTAAGCAGCGCCAGCTGATGCCCGCCACTCCCGAGGACGTTATATCGGAACACAGTAACGCGAGTGCCAGACAGAGAAAGGTGTTGCACACCCGGAACATGTCGAGTTTTGTGCCTACGAATTACGATTTGCGGACAGCATTGGTGTTCTGTTATCATTTGAAGAAAACCGCCGCAGAATCGCATCGAATGCGCGCCGAAGCTTACGGCGAACATGCTCTAGGGAAAACACAGTGTTTCGAGTGGTTCAAGAAATTCAAAAGTGGCGATTTTGACTTGCGAAACGAGGAACGTGCGAAACCTCCGAAAAAGTTCGAAGACAACGAATTGCAAGCTAAAACCTGGTGAAACCGTTAACGCAGATCGCTACCAACAGCAAATGATCAATTTACATCGAGCATTACGTGACAAACGGCCGGAATATGAAGCAAGGCAACACAAGGTCATCCTGCTCCATGACAACGCCTCACCACACACAGCAAAACGGGTCTGGGAAACGATCGAGGCGTTCAAATGGGAGATACTAGGGCATGCGGCGTATTCTCCCGACTTGGTTCCTTCAGATTATCATCTATTTGCCTCACTGGGACACGCTCTTGCAGAACAGCGCTTCAATTCGTATGAAGATGTACGAACATGGCTCGCGGACTGGTTCGCTTCAAAAGAAGAACGTTTTTTTTGGCGTGGCATTCATAACCTGCCGGAATGGTGGGAGAAATGTGTAACTAGCAATGGAGCTTACTTTGAATAAAATATTGTTTCTCAGTTGCAAACACCAGCCATTTACTTCTTGCAAACAAATTCCGGTTTCATACTTCTACACCTGGTACATGGAATTTTTGACACAAGCACAATAGCTCTTTACAAAGTCTTGTTTTTAAAAACACACTGTGCTTTTTCTTTTTTTTAGAATAATGTGCTAGATTTCTTTGTGAAGCTAGAATGTTAGTGAAAAAATTGAACACTGCGATTTCAGACTCTGCATTATCAGGAATCTGCCTTCAAAATGAATGAAATCTGATAAAACTGGTAGTGGTGAAGGCTGTGTTTATCAGAGGATCGATCGGTTCTGAAAATTTGCAAGTGTATCTACACAAGAAGGCAAGAGTAGATGCACTTGCAAAAGATTTAACAAATGGAAAATTGCATGGCCATGGCTTGATGTATCTAGTGATGAAGTTACACATACATTATCATTCAACATCACTGAATTAAAACACTTTTAAAACACTTTTAAAACACTTGAGCGAGTTGGAAGGTGGTATCCTTTTTTGGAAATATTTTTCAATTTCAGCATGTGTTGTCAAGTTGGTAGTTTTTTTAATTTTGCAGCAAGCTAAACACATTTATAAAATATCATGAAATTATGTACACAATGATGGACGAGTAGTGTTAATCGCTGTTGTCTTATATTCAACTTGGCAGGAACACTTGCTTACCTAACACATTTTCAGAATTAACAAGCTAATGGAACTTGTGTTTAGCTCCTGGGACCAGAGAAGCAAGTTAATGAGTAGTTTTTATGATACCGCAAATGTAACCACAATTTAGCAAAGTAGTATTGGGTGCTATTTTTATGGGGTAGAAAACTTTTTAATTTTGCCTCCCCACCCCCAAAATTATGCCCAAGTTCGATTCAGATCCCTAAAAGTTAGATCCCAGACTAGATTTCTGGCGGTGGGTGTAAAAATCTCACTTTAAAGTCTGTAGGCCCAGTGTTGATTAGCTGTACTAATCATAAAGTGGATTTGGCCTTTTCTTTTTGTCAAGATACAAATTTAAATCATCAATTTTTCAGCAATTATTAAAAATATGTTGTTTTTTTAAGTTGAGTGACATAAAACGAACTGTGGAGTCACCCCATTTACTATTTAAAATTGTCGAGATACCCCCCCTGCAACACCTCCCCTCTAGCAGCCACAAAGGTACACACACACATATGTATGTATATATACAGGGTGTTTCGTAAGTGCGTTTACAACGCTTGGGAGGTGATTGTACGAGTGAAAATAAGGTGGAAAGTTCATGTAACGAAATTCCGGAAACGGCTTTCTTGCCGAGTTATTGACGTTTGAAAACGTGGGAAAATGATTTTCCGAAGTGAATAATGGCAAAACGGGTGGAGAGAAGTCGTCGGTGTTGAGCGGTCCACTAAGAAATTGAGTACGCTCTTGTCAAAAAATCACGCAGGCAATGTTGTGTAATGTCGGCGCAAGGGATTCCCCAAAGGACGCGAACGAAGATGTTGACGGGAGTGGGGTGGGTGTGCGTTCTGCGTGAGCTGGTATCGACGAAAAATGGCATGTGTTGAATGGCACCAAAAAACAAAGAAAATTTCCTGACCGAAGGGAACCATGACGTAAAAACGGGAAAAAAATGAACTGCCATAGGTTGCATACAACCAAGCGTGGGGGAGTGGTTATCACAGTGCGCTACGACACCAGGAGTTCCGGGTTCGAACCCCGACCCGGGCATGGGCGTTCCCTGTGCTCGTCCCTTCATCAATTTCATCGTATCAGCTTCGCAATTAACTAAATGTGACAAAAAAAGCGACGCTAAGTAACAAAAATGAAATCAAATCATTGATTGATTGCTCAATTTGGTTTATTTTACTTCGCTTTTCCGCCACCTTTGGTACGACACACACAAAGAACACAAATGGCCAATCCGAGATTCGAACCCACGATCTCTGGCTTAGAGTCAAATCAAATAGTTTTTTTTATTTTCGAATGTGGATGGGGGTTACGTGTAGTTTTTTCTAGTACTCATTCATAATTTTGCAATCTTTTCCTATTATTGACATTCTTCTTTTTTGTAGGAATACTGGCCCTAAAATGAGGAGGTGTGTGACCCACACCAACCCCCCCTCCTTCTTGAGCACGCCACTAACTGCTACCCCAAATGTCGACGTCACCGCCATAAACACTTGTAGCCCGGTGTAAGGGATGGCTGCATACACGTCCCAAGAGCTGGCGGACATGCATCTGATTTATGGGGAAGCTGGAGGTAATAGCCGTCCTGCAAGGCGTCTGTATGGGGCACGTTTTCCAAATAGGGTGTTACCATCGCACACCTTAGTTCAAACTGTAGACACTCGACTTCGGGAAACAGGATCAGTGTTGCCACCTCGTCGAGAAGTTGGACGACCGCGAAGTGTGCGAACACGACGGTTTGTGGAAGATGTGCTAACTGCAGTGATGGATCATCCAGGCACCAGTACGCGCGCACTAGCCCACGAACGAAACACCTCCCATGTGAATGTGTGGCGAGTCCTGGCAGAAGAGGGGATGGACCCGTACAAGTTGAAGAAAGTGCAAGAACTTTTACCTCGGGACTTTGGCCCACGTGAGGACTTTTGCCAATGGTTTGTTCATCAAATTGAAACTATCCCCAATTTTCAGAATACGGTACTATGGACTGATGAGGCTATCTTCACGAAAACTGGTGTGTTCAATAGTAAAAACAGTCATGTGTGGGAACATGAAATCCCACATGCACTGCTAGTGGCACATCATCAGCACAGATTCGCAGTGAATGTGTGGTACGGGATACTGCATGACCATTTGATTGGACCGTACATTCTCCCTGTTCGCCTATGTGAACCCACTTATCAAGCATTTCTCAGTGAGGTTTTGCCTGAACTACTAGAGGACGTGGCCTTGGCACTGAGACAAAGACTGTGGTTTTAACATGACGGTGCACCCCCACATTTCGATCGGAATGTGCGCCATTTCCTCAATACCGTATTCCACAACCAGTGCATTTGCAGGGGAGGGCCTGTGCCATGGCCACCTCGATCGCCTGATATTACGCCCCTGGATTTCTTCCTCTGGGGAGAGATGAAACGCATCGTTTACGAAACACCTGTCGTGTCAGCATCGATAGCAGAAACGCCGGGGTTGTTGGGTCGCACTAGACAATCCTTGATTCGCCGTTGTCGCCTCTGCTTGGAAGTACATGGTGGACACTTTGAAAACCGTCTGTGATGAGGTTCCCTTCACATCTCCATTAGGCATACTGTGTGCTCTTCAGGGTATGCAACCTATGACAGTTCATTTTTTTTTTCGTTTTTACGTCATGGTGCCCTTCGTTCAGGAAATTTTCTTTGTTTTCTGGTGCTATTCAACACATGCCAATTTTCGTCGATACCAGCTCACGCAGAACGCACACCCACCCCACTCCCGTCAACATCTTCGTTCGCGTCCTTTGGGGAATCCCTTGCGCCGACATTGCACAACATTGCCGCGTGATTTTTTGACAAGAGCGTGCCCAATTTCTTAGTGGACCGCCCCACACCGACGACTTCTCTCCACCCGTTTTGCCATTATTCACTTCGAAAAATCATTTTCCCACGTTTTCAAACGTCAATAACTCGGAAACAAAGCCGTTTCCGGAATTTCGTTACATTAACTTTCCACCTTATTTTCACTCGTACAATCACCTCCCACGCGTTGTAAACGAACTTACGAAACACCCTGTATATGTATATAAAGCGTTATCTCATACTGTCTCTAGATAGTGGAATTTCCTCCCTCTGGAAATTTCATAAATACCACACTGATGACAAGAGAAAGAAAGGAGCCATACCTCCCTCCCTCACCTTTATGTCTAGTCTGCCTTTCACCATTTAGAATAATTTATGCTTTCTCATTTCTTAATTTTCGCCTCTTTTATTATTTGTTCATCTTTTCTTCTTCTTTCTGTTCCCCTTTAGCTATATTCCTGCATTTTAGCCTTCTTAGTATATCTATTCAATTTTGTCATTATCCTGTTTATTTTGTTTTCTCTTCCTAGTAAATATTTCGAAATTATGCTGTATCTATATATACATCACTTATTTATGTTTTTCATTTTATAAATCGCACAGAGCTCACAATTCGGCGTGCACCCTACCCCGAGCGCAGCCTCCGTCGATTGCTAATGCAGCCTTTATCAACTAACAAGGCTAAATAAGCAAGGGGGGCGAAGAACTGAGAGAAAAATGTTATCCTGGCATTATTCGCGATTAAATTTATCAGATATGCCATCTGGTGGGATTTTCAAGAACTACTCTATGTAGGATATTTGGGGCCCAGAGGATATTTTGGGGGAGGGGGCAAGGTTCACTCGCATACAAACACATACACACACACACAATGACGACGTCAGGGGGAGAACAGCACTCATTCTTCGTCGCGAATAGCCAAAAAAAAATGACGAAAATTAGAGATGGTACCGAAACCACCATTTAAATAAATATCGAGGAAAGAATGAAACTAAACCCTTCGAGTCCTGTCGAGATGAGGTCAATAATTAGACAATCAAGACGAGATCGATAATTATTTCCAGAGAGAGTTGTATCGTTCGAACGAAATCGGCATCGTTCATTTGAAATGAAAAGAAAAAAAACGGAATCTGGAATGCTTATTTTTTTGATAGCCGGGAACTGACATTAGTATTCATTCAGGATAACTATAGGAACAAGATGAGTTAGCTCTAAAAAAAAAAAAAAATAGAGTAAAATGTAGCAATCAATTCAGAATTTCATGTTCTCATATTATACCACGTAATCCAGAATATAAATGAGGCGCGTATATTTTAGGTTAGCTAGGCTCTGAAGCCCAGACTAAATACAGGAAATAATCGATTAGCAAATGTGACTGATGTTACACTCTCAAATAACGACCGTGCGAGAAAACGATAGTTTATGGCCGCCTTTACTTTAAGCTATCATCAGGCTTCTTCTTTTACATTCTTTTCCGACCAGCGCCTGGAGGCGACCCGTGACGTATTGGTATTTGGGTGGTTTTTAGCCGAAGCGCTGGACAGGGAAGTCTTCATTTTACCATGGAGATATAACCTTACAGCGATGCCAATGGATGATGTTCAGCGAACAACTTCCCCAACAATTCATTGCGCGAAAGCACGCCCGCTGCCATGAATCCGGCAAATGTTTCGGAGCGTGTTGGAAACCCGTTTGATAAGTATTGCGATCACAACTTTTGTGGCAGTGATTCAAGGTACATATATAACGATTATATGCCAAATGTAGTCCTTCATATTTTCCTAAGACTCGTAACAATGACCAGAGAATATAAAAAGATGCTATTTGCCACAAAACAACGTTGTATAGAGCTACGTAACATACCAAAAAAACACAGGACTATGGAGCCTGTTTCTCATGGAATCAATTGTGCAGTGGCTAATGCTATGCCCTTGTAATCGAAGGATCCAAAATTCGATACCCGCTGGAGGGGAATTGAAAAAAAAGTTAATTAAAGTCAAACTTTGTCTCGTGAAAATACTAATTTATAAAAATGTTCCGAAATACAAAATTGTGTACTATATTTTTTAAGGCCGTAACGTATCATTGGCACTTTTCGTATGTGTATTAAGGCAGGCATAGAAGATATGCTGAAAAGTACGAGGCGCATGTCAAAAAAGAGGGCCGATATTTTTTTTACGCGGGGTTGGCAACACTGATGAAGTTGAGCATGCGCAGGAGCATGCCCTAGTATTCTGTGCTTGCAACAGAGATAGAATCGTCAGAGTGGGGTTGCGTACGTGCGAGTAGCAGTAAGATGAAATGGCTGCCGTAATACAAAATCCCGCCAGATGTGAAGTGAGATCTGTCATACGATTTCTGAACGCCAAAGAACAGAATGCAGCTGACATGCATCGGGAATTGTGTGCCATTTATGGACCGACAGTGATGAGTGAAGGGAAGATCAGGCAATGGTGCAGAGAGTTTCGGGAAGGGCGTTCAAATGTCAATGACGATGAGCGTAGCGGAAGGCCTAGTGTTCAGACGGACGATCTGGTGGAACTCGTTAACGAGAAAGTGCTTTCCAATCGCCGGTTCACAGTATCTGAACTCGCCAGAGAGTTTCCAGAAGTGTCTGCAAAAATAGTGCATCGAATTGTGACTGACAACCTGGAGTATCATAAACTGTGTGCGAGGTGGGTACCAAAAATGCTGACAGACACTCACAAAGAGCAAAGAAGGACAGCTGCACGTGATTTTTTGACCCGCTGGGGGAGGATGGGGATGATCTCTTTTCGCACATAGTGACGGGGGATGAAACGTGGATATCGTACGCCACTGGGGAGTCGAAGCAGCAGTCAATGCAATGGCTGTACTCTGGTTCTCCTAAAGCGAAGAAATTCAAACAAACACCACCAGTTCACAAAATCATGGCAACCGTGTTTTGGAACCAAAAGGGTGTGATTTTGTGGAATTCTTGGAACCAGGACGAACAATTACAGCAGAGGTGTATTGCGAAACACTGTATAATTTGCGACGTGGCATCAAAAATCGGCGGAGAGGAATGCTACGCTCTGGATTTTTTCTGATCCATGACAACGCCCGCCCACACACAGTTGCTCGTACTATTGAGACAATTGAAAGATTTCGATGGGAACTATTCAATCATCCCACTTACAGCCCCGACCTTGCCCCCAGTGATTTATTTATTTTTCTTCACCTGAAAAAATGGCTTGCATCGAAGCGTTTCAACGACAGTGACGTGCTCAAGACATCAGTTCTGGACTGGCTGCACTCTCAGGTGGTAGATTTCTACGCAGAATGTATACGGAAGCTTGTGCCACGCTATCAGAAATGTGTGGAGGTTAATGGTGACTAAGTCGAAAAATAGACAAGGTTGTACTTGTTTATCAATCACAATAAATTTCTTCTCCTATAATTTTTCTTCTTTTTTAAAAAATATCGACCCTTTTTTTTTTTACATGCGCCTCGTATATACGTACAAATATACGCATACTGCGAACGTATCCACTGATTGATAAGCACCATTTCATTTTTTGTGAACATTAGAGATCGTACAGCAACCACGCCCGTTGCAAAACATGCGGATGCAAAGAGTAGCATAAAAGTCATACAGCACTGGCCATAAACACAGTACTTGCCTCAAAATACGATTCATATTTCATCCCGGATTGGAAAGATCACGCTATCTTAACCACCTAGCGGCGATTGGGTTCCAAAACCGGGGGGGCAAAGTACAAAACTGGGGTGGAGGCAAAGACAGTATATCTCCCTTTGTATATAAGGTTTAGCATAGTGCGATGGGCAAAAGTGGCGAAAATTTTATGCAAACTGCCCCCCCCTCGTCCCCCCTAATCGCCGCCACTGTGAATGTATGATGTTCTCCCACAATTAAAACATAAACAATGGCATACACAGAACACACACACACCTGCACACAAAGTATTAATTCACCAAAAGGAAACTACGGGGTTATTCCTGAGTAAACAAAAAAATGATCGATCAGACAATTCGATTATTGATGGCGGGGAAAGAACTTCCGGTTTGGCGAATTTTCCAATGTAAACAAGTGGAATACAGATCGTCACCGAGCTTATTTTTCTTATAAAAGATCGGAAACAAAATGGATCACTTGAAATTTTTGAATGATATAGAGAAACAAAGGTACCCAGAAAAGATTGGCAATTTCCCGGATCCTTTGGATGCAGATATAAGGGACAATACTAATATTTTTCCAAGGCAATGTTGATCTACCATCAGTTTCGTTTTTGAAAAGACTTCTCCAGGTTGAAATGAAGCTTTATAAATATTGAAATACTTCGATCACAACAGTAAAAGAAATAAAAATAATTACTACGGTTAAAATTATTGTTATACACTAATAATATATACCTAATTAAATAAAATTTATTCGAATTTTATTATTATTGTTGTTGTTCATTATTATCATGCTATTCGATCCACAAGCCAAGTGATTATCCAGCACAACTATTTTACATTTCATAGTTACTATACTGACAAGTGTCGTTCAAGAAAGAACTTTAGAAGTTAGAAAAAATACTCACAAAGTTTATATTGTGTGACCTCATCTAAAATTATAATTTTTCGATTTCTGAAAACTGGAATCATTTATTACTTGAATTAAATGGTAAAATATGAAAAAAATATCCTGGTTCGTGTATTTTTCACTCATTTTTTCGATCTAATTTTTAGGGGTGTGAGGAACAGAATTTTTTGGGTCGGGATGGGATCGGGACGGGAATTTTTTTAAATCCCGACATTCGGGACGGGAAAAATTCGCAATTTCCCGACAAAGTCGGGAAATTTTCGGAACGGGAAATGTTCGAAATTTCCCGAAGCTCTGGAAATCTCGAATTCTACACGTGATTTTCACTGTAAGTGATTGTTTTTGCATTTCTAGAATAAAAACTAACAAGTTCGGATAAGTTTTGGAAACTTACAGAAAACGCCGAGAATTAACAACTTTTTAAAATGACCATTCGGTATTTCCCGACTGCTCGGGATCTCGAAAAGTCGGGAAGTCATTTCCCGAAGTCGGGATCGGGACGAGATATTTTTTTCCCGATCCCGACTTATCGGGGTCCCGCACACAGCTACATATTTTACATTGATTCCTCTGTTCGAATACTAACCAAGCGAACCTTATTTCTGTTATTAAACACACGTTAAACTGTGAAATGTGCCATGCTTTATAATGTGGTAAACGTGAAATGTGGCTGGTAGCCCTCTAAGTAGTTCAAAGGGAGTGTAAAGAGGCACTAGTGTGAACGTTCTTACGGGCTGATGTGCTGAACGATGCGATTTCTCAACACTTTCGCTTTTGGCACTTACAACGTTTACCACTTTTAGTCCTCAATTTTCGAAACACGTAAAATATTTTCATTTGATTTGATGAAATGCCGACTGCAGAGCCTACTCCCTCGTCTTTGTGTCCAATCTTTTCGTTTTACTGCCTAAATCCACTCATTTTTGCTTATGGGGTCTGTCTGAAAACGATGCATAGATATCTGAGAACAATTGTTTGTTTCCTATCTCACGTTGAAACCTAAAGCCACACAAATATTGTCGCGTTTTCGGAAGAAATACCTTTGAATTCAATGTTATTCTTTTCAAAACCGGAAGTGCAGTCCCCGCCAGCACCAAGGAATCACAGAGATGTAAACATCCGGTGAACAGCGCCCATACAATTAAAAATGTTAAACATCGGGTCATTTTCATGCATGCAGCATATGCTTCGCTTCACGCTTGCTGTGGTTTGCCGGAGGGTCATTCCACGTCAATTCATACATGCCATGTCACCCACCATCCCCAATTTTGATGAAATTCGGTATGCTTATAGGACTTTTGATGGTGATTACAAAATTGACAACTTTTTTTAAAATTGGTCAAGGGGATCAGAAGTTACGCGCTTTTTAAGATCTCCGTTTACGCCACATGCGGCTCCACTTTGAATGACACGCATTAGGTTATAAACGATCGTATCTTCCCTCGGGTTTACCGTAGAAACTTCGACTTTGTTTTATTTTCTTCAGAATAGTATAAGCTTTCATTTAAATAACGTTTCCGATTAATGCATCAATAAACATGTATTTTTATATATAGTTTTATGTATTTTTTTAGAAAAATAAATGACTAACTTCAAGAGCGAATTTCATGCAATGCCCCCCCTTCAATTTCCCCCCAATTTTATATGTAGGTAGCTCAGAGTGTGTACTAATGGCTGATGGAAAAATTGGGATGGGCGGTTTAGACACAGGGTGATAAAAAATCATTTGCATAAAATGACATTAAAAGTAAATCTTATTAAAAATGCTTATGTATTTAGCACAAAGCCTGAAGTACAATATGTTTCAAGCTACAATATTCAAAATTTATGTTCACTATGTGTGGATGTAAGCATAGGCATAACCTGGCTGGGGCAAAGGTAAGCTCTTGCCCTCTCCCAAATTTATAGATTAATTAAAATTTACAAGCTAAATATATCTTGTGATCCTTCTGGCACCTGATAAACAAACGCATAAAGAGTAATAATTGTGATTTTTCAAATGTATTTATCAAATAATCCTGGCCACTATTTTTATGCGATGGTAAACTTTGTGATTATCTCAACCCAAAAATAGTTTCCAAGTGACACCCATTAAGATAGTACCTAAAAATTGTACTCTATGCATTGCCAAATCATGTACTATAAATTGTGCTGTTCACATTTTACATGGATATTTTGACCATTTCAAACACACTAAAGTATTTGACTTATCACTAAGTACATATGTCCTTCCATTTGTGTTGTTAATGTTCTCACTGGACACAGCATACTTTTTGGCCAGTAGTAGGCAGTTGATGGACCAAGTGGATGCAAGAATTTAATAGCTGCATCTCCATTTTCACGTGGACTTTTGAAGCAATCCTACAAACAAGTTGAGTCACGTACACATATGCTACTACATAACAGATTACAGTTGGAATTCGGAAAGCCATTCCTTCACAAAAGTCAAACCATACAGTTACAAAACATATTACATCAACACTTACTATTTTTGCTATGACTGTTAAACAACTAGTGTTTGGAAGTAACTAGTTACAAAGTTACAAGTAACAGTTACTTTTTATTTAGGAATTCTAACTGTAAGTAGCTACTTTTAACAACGGTAACAGAGTTACTTTTTGCAGTAGGGAAATAGCTAAATTGGACAATTCTGTTCCAGACTATAAAAAAAATATGTACCTTCTCCAGATGCTACGTGAAAGGATTTTCTTGGAATTGCTGGCAAGGAAGCTATGCTTTGTTGCATGCTAAATTTAGAACTCCACGCTTTACTGTAATTCATTTCTTATTGTATGTGAAAACTCCATTGTTTTTGGTAGACTGCTGCGTTCGTTTGGAATGTGGTTGTCCAGCTAGAAACAAGTCATTGTCGAGGGAGTGGATCTTTGGATCTTGTTGAACTTGGAATGGAGGAGAAAGAAATAGGTGCAAGGGGAATCAATGACACCATATTCAAAATACCGTGGTCAGCACACAAATGATTTTTTAATTATAATCGTTCAAGCAAAGCTGACTGTGTTTTCCATCATTTATTAGCAGTAATAATGTAAATATATGAATACATATTATGTACTAGAAACATAAGTCAAACATGGAAGTCTTCATGATCATTGATTGTGTGTAACTTTTACATAAATCAATGATCATTAACAGTACGTTACTGTTACAGTAAATGTAAAAGAAACTCAGTTACTTTCAAAGTACCAGTAAAAATAACTGAGTAACTTTTTAAATCAGTGACTGTAACTCAGTTACTTGTAAAAAGTAACTTACGGAACCTGTAAGTTCAAAATTGTGCATACTTTCTGGTACTGTTGTAGTACTTTGCAATCGCTGACACATTGTACTGTGGGTTGTTGTTACCCTAGATGATTACTAAGAAATTTATGCCTTGAATACTACTTCTATAGAATTGGTACATGATTGCCGCACTTGTTGCTTCATACTATAGAAGTCTATACAAGTATTTTTACTGTTCCAACCATCCCGTCACAAGGATATTTTCTGTGGCATGTGGCGAAAAAGCTCAATTTGATAAAAACTTCAATCAGCACAAATGTGTAGTATTCATTGTTACTTCATATTACGTATCCCCATGAAGAGTAGCCAAAAGAGAACTTCCATATTGAGATAAAATGCACAAAAAGAATGTTCTCGAAGATAAATTTGCTAAACTTGGGAATGTTAATAATGATTATATATATAATTATATAATATATAAAATTTTAAAGAAACTGAAGACAGTTGAAACTAACTTAGATACAGTGGAACCTCGATTTTACGTTACCCAGTAGTTCAAGCTGAAAAAAAATAATACACGGGAAAATGTAAAATCTTGGAAAATTTCTAATCAATTTGCTATGTTGGGACCACCAAGATTGAATGCAAAATGAAGGAAAATGTAAACTCGAGGAACTTAAATCGGGGTTCCACTGTAATTATTACTTGCAAATTTTAAATTAATCTATAAATTTTGGAGAGGGCAAGAGCTTACCTTTGCCCCCGCCAGGTTACGCCTATGCTTACATTCACACATAGTGAACATAAATTTTGAATATTGTAGCTTGAAACATATTGTACTTCAGGCTTTGTGCTAAATACATAAGCATTTTTAATAAGATTTACTTTTAATGTCATTTTATGCAAATGTTTTTTTAATCACCCTGTGTCTGAACCGCCCATCCCAATTTTTCCATCGGCCATTAGTACACACTCTGAGCTACCTACATATTAAATTGGGGGGAAATTGAAGTAGGGCATTGCATGAAATTCGCTCTTGAAGTTAGTCATTTATTTTTCTAAAAAAATACATAAAACTATATATAAAAATACATGTTTATTGATGCATTAATCGGAAACGTTATTTAAATGAAAGCTTATACTATTCTGAAGAAAATAAAACAAAGTCGAAGATTCTACGGCAAACCCGAGGGAAGATACGATCGTTTATAACCTAATGCGTGTCATTCAAAGTGGAGCCGCATGTGGCGTAAACGGAGATCTTAAAAAGCGCGTAACTTCTGATCCCCTTGACCAATTTTTAAAAAAGTTGTCAATTTTGTAATCACCATCAAAAGTTCTATAAGCATACCGAATTTCATCAAAACCGGGGATGGTGGGTGACATTTTCACAAAATTCTGGATGGTTTGACATGGAATGACCCCGGACTGATGCGGACCACGTGCGGATTTGGCCACATTTCCCATCATGCTCTGCGCCGCTGACGTCACATTGAATATCATCCATTCGCTAACCAACATGGGATTTTTCCCAGGAAAGATAAATTTTGAAAATTAACTACAATCACAGGAATTGGAAAAGGGTGGCATGTGACAGGAAATTTTTCCTCTGGGCCAAGAGCAACTCTGTCCCATTGGACACATGCAGAAGCGAGAGGCAACCACGCGGTTTTGAGTGTACCAGTTGGTGCAGAGGCTGAAGAAAACCTAGCTAGAAGGTTGAAACGTTACGTTTAGTTTATGTTTTATAATAAAATAAATTTCTGCCTTGGTCAGCATATTTAGTTTTTTCCTATAATATCTATAAAAATGACGAGCGGCTAGGAACAGCTATAGCAACTTGGATATAGGCACCACGTATTCTTCTAATAGTAGAAATAAACAAAAAGCAACCTCCCTAACCTATTCACGTGTTTATTTCTACTATTAGATGCATACGTGATTAGGTTAGGCAGGTCAGGTGTAGCATATATATATATATATATATATATATATATATATATATATATATATATATATATATCCAAGTTCCTGTGGCTATCCATAGCCGCTCGTCCAAAAATGTACATTTGGGCCAGCGCTTGAAGTGGTTATAGCTGGTGCTGGTGGATTTTTGATCGAGCATTGGGGGTTAGCCGTGCGCACGGGGGGGGGGGGGGCGATTGCTCTCCCTAATCATGGACGTCCGTAGATTTTTTGCACAGAGGGACAAGCAGGGTATTTTTCCATGGGGCATATTACCCCGATAATAGTGTTGCCCCATGAAAAAAAATATCGCATTCATATAAATCAAATTATACCTGTGAAATATATACTTTTAGGTTGACATTCGATTTCTAAGGAGGTGGTGTGGCCATCCTTGCCCCCCCCAGACGTCTATGTCCCTCCTTCATTATTGTACTTTCACTTATAAATTTAGTGGAGAGAAATCTTATCGCCGTTATTAAACGATTAAGCATTTTCAAGCCGATTGAAGTTCAAAGCAGCTACGGGAGAAGGGTGCAACCACAAAGGGCAATGGGCATTGCCCCTCCCCAACCTTGGACGAAAATCAATTCTTAAGGGGCAAGGGGGCAAACATTGATGTAAAAGAAAGCAAGACTAGTGGAATCTAAGAGAAGCAGAACAAAAGGATACTTAAGATGGAATTAGTTTTCACGTCTTTCTTGCATTATTTCTTCCAGACGGCCAAGAGCATCTGCAGGGGGACACAGAGGAGCAATTGCTCCCCTCGATACCAAATTTTATACAAATAAAAATACATTCCGTAGAAATTTCTTGCTCGCTTCGCTCGCAATTTCGCCTTTTTCTTTTTTTACAGTCTACTCAAGTTCAAAGCCGTAGCTAGGGGGCGGCGGGAGTTGGCCCTGGGCGCCAAACGACCTAAATGGCAAAAAAAATGTAGAAGAGAATGCCATGGCGCCCCATGAAATTTTTTTGTGCCATATTAAATCAATATTGTTTTCAGTTTGCAAAAATTTGGATCTAAAAATTTTCTTCTCTTCGGCATTTCAGAGACAATTTATTTATTCGTTATGCTGCCTCTATGTTGCTGCATTATGTATGTATTGTGTATATATGTGTGTATGTATGTCAGTGGCGTAGCATGTTCATTTTAGGTGGGAACGCCAAGTCCGAAGGAAGGGTCGGCCCTTTTTTGCTTAATAATTTACTTATGGAATTAGTCGCCACAGGTTTTGTTTATTTGCCTCAAGTCAGCTGGGTTTTCAATAAAACATCATCCATGCATGTTTTAGCTAGAAAATTAGATGCCTCACTATGCCACAAATTTTTTGAACTCTGGTGTTTTATACTTTTCGGTATGACGCAAGTCATTAGAAAACCTACCTGAATCACAAGCGCCTCTGAACAACAGTAGACGACATTGTTGTGGACGATCCAACTACTGATTGATTTGGTTTATTTTACTTTGCTTTTCTACCACTCTTGGTTAATCGCGAATATGAATATGAGTGATATTTATGAAGTTAATGAAGGGACACTCACAAAGAACACCCGTGCTAACGCCGGGATTCGAACCAGGGACCTCTGTCGTCTTGGCGCGCTGTGCAAAACACTCTGACACGGAGGTGGGTGGATAATCCAACTATCGTACACTGTACTGACGTAACAGTGCCGATTTGTAAGTCAGACCACTGTTTATTGCATCTTGGAATGGTGATAAACATTTTAAAATAATTTTGTACACAGACCATTCGATGTTAAAAGTTTTCAAATGAATGCTAAACATTTCCATTGACACAATATTAAGCAGTTAGATACTAACGAAAAAATAATAATAAAAAAGAATAGTTTTGCGGGTTAAGTGGTAGAGCAGGCACAGGCTGAACTTCTACCACGAGGACATCACCAACTTATTGACAAGAACTGTGTTGATCTTTTAGTTTTTAGTACACATCGCTGTTCGTGCTATAAATTATACAATGCAATAGTCATTAAGAAATGGTGTATTTGAATTTGGTAAAGTTACGTCAGTCAATATTGCGTACTGTACCATCACATAGCACGAGTGGCACAAGCGCAAAGAACCGGGTATGAATTCTACCGCTGTCGTCTGCTTCAGAAGGCAGGAAGGGTCACATGAACCACTCACGTAGCCCTCTGCTCCATACGCTGGCGTACAGTCATGGAAAAAAGTTCTTCCCCATAAGGCTTTAATAGGAGCAAGTAATGCAGGAGGGTAGGCAACACATATTGCACCCTTCGATGATCGGGTGATTTTGCCTGTCTTAACACCGAGAAATGTGTTCCACGCGAAGGTCAACATGACAGGAAAGCAAAGAGGGTCACGTGACTATTGGTTACGTGGAGTGTTGTGCTTCTCCACGTCCACAGTTCTTGATCCACATTGCAGAAAAAGTAGAGCTGCATGCAATATATTAAAATAGGTTGTTTTCAACTACACGCTTAATTATGATTTTCCCAATTGTAAATCTATCAGACGTGTCTCCCTATTTAGTCGGGACAGTCTTTTACTTTGAATTCCTGTTTGTCATAGGCGTAACTTGACGGGAGCAGAAAGGGCATTTGTAACCCCCCCCCAAAAAAAAATCAGGTTTCTTAAAGCTGCTAAAACAGGAATTAAATACTATGATTTGACGCATCCAAAAAAAGTATTATATTGAAAGATTTTTCCTAAATACGTAGATAGCAATTTAATACTTTGAAAGTGTCTCAGATTTGTTTATTATGTCACATCTTAGTGTGGCACAGGTCTACTACAAAAGTGGAATTTCGTAACAGAAATATGAACCCACTCCTTTTATTTCGTAGCCGATTTCATCTTGAAACTGAAATTAAGAATATTAGTTAACAATGTCATTGGTAAACAATAAAAAAATGTGTTAGACCGAATTCTTTAATACCTTATCATAATCTTTAACGCAAGTTTAAATTTTGTTGTAAGTCCACTTTATGCAAAAAAAAAAAAAAGGTAAAGTTCTCACCTGTGCTTAGCGCTACGCCATGAAGTCGTATAGGGGGTGTGGGGGTAACGCCCCACACTTTCTTGATTCGTTCGTGAGTGGGGGTGATGTGATCAGCATCACGCCGCCCCACACGTTCTTGATTCGTTCGTGAGTGTGGGTGATGTGATCAGCATCACGCCCTGACCGCCTTTACCCCCAGGGTTTCCCCCAGGTACCCATGTCATTCGACGCTGGGTGGGCGCCGGGGTCGCTTCCAACGTTAGAAAAGTTCCCGGGCTTGAACCGGCCGGGGATCGAACCCGGGGCCTATAGAATGGTAGTCAGACGCATTACCGACTGAGTCACCGGCACAGATAGACTAATCTGAAATGCATACAGTTTAAAGTGGGATCCGAACCACTATGTGCGATCACCTGGTATCGTACCCGAGACCCCTTGATTACAAGGCCTAACCACTACGCCAACAGTGAGGCGCACACAATCTTTGTATTTCGACCTTTTTAAACCTATATGTATCATATAAGAGGTTGTTTAACGTTGCTATGCCTCTATGGATTATATTTAGCCAGTATTCGAGCACATAGCGTCAGGTTTCATAGAATATAAGCTTCTCTTCCATGTTTATGGTTTCCTGTCTGCAGTAGAAAAACTGGCAGGTTCCCATTGCTTTTCTTTCAATAGTCTTCCAATGGTTGCATATCATATCACTCAAATTTGATTCATTCGTTGCGAACACAATCCCCGATGGCGGAGTGGGATCGTGGGCGCCTTGTAATTAAGGGATCCCGGGTTCGATACTCGGTGGAGGAACATAGTGGTTCGGATCCCCCTTTAAACTGTAGGTCCATTCACGATTAGCCTAACAGGACATAAAGTGGACTTAAGACAGCAAATCAAGCAACCAACACAATCCCGTTATTGTCCAGATTATCGAATCCAGAACCTTCGTCGCGAATAACATAAGCAGGAAGACAACGTGAAATAACCGAACAGAAACAGAACCTAAAACCTACATCGGATAGATTGGATTAAGTCGACGATACAGCACGGGTTCTGAAATGAAAAAGAATACGAAAGTTGAAGGACCTCTATACGCACCCACTTTTCCTCCACTCAATGGGGAAGATATCCTTCTAGCTGAGAAGCCTTTACGTAGGAGTGCCCTGAGGGAACTTCAAGGCCACGACGATAAAGTGTTCTACGTGCAATGACGGGACCGAAACATACGTCAGATAGCTGTGTTCCTCCTTATTTCGTACGCTATTGATAACTGGAACACGTGACCTCGTCTTTGGTAGAGCAGAAGCCTGCTTGCTTGCCACCACCCTTTAGTTCAGTGACCTTCGCCCGTAGTCAGTAAGAGTGAATGACTCACCAGATACTTGTTGTCTGTGAGGCTACACAAGAATAGATATTTCGTTAGTGGCTGTAAGTATTGTTTCATCTGCAGTTATATCAGTTAACATTTCAATAGTTTCCTAATGGTTACGTTAGTGATAAACATGTAAATTAGTTCTCGAGAGTGAACGTTTTATCTATTTGAACGGGGGATTTTTATACAGCCTGCATGTATTATTTTTTCCTGAAACAAGAAGAAATTCGAAGACGCAAAAAGAGTTGTATAAGAGTAGTTAACAAAAGGAAAAAAGAAGAAGAAAACGAAAATGTAAATGCTGAAATAAATTATGGTAGAGATCGAGTGAATAACATTTTGTCATGGGGCCTCCTCGATGGCGTAGTGATAACGTCGTCGCCTTGTAATCAGTGGATCCCGGGTTTGATACACGGTGGATGCACATAGTGGTTAGTATCCCACTTTAAACTGAAGGTCGAGTCCAGATTAGCATATCTGTGCACCAAACCAAAACTAAGAAAGAAATTGTCACAGTGTAAGAAAATTTCATGTTCAACCAGATACGAAACAAAAGGGAATAATATATTGCAGGTTGGAGTTCACATCTATAGCATCTAACCAGCACAATTATGAATCGTAACATATCGTATGTATGATAATATAAGGGAAGTAGAGGAAAGAGAAAACCAAGCGAAACACGGACGCCTTCTCCAGAATTTCAAATCTCGTTACGTAAGGTTCTGGGTTGGAGTCCCGAACAGGCATGACTTTCTCGTTCTTGCCCTTTTATCTGCTTCATTTCATCATAATTCATCGTTATGGTTTACCTGCAGGGAAAGAATAATGACAATAATTGCAAATACAAAGCCAATGACAAACAGAACAACTCGATTACGGAGGTGCCGAGAAGAAACGAGACTTGACAGTTTCTCCGTCTCTCGGTTTGTCGAATTGAAAATTGCTCTCCCGTTCTCGGTCTCGATTAGTTAAATATAGAAATCGAAAATGTATGTGAATGAATATACATGTATTTTATATATTCCGGTTTTGTAGGAGATTTCGTGAGAGATGAAGTAAGTACTCTTCCATCGTATTTATTTTTATAATTTTTATTCCCTGTTCGATGATCGCGACGATAAGGACGAGTGACCATTACATGAAATTGATGACGAAATAGTCAAACACCCCCGACAAGGACGGTACTCAAACCCGGGAACTTTGGCGACGATATCGAATGTCAATCACTTAATGAGCTTGACCACCGAGCCTGCTTAATGTTGTTTCTGTCAGGTAATTCGTAATAACTATCATTTGCTTCATAATTTATCTTATTGTTGTGATTAACCTGAATTCAAAGAATTAGTTGAAAGGCAAAAATGCAAGATTGAATATCTCTGATGTTACTTCGTGCCGAATAATATGACGTGGTATTATGATATGAATTTATTAGTCATATAATATGCCTATTCATTCCATTGATTGATCCCAATTGAGCACACAAAATATGGTATAATGTCCACTCCATGGAGGAGTGGTTAGCACAGCGCGCTACGATGCCATGGGTCCCTGGTTAGAATCTCGACTTGGGCGTGGGTGTCCTTGGTAAGTGTCCCTTCATCAATTTCATCACAGCATCACTCATCTTCATCGTCGCTATTTGCCAAAAGTGAAAGAATAGCAAATCTAAATAACAAACATCCAATCAAATCGAACATCTCTACCGATTTAATTCT
This sequence comes from Lepisma saccharinum, assembly GCF_977018435.1. Lineage (NCBI taxonomy): Eukaryota > Metazoa > Arthropoda > Insecta > Zygentoma > Lepismatidae > Lepisma > Lepisma saccharinum. The sequence goes on along the minus strand of NC_139249.1, from coordinate 30,089,070 downwards.
ATACGGTACCGAATTCCCACTTTATTACTGCATCTTAAGTCATTTTACAGCATCTCAATTGTTTTCCGATTCGAAAACATTTGGAATGTTGTTTTGTGCAGTTGATTGTGCATTGTTTCGTTGTTTGGATTGTTTAATTATCGTCGCATTAATTAGTTTTAGACCAATCGTGACGGGGGAAGCAAGAGCACAAAGGAAGCGAAAAAGACAAGGAAGAGACCACGGCTTTCTTTAAAGATAGCATCCCGTGAATACAACTCAAGTGACTGCAGAATATTATGAATAAAATTTATTTCGCTTTTTCCTTTTATTTCTATTTCAGTTATTTTACTTCGCTTTTCTTCTACCACTCGCGTTACTCGTGTCGGTGAGGAAGAATTATAAACTCGTGAAATGGACGATGGTACAAAAAAATATATGCCTCTCCCACGGTTCGAAACTGTCAGTACAAAATATTGTCTTATTTTTAAAATTTACGGGCAAATATGGTTTGTCACGTAGCAATTTTCGCTTATCTCTTTCTCAAGGGGTTCCATTGCCTCTGATGTCGTAGTGGTAACGTCTTCGCCATGTAATGAAAGGCTTCCGAATTCAATACCAAATATAGAGAGGATTTGGTTCGGATCCCATTTTAATCTGTAGGTCCAGTGCATGAACTGGACTTAAACAATTAACGCGTGGCATGTGGTCTGTGATGAGAACCATCATTTCAGCGAACCTTCTTGACAATGACTCTAATATCACTTGAAAGAATAGTATTTCCTTACGAGTAGCTCTTGTCAAGAAACCAGTTCCTGAAATTTTCTTCTGGAGGCATCGTAGCACCCAGCTGTTTGTTGTGGCTGGGGCACGAGTCATGTGACTCATGCTATCAAAGCTCAATCCTTCCCGAGAACTCAGAATCACCAGGCAAACTTAAGCGAATATTTTGTTATTTGGGTTGCATAAACAACAGGCTTTAAGACGTTACGAAATTCTACGTCCCGTGGCCCAGGTATTTTTTTCTAAGACTGTACGAGAGAGCATTTGCGCGCGTGCTGTAGAGACCCAAGCTTTCCCTCCAGAAAGGCAGCAAGGAATATAGATAGAGTTCTTTAGGCCGAACCTGCCCGGCGTCCAGGGAGGAAAGACATTGAAACAAATGCTGGACCGAGTGTTGTTAGTGGAGCGTTGCAAGCGGATCGCGAAAAATAGCTATTATAATGCCATGAAGGTCAAACATATATGAAATTAGTCAAGATTTACTTTATATTAACAGCATTTACATATTTTTTAAATTTTAGATCAGGGAACGCTGGGCGTATGGACGTACTATAACGCTACGCCACTGATGTATGTATGTATGTATGTATGTATGTGTGTATATATATATATTATACAAGGTAACCAAAAAAGATCTTGCCGTTCTAGAGCAGTGATAAACAAAGAGCAATACAGTGGACGGTACGTACCTTTAGGTTTCGAAGTAATCTCCATCAGCATCCAACACCTTTTGCCAACGTTCCTGCAGCTGCACAATACCCTGGTGATAAAACTTGGCGGGCTTGGAAGCAAAGAAGTCCGTGAGTGCGTTCGGCAGGTCTCCCTCATTTGCGAAGGATCTCCCACGGAGGTGGTTGTCGAGGGAATGAAACAGGTGGTAATTTGTTGGTGGAAGGTCCAGTGAATATGGTGGATGGCACAGTGTCTCCCAGCCAAATTGCTGAAGGGTCTCCCGGGACCTCTTTGCCACATGTGGCTTGGCATTGTCGTGCAGGAACAGCACACCCTTGCGATTCACAAATGCCGGCTCCTTCTTGTATGACTTCCCTATCCCTTGCAGGTGCAGTCTGACTGTTTCAGCGGAAACGTGGAACGTCTCTGCAAGTTCATCACACGTTAGACCACTGTCCTCCTCGATGGCTGCTTTCAGGGCTTCGTCATCCAACACTTATGGTCGTCCACTGCGAGGTTCATCCGAAAGGCTCACATCTCCCGAACGGAATTTCTGGAACCAATGCCTGGCAGTGCGTTCGTTCACGGCATTCTCCCCAAATGCTTGGCAAATGCGGCGACTTGATGGGGCAGCTGACAGGCCCACTTTAAAGTCATACAACAAACACACGCAAACAAGCTGCTTCGATACCTCCATTTCTCTTCGACACTGGACGAGCTATGACTGCTGTGTGTGCGCAACGTGACTATATTACTGACAGTCGATGGTCAGACTAAATCCTGATTGCTGGGCAGGCACGTGTGTCATTTCATTTCCTCTCTGTGAGTGCATGATTAATGGGACGTCAAAAACGGCAAGAACTTTTTTGGTTACCTGCACCTGCATGGGATAGGGAAGTCATACAAGTTAAGCAAGTGAGTACCCCACACATTGTCGGCAGCCAACAAGGAACAACGAGTGACAGCCTGTTTGTCCTTGCTCACTCGGCACCTGAACACACACATATTTGATCGCTTGCTCACTGGTGGGTCCTCTATGACACTCCCAAGTGTACTAGACATTGGTTGTCGCCACGAGACCCTGTTCCTCACATCTCAAGACCACCTCTGCACCCATGAAAGGTTATGCTCTCTGTATGGTGGAATTGTCGGCAAGTGGTGCATTCCGAGTTCCTTCCACCTGGTCAGACCATCACTGCTCACCTCTACTCTCAGCAGTTGCAAAGGGTTCACCGTGCATTGCAGCAGAAGGAGCCGGCATTGGTGAATCGCAAGGGTATGCTGTTCCTGCACGACAATGCCAAGCCACATGTGGAAAAGAGGACCCGTGAGACCATTCAGCAACTTGGCTGGGAGACACTGTGCCATCCACCATATTCACTGGACCTTGCACCAACAGATTACCACCTGTTTCATTCCCTCGACAACCACCTCCGTGGGAGATCTTTCGCAGATGAGGGAGACCTGCGAAACGCACTCATGGACTTATTTGCATCCAAGCCCACTGAGTTTTATCACCAGAGTATTGTGAACTGCAGGAACGTTGGCAAAAAGTGTTGGATGCTGATGGAGATTACTTCGAAACCTAAAGGTACGTACCGTCCACTGTATTGCTCTTTGTTTATCACTGCTCTAGAACGGAAAGAACTTTTTTGGTTACCTTGTATATTTGGCTCAGTCAAGAAATAAAGAGGCAGAAGATATTACACCAAAACTATGGTAGTTACAGAAAAATGGATCGACGGGCCCGAAATGGAGGTGCAGGTGTGACGAAACTGATTCGTGCACGTTTTCCCGCTAGATGGCGTTACGTGTCTGGCTAGGCAGGCACGTATCCAGGAATTCCTTTCGGGGGGTGCTCAACACCAATTTTTAAGGGGTATAGTAAGAACCTCACAATTGTATGTTTAAGACCAGTGGTGGCAATTGGGTTCCAAAACGAGGGGGGGGGGTGGTGCGGAGGGCGTTGCAAGGAAAGTTTACTTTCTCTTGGTAGCCAAGGCTTAACATTAAGAGGCCATAATTTTGAAGCAGAAAAATAAAAAATGGGGAGCAACTATCCCTTAAATCGTTGCCACTGTAAGGCTATCATTTTAATCAGAACGTGAAATCGGAACATTTTTTACCACTCGACTCCTCTGTTTCCATGCATTAATAATGTGTGCCGGAACCATCTCAGTATGTGTGTTTGTCCATTTCTTCTCATCAGGTATAAAAACATCTATGGTATCTTTGAGTGTTTTTACGAAGCTGTTACACATGCACGGGATGGACAATCCACTCGACAACGCGAGATTCAAATTGTGGGTTGCGAACTGGACGCAGACAGCTCTCGAATATTTCTCTCTAATTCGAGCCTGAACACCACTAACGTGTCTTGTCCTCCCATTTTTTCAGCTCTTATAAAAGCCGAAACCCACCAAATTGTTCCGATTCAGGCCTTAGCACTCACAAGTATTCAAAAATGCCTGTCACAGCTTTCGCTGTCTTGTTATATATCGGTACGAAACAAAGGAAGTCTTCTCGAATACAGGTGGATCACGAAACAATTAATGCATAATGAAAATCCTTCCGTTCCCAGCACATCTAATGTTTCGTCTCCCAGTATGATCAAATGCTTACTCATTTATCTCCAGTGACGTGCCCAAGGGAGGGTTGGTGAGGTAATAACCCCATTTGACCCAGTATTCCTTTTTTTTAAAAAAAAAGAAAAAAAAGATGAACGTCAAAGACAGGGAAAAAATGGCAAAATCAGGACTGACTACCAAAAATAGTATGCGTAACCCCTCTCCCTTCCGAAAATCCTGGGCACGCCTCTCTTTATCTCGGACACATTTTTTAAAATGAACTCACCAGAAGTTTTTATCATCGTATTGGAGATTGAAGTAAGATGCGTTCTTCCTGCAGGTTTGAATATGATCCTTTAGGGTGCTGTGGTCTACCTGCCTTCACACCGAACCTTAACAAGGCCCTAATTTTCCATCCTTGTGACTTGGATTTTCAAGACTTAGGAAGGTTTCAGACCGAAGGGACACGCGATACATGTCGATTGGAATGGGCCAATCAACAGCAACGTTTCACACCGTAGCGACACAAATGGCCGCACAAACCTAATCTTCAGGCGACACGGTGTGAAATCTCCCTTATTAGGCCACTGTCATTGTCACCTTGAAGTAGTAGCTCTTGTTGACCACAGAAAAAAATTATCCGCAACCGGTGATAATGCTCCTCAGTTTTCTTCTCTCTCCTATATTTTCTGTGCTTGTTCACTATGCAGGCAACACCTTACGATTTGATATACACAGGACATGTACTATGTAGACATTTTAACGAAAAATCGGTTGAAGTCAAGGATGACTAGGTGGCTCAGTTGGTAGAGCCCTGATGTGGGTCCTGGTAGAGCCTGCAATTTCCGCCTAAAATGTCTACATATGCAACATCTTCTTGCTTTCTCTTCTCGACATTCATAAAATTTTCGGCTGTCTCTTTATGGTAGTTAAGTGTTTGAATGTGTTTCGAACCCAATAGGCTTAAACAAAAGTATTTTTTTATATCATGAAATTCTCAGACTGCATATACGAAATTTAGTTCTGGCAAAACTAAATCATCACTCAAAACTTTGATTTTCAGTTGATCTATGCAGCTTATTTCTGTTTTAATATCCGGTACTGATGAAATATTCACTTTAGAGAGAGAGAGAGAGAGAGAGAGAGAGAGAGAGAGAGAGAGAGAGAAAGAGAGAGAGAGAGAGAGTCCTTGATCTCTTCGGCCCTCGAACCGAGCTAGCACTACTCTGAGGCCCCGGAAGTTCTGCTGTCGTCAATGTCTTCATTTTCGAATCACTATATCTTATAAAGCAACCAGAGGACGCTGACTGATCTGATCACCAATCGACTGTATGAATTGTCACACTTACCTCTGAAATCTCATTAACCGATTCTTTGTACAGATCAATCGAAAAATTGAATCGGCGTATTTATATACTCATTATATTCTAGAACGTTCCGCAGATAAAACGATCGCTAATATCGCCAGTAATTGACTCCTTCTCTCATTCAAGAACGTACCCTCTCCCGCCTTCCAGAGATTAGAAATTACAACGAATCGCCCTACGTGTGGCTCTACCTTTGTTGTGCAGCATCCAAATGCTGACAAGTCTCTACATAGTCCTCAAGTGCGCTGAGTCAACACCGAAAGCGCAAGAAAAGTGTACGTGCAATATTACCAACAACAGGGTTATAGAACATTCTCAGTCTTGCCTCGATACTTGTCTATCTCCTTAAATCATCGTTACATTATTCAAAAAGCCAAAAACCTAATTTTATCTAGTGTAAAATAAAAAAAATCATGGGGGGGGGGCTCGAGCCACATCAACCCCACCTTGGATACGTGCTATTAACAATAACAGGGTTATAGAACATTCTCCATCTTGTCTCGATAATTATTTCTCCCAAATTATCATGACATTATTCAAGAAGCCAAAATCCTAATTTTATCTAGTGTAAACAGAAAAAAAATCCTGAAGGGGGCTCAAGCCTCCTGATTCCCACCTTGGATACGTGCTATTGACAATAATAGGGTTATAGAACACTCTCCGTCTTGTCTCGATAATTATTTCTCTCAGATTTATAAATTTATTATCTTCACATTATTCAAGACGCCAAAAATCTAATTTTATCTAGTGTAAATTTAAAACTTTCCTGAGGGGGGGGGGGGCTCGAGCCACCTCATACCCACCTTGGCTACGTGCTATTAATAATGACAGGGGTATAAAACATGCTCCGTCTTGCCTCGATAATTATCTCTCTCCTTACATTATTTTAACATTATTTAAGAAGCCAAAAACCTAATTTTATCTAACGTAAAGTGAAAAATTTCCTGGGGATAGGGTCGAGCCCCCTGTGCCCCATCTTGGATACGTGCTATTATTAATAACAGGGTTACGGAACATTCTCCGTCTTGCCTCCATAATTATTTCTTTCCTTAAATTATTGTCACATTATTTTATTTCACACCACAAGAAACAAAAAAAAACTCATTTTATCTAGTGTAAACCTAAAACTTTCGGGGGGCTCGAGCCCCCTAAGCCCCCCCTCTGGATACGTGCCTGTGGCTAGGTATGGGCAAAGGCTGCTAACCGAGCAGAGGCTGTGTCCAATCATGCCAATGGGTCCCGCATAAGTTGACACCGGAACAAGAGGCCTGTAGCATGGACATGTCTCTTCAATCGCTGCAGCGTTACAACGAAGGTGGGGACAATTTCCTCTCAGCAACTGTTACCGGCGACGAAAATTGGTGCCAACACTTTGAGCCCGAGTCGAAACGACAAAGTCGTCAGTGGAAGCACGTAGATTCCCCTCCACCAAAAAAGTTCACGACCCTCCACATTAGTACCGGCAAGGTCATGTTTTCGTTCTTCTTCGATCGCAAGGGACCGCTCCTCGTCGACTGCTTGGAGCATGGAACGGTCAATGCCCAGCGGTATTGTGAAACGTTAACGAAACTCAGGAAGGCAATCAAATCGAAACGTCCAGGTCACCTTTCTCGTGGTGTCGTCCAATTGCACAACAACACTAAACCACACACAGCCAACGCAACAAAAGAATGTCCGAAAAAATTCAAGTGGGAAGTTCTGAGCCCCCTCCCCTTATACTCCAGATCTGTCCCCGTGTGACTTCCACATCTTCGGTGAGCTCAAAAAAGCACTGCGGGGACAACAGTTTCAATTGGACGATGACGTCAAGGAGTACGTGCGCAATTGGTTCCAACAGCGCCAAAGGAGTTCAACGAGCATGCCATTTTGCGACTGGTGTCACAATGGGATAAATGCCTAAACAGTGGCGGACAATACTTCTGAGGTTCGTTACGTAAGTACTGTTAAATATCTTCTGCCTCGTTATTTATTGACTGACCCTCATATATATACACACACACACACACACATACTCATTTGATCACTGTTTTAGTTTCACTGCATTGATGGGTGTATATATATATATATATATATCACTAAAACAATGATAAGATGAGGTTTTTCTTTCCCGACTGAAATTTCATCATGGCCTCCCCCCCCCTCTAATCAGAGGGTCTGTGCGCGCCTATGAGCTGAGGGTATGCTCCTTGTGGAATAATAGTGACAGACAGCTGGGTGGATGCTTTGCAAAAAAATTTCTAGCGGTTGGGGGGATACCATCCCCATCACTTCTAGGTTCGAGCGTTGATTTGGGCTGAAAAAACCTTCAGGCCTACTTATGTAGTTCTTCTTGTTTGCTAGGAAGAAGGTGGCAGAAAGAGCGGCTGTGTAAGGATTTCATGAAATTGATGAAGGTACATCTAGAAAAAAACGCCCGTGCACGAGCTAGGACTCGAACACGGGTATTTCTTGAAATAAACCGTTAAAATATGCTATTTCATATACTTTACATTGTTTCACAACAAGAATTAACAGTCTACTTGGAAACCATGGACTCAAACACTATGAAAATTCCTTCCCGGACACGTCCTTGCTCGTAAATGCTATTATAGCGCTGGAACGAGATACAGGGGTACACTACCCCTCTAAATTATTTCAGATGGGTACACATCCCTTAAACCCAAATTGTACCCTCCTCAAATAATTTGAGGGCCTCCCAAAGCCGCAGTGGTAGCGTCGTCGTCAAGGGGTCCTGGGTTCGATACCCGGTGGAGGCACTTTGCACAGTGGTTCGGATCCCACTTTAAACTGTAGGTCCAGTGCCGATTAGCCTTACTGTGCATAAAGTGTACTTAAAACAACAAATCAATAACAATCAAATAATTTGACAGGCGCAAAAGGTTGCTGTTGAATAAATCTCAACACTAGAAGTTAATTTTTCTGTGACTTCAGAAAACTTTATTTTTAGGTGAAAACTGTTTAAAATTATTGCAAGACAATGGAATAAGACATAGGCGTCCGCATGGGGCGGGGGGCAATTGCCCTCCCTAGTAAATGACGTCCGCAGACTTTCCCATGGAGGGGAGGGGCAAGCAAGGTATTTTTTTCCATGGGGGTAAACGAAGCGTATTGCCCTCATTATAGTGTTGCCCTTTCAAAAAACACCACTTGAGTTTGAAATTTTCACTTTCTGCATCCCCATTATAATAATTAATGTAAATTACTGTGACTGAAATCCAATTATATGTGGGAAATATGCATGGACGTCCGCAGGATTTTTTCCAGGGAGGGGCAAGGAAGGTATTTTTTTCCAGGGGGGGGCAAACCAGGCACATTTTCCCCAAAAATACTGTTGTTCCCTAAAAAAACATTGCTTAAATTTGAATTTATGGTGTTCATGCAATAATTAACACATATTATTGTGGCTAAAATGAAATTATAAGTGTGAAATACATAATTTTTGGTTGACTTTCATTTTCCAGGGAGGGGCCACGGCCCCCCTTGCCCCCCCCTTCCGGACGCCCATGGAAATATGTAATTTTAGTTTGACAGGAGGAGGTGGGCTATACTTGCCTCTCCTCTCCCCTCCGGACTATATACTTTCACTTAGAAATTTAGTGTAGAGGAATCTTATCGCCGTTATTAAACAATATTATACTCTTAAAGAAAAAGAAGTATTTCCAAGCCTATGAAAGTTCCAAGCAACTACGGGAAAGGCGCGTGCATTATTTCCTACGTAATTGAACTATAATACGCCTAAATTACACTAAGAAGATTTTCCGTGGGTTCGGACACACACTATATAGCCTACGCCTCCTGTTTCGTATCAATCAATACAGTAAAAGAGTGAGATGGAATTAGTTTTTTTCTTCTTCCCGGACTTTCATCAAGGTTTTTGCCCGGGGCGGCAACTTCATATAACTAGAGGGGGGAGAAAGTGCCTTTCCGCCCCCCCCCCCAAGTCGGCGCCTTTGCCTACCCTAATCAGAGGCAGTGGCGTCGCGTGTGGTTCGCATAGGAGTGTTCACAATAATGTTTTTGTACTGAATGCAGATTTACTCCTCTCCCTTGTAACTTCATATTCAATTGAAAAAGTGAGAATAACAGTTCAATTTATTTTCAACAATTTTCCCCCCTAAACCACGCTATATTTGAAGTAATACAACAAGGACCTAGGGGAAATTGTCCCTCTCCCCCTTAAAATTCACCAGGTTTAGCGAATTGTCGCTAAAGTTTGCAACTATGTAGCACAGGCCTTTTCGAGTCCCCCAAGACATGCCTTGTATATGCTGCACTCTGGTGTCGAATGTAAGAAGTATTGTCGCTTGCAGTGTTCGCACAGAGAAGTGAACATCTTCGGGGTATAGTGGCCAACAGCCACTTAGCTGTCAGCTCTATGCAACACGCACAGCAATTGGGTTCAACGCCCTCCGTGGAACACCGTAGGAGTCAGTGTTACCAACTATCTAAAAAAAGTTATCAGATGTGAAAGAAGTCGTGTCAGAGTAAAGTGTGTGTATATACACTTGTACATGAAACAGTATTTTTTCGAATTAATATACGTGTGTGTGTGTGTGTGTGTGTGTGCATTTAATATGTACGTAATTTAAAACATATACATGAGTGTTCACGTGATCATGCGAACATTATCAGGCGACGCGCCTGATCAGAGGGTCTGTGCACGCCTATGGAATAAGATATAATTCAATTCAAGAAAGCCAATCCTCTAGCTGATGTTCCTATACGATGAGTGAGGGGAGAGGGGATAAACATTTCAAAAGCAGTAACCGAGTAGTGTTTAAGATATAAATCTGCTTCATAAGAGTATGCTATCTACCTTGACTTTCAAATTTAGCGATACGCTTCCTTGTTCAAGCATTCCTCTAGAGAATTATGGTGAAATGTTGGAGAAATAAAGGACTTTCCTGAAGTTTTCAATACGATTCCCCGATGTTGCCAAGTTGTTATGGCATGCAGATTTTTGATGCCTATACCACTAAGAGGTAAGAGCCGAAGTCAGATGATATTTCTCTTTGTAATTCAAAAACGAATAGCGCATCAGCAAGCACGGTAAATAGATAATGTTTGTTATTATTATTATTATTATTATTCCTTCCATAATACCACTGGAAATAGCTATTAATATTAATAGCTACAGTTCGCTTTTCAAGTCATTCTTGGTCAATATTTACTCTATTGCATTTCCTATTTCCATTTGTCACATAAGTTGTAATTGCATGATTTTTTTTCTTTTAGGCTATTTGCAAATTATATAAATTATAAGTTGCCACATACCGTACATCAAGATTTTGTAATTTTGAGAGAGTAAACTGTAAAACGATTATTTCTCATGCTTAAAAAGAAATTCTTCAGTTTTAAATTAATTATTCCTTCGACATTGATTAGTGATTACAGAATCTTGGGAGGGATATTTATAAATTCTCAGTGTTGCTTACCGCAAGTCATGTTTTCTGCCCTATCCGCCCACTGCTGACCAAATATTCGCCTTCCATCTTCGGTATAGCAAAAATGCCTGAAAAAAAAATAGACGGATAATTACACAAAGGATAATTACAGTTTGAGCTTCGTTTACAGCACCAACAGTCTATTTTGAAGTAGGCAGAAAGACCTGGGAAAAAGTTCTGTGCATTCTCTAAAAATAGCATGTGGGATAGTGTGTCTATGAAATTTCATAAGATCATTTGTTGTAGTTTTGATTTTATAATCTATTTTTTTTATGTATAAATGGAAACTTGTCAACTGCAAGTAGCGTTTTGTATGCTACTTGCAAATGGGGCAAGGTAATAATAATGATAATTTTTAAAGTTCATTTTTAGCACAAACAGGCTAATACGGACTGGACTTGCAGTTTGAAGTAGGATTCGAACCACCACGTTGATTACAAGGTGAAGACGTTACTACTACTTCATCGAAGAGGACCAGTAATAGTGCTCTATTTTCTTCGGGAAAATGAATTCAATTTTTTTAGGGGGGGGGGGTTATCTCCATTTTGGTGCACGGACGTATGGGAGTCATCCATGATCCATAGGAATACACGATTATACTATAAACAAAAATGTATAAAACACTGTCACAAAAATGTAGGACACAATCATTCATAGTAAATAATATATATTTACTAACAATAGTAGGAAATAATGCAAAAACGACATATTTTTTCAGTTGAAAATAACAAATTTTAAAATAAACTTCGAGGAAATAATTTTTCTCCAGTTTCCCTGTAATTTACTGTTTCTCCAACCAAAAAATGTGCTTTCATCAAGCAAATAATACCCGGTGGAGGCACTGAGTGGTTCGAATCCCTCTCACTCTCGTAGCGTACACATATAAAATTAAAAAATATATATAAACATTACACAAGAATAATACTAATACTACATTATGATATCTATGTATACATAGGTATGTATGTATGAGGTATGTACAGGAGTTATAAAAATAAGGGTTTTGAGATTGCCACCCATATGGGTCTTGTCTTCTCTTCGTGTTATTATGAATAGACCTATAAATTATATTAACATATTAATTAAAACATTTATAATATTATTTCTGGGACACTTGGTTCTGACACCGCAGAAATATATTTATAGATACGTGCCTGTATAAAAAAATTGTCTTATTTTTATATCGGTTCATCCGAATTTATCAGTGTAATGCTCCTGCCCACTCGATCACAATTTTCTAATGATATACAGAATTCGCGATTATAATTACCACCTGAGCGCTAGTGTCGCTCCCAATATGGCTCCTGTATGTAGGATACATCTCTTGTTTACGTTCAGTTAGTAGTAGGAACTTAGGAAATAGTAGCGCGTGAAACATTACCTGCCATCATTGCCCCCTTTGGATTGTACAGGGGCGAATGATCCATCGGGTAAGCATGTTGAGTCGTATCCTATGTAGTTTAGATAATGATATGTACTGCAGGTTCCTAGAAAGAATATAAATAAATAAATAATATTATTTATTAATTGCATCCAGAAAACGAAACATGAGAATGTATGTTGAAGGTGAAAGCCATTATCAAAGTTACATCAAATTGAAGTCAGTCCATGCAATTGTAGACAATATTATTACTTGAAAATGGATTCCCCAATTATTACAAACTTTGGTGTATTTATTATTGTAGTTCCTTGAATGCTCAAATGGAGGCAATGGTCACACAAAAACAACGTTCATTACCTGTTGCCCCCATAGGTTTACTGCGTAAATTTTAGATTTTGCCTCCTAGAGTGATCGCAGCTTATGGCTAGTTTCAAACATCTTACAGAAAAGGGGAAGGATTTAAATTATAAGAGATTTGGTAACTTCAACATTCTCTGCTTATTGCTGTAAGTACAGCTTAGCGAAGATAAGAATGCCCCTGTGGCGCTGCAGTCGCGGGTCTCACAGGCACGGGAGAAAAGATGAAAACAGACGACTCTGCACTTTAGTTCACAAGTTTGCCGGGGACATTGTTATCTTTTTGAGCTGTAAGGTATAAATTATGCTACTTGTTAATTACTCATCACAGAGCCCAAATAATGCCCTGAATGCCTATTTTGTTTCGGTGACGTAGGCTTTCAGAACAGAAATGCGTTTTAGTGTAGGATATAACGAACGTTTTTGCTGTTCTTAAAATTGCCTATTTAGATCATGGGACCTAACTTTAGGGGCGGGCAGAATCAAAAAAGTTTCCCATCCCATAAAAATTATTTGCTAAATAACTGTCGTGGCTTCTAAATCACAGATTTTACTCTTTATTACTTTTCTCCTAGGAACTCAGGAGGCTAACTTGTAAATTTGAACAAACCTGACAATTTGGGGAGAGGGAAGGGTCACAAGTTACGTCTATCATTCCGGTTGTTAGGGCCTTTTTCCTCCGTTAGTGTCTGAGTGCCCTAAAAGAGCGAAAAAGAATAATAGCCTTTATTTTCTCGGTCTTATCGAAGCGTGAATTCCTTTTCGACAATGATTTTTGACAAAGGTGAAATAACGATGACAGCACTGAAAATATACCAACATGTAACATTCTTTCAAGAGGTGGGGGAATGGTTAATGATTCTCATCATTAGAATATTCGAAATGTATGCCTATTATAGCATATTTTTCATTTAGTGTCCATTATAGTGCCCTTTGCCTGCCTATTTATGCAATATTTAGTGCCTAAAAATCCGGTGCTATGCTCATCATTCGCCATGGGCGTACCCAGACTATTTCCAGGGGGTGGGCAAATTAACCTTTTTCCAGGGGACAAAGAACATTTTTCCAGGGAGGAGAGTGCTATATATTTTGAATTATTTGAAAAGGGAATAATATTTACGTTCCACAAAAAAGCACAATGAATAGAATGAGAATTTTCACCAAGTTTATGAAGGATGGATATGCTTCAGCGACCGAGAGGTTAAAATATCCTTTTTCCCAGATATTTTGAATTTCCCTTTTTGCTAAGGAGTGGTTTTGACTGGACGCGTTTCAACACCGATCTTTGTGTGTGGAATTTGAAAATTTTGAAATTTTAGATTTTTGACCATAAAAGATGCAAGACGGGTATTCTCAAAGGTCTGTATCTCATTCAGAAGCATGGGCATCCTGGGATCGAACCGGTACGTCAACCCTTCCCCCTTCGAAAATTGGCAGTTTTCAAGTTACAAGAAAGCAGGGAGGTTGTTATTTTTATTGATAATAACAGAAATAAAGTTCACTTACCATTCGATTCGATCAGAATAACTAAAGTAGAAAATGCTTGACATCGATAAAATTGTATATAATGCAGGAAGAGAACCATATTTTATCATTTAATCCAAAGGCTAAATGCTTCCACATTTTACAAAATTCCAAAAAAAAATAGTTTTCTGTAAGTAGTCACACAACATAAATTTCATGACTAAAATTCCCCCCTAACTTTTAAAGGTTCTGCTTGAAAAAGGTATGTAAAAATAACAATATAGAATAACTATGCATTCCGGTACATTAAGTACATGAAATGTAAAAAAAAAATGTAAAACAAGTTGTACTGAAAGATCCTCACAAGATGGAATAAAATTGGCAAATTTTATTCGTTTATTATAGGTCTACTTATTATTATTATTATTATATATTATTATTTCTACTATTCAACTCTTAACAATGCCCCCCCCCCCCTCCGCTTCCACACACACAAAAATTTCTGGCGACATCAATGTTTTGATCAGAGGTTTCAGTTTTAAGACCACTTTTATGCACAGATAGCCTCATTGGTACTGGACCTACAGTTTAAAGTTGAATCCCTACCACTATGTACCTCCACCGAATCCGGGACCTCTTGATTGTTTGGTTGGTTGATTTGGTGTTTTAAGCCCACTTTATGCACAGTAAGGCTAATCGGGACCTGTACCTACAGTCCAAAGTGGGATCCAAACCACTATGTGCCTCCAGCGGGTATCGAACCCGGGACACCTTGATTACAAGGCGACGACGCTACCACTGCGCCATCGGAGAGGCCTTGAGACCTCTTGATTACAAGGGGATGACGTTACCACTACGCCATTGGATATGTCCTCTGAGCAGTGGTAACCGATGGAACGTGTAATTCGCTTTCTAAATATCCTGTTTTTAATGTCCTTACTAGAGTACTGCATTGAACCACTTTCGCTCGCTCAAACTCGATCGAATCTCCCACGCTCGAGCGTGATTCGCTCGAATATGTAGAATATCAAATATCATTTCAATGTGACAATAATAATCGTACAAAATATGTGTAAAATTAGTGCTGGTAGTTTCAGCCCATAGTCATCTATTCATTTTCATATTGCTATGCATTGGTAAGATAGACTAAATTACTATTTAACATGAGATGAGATGATGACTATGTTCACTTGAGTTTCAATTTCACTGAGTCTTTCACTTGACGAACCATATTTGAAGGCTCACTACCACAGACAAATTACGGTTGTATTGAACTACTGGACTTCGAGCGTATACCGGTCGTTTGCCTGTTCGAGGGTTATTCCGGGGCCTCCGAGTCCGAGATAATTATATACGGGCCTCACACCAGCATCCGTGACGTCACAGGATTAGTCAAGTATAGTCCATGTACAACATTTAACAAAGTGCATTGTAAAGAGTATAATATTTAGTTTTTTAACTGAATCGTCTTCTTTTATTCGTTCTGAATAACCTGAAGAACTTTTCAAATGTTATATGACATTAGAAAATACGTAAATAATATTGATAAAAGTAAAATTCAATCTTTACCGTTCTGCCTAATGTACGTACCTTTGTATTTATTTCAAATTACCAATGGTAAAAGCGATATAGATAAAAATGTATCCTACATTTGGAACTTACAGTAAGTTCGTAAAGAATTATCATCGCTAGTATATAATTGTAATTAAATTGCTGTGGAATAAAAACTTACGGTCCAACTTGGGTATGCAAATACTGTAATATTTGTAAAAGTTTATGTACATAAAGAAGAAGCAGAAGAAGAAATGATGGGCAAAACTGCTTAGCGGTAATCCCAAGTAAAAGTAAATAAAATAAAATAAAAACCTACTTTGTTTGTGCTCCGCAAATAATGTGATAATTTAGTGTGTTTGCACGCTTTTTAGCCTGAAATAATGTAACGAGATAACGCAGCAAGTACTAAACTAAAGCTGTAACTATAAGAAGTGAAACTAAGGAACATATATAATGCTATATTGCTAAAATTTGTAAGTGAACAAATCCTACATTTGGAACTTACAGTAAGTTCGTAAAGAATTATCATCGCTAGTATATAATTGTAATTAAATTGCTGTGGAATAAAAACTTACGGTCCAACTTGGGTATGCAAATACTGTAATATTTGTAAAAGTTTATGTACATAAAGAAGAAGCAGAAGAAGAAATGATGGGCAAAACTGCTTAGCGGTAATCCCAAGTAAAAGTAAATAAAATAAAATAAAAACCTACTTTGTTTGTGCTCCGCAAATAATGTGATAATTTAGTGTGTTTGCACGCTTTTTAGCCTGAAATAATGTAACGAGATAACGCAGCAAGTACTAAACTAAAGCTGTAACTATAAGAAGTGAAACTAAGGAACATATATAATGCTATATTGCTAAAATTTGTAAGTGAACAAAATGTAAAAAAATAAAGTGCTCCCCTGTGCATAGCACCACGCCATGAAGGCGTATAGGGGGTGTGGGGGTAAGGCTCCACACTTTCTTGATCCGGTCGTGAGTGGGGTTGATGTGATCAGCATCACGCCCCATACCGAGGCGACAAACCACAAGTGTCGCTTGAAAGCGAGCAGTCGGTAATTAATGCAGCCTTTCGAACCGTAGGGACACAAGCACTGACTGCAACGTTTCCTCAAGGAGATTTTAGACCAAAGCGACACGCGACATACAATACGAGGATTTCACACCAAAGCGACACGGCTCCTTCGGTCCAAGGCAACGTTCATACCGAAGCGACACATGTTGCTTGGAAAGGAGCAAATCAAGAGCAACATTTCACATCGTACCGGCATGACGGGAAGCACAGGCCAGCGTTCGGTTGGTGAAATCCTCAAGCGATAAGTGTCGCGTGCCGCTTGTTGCTTTCGTGCGCAATCTCACTAAAGCAAGACACTCATTGCATCGCGTATGCGCGAACAACAGACCACGGCAACATGTTGCAAGCTATTGAGGAAATGGCCCAGTTTGAGCGACGCAGAAGCGACAAAGCGACACGTGTGGCTTATCGTGTCGCCTAGATCTGTTGTTGTAATGTGCGGTTTATCGTGTCGCCTATCTGTTGTTCGCAAGCAACACTTGCTAATAGACTGAAGGCACCATGTCCCTTGTCACTTAGTTGGGAACTCCCCCTGTAGCGTGTCGCTTCGGTCTGAGCACCCTTCCTTTAAGGAGCTTTCTCTCATTCAAATAGCTACATGTATTTCCCAAAAATACACGACTAATCCTTTGACGCCATCAGTCCTTTTAATAACACAGGTTGCGGCCCATATACGGAGTATAAACGAAGTATACGCATCTCGGAGACACCGGTTATTCGCTGGAGCGAAGAAACAGTTGGTTCCGTAAGCCATCTAGCGTCATCCGTGCGAACTATTAGACGATCGAGCAAAAAAATCCTCGATACAACACTCTAGCCCTTACTCGGAAAAGCTGGGGTTTTCGCGATAAAAAATATATACATATTCAGTAAACCTGAGAGAACAAATACTGGAAATCTGGTCAAAATAAGAGGGAATATTGTGGCATATGTTCCCTGATTTTACATGGTATGACCCGAATGTAACATATTTCACATTTTTATTTATTGTTCAAGGATGGTTCAAGTTACTTACTGTTTAAAGGGTTTATGGGTGGTTTGCATTTCCCTGCCGAACACTCGAGGCCTGGTGCACACTCGTATTTTATAATAGGGAATTCGCCGATCTGCAAACCATCCTTGTTCTTTTCCTCGCAACAAGCTTCGTTGTAACCTAGAAATAGACAGAAATACATTTAAAATGTGTAATTCGAACCACTGTCCACAGTACATTACAGTTGAAACTTTGGTTGCCTTGTATAAAACATAATGGTATAATCGTTTAATTTTAAAAAAATAAATTTTAAGTTCACTTTATGCACAGATAGGCTGATTGGGACTCTGGACATACATTTTAAAGTGAGATGCGAATCACTATGTGAATGTTCCTCCACCGGGTATCCAACCCAGGAGCCCTTGATTACGTTGTGTCTTCACTAACCTCTTATCTGAGAGTAATGCCCCTACCCACACTCATTCACCACCCCCTTCCTCTCCCTCTGGAATATTAAATGTCTATCTTACTTGATATTGATTAATTATATTCGTCTTCATGTTCGTTTTCCGTTTTTCTGTCTTTCTTCGTGCTATATTTTCACCTCTTGCTTGTTCACTCTATTGTTTATTTTTCTTTTACTTCCTTTTCTGTCTCATTTCCTCCTTCTTCTCTATCCATTTCTGTTTCTTGCACTCTCTCTCTCTCTCTCTCTCTCTCTCTCTCTTTGTATCGTATCATTCTTTCCTTTCAGCTCTCATTCGGCCACTTTTATGTATGTTTCTCTTTCTCACTCTATTTTTCTCTATCGTTTCTTTAACTCTCTTTTTCTTTATTGTTTGTTTTATCTCCTACTTTTTTTATCGTTTGTTTTATCTCCCACGTTTTTTATCGTTTATTTTATTTTTTATCTCTCTCTCTTTCTTTATTGTTTCTTTTTCTCTCTTTATTCATTGTTTCTTTTGTATCTTTCTCTTTTCTATCAGTTTTATGTCTGTTCCTCATCCACTTTATTTCTCTCTCTCTCTCGCTCTCTCTGTGTCTGTCTCTGTGCTACTTCTTTGAAAATACCAATTATCTTAATTTACCATAATATGTTAACGTAACGACATATGATTCTAATTTTCTGCGTGCGTCCATGCAGCCATTTTGGTTTTCGAGTACACGTACGACCAGTAGCGTGCCAAAGTAGACGGTTGGTGAAGGTCAAAATCCCTTCTGGTCCATTATTAAAAGAAAGGAAAAGAGAAATGTTCAAGAAAAGATGGTGGGGTCTCTCCGATGACGTAGAGGTTATGTCGTCACCTTGTAATCAACGGTTGGTTCCCGGGTTCGATACCCGGTGAAGGCACATAGTGGTTCGGATCCTATTTTAAACTGTGGGTCCAGTCCCAATTAGCCTTTCTGTGCATAAAGTCGACTTACACAAACAAACAATAAAAGATGGAAGATATAGCACTGACTACTAAAAAGAGAAAACCTATTTCCCTCTCAATTTTTCCTCTACAAACACCACCCTGCAAAGTACACGATTATCTTACTTGCATTACGAAATAACGAGTTATTTTTAACGCAGTTATGTTTTACAATGAATAACTGTGACCCTATTATTATTAAAAGGTGAAGAGTAACGGACTTTTCTGCACGTTTCAACAATAGTGAATAAAATTACGGTTTCCTAAAAAACATATGTAGGTATAGGCCTAGTTTTGTTACGAGAAAATGTTTTGCGTGACGTAATTTTTCCAAGGATAAGATCATTTTCTTACCACTATATTTTCACATTGAAACTTATTAAGAAATCATAAATTAATGAAACTTAAATTCAGCCTTTGTCATGTCATTACTGAAAAAAAAGAACAGTCTGTTGCAGTTCATGTAGGAAACAGTTTGTATTAGTTAAATATATCTTATCTGTTACTGTAACTGGGTGAACAAATTAACTTTCCGGAAACTGGTACTTACCACAAGCATACTTAACACATCCCGGGCACTTATTGCAAATAGTTGCGCCTTCTTCGTACACAAGGCCATTTCCGCAACTTATAAGGCTTGTTGTGCATGTTATTTTACTGTCCAAGTCACAGCCATCATCTTGACCATGGGTTGCTGAAAACAGAGCGAAAATGCAAGAAAACGCAAAAAAATACAAGGTGCTAGACATTTCTCTCTTGTATCACACGCCTTCACAATCTACTGGTGATAATCTTGGCTTCGATATCAGACAAACCGTTCTGCTTTAGATAACAGAAAAGTATGTTCAATCTTATCAATTGCTGAATCGAGGAACGTCAACATTCACATACATACACACATATATAATGTGTAAGTGTATCGTATATTTCTGTATCTACATCTATCTATCTATTTTCATAGACGTGCGCAAACCCCCTGAATAGGGGGGCCAAAAGCCTTGGTGAAAGTTCAGTCGGGAAAGAGAAACCGTATTTCATCTCACTGTTTTCGTTTTATTGTATTCATGGGTGTTTCCAAAGTGCAGCAACTCAAATTTTGAAAATTTATATCATGAAAACTCTAAGAGATATTTACACCGGGTTTTCTGCATTATAAAGCCTCATTCATTGAGATAATTTTTAATGCTTAACATTATCAGTTTAGTCCGTACAGAAAATTAGATAAATTAATAATTGGCGGAAGGCAGGGTTAAAATTTTTCCACAAATGCAGTTTTGAGTGAGAAAAATATAAAAGAAATTATCGAAGGGCCATAATTAGACGTCTGATGACTGACGCCATATCAATCTGTCATTTACGACCAATATTGATCGTGTGCAGCATTTGATGGATTTTTGACTGGCGATTTTATGGGTTAAGTGAAAAAGTGCCATTTTCGGGACATATCTCCGTAGCTGGCAACACTAGCAGGTGGAAATTTTGTCAACAGACGCACGCAACATATGCTTAAATATTTGCCGTACTGTTGCATGAAAAATCAAAATCATAATTTTACACCGAAATTTTACTTTTAAGTGTAAATTTCAACGCAACTGGCAACCCTGCCAACTCAACCCAGCTGGCAAGAGCTTGTTACGAAAAGGGTGAGCCATAAATAAGGCGACTACACGTCCCGATTTCGTCGAGGCATTGTGTTCCTTTTAAACCTCATGTCTACTTTTTTTTTATTATGATTAGAATTTGAACATTCTATGTTCCGATGCAGTCACTAAACTAATCATGTAGGCTATCACTGGGTTAATAAGTTAATGTTATCATTTATCAAAATAAAAGCAATTACATTATTTTGTAAATATTGTTAATTTGCTGAAAATAACTCAGAACTGATTTTCAACTGTAAATACCAACTCTTAACAATGTATGGGATCATTTGTTGGTGTTTGATATTGTTGATAAGTCGGAATAGAGAAACAGTCTGACAACAATAGCAAACGTGTCACGTTTACAGGAGATGTTCAAAGTGGGTGCCTTCCTCATGAATACATGCTCGCACGCTTCTAAGCATGTTGGTTGAAACTCGGTGAAGTGTTTCCTCCTTAATGTTCAAAATTGCAGTTTCAATGTTTGTCTTTAATTCTTGCAGGGTGGTTGGATGTGTCTTGTAAACTACTCCTTTGAGGTGACCCCAAAGATAGAAATCTAGAGATGGTAAATCTGGTGATCTTGGGGGCCACACATTTTTGGAAATAATTCTTTCATGTAAAAACTCGCGCAAAAATGCCATAGTTTCGTTGGAGGTGTGGCAGCAATCGCGTTCATCCTCTTGAAGCAGGGAGATAAATTGAGTGATGATATTTGTGAATACAACACCATCCACTGTTCGGTCAAAGAAAATGAGACCCACAATACGTCGTCGGGATACGGCACACCACACTCCAAGTTTTTGTGGATGAAGCGAACCTCGTGGAACGCATGAGGATTTTCAGCGGACCATATTCTGCTGTTTTGGCTATTTACGTACCCACTCAAATGAAACCAAGCTTCATCAGTGAAAAAAAAACCCGAATCCAGAATTCTGATGCTATTTTCTTCGATGAGAGATCGAAACCACCTGTAGTACTTCAACTTCAAGCGTTTATCCCTATCAAAGTTTCGCAGTTCTTGAACAGCTCGAGCACGATATGGTTTTAGGGTAGTTTTCTTCACAGCTCTATGAGCAGTGGACAGTGACAAGTCCGTTTGGGATGCAAGTTATCTCAGGTTTTTTTGTTGGGGGTGGGGTGGGGGGGCAACTGTGAAATTTTAAATGGAAACCCCCATTTTGTATTGTCTGAGCTGTCGTTAGAGTTTCCACAAATCTCCAGAACTGTGCTGTATGAAATTGTAACAGTGAATTTGAAATTTCGCAAATTGTGTAAATGTTGGGTCCCTCACCAGCTATCCGAAAATGCCAAAAAGGAAAGAATGGGAAGTGCATTAGAGTTTTTGAAACGGTATAGTGAGGAGGGGGAAGAGTTGTTGGATCGGATTGTAACTGGAGACGAGACATGGGTTTTGCATGAAACCCCAGAACAGAAACGAAGTACCATGGAGTGGAGGCACTCCGCGTCACGGAAAACGCAACCAAAACCAGAGCTTACGAACAAAAAAATCGTGTGCACTGTGTTTTGGGATAGGCATGGAGTATTGCTTGTGGAATTTATAGAGCGTGGACAGCACATCAATGCCGAAACCTATTGTGTGACACTTCAAAACCTGCGTCGTGCAATCCAAAACAAACGACGTGGCATGCTCAGTCGGGGTGTCATTCTCCTCCACGACAATGCTCGTCCGCATGTGGCAAATGCAACTCAGGAACTCCTGACGACCTTCCATTTGGAAAAACTACCACACCCCCTTACAGTCCTGATCTTGCCCCATCTGATTTTCATTTGTACCTCCACCTTAAGGCATTCCTTGCTGGAAAACATTATGGTACTGCAGGCGCGGATCCACGGGAATGGCGATAGGGGCGATCGCCCCTCCCAACTGCCATGCTTTGGATATATTATTATGGCTAATAATATTCAAGACTCATTCGTTGTTTCTTTATTACCACGTTTAACAGGCTCGAGAAGTCCACTTTATGCTCATAATAGGCTAATCGGAACTGGACCTACAGTTTAAATTTGGATCAGAAAGAGTCTACAAGATGCGTTAATAGGGAATCGGAACTGAGACCACTGCAGAGAATGCGTTTTTATTTATTTGTTTATTTTTTTTTACTTCTCATATCTGACCTTCAGTTTAGCGTGACAATGGGAGGAATTATGATAACAACAGAGCCGTAGCAATGGGTGGGTGAAGTTGGCGAGCGGCAGGGGCCTCGCGTCCCATGGGCTTTTTCTTTTCTTTTTTTAATGTAATAAATAGAAGTGAGAAAGATAGATGAAAAGGGATAATTTTTGTGGCCGATAAAACTACAACATTTTAACCGGTTATAAATTCTAGTGAAACATTACACTTTTATTGAATACGTCAACTACTTAGAATTTTAAATAAACCGGGTGGTAGCCGTCTGATTTTATAGAATATCCAAGAAGCCAAACAACAACAATGAAACTTTCTCTTACAAAGGTTGATAAGAATAAACACAATTTTTGACTTCTCATAAGTTAGCGGTTCGAGAACATCGAGAAACATTATACACAGCCAGTGGCGGCGATTGTGTCCCAAAACGGCGGGTGGGGCAAGGTGCAAAAACGAGGGGGACCAATTATCCCAAGAACATTTCAGACGTACACAATAAATTGAGATTCACAATAATTGCCCACGTTCTGAAATTCAAAATGAACTGATACAGGTAAAGAGCAACAATGTCAAAATGACTACATTAAAAAAAAGTAAAATTAGCTAAGTCCAGAGATTAACTAACTTCACGTTCAGTTTCAATATTTAGTTTCTTTAAGTTCGAAACCAATTCTTTTACATTCTAGATTATCTTGTAAGTGAACGTGATCTAACAGACAACAGTACAACAATGTTTTTAACATGCAAACACTTATTATTCATTGTTGAAGTTTGTTTCAGTAGCTATGAAACTACATCCAAAAACTGACGACCCAACAGGCATAAGAATTCTATTGTGCTTTTACTTAAAAGTTCTTCATGCCGAATTTCCATTCAAAAGTGGAGAGATGTTGGCAGCTGCAGGAGAGTACGTAAGTTTTTGAATTTTATAATTTTCAGTCTCTTTTCTGTAATTTCTGGCTAATAGCGACGATGGGGATGAGTGATGATGTAATTGAATTAAATAAAGGGCACTTACAAGGACACTCATGCCCAGATCGAGAATAGAACACGGGAACTCCTGTGGCAAGATCCAAAGTCGACCACTTAACACACTCGGTCACCGAACCGGCGTGTTTATGTTATTAATGCTACATTCATTTGCATTATTCCATCATTCGAACCCAGGAGCCTTATTAATGCTATATATGTCCAAAGGTGTTTGTCTGTAAAATAGATAAACCCTATGACCAACAGGTCTTGCAAAAGCCTGCCAACCAGATTTCCGTTAGATGGCGTCTAGTGAACTCATAAGAGTCCCATCACCGCTGCTGAATGCAGCTTGATAGATTAGATTGCAGAATGAATGCTAGTTATTCTCTTTATCTGCTATTTTATCTACTAGTTATATCCTGTGTGTTACATTTTGTGCTAACAAAATATAACACACAGGATTTTCCTTAAGTAACTTGGATTCTTGCTGTAACACGATTATACCTTGTTTCCATATTAAACACACTTTGCTGAAGACGGCAGTTTTCTTTTTTTAAAATTAAAAGCACTATACACGTTAAGTTTCCACCCTATATCTCATGGATTCTTGTCATTTGGATGGCAAGTAAAATTGTATGACCTCTCCCGATGAGGTTTTTCCCTACTGTTTGGTAGGAGACTTCGTGGAAGTTCCACCTAGGACAATGGGCCTGCCTCTGCGTTGGTGGCCCTATACTATGGTGAGATAATACATGACGTTTTCCGAGCTGTACGAGTTCGTCAGCTCTGATATATAGCTGGGTCGGGAAGGTCCTACTGTGGCTCAGAATCCACTGTTGTTATGCTGAGGTGAACTTACCACGGTACAATTACAGTAATACCAGTAATTTCCGAGATCTTCCATGTTACTTCAGGAAAATGTAGCTATGTAATGAAGTAAGTCTTGATAGCCAGTGTGTGTGTGTGTGTATATACAAATAGTAGGTATGTAATGTAAGACCACGAACGGTTTTTCCTTTTGGGTTTGTAGGTTAGTTGACTTTCAAGTGCTTTGTGCAATTTTTATTACCTTAGATTTAACCATGTTAGTATTGCAGACTCAAAAGGAAGAATGGTGTATTACAAGAGATCGCTATGGACATGCAAGCGAGATCTTGTCATACACAGATGCAATCGAAATTTTTTTTATATCAGGTGTATTTGCAAGCGATATATCAAGTCGATTGCAGTTGGTTCTCCGGTGCAAGGCTGTAAGGTACAAATGGCCTTGCGTCCCTCTTCCAACTGAAAAAAGAGGCCCTCACAGATGGTAGAGACGTTGACGGCGTTGTGAGGCTTTGAACTGACATCTACCTGTACCAACCAAGCCTAATCTTTTCAGGATCTTAAGAGACATATAGGTATTGCCCAGGAACTTTCGACAGAATTATGGAAGCTATTGCACCAACAGGAAAGCATATCAGGTGTCCTAACTTTACGGCTTCAAAATCAACAACACAGAGACGAATTCTAGGTCCAGAATTGTGGAATCTAAACCTGGAACCATCTCTAGAAAAATTAGGAAATATTTCGGGATCAAAAGCACAAATAGACCATGCAGATGACGTAATAATTGTTATATAAGGTAATTCAAGAACAGAGTTCGAAAGTAGTGATGGGTTCGAGCCGTTCATTTGTGTGAGTCGACTCATGAGCGCTCGCTCACTGAGAGGAGTCGTTCAAATGAGTCGTTCAAAAGAGTCGTCAAGCTTCTTTTTCTCGAAACACATGCCTGAAGAGGGGGAAGGGGGTGGTAGGAGGTGTTGAAGCAGATGATTGTATTTAAGTAAACGAACACAACGTACGTCCTTCAAGATTAATAAATTGTATTGCATTTTTGTGTGTGCGTGTAGCCGACTAGATGGCCAAGATTCTGAAGTAATCGACATTTGATCTTGCCACAGAAGTTCCCGGGTTCTAGTCCCGGTCTGGGCAAGGATATTCTTTACGAGTGTCCCTTCATCTATATCATCACGCATCATCCTCATCGTCGCGATTACTTAAAATTTGAAGAAAAGCGGCATAAAATAAGAAAAATACAAATACGAGTCTCTCTGTGTGTGTGGATATACATATATGTGTAAATAGTAAACACACACACACACAAACAAAATTTATTGCACATACTTGTTTTCATTACTCTGCCTCATGAGTGAGATTTTCTATATTTGTATCTTGTTTCAGTTTACATTTCATGCTGCGGATAATGCAAATTATGCAGTACGATAGCATACACAGAAATGCTATATAATTATATCAACCTTTTATTAGTAATAACGTGCATTTACATATTCTTCCTTTTTTGCATTCGATCACTGGTTTTAATATCGCAACAAATGTGAGAAAGCGAGTCAACAAAATGCACTCCAGATCTGCGCTGCGACACATGCTTGCATTTCCACGAGCATCGCTCGTTCACGACTCTTGAAACAGCACGAAGAGTCACAGCACAGTCCCACGACTCTTTCCCCATCATTCGTTCACGACTCTCGAGACGGCACGAAGAGTCATTAAGCACCTTAACGACTCGCTCGCCTTAGCGACTCTTCTCCTCCCTCATCGTTCACGACTCTCGAGACGGCACGAAGAGTCGTGGATCACCTTAACGACTCGCTCGCCTTAGCGACTCTTCTGCTCACTCATCGTTCGCTCGCGAGTCGCGAGCTCTATTACACAAGGCGCGGCGGCGGCAGTCTCGCCAGCAGACTGGATCTACAGTTTAAAGTAGGATCCACCCGCTCGCTCTCCGCGGATGGCTAACAGCTGTGTTTAAGAAATTTATATCGCTCTTGAACATTATCCATGTCCATCCCATATCCATAGCTTTTTGTTGTTCTACAGTCATTCAATATAAGTTTCTGCCAATATCATAATGTATGATCGAATTTCTATAAAGCGGGCCAAATTATACGTATGTATTTTTTTTTAATGTTGCTTTCTACTAGTAAAACACCTTAACACGTAGGCTCACCGCAGATGGCCAACAGCTGTTTATATCACTCGTGAACATGACCCATGTCCATCTTACGTAGTTGTTCCTAATTCTGCAGTCATTCAATAAAAGCTTTTTTGCAGTATCATGTACGATGAGATTTATGATTAAACTTCTATATTTATTCTTTAATGCTGTTTTCATTAGTAAAATATGTACACGTTAATGTTAATGAAATATTTCACGTCATATGAAAACGATTTTGTCAGACAATGTTTAAAGTTCACTTTATGCTCAGATAGTCTAATCGGGATTGAAGCTACATTTTAAACTGGGGTCTAAATCACTGGGCAAGGTGCCTCCACCGAGGATCGAATCCGAGACAGGAAGCGATTTCCTTACCAGGATTTAACAAGGAATGAAAGGATGGCTGAATAACATAAATAAAACATACTCCATGGTGCATGTTCTTTGTTTCTTGGTTTCTATGTTGGCCAGCTTGAAATAATCTTGGAGTGACAGATAAGTGATGTCGCCCTCCTCAAAGTAAGCCTATTGACACCGAAAGTTCCGGGTTCAAACCCCAGCCCAGAGATGAGTGGTAATCTGTATTTAACCTCTTGTCAATTACTCTAATCACCATCCATCCTCCGTCGTTGCCTTGTAACGATACCTGGTGGATCCCACTTTAAACTGTAGATCCAGTCCCGATTAGCTTATCTGTACGTAAAATTAATTCATCCTCGCTGTCAATACTAAGTAATTAGGTATAAAAGATACATAAAATACAACAAAGCGTGTTAGGGAGTTAAAATATTAAAATTGAATTAATAAATTATAAAATATAATTACTGCATGCTAATTTATAAGAAATTATAGCATTTTAAAATTTGTTTGTTCCTTAATGGGAAAATAACTAGTAGCATATTTCTTCTGTTCATTTTCATGTTAACAGATTTGTTTTCTTGGATAAATAAAATTGAACGTGTAAATTAAAAGGTTTACATGTGCACGAAGCGGAAGAGCAACTCGATCGAGTATCGTGGTGAGACAAGATGACTTGGCACATCGTTTCAACTCGTGAATGAGAATGCATATCTTGTTCGCGATTTGATTTCAAGTTAAAAACACCTGTCTGGTCTTGCTCGCTTATCGATTTCAAAGCATAAATCGGTATCGTTACTCCAATGAGACGAGATTCTCGGACAGTACATTTTACACAGAGTGTCTCTCATCATCTCACCAACTTTGGAAGGGTTGGCCCTGTTGTCCTGCTACTTGTCAAACTGATTCACTTCCAACAATTTCAGTCGCCTCTGTGGAGGAGTGGTTAGAACAGTGCGCTAAGAGAAATCTCGGAATTGAGTGTCACTTCATCAATTTCATTATATCATCACTGATTTTCATCTTCGCGATTAGCCAAAGTGGCAGAAGAGCAAAGCCTGGGCAAAAGTGGTATCCCGAGCCGCTATGTGTTTCCACCGAATATCGGCCTCAGGACTCCCTGCCCTCGTGCCGCGATGTGCTAACCACTCCGCCACGGGGGCCGGCCCTCCCCCTATCTGCACATAAAGTGGACTTAAACAATAACAACTCAAAATAGGCTAATCGGAATATTGTAATCAAGAGGTCTGTGTCTAACACCTTCCCAAAATTTTTACAAGACCCCTAATATTTTTTACTAACATTTAATTTCTTGTAATTTTAGCGCTAATGGTTTGGCCGAACTTGAAACTACAGG
Organism: Lepisma saccharinum; assembly: GCF_977018435.1. NCBI lineage: Eukaryota > Metazoa > Arthropoda > Insecta > Zygentoma > Lepismatidae > Lepisma > Lepisma saccharinum. Next base: position 30,060,562 of record NC_139249.1, on the reverse strand, counting down.
ACAAATTTGTTGGCTGTTCTTCGCTGCCCGTCAGGGGCTGAGGTTGCGCGCTCTCTCTCTGCAAACAACACTCGCGAGTCGACTCTTTCCTTCGTTCAAAGAGTCGCTAAAGTGTGCCACGACTCTTTGAACGAAGGAAAGAGTCGACTCGCGAGCATGCTCCTTCCTCTCTCATCGTAGTACACGGCACGTTTCAGCCAGCTTTACTCAACTAGAGGTAGGGAAAAGGAACAGAGAGGACCCCCCTCCCTCTCCTCTCCAGTCCCCATTTGCTGCCCGCAGAATCGACTTGCTTTCTTTAAAAAATTCCGGCCGCCAGGCGAGTATACACTTGCGCATGCGCCTTCCTCGCAAAATTCGTGGAAAGGAGAGGGAATAATGGAATAATAGTTTGCTTGGCGGGCGGAGGAGTCGTGGCACACATACGACCCTTTGAACGTGTCGTTCAATTCTGGTGAACGAGTCGTTCACCGCTCACAAGAGAGAGTCGTTACTTTTGAACGACTCGTTCACGAACGACCCATCACTATTCGAAAGGAAGTCCAACAATGCTATAAACTCTTTCGAGGACTTGTGTGATACGGCGAAATTGATGATTGCTACCCAGGAGACCCACTTTATAATCCTAAAGGGTAAGCTGAATACTAATAAACACCCACAGATGAAACTCAGAGAACATGTTTAGAAGAGTAAAGGATGTTAAATATCTAGGTGTGAAATTACGAGAAACGCAATGATGACATGAATTATGTAACTTCAAAAGCTGAGTCTGTAATAAATAAAATAAGCACTCGTACATTCAAACTCCCTATGTCGCTTATAAACCCATACAGGGTCTGTATTTTAAGTAATGAGAATAAATCCAGAAAACAAAATTTATTACAGATATCGCTACAAACCTTTAGTAGTCTTCAAAGTATGCCCCTTGAGCGTCAACACACTTCTGCAGGCGAGTTTTCCACGCGTCGTACGCTCCCTGAAAGTAAGCAACTGGGACAGACTTCAGAGCACGCGTGCAAGCTGCTTTGACCGCATCCAGGGTTCCCTGGTGGTGTGCTTTGAGGGCTGTTTTCACTCTGGGAAAGAGGAAAAATCTGCAGGGGCAAGGTCTGGGCTGTAGGGAGGCTGAAGAATCGTTGTGATGCCAGATTTCATCAGGAACTCTCTAACCACGAAGCACGAGTGACATGGCACATTGTCATGATGGAGCTTCCAATCGGCGGCAATTTCTGGTCGCACTCGGTTGACCCGTCTCTTCAACCTTTTTAGCGCCCCTACGTAGAAGGAGCCATTGACTGTCTGTCCTGCAGGCACAAATTCCGCGTGGACCACACCTTTCTTGTCAAAAAACACAATCAGCAATGCTTTGATTCTGGACTTGGTCGAGGAGACTGCGGAGTGTGCCATGCGGTGCTCTGCCGTTTTGTGTCGGGATCGTACTCGAAGATCCAACTTTCATCTCCGGTAATGACATTGTCAAAAAACTGCGGGTTGTCTTCAATGCGTTCCAAAAGATCTTGCGACACGACCGCGCGGTTGTGCAATTGGTCGTTCGTCAAAACTTTCGGGACGAGCTTGGCGCAAATTTTTCTTATCCCAAGATCCTCGGTGATGATTTTGTGAACAACCATTTTATCGAGTCCTGACACGCCTGTCCACGTTCAGCAAATTTCGCACACGTTGTTCTTTGTCTCTGGTTCTTGAGGTTGACGGGCGCCCTGCGCGGGGTTCGTCCTCCACGCTCTCCCGGCCTTCTTTGAACATTTTGTGCCACCGAAACACTTGCGCTTGTGATAAACTGTCACTGCCGTACGCTTGCCGAATCATTTCCAGCGTTGCTGCACCAGATTTTCCAAGCTGCACACAAAATTTGATCGCGTACCGCTGTTCCATGCTTTGATGCATTTTGGTCTTGCACACACTACTTTGCAGACGTCCACGCCACGCGTGATCATGCCTCAATGGACGCCAGCAGGCAACTGTCGCTTGGAGCGCGTTCAAGGTCACACCCCCCACTACCGACTCCAACCGGTCCAAGCATGCTCTGACGTCTAGTCGCGCCAGAAAAAAAATATTCTCATTACTTAAAATACAGACCCTGTACATATTCATAATCTACAACGCGATTGTTTCTTTCGACGGACCAATCTGAGTAGACTACCTAAAATATACTAAAATAACCATCTATTTCACTCTGGACCCCTTAAAAAAGCTAATCCGTAGAGCATAGCTGTCGCCTGCTAAAAGAACCATATATTGTTACGTAAAACAATGCAATTGTAGATTCGGTTCGATACCCGACTCTGGAATTCGCCACTCCCAACAGTAATTTCCGGATCCGCCACTGTGGTACTGACGAAGAACTGAAACGTGCAGTTTCCCAATGGTTCTCCATACAGGCGGAAACGTTCTATGATAGGGGTATAACCATGGGCGTATATATAGTTCACGTAAGAGGGGGGCGGGGGGTTCAACTTTTGGTATGATTAGGGTTGCTATATTTCATAAGTGAAAATCCGGGAAACTGCTGACAAGAAGCTTGTTGAGGAGTGTGTGTGTGTGTGTGGGGGGGGGGGGGTGCTGAACCCGACAAAGTTGTGTGTATGTACAGTGGGGTCCATGAGTATTACCGTGCATATTTTCCATTACTATGTTCGTCCACTTTATTTGATCAAATATGAGCTTCAGGAATTAAAAGAAAACTGAAAACAAGCTGTGGACAACTTCTGCACCAGCATGCATAAACATCCATTGCTTAAAAACACACAGGATGGAAGGGAAAAAAAATTATGAAAATAGTCATGGACAATTTACACGGTAGTACTCATGGATCCAACTGTACATATCCATTATCATATTCTTTCGAAATTTTAAACTTGCAATTCCTTTTCGGTGCCATATTGAACTAACCTGCTATTTCACAATGTCGAAACTTGATTTGATTGATTCATTGATTTGGTTTATTTTACTTTGCGTTTTGTGCCTCTTGGCTAATTTGCGAAGATGGAGATGAGTGATGAAATGATGAAATTGATGAATGGACATTCACAAACAACCAAGCCCGAGTGGGATTCGAACCCGCGACCCTTGGCGTCGCAGCGCGATGTGCTAACCACTTTATATATATATATATATATATATATATATATATATATATATATATATATATATAATAAAAGGGATACCCCTATTCGAGAGTATCCCCCGTCATTCACACATTCGTACACATTCATACAGGTCAATTTCCACTTTATTCACAGTTTCTCATTTTTTGTACGAACACAAACATCCACGCCAGAGCGGGATTCGAACCCGGGACCCCTAGCGTTGCAGCGCGATGAGCTAACCACTTTTTTTATTTTTGTAAAGGAATACCCCTACGCGGTGGTATCCCCCGTCATTCACACTTTTTCAACTTTTACACTTTTCAATTTTTACAGTATTCTCAGATTTTCACGTTTTGGACAAATACAAATACCCATGCCTTACCCGGGACTCGAACCCGGAACACCTGGCGTTGCAGCGCGCTGTGCTAACCACTCCGCCACAGAGGTCGACTTTCTACAATGAACCTCTCGGACCACTCGGCCACAGGGTCCGACGAAACTTTATTTGAGAACTGCGGACTGAACAGTGTGGGCACCCAATCACTGACTGTTTACACTTCCAACTAAAATTCAGTGATGCTAGCAGACGGCGGCAATATCGTGAAGTCAAATAAATATCTTTGCAGAGTCTTCTTGTAACTCGATAACTCTTGTATCATCGAGAGGGAGCGGTTCAATGTGGAGTTAGATTGTTAAAATGAGTATTTTAATATTACGCACTTAATTTGAAGAAAGTATAGTCTTAATCATTCCTTCTTTCCCACCCGATTCCAGGACATTTGTGCATCCCGAAGAACCTATTCGGGACACCAGGACAAATTATATCATTCCGGGATTGTTCCGGAAAATCCGTGACGTATAGCTGTGACAGTCAGATTTATCGTCGACCTGCCTCATTATTATCATTATTATTATTATTATTCTAATCCATAGCGGTGAAAATGTCTTTAATCAAGGTGTTGAGTGTTTTTATTTGTATGTATATATATTTGATCTGCCAAGCCAACGGGCGAAAGAAAGGGAGTCGCGAGTCTGACGGGCGAGCACCTGAAAGGTCACGTTATGCGTCCAAAACTTAGGAAATTCGACCTTAACGACAGCCATCCGAATATCTCGGGTTCGAGCAGCCGGACTGATGTGAAACTTTTACCAGCGCAGCAACATGTATGCCAGGATGGATGTGTGGAGATTCGTCGCAATCAAGCAAGAATTACGGATGCCAGATCGAATTGGTTATAATCGTTCAGTTTATGGACACAGATTGCAGTTGAGCTGTGGGCACCGCGCTGACGGCGGCTTAATCCGAAGGTACCATACCAGAAGCACGGCTCTGTCCAGGCTGGGAGACAAGGAAAGAGAGGAGAGGGGTCACCCTCGGTTCGTCCCGATGCCAGACGAGACACCACGACGAATGCCTACATCATGCCGAAAATCTGAGCTACGCCGCCTGATGCCTACCAGCCGCCACAGAGAGAGATAGAGATGTCGAACGCTGCCATATCGACGTCCCGGCGCTTGAGATCGTCCGACGGTGATGGAGAAGACGCCGACGAGCCAAGAACGACCGCCCACCGCCCAGATGCGACGTCCTAATCACGCCTGACCACGGAGATGCTCACCGACCCCGAGAGGAAGAGACGCCGAGCCCATTGACGTTCCCCGAGCGACGCCGACGACCCATCGTCACTGATCCGCCGAGGAACCAGATGCGTGAGCGCTCATCGCCTTCTCGTCGTCGCGACCGAGGAAGAATAGGAAAACCTTTCGTGTGCATACTAAGTGATTTCAATCGCCCGCGAAGACACCAGGATGCGCCGTGGAACCAGAAAGATGGTAACGTATTCATCTGTATGAATGTCAACACGTACCGGCTCGATTGATATTTAGAGAATACCCTAGAAATTCGTCGATGTTTTTGAAAACGCCCACGCAACTCGACACTTCGTATCTGACTTCCGTTGCGCTTAATTTTGTATCTAATTGTCTCAGGTCCATTTCACTCATTTCTTGTGATTTTTTTTAATGTTCTTAAATTCACTGTTGTTTATGCTCCTTTTTTAAATTGATTGAAGTGCGTACTGCTAGAATAAAATGCCGCCCGCTTAATTGTTTTATCTATTTGAGGTTTGTTCAGTTTAATATGTGTCAGCGCTGTGTCGCTGCTAGCTACGTCAGGTCGCGTATGTGATTATGGTTAAAGTATTTGCCTGGTAATATTAATTGCTCGTCGCGGCGAAGTGTTGAAGTCTCGCCTGCTAGAGAGCATATTTTTGCGTCGCTCAACGGAGGTTATTGTTATGTTTAGGACCACGTGAGGCCAAGTAAAAGGGAAAACGTCCGCCCACGTGAGCGTAATTGCTGTTGAGACGATTTTGTTTATTCTGGACAAATAATGTATTGTCACCGCACCGACCTATTTTTAAAGGTGAACTTAAGTAAGGGCTGGCTAGTGATTTGAAGTAGCACTGGAGCAAATTCACAAATGACCTGATTAAACAAAAGTCAATGTAAATGTAAATGTGAATGTAATAATTAGGGCTCGTCGTCAAAAACCTGTGCATTTTATGTATCATTTTTGTTGATGACCCCGTAGCCTGGATCTGTGAGTGAATGTGTGAATGCAAGAGTGGGGACATGTACTACATTGATTTTTTGTTATGAATTTAATATACTTTTTTTATGTTAATTTGGGCAATATCATTTCATACGCATGTCGCTACCCGTGATTTTCAGGTATGCAGCTAGCCGCTTCCCGGCTACAGGTAAAGGTGTTGTAATTGAAAGTATGTTTTTTTTGTTTTTTTTGATATGGCTAATCGCTACGCACTGTTGGTCACCGTCCCTATACACGAACTCAACCTGGACCGTTAAGCACTTTCACTTGTCCGAGGAAGATTTTGCCGCCTCTATCTAGGTAGTGGTAGTTTTTGTTTTCCCGGGCAAGGGAGGGCGCTCACATAGCAGACCTAATAATGAACAGGCTATCAAAATCCAATCGATCAACCAGGTCATCCAACATTTTGACACACTATTCCAATGAATGAGGGATAGCCATTTCACATTTTTGGAATAAGTTGTTGCAATTTTGCAATGTGTTCAGAGAAACGTGAGATCAATTCTACTACAAGATGGTCCAAAAGTGTACAACGAAGGTTTACCTTGTAATAATGAATTGTGTTCTCAGCTGGTGCATTAGGCCTCCCCGATGGCATAGTGGTAGCGTTGTCGCCTTGTACCACTCTAAGCTGTAGGTCTAGTCCGAATTAGAAATCAATCAATCAGCTGGTGCATTATTCCTTGAGATTTGACGACTGGGTGTTTTAGGTCTCTTATTTCTTCATCATAGTGTCTAAGTAAGTAGTAAGTAGTTTCTCTGCTTTGGAATAAATTTCTTTAAAGTTCTCAGAACTCTCTCTTATTATTATTATTATTATTAATAATATCTCTGTTAGAATACTGACGTGTTCACAGTACTTGAACAGTTCATTTTGAGGTGAGCAACATAATCTTGCACTGCATGAAAACAATTTGGTTAGAACAAGTGGGGATATTTCAACTTAGTGTTGATACTTTTCTGTCCATCTTATGTCAAATAACTTGAGAATGTTACGGTGTTTCCCTGATTTTCTTGCACTGCCTATTTAAAAACCAAATTCCTTTAAGAAGACTTGAGGAGAAAAAATATAACTAATTTGACAGTCCCAATGCAGTTTCGTATCACAGAAATTCCGAAACTATTAGGAAATTGCAGACATTTGGCCTGCAGTCCCATCTGGTGTGTGGAATTACATAATTTTCTTGTCATCTGTATCCCGTCCTATACGTCTCTAATTTTTAGATTAAAATAAGTGCGAATAAATTTTTATGAACAAGCTGATAGAACAGGTAATCTGGTAATTTTACTGGACCTAAGGGGGGGGGGATTGGACCCGTTGAACCCTCCCTTAAATACGCCCATGGGTATAACGAACCTGGTATCTCGCTGTGATGGCGATTATGTGTGAATGTTGTACAGTGGGATCCATTTGTATTACCGTGCAAATTGTCCATGACTATTTTCATTAATTTTTCTCTTACATCCTATGTGTTTTTAACCGATGGACTTTTCTGTATGCTGGTGCAGAAGTTGTCGACAGCATATTTTGAGTTTTCTTTTAATTCTTGAAGCTTTTTTTGGGTCAAATAAAATGCACGAACATGGGCATGGACAATTTGCACGGTAATACTCATGGATCCCACTGTACCATGTATATATTCTCACCCCTATAAAGGTCATGATATTACTATTTATATTTTCATTGTATTGCATGATGGAACTTACTTTCCGAACGACGTATTAATATGCATATGAAACATACATAATTGCTTTACATTACAAATATCAGTTCCCCCCCCCATATTTCACAGACATTATATTCAAAAAGAAAAACATTCTCCTTTACAATTGTATGTTACACTTTCTTAAAAATGTTAACAGAATATAACCCATCGAACACAGAATATAACCCATCCGAACATCTGGATTGACAACAAAGCTTGTCAACTTTATTGGAAGCTGCACTTCTAATTGATATAAAGTTTTGTATAATGTATTTATTTCGCTATTATGTTTTGGACATTCCAGTCTGCACTTTCCCAACCACGTTCACATCTCTTATTGTTCGTTACTCCAATTCTGAACAACTGTTGCCTAGTACATAAATGACCCGATCTCAGTCTGTTTATTAACACAGTTCCGTACATTTCTTGTACAGTGGGATCCATGAGTATTACCCTGCAAATTGTCCATGACTATTTTTATTAATTTATTTCTTACATCCTATGTATTTTTAAGAGATGCATTTTTATGTATGCTGGTGCAGAAGTTGTCAACAGCTTGTTTTGAGTTTTCTTTCAATTCATGAAGCTCTTAATGGGTCAAATAAAGTGCACGAACATGGTGATGGACAATTTGCACGGTAATACTCATGGATCCCAATGTACCTCTTACAGCAGTAATTCTAACTCTATTTAAAAATCGAACCTCAGACGCGAAGTAGCATTTCTTTTAAAGGTTAAATAACAGTTTCCGGAACGATTTTTCAGTTGCGTTTGTCCTATACACGTAGAAATTGTATACTATATCCAGCAGGGATACAAAAAACTTTCTCCGGGGATATTTTTTTTTACGAAGAGAAATCCGCGGCACTTCACCCCACTCCGTCAATTCGCACACTGTCTAATGGTGAGTATGTGCTCCCATTGTGATGTGAATAAACTAGACCACGTTACTAGAAATCGAGCAAATATGCATCTACTCGTGTAGGTACATTTTTTGGCAGATCATAAAATAAGTTGATATGTCTGTCAGAAGTTACTAGATTAGGGAGGAATTACTCGTTTCTATTAATACGATCCATTGTTTTTACGAGCGACTATATATGGTGCTTACCTGTCATACCATCTTGCATTGGCGGAAATGAAGGGGGAGCATTGGCCTTAGGCCTTGTCAACCAAGGGTGTTCTTACACCCCAACATGTGGCACCCAATCACCGCTACTTTCATCTTGATTTTATTTGCCCCTTCCCCTACTTTTGTTTTCCATTTCTTGAGTGCCTCCCTGATGACGTAGTGTTAAAGTCGTCGCTATTCAATCAAACGGTCGCAGGTTCGATACCCGGTCGATACACATAGTGGCTCGAGTCCCACTTTAAATCGTAAGTCGTCTCGATTTGCCTATCTGTGCGTAAAGTGGACAAAAACTCAAATATTAGTATCTTGAGACTGGATTCTAGATTTTCGCCATCTCTTTTGATTGATTAAATTTGAAATTTTGGGTGCGTCAGCACTTAGGCTATTTTACACCCGTCACATTATATGGGGTGCAGCCCCTTACCATAACTAAAATATAACTAATATAACATAACTGTAATGTCGGAGGACTAAAATACTCTTAGCACACATAAGGATAAAACGCAGGGAAACACACACACAGCCCCACAGAGGATTATACTGGCCGTAGGTCCAGGCGCCAGAGCCTCGTTAGTCTGCGAAATGCAGTCAAGGCTACTACGTGAAAGGATCACCCCTTACAACCCTCGCCGCCTTTCTTTAGTCCCTCCCTTCTCCCGTTCTCTCTCTCTGATTTGTTTCTTTTTCCCCCCTATTTTTATCTTCCTTGTTGCTGTAGCTGCGCTTTTTTCTCTCCAATTTCATTTATTCCCTTCAGTTCCATCACGCTTCTATCCCTGCTTTACTTCTCTATCCCTCCCCACTCTCATTTCTTTCTCTTCCTATCTCCCTCGGCTCTATTCCTTTCTATCTTTGTTACCTACTCGCTTCTTTATCTTTTTCAATGTCTCTCATTTCTATATTTTTCTCGGTTTTATACTCCTTTACATGTTTTATCCCCTGTCCTTCTCTCTCTCATCCCCTCTTCGGACCCATCCCATTCTTTCTTAATTACTTATCTTTATCTTTCTGTCTCTCTGCTTCTTTATTACCTTTTCTATCTCCCATTCTACTCCTCTTCCTCTTACTTCTGTACTTCTATTTTTCCCTGTTCATCTCACGTGCTTCTTTATTGCTCTATCTCCTGCCTGCCCCCTTCCCCCTCTTTCTCTCACACACTCTGCTGAACACAACTTGCCGATTTTGACACTTGGCTGCTTCAAGCGGAATATACTAGAACAGAAAAGCTTAACATGATATGATAGGCGTTCACTTCCTCAAACTTCCTTCTTCCCCCATTCAATCAATCTTACCTTCACGTTCCCTTGCAGCTGCCGTTACAAATCAACCATCTTAATTAAATCAGCTAGCACATTATATATTTGAACTGCATCATAATTAAATTATCAATACATAATTACAATGACCGAAAGTACTTTTTTCTTTTTGTTTTAAAAGCGACCAGTTGTGTTCTAGAAGGGACATGAAAAAAATTACAATTATTGAAAAATATTTTCTATTATGAAGAAATGCCGTGTGGGTGTCTTACGCATTGACTGTTCAACTCACAGTGTTGCCACTTCTCGGAATTTTCTAGAGTTTTGATTGAATGCATCTTCAAAATTACGTGATAGAACAACATTGATCACTTTCAAATTAAACCATATACGTATTTGGGAAGAAAATCAAACTTTATAATATAGCCTACTAAATATTTGTTACAATTTTGGGAAAATATTCCAGAAAGGAAATGTTAGGTGGACAGAGATTCATATTAGCTTATATCTTGTATTTCTTATGAATTCATTCCAATTTAAGAGTATATAGTTTTACATCTGCCTTGTCACTCAAGTGAACTAGGTAAAATTAATCTAATTGACAAATGTTACTCCAATTTTTGGTGTCCCAACATAAAAGATTAAATATTGCGATAATAGCTTTTATTGAACTCAGAAACGGTACACAAATTGAACACAACATGAGTATGTAAAATTCTGCAAACAATGAAACTCAAATGCAAAAAATTCTAAACGAGTACAAAGTTGCAATATATATCGTGAGCTGAAGGTCACCGATCGTAACTGGCATAGTTTCGATATATCGAAGGCAAATACCATTCTTTATAGCTATCTCCTATAGATTTAATGCCAGTTTGAAAAGCCTCATGTGAGAAATTATTTTACCATTTTTCATGAGACCTTTATCACATATTATACGCGTAGAAAAAATACATACATTTTGAACACTGAAAACAAAGAAAATACTACTCCCACATAATTGAATATGTTGGGGGGGGGAATTTGCTCTCATAGCATATCATGCATCTGCAAACATCGAATGTTACTTTGTGTTCTTTTGTTACATTAAATTACACGGCTGTAACATTCTTTTACCTTAATAATAACAAATATTGAGATAATAATAATTATCTAGTAAAAATTTCACAAATCGTGAGAAAACAGTAAATACATTATAAACCTAAAAACAAATTATTTTCAGTCTAGCAACACACAAATAAAAGCTTTCTGCAAGTTTATACTTTGAAAGACAAGATAATTAGAGTTGTGCATATTTTTACTTCATTCACGTTTGCAAAATCTTGAAACATTTGCCAAGTCATAAAAAAAAGAAATATTGAAAATATGAGGGTTCAACTAATTTTACATAGACAGTATGATTTTCAGCTAAATTTTCCAACACACCTAAAATAGTTCAAAAGTTAGTTCCAAGAGTTACAATTAACCAATCGCTGAAATTTCAAGAGCCGCCATATTTCACACTCATCACCATATTTTATAAATTTAACATCGTTTGAAAGTCTGATACCAGACATTATTGAACATCTGTATCCATGAATATTTCATGTAATCGCTATTATGGTAGGTGATTAGAGACATCTAAGAATAAAACTAATTGAAAACTAAAATTTGAACTGCCAAAATTCCAACAAGAAGATCATCAACACTCATCTCCTCCTGTTACAATAATTGTTAAACTTTACACAAACTGCAGTAGCACTAGACATTTTCTACAACAATAACTTGGATATTAGAATTTTAAAAATCATCAATGAAATCAATCAACATGAAAACATACTACTTTAATAATGAAGTATACTGCAATAGAGAAGCTTTGGTGCTATGTTATGCCGCATACTTCTAATATGTATCCATACATGCAGTATATCAAACCATAAAAGCCATTCCTATACAATAACATCTAATATTGCACACTGGTGGAACAAAATTATAGCATAAACTAATTAACTGTAATACAATTTAACTGCGAAATATAAGAATGTTCATAATAATATATATATGAAGTCATTGTATTTCCAAGTAGCAAGACTGTATGTTGCATTAACATTACATGTAAATTTTAACCAGTGTTCAATATGTGAAATTACAGGAAGAAAAATGCATCATATCTGACATTCATAATTGAATCTTGTTTCATATTTTGAGAATACATGGATATTATAAGTATGGTGTAGTATGAAAAATATGAGCAATAACTATTTGACATAATTTAGAGAATACTCACTGTACCTAATAGTTGCATATCAGTGAGAATCTTGACATAATTGAAAATATATTCACGTAACTCTCCACAGAGTTTGGAATTCATAAAAGGATTCTTTTTTTTAAAATTCAAAGTTTAAGTAATAAAACTTGAAAATCAAGGTATGTTGCGCTTACTTCATGAACACTGTCTGTAATGTATTTCTCCCGCACATCAATTTTCTTCTACCAACACATTTTACAAATATAATTATGCCATATTTATGAAATATAGGTTTTCTTACGTGTAGTGAGAACATACAAACTTCTATTTTTTCCTGATAAATGTTAGTATGATGGGAGATATTAAATTATAAATTGTATATAACATTACATTTGTATCATATGGGGTAGAAGAAAATTCTTTTTTGACTGGAAAAAATCAAGAACACTATTCAACATACTATAGACAGTGCTGTACTTCTTGATAAAATTAACATATTTCTTTCGTAATAATGAAATCCTGTCAAACATAGCTCATTAATAAAAATTATTTCAAAATATGTAATTTGACTTTCATGCAGTACAAAGCTTTTTTCGTTGAGGAACAAATAAATTGTACGTAACGGAATCTAAATGTTTGAACTCAATTTTATACTCATGATTTTTGCACCCACAATACATTTAAACTATTACTGTCATCGAAGAAACGGTACAAACTTTTGTAATACCAAAAAATTCATCTCTGGGATCTAGAAATATCTTCTCTCGGTGTCCGATATGTATACAGCATTTTAAAAATAAATTTTCAATTGTGATATTGAAAAACTCATCGTGACATAAAATATCAATAAACATTTTGGACTCAAATAGAAAAAAATATTTGACATCTACATTACTAACTAAATACTAGGAAACAAAAAAATATAGTTTTAAGAATTAATGAAAATATACTAATTGGTCTTATAGAAATTTTAAGAGAACAAATACACGGAATCACAGTTTTTTAGTATGCTGTGACTCGGCTCTTTCAAAAATTGACCAATGAATGTTCTTTACAATCTTCTCCTCAAATTACCATTACCCTGCCGGAGGGTAGATTTGAGTGCAAGAGTTGCACTAGGAACTTTTTTTCCAAGTTTGGTTTGGAGGGACGGGCAGTAGCTTCTGGTGTGAGCGATATCCCCAGTGGCACCACATTCAGAGCAAGCGTACTGCCTCAGAACTGGGCATATGATGATGCCTGAGGTCGGGTGCTTCAGCTGATGGCTTTGGTACATCGCTTTCGACTCTCCGTTTTTCTTGCAGAACACGCAGCAGATGGATCTTGGAGAAGAGCTGCGTGAAGATCGACCACGCCTCGGAGTTCCACTCGCCGATGGACACAGGGAGGACGTTGACGTCGATGTGAAGTTATCAATCTCTTTTGGTGGCGTGCAAGCGTCGGAGGATTTCTTTGGTGAAGAACTTGGCGTGAGCAAGTCAGGAGTGTCATCCCCGGCGCTGGCGCTCCAGTAACCATTCATGTTTTGATCAAGAATGGCACTGTCCGCCCAAGATGAACTGGGTACGGCTACTGCAAGCGTTTCGTTTCTGCTATCAACCACCGCAGATGCTGTTGCTGAAGGCTCGGTGCTACCAGGCATGCAAGCTCCAGTATCCACAGGATGTTCCTTGACAATGTACCTTTTCTTGAAACCTGTAGAGGGCCCAGGCAGTTCAGGCAATGGTGTATCGACGAAGCATTTTAATTTAGGGATGCTTGTGGATTCCTGAGGGATATCAAGAAGTGTCGGGTGGAGGCTCAATTTGCAGAAGTCGCATGCAAATGATGGAATGTCCAGTGCAGGTGGAGGGGATGAGAATACGTTATCTTGTTTCCCTGCAATAGCTTTGCTTGACTGACCTGCATACCCTTGTTCACTGGCGTAGTTGTCCACGGTAAAGATGTTCATATAAGGAGTGCTGGCATAAAACTTGGATTGTTCATTTGCATTGCTGTTGACGTACATGTTTGTGTTGTGGGCAATTTCAAAAGGAGCTGTGAAGAAGAGAAAAATAAGTGTCCAATAACATCTGAACAACCAAAAGCTAATATAAATATGACACTAGAATTATATAAACTTTCACAGAGAAAAAAGTCTGTTTGGAATAACCAAAAATATAGTTTCCAGTAACCAAAATATTTGTTTAAACAGATAAACAAGTGATTGTTCAAACAGAATCGAAGTATTTTAGTAATCGTGCATAGTAGTTCCTGTACCATTCTTTTTTGCACACATCATTTGTCGTTTGTATTTTACACCAAAAAGTTCCCTTTCTTACTGGATAACCATCGTGCTTGTATTTGTACGTTGGTGGCAGCCGACTAGGTGGCCGAGCGTGTCAAGGGTAGACTCAGGTTCGAGTCCCGTACTTGCGTGTACCCCTTCGTCAATTTCGTTCATTCATAATTCATCCTCGTGACAACCATGGTGTGTTTTGCTCCCCAAATATGCTCTACCCCTCAATATAAACTTCCAGTTAAGAATTATCGTCTACCGACCCCCTTGGCAGGAGTTGTCAGAACAGGGCGCTACGACGTCGGGTTCTAATCCCGGCCTGAGCATGGGTGTTCTTTGTGTCCCTTCATCAATTTCATCATATCATCGCTCATCTTCATCTTCGCCATTTGTCAAAATTTACATCTGTTTTTGGTTGAATAATTTATTATGCATAAAGATAGATAATGATTATAATTTACAGCTGCAAATTTCTCCATTCTTGGAACTTAAAATTACAATGACGATATAGCTTTGGATCACATTTTCTGTAATAAGATAAGCGAGTGCTTATTGCTGATGAGAATAAGAGCGTGGTGGGCAGCCAGCAGAGTGAAAAGGCAATCCACAGCTGCGATGGAAGGAGGGTGCGACATTTATTCATTATTGACTGACTGATTGGTTTAAAATTGGTGCGTGCGTCGGAACATATACCTAGGTAGCCATTTTCCACCCATTAATCCTTTAATCTACACGGAGAAATATCCCCTTACCTAAAATTCTTTTAAAATGTTAAAACAAGAGGTGTAAGAAGTCCCTTGAGATATATTAAAAGTGGAAGGTCATAAAGGGACTTTCACAAGACAAACACAACACATTAAAAAGTGAGAATAATCTAAAAACTTCCTCACAGACAGTGGAAGAAACCAGCTCTTCTCAAAACCCAAAATATTTGGTAAAAGAATGTCATTTCCAAACAGGGATGACTAACAGTTGGGAAGATTAAAAGTCTGCCTGAGGAAAGCAAAATTGGCACAATCGATGAGAATATGTCGAACACTTAAAACGACATTACAGACACGACACATCGGGGGGTCCAGCCCTTGCAGCAAGTGACCACGGGTGAGACGGCTGTGTCCAATTCGCAGCCGACTTAGAACTTCTTCTCGGAGGGACGGACGGGACGGACGGGACCAGGAACGCCATATACCTAGGATTCGCTCAATAACGTGAAGCTTGTTCCCCGTTGCCGCACCTTATTCTTCCTGCCAAGTGTCAAGAAGGCGACAACGATGACACTGAAATGAGCTATTAAACTGTTGAAATGTGTACTCTTCTCAGCTGAATGATTTTGTTATGTGGAATGCACGGTGTAATGTTCTCTCGAAATATACATGTTAGGGCACAAACTTCCACAGCGTATAATGGTCATCAAGACAAAGAACTTTTATTGACTTTTTTTTCTTCGGTTCGTCATTTCGACGATACGAGCCCTACCAAAACTGGACATGATCCTGAATATATAACCACATATCACAGGTTCACCATTGTCACTAACAGATCGACTTTGGAATTCCTGTAAAGAAAGTACAATATATATTACTTATCTATGAATGATCAGGTAATATATTGCGAACGAAGTAACCAAGATTTTACATAAATGTATTTCTTTGTAAACCAAAAACAACAACTCGCCATTAAATTCAAGACGCGTCTGTCGTTTACCCTTTTTTTTTTTTTTTTTTTTTTTGCGCGCTCGACAAATACACACACCCCTCGCACACACGCCCTCGCGTTTCGAAGATATTTCGCGATTTACATTAAGGAATGGCACATTTCTTATAACGGGTGTCCCACTCAATATGAATTTATTTTACTACAACTTTTATTCTTTTATACTTGTAATTGTCTTGAACATAAATACATGGGAAAAACTCAATTTGCTGACCAAGGCAGAAATTTATTTTTTATAAATCATAAACTAAACGTAACGTTTCAACCTTCTAGCAAGGTCTTCTTCAGACTATGTACCAAGTACAAATGAAAATGACGATATATATACACAAAAATACTCCCCTCCAGACTATTAGAAAGTTGTTCTGGAACATTCTAGCAGGTGGCTTTCCCTTGTCAACTTTACTTTCACCTGAAAGTGAATGTGGTTGGACTCTTTATCTCACGCTCTATTTCCTTCATTCTTCTTCCTTCTTCTCTCCTCTTTCTCTGTTGTCCTTTCCACTCTTTCTAACACCTTCTTCCATTCTTTGTTTATCATCAGTCCCCCATTCCAGTTCATTGTGTCTTCACCTTTCTTCTCTATTTCCTTGGCCTCTTTCCATTTTCCCACTAGCATTCTCTTCTCCCTTCCTATCTGCTTAGCCTCATCCCACTCTATGTCATGTCCTGTTTCTCTCGTGTGTTTAAATATCGCATTTCTCTCTCTCTTAAGTCGTACATCATCCCTATGTTGTTTCAACCTGTCTTTCAGTCTCTTTTACGTTTCTCCAATGTACACACTCTGACATTCTTTACATTTCACCTCGTAGATAATCCCTTCCTCTTCCTCTTCTCTGTTTTCCTTTTTCTTGTTTGCATTCTTCGCTATTCTTATGACGCTTTTCCCTCCCTTCCTGTAAGTTTTAATGCCCGCTTTTCTAAGCACTTTGCATATCTTTTCTGTGGTCTTCCCCATACTCCTTATTCCAAACCTTCTCTCTTTTTCTTTCTCTTCCTCTTTTTCTTTTTCTTCCAATTCTCCCCTGCAACTTTTCTTCCTTCTTCTGTTTATGTCCAGTCTATCCTCCTTCCATAGCCATTCTTTTCTAGCTGTTTCCATATGCTATTTATTTTGCCTTCATTTACACATTCTTTTGTGCATATTTTCTTGATTCTGTCCTCCATATTCTTTATAACATTTCTTTTTGTCACCTCACTTACATCACTTCTTTTGTGGCAGAATACCCCTGCTGCACACTTCTTCTGATGCCAAGCGGTTTCAATTTCTTGTCCTCTCTTCCTTTTCATCATTATATCTAGGAAGCTTATCTTGTCTTCTTCTTCTATTTCGAGTTCCAATAATATCCCTTTTTCTTCATCTTGTATTCCTTTGGCAAATATGTCGAGCTGCCTCTTCGTTCCCTTCCATATGCCAAAACAATCGTCCTCATATCTGCAAAACAGAATCATTTTGTCACCTCCTTTTTCTACTACTTTCTTTTCCCATTCATTCATAACCAATTCAGCCAATGCTGGGCTTAGGCTAGAACCTATATTCACTCCTTCACTCATTAACATTATTTTATCACCAATTATACTGTAACCGTTATTCCAAATGGTTTCCAGCGCGTTCACTACCCTTTTACTATCCCATTCTCCTATAATTTCTTTTTCCATCCTCTTTTTAATAATGTCCAAAACGTGTCCCCTCCTGATGCTCGGGAACATACTTTTCACGTCTAAGCTAAACATTGTCGTTTTCATCTCATTCAACTTTAGTCCTTTTATGAGGTCCACTACTTGTTCACTGTTCTTAACTGCTCTGCTTTCTTGCTGTGTTACTAACTCTTCAATAACTTTCTTTAATTTATTTTCCAAGGGTTCCAAAATATTGTTTCTGCAGTCCATTACTGGTCTCAACTTTATCTCCTCTTTGTGTATCTTTGGAAAGCCTTTCAAACTAGGTAGTCTTCCTGTCTCCTTTATGCACTTCTTGAATCCTCTCCTCCTACAGTCTTGTATGACCTTTTCTCTTATAGTTTGTTCTTCTTCTGTTCCACAAATCTCCTCATATCCGTTCTCTTTTAGGTCTTCATACTTCCTCTCGTACCATTCTCTTTCCATCACCACAATTGCTCCTCCTTTATCTGCCTGCACTGTCACCACATCACTTCTTGCCTTGATTTTCTTCATCCCTTCCCTTTCTTTTTGACTCAAATTATCTACTTTTCTTTGTTTTACCATTTCTTTTTTCAGAATGGCTGCTGTTCTTCTTCTAATCTTGTCTCTTTCTGGTTCTTCTTTTATATGGAGCACTGCTTCTTCAATGTCATATATGACTTCTTCATAATCTACATTTCTTTCTTTGACTTTGAAACCTCTTCCTATTTTTTTAAAAAAAAAAGTTTATAAGTTTATGTTTTATAATAAAATAAATTTCTGCCTTGGTCAGCAAATTGAGTTTTTCATATCATGGAAACAAGGCTTAATGGGGTTATAAATACATGGGGTGTGACCATACAAGACTGACAACTTTCACAGTATATAGAGGACATCAAGATGAAAAAATTTCGATGTTGCAAGATGCTGCAAATTGCATTTTCTATCCCACATGATGCAACTCCATTTACAAATATCTTCTTGGTTGCCACCGACATTTATTTTTACTGTCAAATAAGATTCCAAAAGCGAAAAAAAGCGAAACAATATTTTGCCAGCAGAGACACTGCCAGGGTGAAGTTACTTATCTTAGCCGTTCCCTTCAGATAATTAATTTACATGGTTCGCACTAGCCTGAAAGTCCTGGATAATTGGAGAAGTCCGGAAAACCAGGATAAAAGTGAGAAGGTAATTGGAAACAAAGGATTTTTTTAAAAAGCGTTCAAAACCTGGAAAAGTCAGGTGAATTACATGATTTTTGCTTGCTTGCTTGTAACCGAAAACACATTTCGTTTTATCTTCCCAACAATCTTCCTTTTTTTTAATTCCTCCTTTTTATTTTTCATTTATTTTCAAAAATGTTCAACAAACTTGATTCGTTTGATTAACTTGCAAAGTTGAAGTACATCTCTAATTTATTAGCATGTTAAATCATTATACAGTAGTCTGAAAAGTTATATAAAATGCCTGGAAAAGTCAGGAACTTTGATTTTGCAAAATGGGTGAACACTCATCTGTCACCGCACAGACATAATGTTTACAACATTAATACACATGATGTGCCTCTTTAGAGAAAATGTATAAAATCCGCCGTTGGGTCTGCCCCCCACCCCCTCTGGAAAAATCCTGGGTACGGCACTGGCTACATAGTTGCAAACTTTAGCGAGAATTTGCCAAACCTGGCGGATTTTAAGGAGAGGGACAATTTCCCCTAGGTCCTTCTTGTATTACTTCAAATATTGCGATGAATTTGGGGGAAAATTATTGAAAATAAATTGAACTGTTATTCTCACTTTTTCAATTGAAGATGAAGTTACAAGGGAGAGGAGTAAATCTGCATTAAGTACAGAAACATTATTGTGAACACTCGTATGCGAACCGCACGCGACGCCACTGATCATCACTCATATTCATTGATGCAATTAGCCAAAAGTGAGAGGAAGGTGACCCCTCCAGGGAACGCAGCCTTATAGTAGCACTGACCGTGCGGGCGGAGGGGTTTGCGTGCTTTGTTGAGGCTGAGAGCTATGCCAGCGGTAGATTTTCTACCAGCAGGGTCACCCATGCTGGACAGGTCTCAGAAGAGAAGCCAGACTAAGGCGTTCTGCAACGTCCTATCTTACCTATTGTATCCTATCCCAATATTCCTACCTAGTCCCTAGTCGCATCCTCAGGGTTACGAGGGGGATGGAGTGGATTCCTCAGCCGTAGTGATGGCAACCGTTCTAAAGGAGCAAACCTGATACAAACCCTGGTCCTCCAGGTTGGGGGTTGAGCATGGGGCTAACGACCCTATCCCATAAAACAAACATTGTTACGGAACTCAGAAACAATGATATCCGGGCGGATTCTATGGAAAGACACAGGCATGCTAAAGGACTACGTAAACGGAAGAATGATATATAACTGGCCACATGGAATGTTAGAACATTAAGTAAACCAGGTGCATTGCAAAACCTAAAGGAGGAAATGAAGAAATACAGAATAATAGTAGCGGCATTGCAGGAGATCAGGTGGCAAGGAAATGGAATGTTATCTACTGGGGATTATACATTAATGTATAGTGGAAGCAGTGAAAGTACAAGAGGTGGCACAGGATTCCTAGTAAACAATAAATATAAAACTGTAGTAAAGAACTTCAAACCAATAAATGAGAGGCTATGTACGCTGAGAATTAGTGTTGCCCACGGGACGAGACGGGACAGGCTTTTAAAAATTCGAGACGAGACGAGATTGACCATGTGTCATAAGACAAACGAATATTTTCGAGACGAGACAGCATTTCCACTAGACTACACGAGACGAGACAGGCCAAAGTCCTATCTCGTGGGCAACACTACTGAGAATGAAAGCCAAGTTCTTCAACATTACCTTAGTATGTGTATATGCCCCAACGGAAGAGGCAGAAGAAGATGAAAAGGATGGATCCTACCAGCAGCTGGATCAGGTAATCGATCGTATACCAAAACATGACATTAAGATAATAATGGGAGACTTCAATGCCAAGGTTGGACGTGAAGAAGCATTCCAAGACACTATAGGAAAGGAAAGTTTGCATGAAATTTCAAATGATAATGGTCTGAGACTGATAGATCTGGCTATGTGTAACTTAATGGTCATTAGAAGCACCTGGCATCAAAGGAAGAACGTGAGGAAAATGACATGGTGTTCACCAGATGGTGTAAGACAAAACCAAATTGACCATGTGCTGATAGACAGAAGACATGCCTCTGATATACTACAAGTAGATAGCTGTCGAGGAGCAGACAGTGATTCGGACCATTATTTAGTACGCATTAAATACAGACAGAGAATAGCTACATATAGGGATGGAAGAAGAGCGAAAGTGACCTCAAGGTATGATGATGAGAAGTTAAAAAGAGATGAAGCCATTGCCAAACAATTCCGTTTAATGGTAGGCAACCAACTTCAACAAAGAAGTCAAAGGTGGGAAAGCGAAAGTATTGAAGGGAAATGGAGTATAATAAAGAAGATCCTACATGAAACAGCACAGGAAGTGCTGGGAGAGAAGACGAAGATCCGAAGAGGTAAATGGTTTGATGAGGGATGTAGAACAGCAATAAATGAAAGAAATGAGGCAAGAAAGAGAATGCTTAATAGGAAAACCAGATATAACACAGAACAATATAGACTTAAAAGAAAGGAAGCAGACTGTGTGTGCAGGAGAAAGAAACGATGCTTTGAGAAAGAGTGGATTGAGGAACTTGAAGAATATAATAGTAATCAGCAAGTAAGGAAAATGTATATGAGGGTGAAGGATATAAGGAAAGGCTTCCAACCGAAGACAGCTTTCTGTAAAGACCAAGTAGGAAACCTAATAGGCGGGAAAAATGAGATCTTAGAGAGATATGGCAGAATACTTCAATCAGCTACTTAATATGGAAGATGGGTTCCAAGATCTAGAATTGAGTGATGAAGAGGAGTACCCAGAGGAGGACCATGATGGCGAAACCGGAACATCTCCAACACTAGAAGAAGTTAGAACAGCTATTAAGCCTCTTAAGAATAACAAAGCCCCAGGGATTGATAATATCACTGCTGAAATGGTTAAGAACGGAGGAAATCAACTAATAAAGTATATACACAAATTGTTATCTGATAAATGGGAACATGAACAGATGCCCGATCAATGGAGTATGGCAATAATCTGCCCTATACATAAAAAGAACGATAAAACCTGCTGTGAGAACTATAGAGGTATAGCCCTACTAAGCGTAATATACAAAGTGCTTGCAAAGATCCTACCAGGAAGATTGTCACCACTGACTGAGGGAATAATAGGGGATTATCAGTGTGGTTTTAGACCAAACAGATCCACTACGGATCAAATCTTTATGGTCAGGCAGATAATGGAGAAATGTTATGAATATAACATTAATATTCATCAGTTATTTATAGATTTTAAGCAGGCATATGACAGTATCATACGAGGAAAATTGTATGAGGCAATGAAGGAGCTAGGGAACCCAAGCAAGCTAATAAGATTAACCAGAATGACGCTTAGGGGTACTAAATGCAAGGTGAAGATTGAAGGAGAGCTCACAAGGGAATTTGCACTGAACCAAGGTTTGAGACAAGGAGATGTGCTATCTACGATATTATTCAATATAGCTTTAGAAAAGATCATGAGAAGAGTGGGTCAAGGGTGTAACCCAGGAGGAACTCTCTTCAACAGAGTGAACCAAAATCTAGCATATGCTGATGACATTGATATGATGGCACGAAGATAGCAAGAAGTGAAATAAGGACTGGAAAGATTGGAGAACACAGCTAGTGAGATGGGACTCCAAATAAACCAACCCAAGACTAAATACATGTTCTCAGCGCGAAATATGGATTTCAGGGAAGACCAACATATACAACTTAATGGAGGCACCTATGAAAAAAGCAAAAGTTTCAAATATCTTGGAACATTAGTTACCATGGATAATAATATTAAGGAGGAAATAAAAGCAAGAATTGCAGATGGTAATCGAAGTTATTTCTCACTGTTAAGAGTTTTCAAATCTCGCAGCCTGAGTAGAAATTTGAAAATCAAAGTATATCAGCTAGTCGTAAAGCCAGTGGTGACATATGGAGCAGAGACATGCACTTTGGTGCAAGCAGATGAAGAACTTTTGCGAAGATGGGAAAGAAGGATACTGAGGAAAATATAAGGGCCAGTAAATGAGAATGGACAATGGCGAATAAGGAGAAACGATGAAATTAGAGCACTCTACAAAAAAAACAGATATAGTTTCCTATATAAGAAGCATGAGACTGAGGTGGCTAGGACATGTGGAAAGAATGCCTGAAGACAGAGCGGTTAAAAAGGTCTATAAAGGGACACCAGGAGGGAGAAGATTAAGAGGAAGGCCAAGGAAAAGATGGTTGGAGGACGTTGAGGAGGACCTTAGGAGGATGGGAGTAAGACGGTGGAGACGTCGAGCAGAAGACAGAAGAGAATGGGCTATCATTGTGAGAGAGGCCAAGGCCCTTTAGGGGCTGTAGCAGCCAAGGAGTAAGTAAGTAAGAGAGGAAGGTGACGTTAAAAAACAAACATCAAATCAAGAAGAAAGAAAACAGATGAAAAAGAATCGTGTAATATTTCAGGAGACATGTAAGCAGCAGGACTTTTTCCTTTGCACTTGACCCTGGATTCTTTTAGTTATAGCTGCAATCCTCCCCGTACGCATCCATGGATATCCTGCTTTTCGTTTCAGAAAATCTGGCCACCTTAGGCAAGAATGGCAAGGAAGATTCCGAGCGCCGTTTTCGCTCGCGGATTAATACATAAGATCTGCTGAAAAGTTAACCTGTCGCGGTGCTTAGATATCTGCCTGAAAAATTGGCATAGTGAAATAAATTTGGTTAGGTAAATTTTTCAATACCAAATTCTCGAACGTGATCGAGAATATCAAGCACTAAGTCACGGTCTCGTCTCGATTTTATGAGGTCTGTCTCGTTCTGTTTCCCATCCCGACAAGTCTCGAAGGGTCTGATCTCGTTCTCGGCTTGATTTTTACAAGGCCGTCTAGGCGCCAACAGAAAAAAGGGGGAGGGAGAGATACGGAAACAAAGGAAGGAAAGACAAACAAGAAACAGAGGAAGAAGGAAAATAAGAAGAAAGAAATAAAAGAAGAGAAAAATGCTGGAAAAAGAACGATAGAGACGGGAAGATATAGAAAAACAAGGGAAGAAAACAAATATAATAAAGAAAGAAAGAGGAATACATAGCAAAAAAACGATATTAGAATCACAGCAGAGCTCACGCGAAAATATTTCTCGAGTCTTCCTTTTTGGACAACACTAGAGCAACTCTCCGTTCTTACGTCACAGGGGACTCCTTTTATTGTTCGGCTAAATGCCTAAGTTGTTAGGTTAGGCTAGCTAGGATAAATTCTCTTTGTAATAAAATGTCATTGTATTTATGTTAATAGAACCAAACCTAACAACGTAGGCATTCTTCGTCTGACGTCAGAACGCAAGGTTACTCTACAGCCGGGAAGAAATAACCTGGCAGTAACGTCACTCCCTGCTAAGTCAGCGTTGCCAACTACTATGAAAGGAACCATAGCACGAGTAAGAGTACGAGCAGCAAGAATCGCGGTGCAAACTACCAATCTTCAATTTAATGTTAGCACTGCTAGATGTTTATTTTATGTTTGTTTATTTTAATTATTTCATATAATTCGGCTTTCAGCAAACCTTCTGCATGCGGAATATTGTGAGATGATAGCCACGACTTCATTTCATCCTTCTGCTGTTTGATGTTGGGATTTTTTTTCAGTAACTTGTTGTGGTATGGAGGATTGTCACACACAATAACAAGTTTGGGGACAGATTGGAAAGAAGCTGTTCTTCGAACCACAACATAAAATGGTTAGCGTTCATCTCCCCATGATAGTCACCAGAAGTTGTTTTTGAAAGGAACACTAACTTCGCCCCTCCACAAATCCACTTTCACCACCGGCATGCACAATAATAAACCTGGGACCCTTTCCTGTTGGCACTTTTAACCCCCCCCCCCCCCCGAATCTTTGGAATCCAGCCAAACTTTGGGGACAGTGTGGTGTGTGTTCACGAAACTTTCATCCATATAAATGAAAGACCGGCGGTTTGCTCTGTGCGCAGTTCTTTAACTTCACGCAAAAATGATCGCCGCAACGCAACGATGCTGTTTCGTTCAAGGAGTAGCTTCCTGCTGTTTACGCTGTGCTTTTTTAAATCTGAATCCTAATTTTCTTATGATCATACGCAACGACCAACGCGAAACCTTAAAATTAACATTTTCTTGCAGTTCCTTCATCAGTTTATGTATGGTGACAACAATGCCTTTCGTGTATTAAACAATGGATTGTTTGGCGCACGACTGCTTCATCAAAAGAATCCAGATTTGTGACACGTTGCTGGGCGTTCGGTCGGTTTTTGCCCGCCGTTGAAAAAGATTTCCCGCTCGCAATCGCAACACTTTTGTGTTTCTTCTTCAAAATTCTCCACACAGATCTTTCACTGACACCTGTCGCCACGGGCGTTCTGTGAACAGCTGTGGTTTTGTTTTCATCGCAATCAAAGTACTTATACACATTGAAAACTATTTCTCTTGTATCGCTGTGCAAGGGCTTACCTTTCTTTACTCCACTGCTCATTGTACAACAATGACAAAACCAACCAAAAAACCCTCCCTAACAAAGAAACAAAATAGCCTGCAATCCCTCGCTCGTAGCTGCGGTTTGTTGGACTAATTAGCAGTGTGGGGGTTTGCACGCCTGCATCACCCCTCTCGGAATGATTTCGATTGGTTTGCACGCTACCTTGTCGTCCGCTCTAGCGAATGAGCCTTCGCTTCTGGAAGGAGAGGTGAAGGTGGGAGATGACGTCACTGCCAAGCTATTTCTTCTGCGCTGTAGTGTGCGATAAGGGAGACCCATATTTTCTCTGCCCTTTCTCCCACGCGAACGAAAGTCGCTAACGATGCCAGTACCAGATGATCTGGGTTCACGCCCTGGGATGTCCCTTCTTGACTGTCCCTTCATGAATTTTATCTAATTGTCATCCATCTTCAGTCTCGATTAGTCTCATGAGGCACAAATTCAACGTTAAATGAGATCATTTTGTTGAAGTTGTGACAGAAGGTTATTAAGAGATGACTTCCACATCCTTGGAGGCTCGCCAAAGCCCCAGAAAGCAGTTTTGTTGAAAGGGGACCGTAGAGAATTGAAAATTGAATCTTGGCGACACTGGCAACCTTGACAGTTTTGTCTGAAGCAGATATTGTTTGGAAATTCGATATCAAAGGTTTTACCGTGGCGGCTAAACTTATTGCGAAATGTGTACAGATTCAAAGACAAAGAAGTCCTTTTGAATGTTGCCGGTCATATTTTGAGGACAATCTTGTCTACCCACGACAGGCAGTGGTGCCAACTTGTGTCTGTCATGTCCGAGCCGACCCAATAACGTGTTGCTGTTAATTACTGTATTTCATGACATAATCTTCGCATCCCGTTTTTTTTTTTCAGTCCAAAAAAGTGTTTGTAACCGTTCATCGCGTAATCGTATCCGCGCGTCGGATAACGTAAGCCCAGAATCTTCGGACACAACATTAAATGTTATAAGTCCGTACATCGCAACACTGCACTGTATCAAATTTTCTCAAGTTTAATACTTCCAGCCTCGACTATAATGCACAAATCAATGTGTTAACTGTTTTTATACGGTAAAAATATTCGCTGAACTGACGCGAACAAATTATGTAAGTCAAATTGGACTATATTAAATTTTAACGTATGTTCACGAATATTCCGTACGTGATCTTGCACCAAAGACCGTTTACTTGGTAGTAAATTATTTTTAAGTACGTAATACCGATACATTAAAGAAAAGGCTTTACATAATGGTCGCACCCCTCTTTTTTTGCACAAATATTTGGCATAAAACCTGTTACAATCATGCGGTAAAATACGGTATTATTATTAAAATATATTTGTTATTCTGATTTGATTGAT
Source organism: Lepisma saccharinum (assembly GCF_977018435.1). Lineage (NCBI taxonomy): Eukaryota > Metazoa > Arthropoda > Insecta > Zygentoma > Lepismatidae > Lepisma > Lepisma saccharinum. Next base: position 30,033,883 of record NC_139249.1, on the reverse strand, counting down.
TGATCGATTTGCTTTATTTTACTTCGCTTTGTGCCAATTGTGGCTAATATACGAACATGGGGATGAGTGATGATATGATGAAATAGATGAATGGACACTCACAAAAATCCATGCCCAGGCTGGTATTCGAACCAGGGATCCCTGGCGTCGTGTGCTAACCACTCCGCTACGGGGCCAGCATATTGTGATTTGTAGTGGATTAGTTATTGAAATCAGTAAATTACAGACTTGAAATAGTAAGTATGCATTGTTGGTGTGCATGAATATTATAATACAAGGAAGGGAGGATATATGAGATTTTTTGAACTTATAAGGACCGAATCCTTTCTAAAAGTTGACACCCCGGATGCTTTCTAGGGGGCGCCATACACAATAAGATATTTTGTATATTTCGAACTTTCCACGCTCACAAATTTCATTCCCTACTCTTCTGATTTTTCCTGAGTTCTTCAACATGAAAATGTTGATTTTCCCAAATTTCGGTTGGGGCTGTAGCCCCATCAGCCCCCCCCCCCAAACCTCTGCGTACGCCAGTGATTATCACTCGCCAGAGTAGAGATGCCACTAGAATGGCAAAAGCAGTTTCCCACCAGCAGACGTAAATATATAGGTAAAGTCAAATTACTTTCGGAACATCCCCAGCGGACTGCGCGAATCTGTCTAGCGAGCCTAGTGGGCGTGTAGAACATATGAGCAAGGGGTTTAGCGATAGGTTCTGGGTTGAGATGACGTCAGCGGCTCGCTCGGTTAATTGGCTGCTTCGAGAGTTGTGACTCGTTCCGATGCTTCAAATGCATAACAGCCAAAGATGTTACGGAAATAATCTCCCTCTAAAAGTGCCAAAGTTAAGTACGCGTCTATAAAAATTGCTGTGGAAATACTTGAGAATAACAAAGAAAACAACTTGATAGGAGTGAACAGTTTATATGCAATGTTTTACATAGGATTTCATCCGACCTTCGTTACGGATTGGCTAGAACAGCCCGCAACGACGCCAGGAACCCCGAGTTCCAACCCCGGCCTGCGCATTGATGTTCTTTGTGTCCCGTCATCAATTTCATCACTCATCCTCATCTTCCCGATTAGCCAAAATGGCAGAAAAGTGACGTAAAATGTAACAAATAAGCATCGCTCATGCTTATTTTCGCGATTGCCTAAAAGTGGCAGAAAAGCGACGTAAAATAAACCTCATCAATCGAACAGAATTTCAAATAATAAATCGGCGTAATTTATTTGTTTGGAAGGGGGTAACTTGCAGCTTCACTCTTGGACCTGCTAGCTGAAAGAGTTTTCCTTCAATTTATTCCAAGAAAAGACAGTCTATTACAATTTCCTACTTCTCATTGCCACCACCCCTCTACCAAGCATTCTTTTCTCGTTGACACTCAACTTTGACAAGTGTTCTCCTTAATAAATCAAACCAAACTATTTTTTTCTCTTGTATTGTTCTAAGTATCTGAAGAAATTATGTACTCTGCCAACAATGAATGCTGTATAAGGTTTGCATTGTTAACTTGAAACGCGTAAACAAGTCGTATTGTTGTCTTATGGCTACCATCTACATTCAACAATAGATTTTCTTTGTTTACAAATATAGCTTATTCGAGAAGTGTTTTGTTCTCAGGACAGGATTTACCACTGCGTAATAAAATGTCCTATTCCTTTCATGTGAAAGTTTAGAAGGCAAGATAGACAACTCGATGCAGTAATTCATTAGTATGCTTCATTAGCAGGGCAACAGTTTTAAGTTTCCAGGACACTGGTACAAAATGTTACTTGCTAAAAATTTAAATCATTCATTTAAAATATTCACACAGAATAAAATCTTAAAGACGAAACCGATTTCTTAAAAAAATCACGTCGCTTTTATTTCGTTGTAGGTATCTAATCCCGGAGATAAAGATGAAATGAAACTATTTGTTAAATTGTTTTCTTCAAGGAGCAGAAAAAAAAATTCTTGGCGTGGGTGTTCAGACGACGGGAAAATGTTCCTCGGAAAGTAAATGTTAGTCGAAAATTACGCATTTCACACTTGTACAGGAATTCGATCACATTACTTTGTATCATGCCTCCCGATGGCATAGTGGTAACGTTGTCGTCTTGTAATCAAGGGGTCCAGGGTTCTATACCCTCTGAAAGAACATACTTGTTCTCTTTATGCTGTAGGTCCAGTTCCGATTAGCCTATATGTGCATAAAATGCATAAAACCAACTTCAATGCTTCAATGCACTTCTGTACTATAAGGAGCTGATAATTACAAGGAAAGCAAGTACAAGTACTACAGGTAATCTTTAAACACCAATCAAGCAGTGTTGGGGCCTTGGGGGACTGGGCACTGTTTTCAAAAAGGTCGTACTTGCCACTCCCTGGAGAAAATTCTGAAAATAACAGGGAAAGGGATTAATCTCGAAACCAAAATTGAAAACCGGAATAAGCGCGAAATGAATTAGAGCGAAATGGAATAAGCGCGAAAGGCACAAGCGCGAAAATTTCACTTTCGCGCTTATACCTTTCTTGGTTGTTATGGTCCGTCCCGCAGCAAACAAACAAAACGTTTAGCCTAAATACACATTTTGTATGGTGTATAGAGGTATATAAATAAAATGTGGATACATTTAGATTATTTTTTTGCCCACCCTCTTCCTTTCTTTCTGGTGTCGTTACTGGATAGAAGTGGATTTTGTTTGGGGTAGCAGCATGGTGACAGTGAAGCTGGTGTGGAAAGAAAGATATGCGTAAATATTTCTAGCTAGGGAAGGAAAGGGGCGTTACGCAGAAGCCCAACCTTTTTCTCTTTTTGGTCGTTTGGGGCCCCATCGGGGGGGGGGGCACATTAACTTTTTCTTAAATGTATTATTTAAACACTGGCAAAACTAGCTACAGTGGCAACACTTAAAGGAAGATCGACTTGCTGTATCAGCAACCCTGTTGCCTCTTCCAGTCATATGTTGATTTTGATTGATTGATTTGGTGATTTAAGTTCACTTTATGCACAGTAAGGCTAATCGGGACTTGACCTACAGTTTAAAGTGGGATCCGAACCACTATGTGCCTCCACCGGGTAGCAAACCCGAGACCCCTTGATTACAAGGCGTCGACGCTACCACTGCGCCATCGGGGATGCAGTCATAAATTGAGAAAGAAGGATTACAGTAAAACCAACAACGAAGTAAACAGATATCCAATTACAATGTTTCACCTTGCACTTCAGATAGCGAGGAGACCTAAGAACTTTTGTTTTACACAGCATATCAAGTACCACCGAAGCAGGTACGTAATTAGAAATATATTTCAGGGAGTCTGAACCCGGGGTCTCAAAATAATAATAATAATAATAATAATGTTTAAATTAAAATAATTCTATTTTATTATATGGATAGGTAAAAAGACGGTATAAGGATAGTGATACGTATAACAGCACATATCCTTACGTATAGCTAAGCTCGGCAAAAAACTGTAAATAAAAACAACTGCCGTGGCAAGGAAATTAATGTCAAATAGATAAAATTATTGATTGATTGATTTAGTTTATTTTACTTCGCGTTTTGTGCCTCTTGGCTAATTTGCGAAGATGGGGATGAGTGATGAAATGATGAAATTGATGAATGAACATTCACAAACAACCAAGCCCGTGCGGGATCCGAACCCGGGACCCTTGGTCAAATAGATAAAAAATTGAGTATTAATTGAATATCAGAAAAGGATGTTAGATCCAGGGAGTCGTAACGTAACGAAATGGAACGGTATTTTCAATTACGGTTTCCGTTACGTTACAACCAGAAACAGAATAACTTTTTTCGTGAACAGAAACGTTACCTCAGGTATATGAACATTACGTTACAGGTGTGCATAACGGTACCGAACCATAACTGATCTCTAAAGGAGTAGGTCTTCACGTGACACTTTAACGTTACATCCATTGCCGGCACCCAGTAACGTTACAGGGTAAGAAAGAGGTTCGTCACGTATTGACTAGTAACTTTAGTGTGTGTGGAAAGTGATAGTAACGTTACAATTAACCAGTAACTTAATTGAGGTCACGGTTGTAAAAACGTTACACTCCTTTTCTCAAAGCAACAACGTTATTTATAGCTGGTATGATACAGACGTTCCGATGTGCAATACCGTGTCCGATGCCGTGTTCCGGAGAGAATAACATAGGTCTCTCGTATAATTGTGCTCGTTACTTTTGTAGCGTTACAGTTCTTTTCCTCCACAAAAGTCTGTTTCGAAAAAGTGATACACATATCCGTTACGAATAGCAAATACCGTTATCGAAGGCGTTTTCGAAGAAGCCTCATAATTATGATCGGCAGCATACTAACATTACAGTACTTTGACCCCTTGAAAGTCACTAAGTTATAATACGTATTTTCGTTTTGGATGTCAGTGAAAAAATTAAATTGTAAAACAAAACGTTTGAAAACATCCGTAAACAAGATTCGGCGTGACAAAAGTTCTGGTTATTGGAATTTACTTATTAACTATGTATTTATCACAAATATATTTCTTTTCTGCATACTTAATCGCTTTATGTGAATTTGTTCTAATTTGATTAGTTATGCAAGATGAATTTTAACATGTACGTTCACTTTATACGATAGCAAAGCAAACGTTTGTTGAGGGAAAACGTTTATATCTATCTATCTCATCTCTCTCTCTCTCTCTCTCTCTCTCTCTCTCTCTCTCTCTCTCTCTCTGTTTACATGTGTTACATCATTTTTTTTAAAAAAAAAATACAGTTGTTTGGCGATGAGAATGATTCGTGCTTAGATTAAGTTGCTGAAGGACGAAACATAAAGGACCAACCATGGTCGAGCCAAAAAATCATCCGTGCCAATCGTTCGTCCACCTAAGCGAGAGGCAAGCTTTCTCCTATCGGAAGACCAAAAATAATTGCTTGTTGCGCGACCTTGAGAAGGCGAACCGAACTGAAAGCAGCAGCACCACGCAAAATCGGAAAATCTGAATCCTGAAACTTTGTACACGTGACTTTCGATCACGAAGCATCCGAGTAGACAACGCCTTGGGGCGATATGAAAGGCACTTTTGGCAAGTAGAAAATGCGTAGAAACGAAATGTTAGATGGAATTGTTGTACGAAACAAACGAAACCGCGTTTGTGCAACTGGTCTGTAGCTAGACAGGGCCATTGGACTCTCAAGAAGGCAAGAATTGTATGGAAAGTGATTCTTAAAACTAAGCGAATAAAATGACAGTATATTTTATCATTTACAAGGGCCCTCATCCGCTTACAATTTTGAAAATTACTTTCAGTAATTCTTGTCTTCTTGGACAGGAGGTGCATTAAACTTTTTGGTGTAGAAACAGACAGAATGCCCGCCTACCTACCACGTTTGAAAGAAGGTCATAGACAGACAAGAAAGTAATTTTCAAGAACGCAAGAACGGCAGTCGACATGGATATTGAGCAACGTGTGACTGAGAAATACAATCGGAACAAAGGACAAGATTATTCAAGAAACAGTAATTTTATAAAACTTCCTATAATTAACTCAAACTCAGTTCATCCTTTTATCCTCTTTTGTTTGTTATACTTTTGTATTATTCATGCTTTATATCGCTTTTCTGCCACTTGTAGATAATCGCGACTATGAAGATGAATGATGATCATATTAAATCTATGACGGGATGTTATAAAAAAAACAGCCATGCCCAGATGTCTACTCGAACTTGAAATGTTTGGTACGTACCGAGTGTATGAATGGATTACTAAACGACTTCGGCCTTCGAGGCTACGGTTTCAGTTGCAACATGCAGTATAATTACGTTTCTACTACTCTGAATTGACCAAAGCATGTGGTATGTATCCTTCATTTTACTTAAAAAGCCCCCTTTATACATGAGATACTACAAATAGTTTCAGGCATACCCTTGAATTCTGATTGCCTGGCACTTTTTTTTTAACTAAGTAATGAAGTGACGTTTATATTCATATTAGGCCTACGACTAGCTCGAACTAAAAACTCTTGTGAAATACTGTGTATATGTTATCCTTGTGAAGTGAGGAACTTCATATTTTGCTAAGAAAATATGTATGAAAAATTATATTTGTAGCTACTACTTGAAGAATTCAAATTATTATTATGATGGAATTTCAACTTACGTACAATCTGCATATAATGTGTTATCGGAGAGGAGTTTTTGTCTCGCAGTCAATTTATTTTTAGTTGAGGAACTCGAGAGTAAGCTGGAAATATATAATGACCCACGTTGTGGTGTGCTGTTCGATTAATCAGAATTGGAGTGAGAGAAATCTGTAGTTAAGTTCATTCAACACGTCAATTTGTAACTGTGAATGCAAGTTTTCTTTGATTTAGCAGGAAATCAGTCTGCTATTGTTGTAAGTAATAAATGGAAATATATATATTTTCTGCTCGAGTAGGAATCCGCAGCCGTTATCCAATCAATCAGTTTCTCTGTGTGAAACTTCTGTCTAGGAAAGCTACATACAATTTGCTTTTAATAACAGCAGCTTCAAAATAACCTATCCATTCTTGTCATGCCAAGTAATGTTTGATTTTGATTTGTTATATTTAAATTTGGTTTTATGCCAGTTTTGGCTAATCGCGAAGACGAGGATGGGTGATGAAATGGCAAAATTGATGAAAGGACATCACAAAGAAAATAATGCACAGGCTGTGATCCGAACTCGGAACCTGTGGCGTCGTATTGCACTGTGCTAACCACTCCGCCACGGAGCTCTGCAAAATAATGTTTGACCATACATTGTTCATGAAATAAAAACATAACATATACAGTGGCTCACATTAGTAATCAAATACGTAGCATCTTGCTGCATTCCTTCACAATATTTGAAAATTAACAACATGTACATAAATATAAACGATGGTGAAATATTTATACGCATTTCTTAAAGTTATATGTAACTTTTTTTAAAAAAATTTGGGTGCGTCAGCACTTAGGCTATTTTGCACCCGCCACGTTATACGGGGTGCAGCCCCTTACCATAACAAATAACATAACTGTAATGTCGCATAACTGAAATATTAAAATATTCTGACTTAGGTTAAAAGCTGAGGCTGTAAAGAGGCACTCAGCGCATATGACAGAAAGCAGGAGAACACACAGAATTATACTGGCCATAGGGCCAGTCGCCAGAGTCTCGTTAGTCTGGAAAGAGCAGTCCAGGGCGTACTACGTGGAATGAAGTTGAGGATTGGATGTAATACGTGGAAGGTCACCCCTTACACCCCTGTTACGTTTAAATATTTGAAAATAGTTATTTATGTTTGGGTGTGAAAAAAGAGATCACTTTAATATTCAGACAAATCGTGAAAGCCTTCTGTTTCTGTTAAGCTACGTTTCCATTCTGACAAGTTCCAGACCCATGACGCGCAACATGTGCAGGCGCATGTTGCGCGTCATTCAGTGCACTGTTTCCAATTCAAAACTACTTCTGCAAAATACGCCTACAACAGCACCGGAGTGCAGGACTTGAGTGTAGCGTTGTTCCATTGTGCTTTAGAGTAGTCAGTGTTTCTTCTCTTGTATTGTAATAATTTGGTAGTGATTTAACTTGTGTAAAGATGAACAATACAACTATGGCGGGTTTTGTGGTTATGGCAGGCGCGTACCATGAACTTGTAAAAATAAGAGGCGAAAACGACCTAGATGGTGGATTAGAAGTTTTCTAGCGAAAAGAAATTCGGAAGGAGCATATAACTCGTTGATGAGAGACTTACGTCTTCAAAGTGGATACGAAAACTTTGTAAGAATGACTGTAAGTGATTTTGCATTGTTATTAAATCTTGTTGGACCACAGATTGTAGTCGCGTCGTCTGTTTCTACTCTAGTGCGCATGCCCCAGGAACTTGCTGCAGGCTGTTTCCATTGTCCGCGGCGCATGTTGTGCGTCTTAATTGTTGGGGCAATTTTGTCCCCGGCACTTGCGCCGCGGCATGTTGCAGACAATTTCCATTTCAACAAATGCTTGGCACATGCAGCGTCGCATGCCGCGCGGCAAATTTGTGGTAATAGAAACGAGGCTTTACATCGTTTTTTTTTACTGGTCAACTACAGTGCGGGGAAGGAACAATTGATGCTACTTCCTGACTACATTTGTTACCAGTAGCTGCATTGCTCCCTGACTGAAGTACGAGAAAAATGGGTAACAAAAACAAAAATACAACATTTGACGAATGGCAGCTATTTATTTTTACCGTACCTAACCAAAGGGTACAGGGAAATTGAAAATGTTAAGTAGTATATGTAAGCGTACCGTGGGTGATGCAATAAAACGTAATGACAAGCAAAATGAGGTAGATTCCGTATCTCAGAAAATTCAACCAAGAGAAATAGGAGAATGAAATGAAGGAGCTTCAGTATAAAAAATCAAGACCCTTTCCTCATCCCGACCCCCTTTCCAAACCAAGAGCTCCGAAAGCAGCTGTGCAACTTGGAGTAGGCATTGGGACTGCTGTACGGTTCAGTAGCGTTTCGTCCGAAAGCGAAATTTCTAGAAAAATGCTACAGTTCGTCTGCGACGGTTTAATGAGTTGCGTTTTGTTCGATCCTGGCTGATGATGAGTCACACCTTGACTAACCACTGGCAGCGATGGAATTGGTGACTAGTATACCTCGGTTTACAACTTTTAAAACTACATTGCATAGACAGCGGAGTGCAGACTCAAGACAAATTGTCGAGAGAGAGGTCCCGGGTTCGATACCCGGTGGACGCACAAGTGGTTCGGATCCCACTTTAAACTGTAGGTCCAATCCCTATTAGCCTTAATGTGCATAAAGTGGACTTAAAACAACAAATCAAATCAAAACAAATCGTCGAGAGGAAGTGAACTTGGATCTAGAAATTTTAGTCATGGCTGATGGCAACACTTTCTTACTATCTGTCAACTACGAAGGTGAGATTTGCAATTTCCAGAGGGAAAGAAATATTAAAACAAAAAAATATATATTTTCTTCGATGGAGCATTTAAGAGTGTTAGCAAGAGTTTGCTTCATTAAACACTATTAGGATGGTAGCCCTCGGACGAAACGCTACTTGGTCAGGTAACCGTAAGTTGCCTGTTCCTGGAATTCGGACGCGAAACGCTGCGCCAGGTGCTGTACACCTGGCGGTTCAGAAAGCGAAGATGAGCATGAGCGACGAATGCTGAAACTGACGAAGGGACACTCACAGAGAACACTCATGTGCAGATCGGGATTCGAAACCGGGACCCCTGGCGTCGTAGTGCGCTGTGCTAACCACTCTGCCACGTAATATTTTTTATTTACTCATTTATAGCTACTTCCTTTTAAACTAACTAACTAACTCTCTAGCTTTCTTAAACCCGAAGGTTCATGGCTGCAGCAACCCAGGCCGTCCATCTGTCCCTATATTGAGCAAGATCTATATACTCTTTTCCATCCCTACCGATTTCCTTTAGGTCCATGTCAACGTTGTCCCTCCATCTTCGTCTTGGCCTTCCTACAGGTCTCCTACCATCAGGTTTCCCAACAAGAATCCTGTAAACTCCTCTTTCCTCTCCCATTCGTGCCACATGGCCTGCCCACCTAAGTCTTCTTGATTTAATTATTCTAATAACATCTGGACATGAATACAAATTATGTAGTTCTAAATTATGTAACCTTCTCCACTCACCTGTCTCCTCATCCCTTTTAGGTCCAAATATTTTCCTAAGAACCTTATTTTCAAATACTCTCAATTTATGTTCCTCTTTCAATGTAAGGGACCAAGTTTCACACCCATTTAATACGAGCACTACATACAAAATTACTGTTTTGTATATTTTAACTTTTAGTTTCTTAGTTATTAAACTAGAAGACAAAAGTTTATGAAGAGAGAAGTAACTTGCATTTCCTGAATTAAGCCTACTCTTTATTTCCTCTTTAATATAATTTTCATTGGTTAATATTACTCCTAAGTATTTGAATTTGGAAACTGGTTCAAACGAGTTGTTATCAATAATTATATTTTGATTATTACCTAACACTTGGTTTCGGCCTGTAAGCATATATTTAGTTTTCTCTTTGTTAACTTCCAAACCTATGTCTTTAGCAGTTTTGAAAAGTATTTTAGCATTATTCTTAATTGTATTTATATCATCCCCTAATAAGTCTACATCATCTGCATATGCTAACAACTGAGTCACACCATTTAATTTTAGTCCTTCGTTAGTTTCTGTTACCTTCCTGACAGCATATTCTAAGGCAAAATTAAAGAGCAATGGATATAATGCATCTCCTTGTTTTAACCCATCATGAATTGTAAATTTGTCAGACACATAAATACCCACACGAATTTTACTTTCTGTTTCACTGGTGCATACTTGTATCATATTAACAAGCTTCTTAGGTATTCCAAATTCGACTAATATATTATATAATTTATCTCTTTTGACCGAATCATATGCTTTTTTGAAATCAATGAATACCTGATGGACATTTTGATTATATTCCCACTTTATTCAAGTGACTTCCTTTTACCTACGCTAAAAAAAGAAATTTTAAAAAATGAATATTAGTCTTTTTTTCAACATGTCCATTGAGAATGTAAATGGTCTGTCCCTTTTTTATTTTGTCAGGAAACCTTTAAAGTTTGACATTATAGTTCTTGGACTTTTGTCGCCATTGCACTGAAAGTTTACATCATTGCAAAGGTTGATATATCTATCTACCAGATAGAACACTGGAATTGAATGAGATTAGGTAGTTGTTCTGTAATGGAGATAACACAATTCCATTATAACTTTGTCATTCGGTAAAATAATCGATTACTTTGATTTCACTATTATTCAAAATGTATCTATCTGTTAAAAGCAAAAGTAAGAACCGAAGTCCACCATCCCAGCAACACTACTACTTCTAAGCAGCTCCCACAATTGACTGAGGTTAGAATGAAAGTTTGTCTTGTTTTAACCTTTTGACGCCCAAGACCTTTTTCACAAGTAAGCCTCTGGGTACCGAGCCGATTTTGAGCAAAATGCAGAGTTTCAATTAAATAAGTGTAGATCGGAAGCTAATTGTCCTAGAGAGATGAGTGATATACCGTTGTACGCGGAATGAACCAGAGATTCAGACTATATGAAATTTTTGCAAATATGTGGCGAGGGGGAGGGGGCTAACTCTCAAAATTCCAAAATTTCGGGATAAAAATTGTGTTCCCCACCCTCCCCTCAAGCATGTTCATGCAATAATTAACATATATTATTATAGCTAAAATGCAATTGCGCGATATATATAATTTTTGGTTGACTTTCCTTTTCCAGGTGGTTCGTGCCCTTGCCTTTTTTTCGGACATTCATGCAAAGGTTCTATTTTTATTTCGCGTCTACCACTTTCGGTTAATCGCGATGATAAAGGATGTGATAGGTGATGGAAGTGGTATAAAGACAAATGACCCATCCATACTTTCTAATCCGACATTAGACTTCGCAGTGTATTACGCTAACTAATTTGCCACGGGATCGGCTTCTTCGTGTTTGTCTACTCATCAAATGATTGATTAGTTATTCAAACTATATAGGTAGGAAAGCTATATAACATAACGAAACAGAAAAAAAATCCACTTGACGTCTTCTAGTACTATCATCAGCCTACAATTTCATGCTCTCAAATCCACACAGAAAACTTCTTGTGGCATTAGTTTTACGGAATGGCCTTGGGGAATAAAGATCGCCCATTTCCTGGTTCAGCTCGAAACAATCAGGTGCCTTATCGAAGCTGCTGTTGAGCACGCAGGGTTTCTAACCTACTTCGCCGTAATTCAGTTGTTGTATGTATTGTAGAGCCAACCGCAGATTAAATAGGAGGAAAAATACTTTTTCCGACGGAAAATAAGTTGACAATGCTACGAACACTGAGGCATTCTTGATAAGACGCCTGAGGAGGGTCGAGAAAACTTTCCTGAAAAAGCGCAACCCCAGTATCGAAGGTCATGCTACACGTGGATTGGCATCTTTCGGGAGCATGCTGTCTGTCTACACAATTCTACCCAAATACCTGTTTGAAAATGAATCTTCTGTTCGCATTTTATTTTTCAAATGTAGTTCTGACATTGTAGTCATTTTGCAATTATTTTTATTTGTTCTTATTTTGCTTTGCTTTTGTCACTTTTATAATTAATCGAAACTATGAAGATGGATGATAAATAGATGAAATTGATGAAGAGACACCTAAAAAAGATATTTACAGACCAGGACTCGAACCCGGGACCTAAAGTGGATAGGTTGGGGGGGGGGGGGAGACCGTCAATAACTCCCGGTCACGAACTGGCTTATAATGTTTGTAATTTCTCAGGAGTATTTTTTGTTCTGTTCATGCATAATGCCTGCTTTCGGAAACTTAATTTATAAGTGACACACTTCGTTCGGTGGGGACAAGCCACGAATTGTTTGAGAGGAGGGACAAATCTCATTCATATACTAGATACAGTCATGGACTATACTTGAAATGGCCTCCCCGATGGCGCAGTGGTTGCGTCGTCGCCTAGTAATCAAGGGGTCCCGGGTTCGATACCCGGTGGAGGCACAAGTGGTTCGGATTCCACTTCAAACTGAAGGTTCAGTCCCGATTGGCCTTACTGTGCATAAAGTGGACTCAAAACACCAAATCAATCAATCATATACTTGAAAAATGACGTGCTAAACACTACTTTCGGAGATCAGATGGACATGGCAATTTTGATATACAAGATGCACTTTTTCTACTTAGATTGTTTATGTCCAAATTGTATCCTAATAGATAATCTCGCAACAACGCAAAATGTTTAAATTGACTCGAATTCACAATGACTCATATACAGTGTGTTTATAAATGAACGGTGCGGCTTCAAAAATTAATAATAAATCTATTTATTACCTTACACGGACAAAACTTACACCGTAATCAGCAGCAACTGTCCAAGTTTATATAACTTTTTTTAAAATTGGTATAAAGATAGAAATCGAGAGGGGGCAATTGCCCCTCTGTGCCCCCTTGCAGGTGCTCTTGCCGTCTGGAAGAAATAGTGCACGAAAGACGTGAAAACTAAATCCATCTTGAGTATCCTTTTGTCTTGCTACTCTTAGATTCTGCAACCTTTCTTTCTATAGTCCAATGTTTGCCTTCCTTACCTCCTAGAATTGATTTCTGTACAAGTTTGAGGGCTAATCTACCCTGCCCCCTGTGGTTGTGCCACAACACCTTCTTCCGCCGTTGTTCCTTTGTGAACTTTCATCGGCTTCAAAATACTTCATTTTCTTCAAGAGCATAATATCGTTTAATAACCGGCGATATGATTCCTCTACCCTAAATTTCTGGAATAAAGTATAATAATATAAGGGCATGGAAATCTGGAAGGGGGGCGAGGATGGCCACCTCTCCCCTTTAGAAAACGAATGTCAGCTAAAAGTATATATTTCACACGTATAATTTGATTTGTCATACTAATTTACATTAATTATTATAATGGGGATGCAGGAATGCGATAATTTCGAATTCAAGTGGTGTTTCTTGAGGGGGCAACACTATTATCGGGTTAATATGCAATTGCATATGGCATATTTCTCTGATGTCCATGACGAGGGGGGCATTTTACCCCTCCCTTGCACCCCGTGCGCACGCCTATTGCTACTCCTTTCTACACTAGTTGGAAGCTTTATTCAGTTTCGAGCCAAAAATGTAATTTAATATCAAATCAGGGTTGTTAAACGTCCACGAACCCATAAATTCTAATGGGTTCTATTGGGTTCCGCAACAAGACTGGAAACTTTTTTATCGCACAGTTTAAATTCGGTCCAAGTTGCGTATTCTTTCATTTCAATATGGAACTTAGACCGTCTTTTAATTGATCCGGAAAGAAGGTCCCTTTGCCGTATTTCAATTGATCAGGAGAAAAGGTCCCTGGAACGATCTGAAATACATAAAAAGGCTCTTTACGGTCCAGATCCATTTATGCTTGCTAATATTCCCTGCTGAACCGGAATTGAATTGATTTAAAATTCCTGACCCTTTAACAACCCTGGTTGAAATTCATTTTTTTACAAACAACCATATTTTTCACGGCTATTTCACATTAATCCCATACGATATACTGAGTTATTTTTCGCAATGTTCCAATGAAAGGTAAGAGATTTTGGCTATTCCTTTTTCTTCCGTGATGTTAAATAGATTATATTCGTCACGCGCCTATAACGTTACTAGCTAACATTTGTGAATTGTTCTTTCCTTGTAACGTTAACATCTACCATACTGAATTTATTTACGTTCCTTATGTAGATGGTATGTACCCAACTGCATTTTGTTCCGTTCCGCTACAGTGGTTTACATTTTGTTACATTCCTATGTAACGTTAATTAACCATATTGCCTTTCACTTCATTCCGTTACGGAGGATTGCATTCATTACGTTCCTATGTATACCGTTATTTACTACCATGTTGCATTTCGTTACGTTTTTTTGTAACGCTAGTATATACCATATTGCATTTCGTTACTACGTTCCTTGTAACTTGTAACGGTAGTATATACCATATTGCATATTACGTTATGTTCCAATGTGCTCATTTCGTTCCGTTCCTTTATAACGTTAATATCTACCACAATACATTTTGTTACGTTCCTTGTAACGTCAGTCTATAACATATTGCATTTCGTTACGTTACATGGGTACCAGCAGTGGAACCATACTTTTCCTCCTACAAAATGGAACGTACCGTGTAACGCAAATTGGGTACGTTACGACTCCCTGGTTAGATCCACTTGACGAAAAGTAAAGTTCCTGGTAATATTTTATGCACATTATTAAAAGTAGTAATAGATCTTGCATAAATCTTCTTTGGTACTGTCATACAAAGTCGTATGATCCCAATACATGTAACCCTTGCCTTCCAATTAGTTCAGAGGAAATAAATAAACCTCGACTAAACAACAAGTATATTTTCATTATTTAATTGCAGTTATTTTATTATTTCATTATTTAATTATAGTACTTAGTAAGTCTTTCTGGGGGGGGATCCGGACCCCCCATAAATAAATCTTTTCACGGAAGGCTCCAGATACAAATATCCACACTCTGTTTTTTTTTAAGGCAACTAGGTTCAGTCTCTTTCCCAATTTAAGTATCTGTTACTTTGTGCCGTTGCTGATGTGTGATTGTCATTACATTAGGCACATTGCAACAGTATAATAATAATAACAATATGTAACCGAATTCGTCCCATTATAATCGGATATCTCCAACCACCATCATTCTCGAATAAAATATCTATTAACGAGCTCCAAAGTTTCTGAAGACTCTAATTCTAAACACTAATTCTCGAAAAAAATCAAGGATTGGCTAATATACGTATCATTGACCTTAATGACGATGATGCCATCTGATTTACAAACATAACAGCTCATCGTACGCGCCACAACATCGGCCATCCTTCCTACAGAAAATATACATTTCCTATATTTACGAAAAACTTGTGAAGTAAGAATGACATGCATTACGTCTAAATGCACTTTTAAATAGTTTACGTTCCCACCACTACGATAACCTCAAAAGTGGACTATCGAATGATGATAATAACGCTGATCCAAGAACACTTATGGATAACCGCTGGACAACGAAAGACTGTTATAGTTCAATACATATCCCACAATAATTTCGATTTAAAAATTCCTATATAATGTGATCCACCATGATTTACATACTTTTTAAATCGCTGTTTACTGTAAAGAATGGACGTCTGAAAGTTTAGCGTCATAGAAAAAGAAGCGCCGTTCTTGTTATTGTTGAAAGTATATTTTACTCAACGTATAAGCCTAACGTTCTCATACAGCTGCGATGGCTTCAGTTTTTCGTTACGCGTTTCACTATTTGTACAATCGTATCACGATTTCATATAATTATTCGCATTGTTACGCCAATCTTACGATAATATTGCACGGACACGAACCTAATCATGATTGTAAAACACTTCTATAAAGTTAACGGAAAAAATGACACCGTCATGGAAAGTAAACAACCTAAGCGTGGGGGTATTATGGTACCCCACGCTTAGTTTGAACAATCTCAAATTCTCAACCCGATCATTTAGGGACGCTAACGCTAGGTGCCTCTGGACGATAAGGAAACGAAATTTTTCGAAATTATCGTTAGCTTCTAAGAACAAGCGTGTGCTTCTAAATTCTGAAATGTTTGCTGTTTGGGCTTCTTCCGAAAACACCCTTCTTGTTCATTCTACTTTCGGTTGCCCATGTATTTATAATAGAAAATATGCTTACGGCGTCATATAACAACAACAAATATGATCCATGCATTCTAGCCGTTTCAGAAATTCTACATAAGTCCATATTTCGTAACATGCATCTTCGAAACTAAATACGAGATGGAGCAAAATCTTGCTATATTATCAAATAAGCTATATTGTGGCATGCAAACTAAAGTCGGTGTAAATTAAAATTAAATTTACTCACAGATATTGTTGCTGCTCCCGCAAGTCGGAGGAAACAATCTCGCAAGTTCCGATTGCAACCAACTCATTCTAGGCGCTCACAATCTCTGGTACGAGAGGACAGAACTTCTTGCTTTCAGCTTGAAGTGCTCAGTGGCTGGTGCGAGACAGGAGTTTTGAGGAAGGGCGAAAGGTATGATGCAACCTCCGCCCGCTGGACCTCTTTGTGATTGTCAGAAGTCGCACGTAGAACTGTTGTGCTGCGGCGGTGCGCTTAACCTGTCACCTACTGGCAATAACTTGCAGTTAGCTTTTGTGCTGGCGAGCGCATGACAACAATTGGTTTTCCTACAGAAGTGTTATCAACTATATCGGTATTTCCCTACACCTAGGGATCTTTAATTAGTAGTTCTTTCTTTGTTTTTCTATTTTTTATGACTCTTTAGGTTAATAGTGAGGCTGTCAATGGCGGATCTAGAAGTTACAGTTGGGAGAGGCGAATTTCAAGAATCAATTCTAACCTACATTTGTATTTGTATATTAACAATGCATCATACTGTAAACAGGAACGAAGCTGACTATTGTTATACACGACCCAGGGCAGGAATACGTAGATGGCTATTATTGTATGCTGTTATAATAATTCCTCCCACTGCCACGGTAAACTGATCGATCAGGCATGAGAAATAAAGTGAATAAACAAAGGGAAAAACTATTTTCTCAAGGGGCCGCGGCTTCGACTCCCTTTTGACGAATATTGCACAGCGGCTTTGTGGACGGGCGAGAAGAAGGAGATCAGACATGTGGAAGAATGGCTCATGCGTTCTTCATCAGGACAACGTACCAATTCACAACGCGCTATCTGCGAAGAAGTTTTTGGTAAAACACAACGTTCCAGTGTTAGAATATCCACCGTACTTGCCGGACCTAGCCCAGTGCGACTTTTTACCTTCCCAAAAGTCAAGTCTGCAGTAAAAGGAACCCGGTTCGAGTCTGTGGACGCGGTGAAAGCCAAATCGACGCGACTCTTGAACAGCATATCAGAAAATGACTTGCAACACTGCTTCTAGCAGTGGGAGATCCTCGTGGAGCGGGGTAGGGATAGGGGAGGGGACTACATTGAAGGGTACAATATTTCGATTGTCTGATTTTTTCAATAAAAGAGTTACAGCATGAGTCTGGAAATTTTATTGCCACACCTCGTTTTTGAAACTTTTCTTCTTCTTTTTCTTTACAGTAACCCCCCCCCCCCCCCCGACTTATGTAAATTCGCAGTTTCGTAATAACTACGTAGCTGTCACAAGACATTTTTTTATTTGAAAAGTGTGATTTCAGTTTGCTTTAATATTCTTTTATACATTTTTCATATTTTTATAGTTTATATCCGAATAAATACTGCTGCTTGATGTTTCATTTATAAAATAATACTCTGTAAGTTATATCATATAATAATAACACATATTGCAGTAGATATCCTACGAAGTTACACTTAAGCAATTTACAAATTCAACTTACGTAAAATTTAAGTTACGTAAAGGTTTACGGAACGCATTACTTACGTAACTCGGGGGTTTACTGTATTTGTTTCCCATGCCATGAAAAAGATTACAATACCGATTGTATTTTCTGCAAACTAAATGGACATTTTTTGCTGACAGTTTTGCTTGTTTATCTCCCAGTGTAGGAATGTTTAACGGTATATCTTGAAAGAATCGTTGAGCATCATCATTGTCCAGAGGATTGGAAAGTAAATACCCAGAAGGATAGAAAAGAGGGGGATAAGTTGGGGAAATTAGTTGCCTCCTCAGTGGATGATAAGTACACCCCGGATTTTTATGTAATATCAATGTACAAAATATGTACCTAAATATGTAGTATGAAATAAAATGTATAATAACAATCGAGTATTCAAGCAATTTCAAGAATTCTGATAGATATTTATTTTATTGAAACATATTCAACATAATTTTAAGGACATAAGTTGTTCAAATTAAAATATGTATCAAATTTATAAACTCAAAAAAGCACAGCAACGTGTACATATTTAAGAAACCAATTTTGTCAACTATTAATTACTTTTCCCATCGTAAATTATTGTAGAATATGTAAATATGTAAGAGGTAGCTCGCTCTTTGTAACTTTCGAAACAAATTGTGAAGAAAAGAGCGTCTACAGAAAGAACAATCGAAAAAATTACATAGCTACTCTTGCACTTTCTGTGCAAGGGAACATATTGTGTAACTCGCTACATACAGGAAAGTAATTTTCTTGTCCACCGATGCCAAGTTTCTAGGTGCTTCGCCTAAACATAAAAGCGAAACGAAAATATGTGTCCAGAAGGGGCATCTTTCGATAAGTAACAGTTTCCGGGAATTATTATTGTTTTTGTCTTCAGCCTGTGTTTCGACTTGGCAGTCAATTTTAGGTGACCGTAAGCACTATGCATCTTATTGATTAGAAAATATGACATCACATGAGATACAAATTTCCTTCATCATGTTTCAGAGATCGAATAGGGAAAAGGATCAAGATAGGGGAAAATAAACCGAAATATGTTGTTTTATTTAAAGTAAATTAGCAAATATGTAAAATGTGTAATATCCTGGCAAGTATGTAAAACTATGTAACATAAAACTTATGCAAAATCATGTCAGCTATATAATTCGTTGACATTTTCCTGTTCAAGGTATGTAGCTAGAAAGGAATAGAATATGTAATTACTGTACATACAAAACCGGGCTTTTGGCTTACTTCCACTGTCGAAGCAGGCCCGTAACCAGGGGGGAAGCATGCCGCCCTCCCTCGAGCCATGAAATATTTTAAAACCTACGAAAGTAACATTGAATATTTCTAAATTTGGAAGAATTTCGATTTTGTCATTGCTTAAATGAATATGTTGTTTGTAGAGAGAGGCTGCAATATTTGTTATTTTACTTTTATAACCATTGATGCAAGGCTACCAGACGTCATGATTTAGTAGGTACTTTACATTTATTTTAATGCAATGGATGGCTTAGCATTAATGAATATAATCTGAATTTATTTACAACTTTTCTTCGTTTCTACTTCACATAGTGGTTCGGATTCCACTTTAAACTGTAGGTCCAGTTCCATTTAGCCTTACTGTGCATAAAGTGGACTTAAAACATCAACTCAATCAATCAATCTTCGTTTCTACTTGTCTTGAACATAATACAAAGGACGTGTGACCGCAGAACATCGACAACTTTCACAGTATGTAGAGAACACCAAGGCGAACAAATTCGACGCTACGCACCGTTTAGAATGGCATTTTCTATCGTATATGTATGCAATCCCATTTAATAGCTTCTTGGTTGCCACTACCATTTATTTTGCCAGGATGAAGTCACCGAAAATTCATTTTCAGAGTTCCCACTGACCTGAAAATCCTGGAGTACCTGGAGAAGTAAAGTAAAGAAAACCACATTGGAAGTGAGGTCATTGAAAACAGATGGATTTTTTTAAAAAGCGTCCAAAACCTGCAGAAGTCAGGGGAATTAAGTAATTTGTGCTTGCCAGGAGTGGTAGCTGAAAACACAATTCGTTTTATCTTCCTTTGGGTATAATATTAAATATAAAATGTTATTTTATTTTCATTTATTCTCAAAAATGTTCAACAAACTTGATTAATTTGATTAACTTCCAAAGTTAAAGTATAACTTATTTATTAGCAAGTTAAATTAATATACAGTAGTCTGGAGAGTTTTGATTTTGCAAAATGGGTGTGAACCGTGCTCTATCACCGCACACACATATGTTGCTTATCGTAGGCTATTTGTTGTGCTTCCATTAAAAAGAAAAGAATCCATAAATTGTGTAAGAGATATTTACAATCCACATGACTCCATTAGTATATCCACATCATACTACAAATTTTTTTCGATCTCTGGCAGAAATAAATGTCAGTGTCAACTGTAAATATTTGCCACGTGGTGTCATACATACAGGTTAGAAAATGTCGTTATTCAAGGATTCGTAGCATCAATATGAGCAAAACGTACATCAATACTGTCCTTAAAGATGTAGAAGTCAACAAAATATTCTATAGCATCAATATGTTTAAAACGAAATATGTCTCCACACCTCTACACCTTGATTGGATTGATTTGGTGTTTTAAGTCCACTTTATGCACAGTAAGGCTAATCGAGACTGGACCTACAGTTTAAAGTGGGATCCGAACCACTATGTGCCACCCGGGACCCCTTGATTACAAGGCGATGACGCTAACCTCTACACCTATGTATACATTTGTACATGTGTGTGTGTATTATCTGTACAGGAGAGCCCATCTCTTCCAAGACCCTGGACGCAGTCTCTTAAGATGGGTTTATATAAAGACTCAACTGGGTCACGGCTGGGAGAAAATCCTGCGTAATTACCCTCCCCCCGGTTTTGGCGCCTCTGTATGGATAAACAGTGGGTAAAACGGAGAAAGAGATGGGAATATAGGGACAGGGAAAGATATAGAAACACAACAGAGAGAGAGAGAGAGAGAGAGAGAGAGAGAAATAGAAAGGGAAATAAGATAAATAAACAGAGGAAGGAAGAAAGAAAGGAGATAGGAAAGACAGGAGTACAGGCGAAGAAAAAGGAGGGGAAGATAGGAAGAAAGAATAGTCAATATTGCAAGAAGTGTATTTCAAATTTGTCAGTTATTCGCAACTCTTACGGGCACACGGGGGCATGTAGTTATTGCGCAAATATTGAGTATATGTTGAGAAATGTTCTGAAATATGGAAATAATATGTAAAAATAATAAAAATATGTAATATATGAGCCCAAACCTAATATATGCACAAATATGGAAAATAAAAACTGAATTTTTCGAGTCTACATACCATGACGCAAAGATAATACAAAATATAACTGATTTCAGCTTCATACATAAATATGTAGTTACATATAAATCCGTTCACTGATGATCACTAAGAAATGGGGGTGGAAAAGTGGTATAATATTAAGTATAAATAGTAAGACAATAAATAAAGAGAGAAGGATGGATGGAGCGAAAATGGAGCGGGAGAATTTTAGTATCTATGGTCATCGAAGAGAGTTCATTTCGTCCAAACTATTTTTTTGGCGACACTAATATATAAATATTTTCCATAATTCACTTACAGGTATCCTCTTTACCCAACAAGATAGCTCGCTCGTCTCTCACCAATATTAAGAGGAATAATACAGATTTAGATATTCCATTATCTCAGGAGCGTACTTTCTTCAATAACTTAACTCCCTCTTTATCCATAGTCATTTTGACGTTTATTGTTAGTTTCCTACTGAGTTTTACATTTTTGCAACATAGTTAGAGGACTAGAAAGACCAATGCTCTTGTTTTTGACGCTGTCTCCTTCTTGTGAGGTTGAACGTAGTCAGTGCTTTGTGTCTTCTCAAGAACTGCACAGTGTATTTACGAAGTACATTGACCTAAAATCGTTCAAACTCTGTGGTACTGTGTCCAGTACATAATGATAACTGTAATATTGGCACTAAAGAGATCGTGAAAGATTTAATTGAACGTTGTGATAGAAGAACCACCTTTGGAAAAGTCGAGTAGAAGTTGAAAATATTACTTTTTGAAATATGCCACTGTTTTATTATGCAGAATTATAGTATCGTGTTATTTATACCTGTAAAAATGTGTGTGCTACTTGATACCGCATTGCTCTGGCTGGAAGTTGCAGTGTTATATATTTATACGTAACCAGCGTTCGAAAAAATATGCTCGTGCATGTGTGTGTCCACCTGTGAAGGTTTAAACTCCAACAAATTATTGTGGGAATACATATTATAAAGAATGTGATAATCAAATTATCTTCGAAACGTTACATATAATCAGAATATAGAGATTCTTTTGTCCGGCTAATAAAGACTCTAAAAGAATCTTGCGCTCCCCCTCCTCTGCCGCAAAGGAAAATAAATCGGTATTTATATTTTACTTAGCTTTGGGCCCTCCAAAATATCGGAAGAAATTTGCGCCTAGCACCTTGAGCACGGCTTCAACTAGTTTCATTCTTCAAAGAACTGCAGGTTGGAATGTTAACTCCAAAAAATATCCAAAGAATGCTGTCACATATGCACATTGTAAAATATTTTTATTTTTTGTTTCTTTGACTGACGAGAGTATGGAAGCTAATCACGCCTGACATTTTTCTATTATTGATCCTTATTTCAGTTATTTATTGCTAACCTGGTTCATTCGCATATTCGCATGGCAGCAATTAATCGTTAGTTTCAATAAAATGTGTCAAAAAATTAAAAAGAAACAAGCGTGGTCGCGCGCGCACCCCCCTCCCCTCCCACACAGAGGTAGCCTATGTGGAGGACATAAAATTCTTCCATGAAACGCAGTTAATGAAGTCTTGAAGCTTTTTTGACGACGAATGATGAAAACAGACTGACAGACTCAAACAGGCTAGAAACAAGTTTGCTTACACCCAGTGACGGCGCCAACCTAAAATAAGGGGGGAAGGGGCTACAGATTTCGGAGTCAAATTCTCGGGGGGCTAACTAATATTGGCTAAAAGGTAATTACGTAATACTTTACTACGGTATAATTTTACCAGTGACATATTTTACAGACAGATGAGATGTTACGTTGCATTTTGTTCCATAAGCACGAATCTTTTATATCAAATAAAATACAATAATTGTATTGTTTTCTTTTCCTAAGTCATTATCGAGAGGAAAAATATCACATACTTACTATTCATATGAACAGTAAACAAAATACATATAAAAACTACATTCATTATCAACTCACTGGATATATGCATAGATACTAGACGTAACACTCTTTTTATGTAAAGAGTACTAGTATTTTTTGTTCAAATAAGAAACTAACCACAGCAAGAAACTACGATAAGATACGTCTGTTTTTATGAGCAGCTACAACCTTGTTTAAATCCAAATATTTTTCAAGCTCTTTCTCAAAGGACAGAATAGATGGAGCACTAAACCTCTCGTTACCACTTCGATTACGAAAGATAACACTTGATTTGCCGCAGGCAGCCGTTGATGGAGCTATGCACATTTTAATATCACGAAGCTTATAAAGTTCGTAAAAGGCAATTTTCAATATTTCAACCAATGCAAGCAGCTGCTAAAAAGTCTTCATTTTGAGTTCATTTCTGCCTCAGTGTGCCATAACCAAAACTACAAATCACAACAGTAGTGAGCGGCGAAAGATTGTAGCTTTTCGTGCTTCAGAAAAGTGGAACTAACTTAATAAAGTAGGCATCAAATAAACAATACCATTCTTGAATAGAATGTGTGTTAATTTCTCTGCCATGATGAAATATCTTACTTTTTCTTGTTCAACGACTGGAATTCAGAACTTCCGGCTACAAAGCTCCACTAGGAGACAAATACATTGACATAAAAGCAACGAATATAGTTGCAACTCTTGCACTGGGCATTTTGATTAGTGAAAATAACTGCTGGAGATTTTAATTTTATTTCAGAATATATTATGCATAAATACTGAACAGAATTGGATCAATAGTTTTAGAAGTGCTTCAAATATTGATTCTTCTGAACGGAATCAAGTTTGGTCACTATGGTGGTACTGCAGCTAATATTCCCTAACCTCACAAGTTCGAGCAAGAAAATTGCCCAAGCCTGCTGATATTCGCACAGTATTTCAATGATTACTTAATTGAATTTGTATTAATGTCTAATATATGCACCGAGGCTAATCGGAACGAGAGCTACAGCTTCTAGTGGAACTGAATTGAATTGTTTTTGAAGTCCACATTATTCACAGATAGGTTAATCGGAACCGAACCTACAGTTTAAAGGGGGATCCGAACCACTATACAATATGCCTCCACCGGGTATCAAACTCCGGACCCCCTTGATTACAAGGCGACGACGCTGCCATTACGCCATCGAGGAAGCCCTTCTACCATCGGAGAGGCACATGTGGGTGTGTGAAGTAGGGATGGCCAAACGGATCCGGATCCGAGAGTTCCGGATCCGGGTCTGAAAATTTCGGATCCGGATCCGGGTCCGAAAATTCCGGATTTGGATCCGGATCCGGATCCGAGAGTTTCGTATCTCAATCCCATTATACGCGTAATATTACCACATCTTAAAAGGTATTATGATCTTCGATTACAAAGAAATTTTTCATTAGTTAGTCCTACAAGAATTTTTTTCAAGTGTTGTTCCTAAAATACTTTGCTACGCATCGGCTAACACACTCGTGCACAAAAATAATCTTACTTGTTTAATATAAAATGTCAGAGATGATTTTGTAAATGCCATTGAAACGAATATGTATTCATTCGAATGTATTGGAAATGAAAACACACATAAATGTGAGACATTCCATTCCAGGATGAAACCTTTAACACATATAACAAGATAGAAATGTTATACAAAAATTATACAATTGTTCTACAGTTACAGTTTTACAAATTAAAATAAAACATTATAATATATGCAGTGTTATATAATTACAAAGTGTAAGACTAACAAGGGAGGTTATCTAAGTGTTCCTCTCCGATTTCCATGAAACTTGGCAGGAGTATAGTGCGGCCCAAAGGAAGAAATACGTGTTTTTTTTTCAGCTAAAAAACTGTTTTAGGGGGCAAAACCCCCTCAAATGTCAAGATGAGGACAAATTGAAGTGAGGATCTGACCCCTGTGTCCCTCCGATTTCCATGAAACTTGGCAGGTGTATAGTGGGGCCCAATGGAAGAAATACGTGTTTTTTTGTTTCAGCTAAAAAACTGTTTTAGGGGGGAAAACCCCCTCAAATGTCAAGATGAGGACAAATTGAAGTGAGGATCTGACCCCTGTGTCCCCCTCCGATTTCCATGATACTTGGCAGGTGTGTGTATAAACGGGCCCAATGGAAGAAATACGTGTTTTTTGTTTCAGCTAAAAAAACGGTTTTAGGGGGGAAAACCCCCTCAAATATCAAGATGAGGACAAATTGAAGTGAGGATCTGACCCCTGTGTCTACCTCCGATTTCCATGATACTTGGCAGGTGTGTGTATAAACGGGCCCAATGGAAGAAATACGTGTTTTTTGTTTCAGCTAAAAAACTGTTTTAGGGGGAAAACCTCCTCAAATGTCAAGATGAGGACAAATTGAAGTGAGGATCTGACCCCTGTGTCCCCCTCCGATTTCCATGATACTTGGCAGGTGTGTGTATAAACGGGCCTAAATGAAGAAATACGTGTTTTTTTTTGTTTCGGCTAAAAAACTGTTTTAGGGGGCAACCCCCCTCAAATGTCAATATGAGGACAAATTTAAGTGGGTATTTGACCTATGTGTCCCCCTCCGATTTCCATGAAACTTGGCAGGTGTATAGTGGGGCCCAAAGGAAGAAATGCGTGTTTTTTTTTTTTTGTTTGTTTCAGCTAAAAAACTGTTTTACAGGGCAAAACCCACTCAATTGTCAAGATGAGGACAAATTGAAGTGGGGATCTGACCCCTGTGTCCCCCTCCGATTTCCATGAAACGTGGCAGGTGTATAGAGGGGCCCAAAGGAAGAAATACGTGTTTTTTTTGTTTCGGCTAAAAAAACTTTTAGGGGGCAAAACCCACCTCAAATGTCAAGATGAGGACAAATTGACGTGGGGATCGATCATCTGACCCCTGTGTCCCCCTCCGATTCCCATGAAATTTGACAGGTGTATAGAGAAGCCCTATGCCCCCTGTTTCTTCCTATGCCATATTTACGTGGTTTCGGGGTCAGATCCCCACTTCAATTTCTCCTCATCTTGACATTTGAGGGGGGCCTCTATACACCTGCCAAGTTTCATGGAAATTCGGAGGGAGAAACTTAGACCTCCCTTGTAAGTGTATTAATTAATTACAAATCGCGCACGTGCGCACACTCTCTCTCTCTCTCTCTCTCTCTCTATATATATATATATATATATATATATATATATATATATATGTATATGTATATTAGCAGGTAACAATATGTTCTAAGCACATTCTTACTTTCCAAAGAAGCGCATGTTGGATGGCAAAACGGATCCGGATCCGAAAATTTCGGATCCGGATCCGAAAGTTCTGGATCCGGACCGCGGATCCGGATCCGAAAAATTTTAGGATCCGGAACCAACCGGATCCGGATTTCGGATCCGCCAGGATCCGGATCTGGCCATTCCTAGTGTGAAGTGAGATAATTTGGGAAGCTACATGAGAATACAGGCTCTGGCAATACAGAGTTCAATAAATTACAACGAAACGCTTGGCAATTGCTCGATTTTCGTATCATTAATGATACATTTGGTACATGTGTTATTAATGCTTCGAGCTACCTGTATGTAAAAACATAAAAAATGAATGAAAGAACAGAAGTAGTTAACGTTGTTCCTTCAAATATGAACAGAGTCGGAATGAGAACAATGGAAGGGTCTCGTTGTTGACTGTTTAACCAGATGTTTAATCCTACACGTGTTTCTGTGGGCTCGCGAAAATCCTGAAGTAGGTCAATCCGGCAACAGCGCATCGCTACCAGAGCGGGTGGTTCCACGCCGGTTGCTAATCAGAACTACTTAATGAAATTTTACCTCTACCGGGGATCGAACCGCCAAAGGCTGAACCTCGCTCTTCAATAAAGAAAATTGAAATGAACCCGGAACCCATCGATATCAAGGCAGCAATTTTATCGATAGACTATAGGGGCTGGGAAGCCAATTTTAATCATTCCAATGTTTAGCATTTAGGAATTAGGTAGTGTGTGTACTCTGATTCTTTAACTTCGTATTTCACCTTCTCGAATATTTGCAGCGATAAGGATAAGGCTTGTGGTGGTGCAGCCATAAACCTTTGGTTTTAAAGAATGTTGGAGAGTTAGATACTTAAGAATAGATTTAGATGAAACCAATGAGAGAACATCTTTAACTCAGGCAATTGTCGGTACTCCAATGAGGAACTAACAAAAAGAAAGGAAACATAACGCTATTTTAGATTTTGAATGTCGTCTTACTTATAAAAATGCATTTGTCACACCTGTTAGACCTATTTCGAAATATAGGGCCTTATAATTGTACACATTTAGCT
This sequence comes from Lepisma saccharinum, assembly GCF_977018435.1. Lineage (NCBI taxonomy): Eukaryota > Metazoa > Arthropoda > Insecta > Zygentoma > Lepismatidae > Lepisma > Lepisma saccharinum. The sequence continues at coordinate 30,006,407 of NC_139249.1, read as the reverse complement.
GTATATGCCATCAAGAATCAAAGAACAATCTCACAGCTGAATACGAGGGTCACTATTTATATTTTGAGCCTTGGCAACACTGATTGAAGTTAGGCGCGATTTTTACGTTTGCACGGAATCGTCTGGTTTGATTGATTGATTGATTTAGTTTATTTTACTTCGCGTTTTGTGCCTCTTGGCTAATTTGCGAAGATGGGGATGAGTGATGAAATGATGAAATTCATGAATGGACATTCACAAACAACCAAGCCCGACCGGGATTCGAACCCGGGACCCTTGGCGTCGCAGCGCGATGTGCTAACCACTCGGCCACAGGGTCGGGTGGAATCGTCTGGCATTATTGACCATAACGTACTTCAAATGTTTTGTCAATAGCTTCATTTGTGTTGTTTATGTTGCCTTGGAGATTGCGCGACAACAATAAAATGGAATTAACTCGTGAACATTTTCGTGCGATGATTTTTTACGATTTTCGACGTGGATTATCAAGACAAGAGTGCATAGATCAACTTACTTCCACATTTGGCGATGAAGCCCCATCCTTTGCCACTGTGAAACGTTGGTATAACGAATTTAATCGTGGCCGCCATTCGCTCACCGACGAGATTCGCGAAGGTCGTCCAAAATCAGTTGTTGTTCAAGAAAACATTGATGCTGTGCAAAACATAATACTGCAAGATCGTCATGTGACATACTGTGAGATTGAGGCAACCATAGGCATTAGTTCCACCAGCATATATAAAATATTACATGATCATTTAGCTGTGAGAAAGGTATGTTCTCGTTGGATCCCACACAATTTGACAAAAACTCAAAAAGACGCTCGCGTCAATTGGTGCAAACAAATGCTCAATAAATACAATCGTGGTGCTTCAAAAGACGTATATAAGATTGTAACAGGTGACGAATCATGGATATATGCATATGAGCCGGAACGTAAACAGCAGTCGACTGTATGGGTGTTTCAAGATGAACCCAATCCAACAAAAGTTGTTCGCGCTCGAAGCACATCGAAACAAATGGTCGCCTGTTTTTTCGGGAAAACTGGTCATGTGGCAACTTTACCTTTAGAGGAACGTAGAACGGTCAACTCTGAATGGTACACAACAATTTGTTTGCCAGAGGTCTTCGGTCAAATACGGAAAACAAACAAACGCCGTCGGATCATTCTTCATCAAGACAATGCGAGCTGTCACACATCTCGTCTAACAACAGACTTTATGAACAGTCAAAAAATCGAATTGATGGGTCATCCGCCGTACAGTCCTGATTTGGCACCCAATGACTTCTTCTTGTTCCCGAATGTCAAGAATAAATTGCGTGGAGAACGATTTTCGTCGGCGGAAGACGCCGTTGATGCGTTCAAAAACCATATTATGGAGGTGTCTCAAGAAGATTGGAAAAACTGCTTTGACAAATGGTTCGAACGAATGCAAAAGTGTATTGACCATAAAGGAGAATACTTCGAAAAACAATAAAGCAGTTGTCAATGCCAAATTCATGTTTTTTCATTGTTAGGCTCAAAATATAAATAGTGACCCTCGTACGTCCATCTTCCAGACAGGGAGCAGATTTCGTAACAAGTTTGGCGACTCATGATTGCAGCGGCGGCGCCAGGATTAATCATCAAGGGGTGCTGAGGGAGATGCGGCGATGACAAAGCAAAATAATAAAAATATCGCTTTTTAAATATTTTAGGGAAGAAGAAAAAATAAATCAGAATATTCGCATATTTGAGCGAAATTAGTCAAGTAACACCATTAAACAGCTAGAAATACGCAAGAGATTCGCTAAGTTTATCGCATCGAAAGGTGAGCCCAGTTCTACACGCCCCTCCCCCCGTGCCTAACCGTCCGGCTGCGTTTCCGTTGAGTGCAATGGTGTCAGGCGGACCAGCTCATCGCAGCAGGTCTGCGAATCCAAGGTCCTTCGACCGCTTTTCCCCCGCTTTTGAAGGTCTGGTCATGAGAGACCCTTTTTTTTTCAGCCTCCTTGTTTACAAACACGGCAGTATTTTTGTGACATCAAGATGAAACTTCTCAGAATGTCCAGCACTGTAAAGCATGCAACGCTCTTGTTTTTCAACGAAAAAAAACATATTGAAGGGCATCGCAACGCAACTTACACAGAATAAATGATGAAAGTAATGGTGCATAAAAAAAATATAAGTAAGCAAAAGCATAAATTTCTCCACGGTTAGTGCTAAAAAGAACTGAATAAAAGCAGTTCTGGATCCATTCTATTTTCTTCATAGTATTTAGTCTTTTAATTTTTTTTTGGATCGCAGTTCAAATATCGATTTTTTGGGGAAAAATGTTCTTGGTTCAGAAAACACGAAGTACTTCCTCCTGTTTTGTGTTTACTATGCTTACAAATGACAAGATTGATCAAGATTTTTGTTCTCGAGGTGATAGACATACTTACTCAGACAGAACCTTTTCCCTAACATATCTTACTTTCACACCAGGGACGGCCAAAAATATCAGGATTCCGGAAAATCTAAAAATCTCGATTCAAAAATTCTGCTACCCGGATTTCGGAAGCAATCCGAATTTCGGAAAGAGAAGTTTAACAATGTTTCCATATATTTTTTTTAAGAATAGATTTAGCCATCTCTACTTCACACGTCATGTACGAACACTGTTATCATCATTATCAATGTAGAAATACCCCCTCCCCTTCCCTTTCCCGGGTTGAAAGATTGACCCTGACGTTTGGCAAGTCTTGCCATGACTACGTAAAAATGTCACGCTTCGCCACTGGCTGAGGGGGTGCGGGAAGAAATTTAAGGAAAACCATGAAACACGCATGCAACCTTTCAAAACTGGGGAGAAAGGTACCAAAACTTGAGGGGTGGGGGCAAGGATAGTTTACCTTCCCTAAGTAGATAAGGTTTAGCATAGTGCGGGGCAAAAATAGGAAAAAGCTGGACAACTGCACCCTAATCGCCGCCACTGATTAACAAAAAATTACTGACTGAAATGAAATTGTATGTGTGAAATATAATAACTTTAGATTGACATTCATTTTCCAGGCAGGCTGTCCCCCCCTTGCCTTCCCCCTGGACTTACATGATGATATGTATTAAGTCTCACAATCCAAGAAAGTGGTCTTAGAGTGTAAACATTCAGACAAACGTTGCAGTCTTATTGAACTATGTAGTGAAATAAAAAATGAAATTATCCTTGTCTTTAAAAACACAATTTTTGAACCTTTTCAATGTAACCAATGGGGAGGTACCAAATACATAGTACATTGTACTATAATACATTTCGTCTGCCACTTCAGGAGAAAACGCACAGTGCACAGCAACTTCGTCTTCATTAAAATCCCTTCTGCCGCACTATCCCCAACAACGAACTGTAAAATTTCTTCGTGAACATTGGGCCTCTTTCTAATGGGTTTTGAAAAAGCCTAAAATGGTACGTTTACTAGACATGTTACGTGGATTGATTGATTGATTGATTTAAAATTTATGGGTGCGTCGGCACTTAATGCCATTTTGCACCCTTCTATGTATACGGGGAAATATCCCCTTATCTAATTCTGACTGTAAACTAAAAAAGGGGGGGGGGTAAATAGCCCCTTGGGAAAAACTAAAAGTGCAGGTTGTAAAAAGACCTGCACGAGACAAACACAACACATTAAAAAGTCAGAACAAACAAACTAAAAACCTCCTTACAGACGGTGGAAGAGTCCAGCTCTTCGCAGAAAACTAAAAACATTTGATAAAATACTGCTGTCATCACCCAAGAGGGATGACAAACAGTCGGAAAGGTTAAAAGTGTCGAATGCTTAAAATAACATTACAAACACGACACAACGGAGGGTCCAGCCCTTGTAGCAAGTGACTATGCGTAAGACGGCTGTGTTCTAGACGCATGCGGGTAAGAATAACTTCTCGCCGAGGGGGCGGGACGAGGAACGCCAAGCACCTATGGTGGACTTAACAGCGTGAAGCTTGTTCCCCGTTTCCGTATCCCACTCTGCCTTCCATGTGTCAAGAAGGCAACAACGGAACACATTCTGCAGGTCGCTAGCTGGCAAAAGGTGGACGAGAACGTCGCCATCTGCATCAGCAGACTTGGCGGCAGCATCAGCTGCTTCGTTCCCCTGGATGCCCACGTGGCTAGGGACCCAACAGAAGTGTACACTGGCGAACTTTAAAAAAAGGTCTCCCTCCTCTTAGTTAGATTGGAAGCAACAAACAAAAACCGATATTGAATTGGAAACACTCCAGCGTCAATGACGAAACTCTATGCAAGATAAGGAAGAGCTGCACAGCTGTCAAAAGAGCAATGTTAACCATGAGTCATCAAGGAATTAGCACAGCGTTTCTTTCTGTGGTCATTCGGCATCGAAAGAAATATTTGTTGTTCATTTTGAGCTCTCAAGAAATCAGGTTCTGAGCTGGCGATTTATTTCCTTCATGAATGAAAATAGCTTGTTCATTTTTTCGTTTCTTTTCTCTTTTTTGCCATTAGCTCTAAAACAAATGAATGGCTTATTGCAGAAAGGGACCTGAGTCACATTTTTGAGGTATCGGAGTCACAACTTTTTTATCTCCTCTGTCTCTAGCAGCATACTGCAGGAGGGCGCATTTAGGGTTGCAAAATTAACTATTTATTATGCTAAAAATTTGAGCCAACAACAGCACATTTCTTTCTTACACTCTCAATATTATACGATTTTTCTTCTTTTTCTCAGAATTGTGCAAAAGTGACTCAAGTCCCTTTCTGCAATAAGCCATTCAAATATAAAAAGAAAACGAGCAATGAAAGTAGTTTCTTTCGGCACGTGAAAGGCATATGTTGTAACTTTGCTATTTTTACGACCATATTATATCCCTCTTGTTTACTTTCGATAAGGACGAATGTTGGAGTGACCAGAAAAAATGAACGAACATAATAAGCTTTTAAATTTTCCCCACGCTTCGAAAAAAAGATTCCGGCCCCAGTGTCAAAGTGGTTATCACATCACGCTACGACGCCAGGCGTCCCGCATTCGAATCCAGGCCTGGGCATGGATTTGTGAGTGTCCATTCAACAATTTCATCATATCGTCACTCATCCCCATATTTGATTAAGTTTGTGTTTGAAGTCCACTTTATGCACAGTAAGGCTAATCGGGACTGGACCTACAGTTTAAAGTGGGATCAGAACCACTATGTGCCTGCACCGGGTATCGAACCCGGGACCCCTTGATCACAAGGCGACGATGCTACCACTGCGCCATCGGGGAGGCCTCCCCCATATTTGCAACTTAGCCAAAAGTGGCACAAGAAGCGAAGTAAAATGAAGCAAATCAATCAATGAATCGAACATAGGGTCTCCGGTTTCTTAGAGCAGTATGCAAAGCACTCGGTCATGAAGACCCTCAAAATTGAAATAATAAGTGGAACAAAAAACCTAATATTAAAGTATTTTAAGAGTTTAGGCAGATTAACAATTCACGTCAACCTACAACAATTTCACCTGTATTGTGTGATATATGGTTCTGCCCTAATATAATTGAACGTGCTCTTGCGATAATAATAATAAAAAAAAGTAAAGTGTTCCCCTGTGCATAGCACCACGCCATGAAGGCGTATAAGGGGTGTAGGGGGAACGCCCCACACTTCCTTGATCCGGTCGTGAATGGGGGTGATGTGATCAGCATCACGCCCCTGACCGCCTTTACCCCCCAGGGTTTCCCCCAGGTACCCATGTTAGTTACACATTTCCGTCTTGAAACACTCAACCTCGACTCGGCACGATATGTGCATTTCCTTGCCCTTTTCGTTGCCTTTTTGCCTCTTGGTTAATCCGTGGCGATGAGAATGATTGACCAATTGATAACATGGATGTGATGGGGCAAACATGCCTTAATCATGGTTCGAACTTAAGACCTCTGTCTTCAAAGCACGTTACAATCTGACACGTGTGTCTTTTCATCTCCAGCCACCATTAATTTGAAGAGGTAGAAAACGACGTTACTCAAACAAATTGTATAAATAATTTCCATGACTATCAACATTTGTTGCACTTGTTGAGAGAAATCCATACCCTCGTTATGTTATAAGTAAACGTCAACCTAGTTGATGTCCCAGGAACCCTTCCTTGCACGAAAATCACAGTGTCCACAGGATTTACGACTGAACGCTTACTAAAGTAATAGAAATGTGCATCCAAGTACATTTTGAGGTCAGCTAATTCGAACACACGACCCTAAGACAGCTACACACTGCCAAAAAAAACCTGCAGTGTCAACACAGTAATTACTGTATATTTATATATTTTATTTTTGGTAATGGAATATTTTTCCCTTCAGCTTCTTATTTACGTTTGATTTGGTTTATTTTACTTCGCTTTTCTGCCACTTTTGGCTAAACGCGACGATGAGGATGAGCGATGAAAAGATGAAATTGATGAAGGGACAGTCACAATGAACACCGAACGAACACAATGCCAAGGCGGTGTTTAAGCAAGTTGTGTTAACCACTCTACCACGAAGGCCGGAATCCTTTTTAGTTAGGAGAAATCGTTCCTTGACAGCGAACTAAGAACAGTTAATATGCGTCACGTCAGAGTTATAATATTTTAAATTTCTAACAATCAATTGGGATTTACTCTTAACCATTTTTTTGCCTACATAAAAACTTCCACATAGTTAAGATCGTTTACACTAAGGACAACAGTGTTAAAGTTTATGCTTTAAGGAATGATTAAGCACACTATGATGACGGAAAATAATAATTCACATGACTATAACGATGCATTACATGCGTGAAACAATAATTTTCGTTCAGGAAGAAATATTGAAAAACGCAGGGACACAATGACCAATTGATTTATTTATTTTACTTCGCTTTTCTTCCACTTCTGAGTAATCACATAGATAAGGATGAAAGGTTTATTAAGACGAAATTTGTGAAAGGCAACCACAAACGTAGGACACAGCCCAAACTCCACAGACCATTATACTGGCCTTGTGTCTAGACGTCAGATCCTCGTTAGTCTGCAAAATATACTCCATTGTCACAATGGCGTAAGCATTCGTAGAATAAATTTGTATATCATTCTCCCCCCTCCCCCTAACAATTGTGAGCTAAACTATTGCGCATTCCTCCAAAATGGCTGAGCTCGAGAATATGCGGTGCCCTACTACCACATCCCCTTAATGTGCCTTCATGGCACGTTGCTATACGCACGAGGAACTTTACCTAACCTTTACTACTACTAACTACTCATGCCAGGAATTTTGGTATTTTTTATACTTTTTTATTTGCCCATTGCTAACCTGGTTCATTCCCAGCCATAACAGCAATTAGTCGATGGAATAAAAATACGCCAAACTTAAAAAGAAACAGGTGTTGGCGTGCGTTCGCACACACAGAGAGAGAGAGAGGGGGGGGGGGTAGGAACACAAGAATCTTCCATAAACTGCCCAGATCATGCCTGACAAGACTCCAACAGAAAGCTTTCCGGAAACAAGTTTACGTGCGCATAGGGTAGTGATGGCCTTGTCTGCATCTGCCTTCCCCCACTTTCTTATCCAATACAGGAGTAATGAAGTGTTTCCAACTACCTTCCAATCTAACTAAGAGGAGGGAGACCGTTTTTTAAAGTTCGCCAGTGTACATCCGCACTGGCAGATAAGGTCACAAGCCGTCTGAATATGCGTTGCGCTACCGGATGCCGGGAATACGGCGAATCCAGAGTCTGCAACACGCTGGTCGAATCACTGCACACGAGGACTTTCTTCAGACCATTGACGTCTGCAAAGTCCAGTGCCTTTAGAATGGCGTACAACTCTGCCGTATAGATGGAACAGGCAGGATGTAGCGAGTAACTGGAACTTTGAGAGTCTAGGACGAAGGCGCAACCAACTGATTCAACTGTCTTGGACCCATCCGTATAAAACACATTAAAATTGGGGTGCTTCGCACGAAGTTCTAAAAACCGTTGCTGGTATACAACCATTGGTGTTTCTGCTTTTGGAAGGGCAGTTAGAGAAAAATCGATGGACAGGTGAGTGGAGAAGGTTACATAATTTAGAACTACATAATTTGTATTCATGTCCAGATATTATTAGAATAATTAAATCAAGAAGATTTAGGTGGGCAGGCCATGTGGCACGAATGGGAGAGGAAAGAGGAGTTTACATGATTCTTGTTGGGAAACCTGATGGCAAGAGACCTGTAGGAAGGCCAAGGCGAAGATGGAGGGACAACGTTGAGATGGACCTAAGGGAAATTGGTAGGGATGGAAAAGAGTATATAGAACTTGCTCAAGATAGGGAAAGATGGAAGGCCTGTGTTGCTGCAGCCATGAACCTTCGGGTTTAAGAAGACTAGGGAGTTAGTTAGTTAGTAGTTAGGTGCAGGAAACTCCCAGGTAGGGAGAGGCGGAATGAGTGGAGAGACGCCAGGAAGATCACTGTCAACACCAAGTGCTGACAGAATCTCGTCTGCACGAATGGTCTAGTGACACTAGGGTGGAGCCGATGAATGCGAGGGCATCGAGCGAAGATGGAGGAAGTAGTTCACTACCAGCCGCTGTCTTTGCAGAGACAGCGACGGCTCAGATGCCTCTACGTATAAACTGGCGACTGGACTGGTACGAAAGGCACCAGAGCACACACGTATACCAGCATGGTGGACGGTGTCTGAGATGCGAAGTCTAGATGGGCGGGCAGAAGAATACACAACACATCCATAATCAAGCTTCGACCTGATGAGTGCACGGTACAGGCGAAGCAGTACCGTTCTATCAGCACCCCAAGAAGTATGAGATAAAACGCGTAAAAGATTGAGAACTCGAAGACAAGAGAACTTTAACTGGCGAAGGTGAGGTAGCCATGTTAATTTCTTATCGAAAATGAGGCCCAGGAAGCGGACCTCATTCACGAAGCACAGGGGAGATTTCCCCATGTACAGGTCAGGATCTACAAGACATGTACGCTGACGACAAACGTGGACACACACGGATTTCTCGGATGAGAAGGTGAAACCTGTTTGGGAGGACCACTCAACCAAACGGTTTATCGTCAGTTGGAGTTGACGAGAAGCTGACGCGAGATTCCGTGAGCGACAAAAGATCGTGAGGTCGTCTACATACAGAAGACCATGTACAGGGCACCAATGCTTGCCATAACACTGTTCACTGCTATGGCAAACAGAGTCACACTAAGTACGCTGCCCTGCGGGACACCGTTCTCTTGTTCGTGAAGATCCGAAAAGGAGTTCCCAACACGTACTCGGAAGAAACGATCAGATAAAAAGTTTTGAATAAAGTACGCCATATGGTCACGGACGCCCCAAGAATGGAGCTGCTTTATGATGCCAAAGCGCCACGTTGTGTCATATGCTTTTTGGAGGTCAAAGAAAACTGCAACTAAATGTTCCTTGTTGAGGAATGCGTCCTGAATGAGTGTTTCCAGCTGAACTAGATGGTCCAGTGTGGAACGGTTGGAGCGAAAACCACATTGAAAATTACTTATCAAACAGTTTTCCTCCAAGAACCAGGTGAGACGCTTGTTGATCATGCGTTCCATCAACTTGCATACACAGCTAGTTAAGGAAATAGGCCTATAACTCGAGGCTGCGGTGCGTTGTTTACCTGCTTTCAGGATGGGAACGATAATTGCTTCTTTCCAGGAGGTAGGGAAAGAGTCCTCCAACCAAAGCCTGTTGAATACCGCCAGAAGGAAATGTTTTGCTGCAATGGGCAGATGACGAAGCATCTCATAGTGGATCTTGTCCACTTCAGGAGCTGTATTCTTAGAATCTCGAAGCGCCTGATCGAACTCCCATTCAGTGAAAGGAGAGTTGTATGGCTCGGTGTTATGACTTCGAAAAACTAGACGGCGTCGTTCCTGACGGTCCTTCTCACGGCGGAAACGTGGTTCATAATTTTCCGAGCTAGACGCATCAGAAAACTGTGTGGCCAAGATATTAGCTATGTCTCCGGAATCTGTGGACAACGTCCCATCGTGCTCCAGAGCACTCAGAGGAGTAGATGCACCCCCGTGGATGCGACGTACTTTGGTCCAAACGGCTTTCGACGAAGCCTGCTTCGTCAGAGAAGACACGTATTGGACTCAGCACGCCTTCTTACTGGCTCGAATGAGCCGACGGGCACGGGCACGTTTAATGCGGAACTGCTCGAGGTTTGTGGCAGTGTGGTTCCTTTTGAATCGATCTAGGGCATGATTGCGGTCCTTTATGGCTGCACTGATCTCCACAGTCCACATGTTAAGTGCAACAAATACACAGAACGTATTAACAACTAACAAGAAAACTACCCTTCACGTTACAACTCGCGTCGCGTTAAATGAAGGGCTCGGGTGTAAAACATGGTAAGTGACATTTTGTTGATTTCTGAGGTCGTTAAGAAAAAAGATTATTAGAAGCTATACTGTAGATAAATTGTTTTCGTGTTGTGTTTACCGATTTCAGAAGGCTTCACTGTTTCCAATGCAAATTGTATGACATGGCAATTTCACTCGAAAATTGAAGGATGGCACATTTTACTTTGTAACTCGAAAATGACCAAAATATGCCACTTACCATGTTTTACACCCGAGCCCTTCATTAATAATTTCCCGAGCACGACTTGGTCAGTGACTTGGTGTGGTGATACCTTGAAAGCAGTTGATTTTTTTGCTCCAGTGTGAGGAAGAACAAATAGGCGGAAAATAAACCGTCTATCAACAATGCAAAACAAAAAGAAAGAAAACATGCGTAACTCACATTAATCTGTAGGTAATTATCGAAAACCACAAACAAACCACTTGAAGAAACAAAGGAAGAAAAAAATCATAACAACAATGCTGACGAAAGAAAAAAGAAGGTTGCTGATCTTTATAGAGGCTGCCGCCAGTACAGGAAAGTAAAGTATGTACTATATCGGCATCTCTTTCAGCGCTTGCCTGTTGCATACAATAATAACGGTCCTACTCGATATGACATAATATGACACTCTAAGGGTTAGTGTTTTCAGTTGAACGTAGTGGGTGCTGAAGGGGATGCGGAAGAAAATTAAGGGGTGCCAAGCTCCCCTCGCGCCGCCCCTGCAAATTACAGTGGTCCATTGATTTCAGAGTACATCGTAATAAAGTAATTGCGATCTAACCGAACTAGAAAATGTACTTGGACATTGTACTTGTCACAATGGAAGTTCTATAATGGAAAATGTAAATTTTACTTTATAAGTTTTCGGCCGAAATGCATCTACCGTCATGGACGTCCGCAGGAATTTTTCCAGGGAGAGGCAAGGAAGGTATTTTTTTCCAGGTTGGGGGCAAACAAGACACATTTTCCCAAATAACCGTGTTGTTCCCTCAAAAAAGATTGCTTAAATTTGAATTTATCATATTCATGCAATAATTAACACATATTATTGTGGCTGAAATGAAATTATGTCAAAAATATATCATTTTTAGTTGACTTTCATTTTCCAGGGGGGCCACGGCCCCCCTTCTGGACGCCCACAAAAATCTAGGGGCTACTGGGGAGGATAAGGCCTTGTTTGGGGGGCTTCAGCCCCCCCTGCTTGCATCTCACGCATCAGGCTCAGTGTCTACTGTCTATAATGGCCTTGTAGGCAATGCATTGACTTTCCTTTCCTCCATTTTCTTATCAGAATACAGGAGCAAACCTTCGTGGCAAAGAGAATCCCATTCTCTTTGCCACAGATCATATATCCCTCTTTGCTTCGTGTGTTCGTGGTTTCGGCATTGATGTTTCAGTGTTTCCAATTCAATATCGTGCTCTTTATAAGAAGCGAGGCTGTACGGGTGGAGCAGTATTAGCTAGTCTACGTCTGCGACAGGTGAGAGGAGAGTGTGCAAACTTTGACAGAAACCCCCCTCCCCCTCTCGGTCCGGCAGGGCGAGCGGAATAAATTACCGCGAACAGCATCAGCGGACGAGGTAAAGTGATCAAAGGCGATATCTCACACTAACAACAAGGAAGATACTGGACACCGGCAAGCGAACGTTGCCTGCTGTTACGGAACCACGTGCGAGAAAGAGGAGAGATAGAATCAAGGGGGATAAATAGACTGATCATCGAATAGAAAGAAAAGGAGGCAGAACTGAAAGAGGAAAAATGCGTACAAGAGGTGGTTTATCAAGAGGCAGAGGTCAACAGCGGTGGACAGGCACACGAATGCCCCAGAACGACCCAGAATCAACTCCGGACAGACCAACGACGCCTGCAAAAGCGAATGGAATCCAGCCCAAGAACACAGCCAGTGAACATTCCTTCGACCAACAATTAGATGCACTATTACAAGAATGCCAGGAAAAGGTCAACAATAAAGCGAACAGCAAGAACAAAGTGGCACGTGCAGACACAGACAGAGACAATCTACCAACTCCCAGCACGACGAAGACCAATACACGCACACTGGCAAACCAAAAACACGGAAAACCAAGTGAAGCAGAAAGCGATAGCGAATCCAGCATCACAGAAGAGGACGACCCAGAGGAGGGAGAATTCCTGACACCAAGAAAAACAGTGAAGCCGGATATACAAGGAACAGTTGAGCAGGATTTCTTCCACCCAAACAGATTCGCTCCTCTAACACAAGACGAAATACAAACAAGGCCTGACACAAGGAGGACAGGCAAACCACCCCCTGTTTTCATATATGATATAATATCGAAGTACACCTTCATATCTACACTCACGCCAAATCTCGACAACCCGCAAGTACATCCCACAGCGGAGTACATTAAAATATCCTGCCGTAACTACAGCGACTACGACAAGATGATAGCTTTTCTGCGACAAACGGGAAGGTCCTTTTCCACCGGAGTCCCAAAGGCAGATCGGCCGATGAAAGTGGTCATCCGACGCCTACCATACGACACGGACCCAAAGCACATAGAGGAAGCACTCAGAGACGAGAATTTCCCGGTAATACAAGTAACCCAGATGTCAAAGAAAGACAACTCAAGCAACGAACGGGTAAAAATGCCACTGTTCCTCGCCGCATTCCAACGGTCTCCAATAACCAAGGAGATGTACGACGTCACACGCCTTCTGCATATGCCTGTCAAGATAGAGACGTACCAAGCAAGGGATGCCATGCAGTGCTACAACTGCCAGAGAATAGGCCATGGTCAGCATACTTGCAATGCGACACCAAGATGTGTCAAATGCGCAGACAATCACCATACTAGGGAATGTCCAAAAACAGATCGATCTACACCGGCCAAATGTGCAAACTGCAGCCAGCCACATCCAGCCAACTTTAGAGGATGCAAAGCCTTCCAACAATACAAACAAACAAAGGCGAACTACAAACCTCCAAAACCCACGACAGAACCAGCAGCCCCTGATCACAACCAACCAGTAAAGAAATTGCCGCCAGTTCCGGCATGGCCAGTCATGAAAAACAAAACAAAAGAAACCCAACCCGATGTACCCCAGCCAACCACATCAGCGGAGAGCACCACACAAGCTGAACAAAATACTGTAGCTTCCACACCGGCAACGACGTCTACAAAAGGAACCCTCGGCGATGACATAAAGAAAATATTAACTCTCATCAATGGCCTGGATATCCAAAAAATTCTCCAGCACATCAAAACCGGATTCGAAAAACTCCGATCAGCAGACGACACTCCGACCAAAATCACGGTGTGCATTGAAACAGTCATCGCCATGTTCAACGATGGGTGCTTCTAAGAAAACCCAAGTACACCGGCAGATGACTCTCCTCTACTGGAATGCGGATGGAGTTTTCAACCAAAGACTGCAACTATTACACTATCTACACCAGCAAAAGATAGACGTCGCTCTAATAAACGAGACCCACCTGAAACCCAAGAACAGATTCACCCTACGAAACTACATCATACACAGACAAGACAGACCTACCCCAAAAGGCGGCCTAATGATAGCAATAAAGAGAGATTTTCCCACAGAGACAATCACCATCCCACAACTGCAGACAATTGAAGCCTTGGCCATCAAAATCATCACACCAACTGAACCGCTGGTCCTCGTTGCAGCATACAAAAGACCGGAAACGAGGGTAGAGCTTCAAGACCTTCAAACACTACAGTCATTAGGCACCAGAGTACTGATAGCTGGAGATTTGAACTCCAAACATCCAGAGTGGAATTCTAGGGTCACCAATCGAAACGGAGTACAGCTGTTCAACCACATACCATTTATAAACCTTGCGGTAACAGCACCAAAGGATCCGACACACTACCCCAAAAATGGAGCTAGGCCGGATGTCTTAGACATCACACTACACAAAGGAATCAACTTTACCGTAGCGCCGTATGTCGTCGCCGATCTCGACTCGGACCATGAGCCGGTTATATGTGTTGTCGCCCATAGAATACTGACGCATCTCACGACCGCACCAACACGACCGCTGACAAATTGGCAGCAGTACAAAACAACTCTTCACGAAGCAATCCAGCTGCCTCTCCACGTTGCAACCCCGGAAGATATCGACACGGCCGTTGAGGAAATTGGTGCCAAGATCACTTCAGCAATTCGAAATAGTACCACCAAACAAAACCGTCAAGAGCAACCAAACACAACGGACCTCAAGCTACACATCCTGTTGCACCTAAAGCGATGGATCAGACGCAAATATCAACAGACACGACATCCACAATACAGGCAGCTCCTCCAGAACTTGAAACGTCGAGTGAGAGGACACCTTCAAAGATCAAGGGAACACCTTTGGGACGAAAAACTGAAGAGCTCCGACAAGCCAAACAATGAATTCTGGAAGCTCGCAAGAAATTTCCGCGGACACACCGCCAGCTCAACGACGCCAGTCCTCCACGACCCACAGGGCAATCTTCTATTTCAACCACAAGAACAAGTTGACGCTATCGCTAACAACCTTGAAGAACAGTTTTCTCCCAATACAGAACCATGCGACGAGGAACAAATAGCAACGGTGGACAACTTCCTGGACACATTCAGAGAGCAGCCGCATGCAGACATACCACACCTAATTACTCCCCGAGCGATTCACACAGTCATACGACGGCTGCCAAACAATAAAGCGCCAGGCCCGGACAAAATACCGACAGAAGCCTTGAAGCAAGCCCCAAGGAAACTCCTGATTGTCCTAACCCAAATATATAACGCCATTCTTCTCACTGGCTACTACCCGAGAGCTTGGAAAACCGCGAGAGTATGTTCAATCCTGAAGAAGGGGAAAAGCCCGCTACACCCACAGAACTATCGGCCAATAAGCTTACTGTCTCACGTCAGCAAGGTCTTCGAGCGCCTCCTCCTGTACCGATTACAAGACCACGTACAACACTTTGATCTACTCCCAGACCACCAATTTGGTTTCAGGCAACACCAAGCACGACCACCCAGCTGGTGAGGGTGGTCGATCATCTCTCGGTACGCTTCAACTGGAAACACCACATACTAGCCATATTCCTCGACATACAGAAGGCCTTCGACAAGGTTTGGCTCGAAGGACTCATATACAAGCTACACAGACTTGGAATACCTGACTGTTACGTACGCTTGCTGGACAGCTACCTCCATCAACGCACCTTCTTCGCAGTGTTTCAAGGAGCCATCTCCACCATTCGAACAACCACGGCTGGAGTACCCCAAGGATCCTCCCTCTCCCCGCTGCTGTACGCCCTGTTTACAGCGGATGTACCAACAGCCTTTGGTTGCCTCCCAGCCACTTTCGCAGACGACACCGCATACTTTGCGGCAGCCAAGGATATTCGTGTTTCCTACATCAGAATGCAAGAACAACTGCAACAATACGATCACTGGGCAAAACAATGGAGAGTGCGAGTGAATCCCGACAAGAGCACCGCCATCGTGTTCTCTCGTAGACGCCGTCCGCGCGAAAACCATCTCAGACTACAAGGACAACCTGTTCCCCACAAACAAACCACAACATATCTCGGCATGCTACTAGACAGAGGGCTCTATCTCAGAGACCACGTAGCCAAAATCGTCAACCAAGGAAACAAACGCGTGGGAGCACTTTACCCGATGCTACGATCGCCAGGACTGCGGCTGGAAACCAGACTTCAACTGTACAAGGCAATCATCCGACCAGCTCTGCTCTACGCCTGCCCTGCCTGGCAACACCTACCCAAGACGACCCTCCGCAGACTCCAAGTCATACAGAACAGGGTCCTACGTATCATCAGCGGACACGGACGGTATACAACAAACGTCCAACTCCACGAAGACCTCGACATTTCACCCTTAGATGACGTGATCCAGCGGACAACCGCCACGTTCTGGGCCAAACTCCAGGAAAACCCAAATCCAACGGCACGAGCCATTGGTACCGCCAACCCACACAGAAACGCTCATCGTCTACCAAGACCCTGAGCCGACCAGCCACGACAAGTGAAAAGTGACCACAGCCTAACCGCCACTGCCACCCTCACTTTCCCACCCCAAGCGACAGCTGCAGGAGTGGAATTCAACACCGAAAACATCGCACGCCATTTCAAAAACAATTCAAAGAGGAGGCAAGGTGTCCACAGACGCTGGTACTCCACATCATATTGCGCAAAGCAAGCCAAGACTCGTAACTGGTAACTGGTAACTGGTACTGGAAAAGAGCTCGAACACTGCATTGTGGGTCCATATCTGGCTCTAAAAGAGTACAGTTCACAACACTGGAACGGAAGTGACGTACTCGCAAATAAAAAAAACACTAGCCAATGAAATGCACGGAAAGTACAGATAACTGCAACACGAATTTTGAATGATTGTGTTTGTATGATGGTCTGTGGTGCGTGCCTCACAGTGACTTGAATGTTGCAGGTTTATTTTCTCTGCTTATGATATATTAAAGCATTCTGCGGATCTTTGGTACCGTAGTATTGAGGTTAAGTTCAACAGAATGTTGGTGCTGTAGTCAGGTAAGCAAGCTATTTCGAATTATTAATTCCTATTATTTGTTATGTATTTTTCATTGACTTTAAATGGATTTACTTACACATGGTTTGCCTTGTTTTGAGGAATATGAAAGTCAGTTTTGTTGGATGAGGTAGTGCTTAAATGCTTGTAAAGCAAGAAATGTTTCATTGTGAATGTGGTTTCGTTGTAATAAAGCTAATATGGGATCAGCGTAACAGTTTCTGTTCAAGTCTAAGTAGGCTCTTTCGATTTTACGCCATATTTTATTCTCATGAAGATTGATCGAATTACCTTTTGGAGTGATTATAATTTCTGTTATGCTGCTTTCCCTACGTTAAAAAAATATTTGTTCAAAAGTGCTGTTCTGGTCAATACCAAGGCTTGTACCAGATTTGAACTCTACAATTATTTTTATACTGGGTTTCGATTACTTCAAAATCTATGTTCGTAATTGTAATTGATGTAGTCATTTTAATTTTTGGTCGCGACTATTGTCACCAGGTGGTGAGAATAGTATGTAGGGTTATTTTCACCAGGTGCTGAGAAAAGTATGTGGGCGCTCTATTCACCAGCAAAAGTAATTACCTGAATCATGACATAACATAGTCTTTTATCTTATTATATTCATTGGCAGTGTTGTTGAAGTTACTGCTAACAAGTTATTTTAAATTAAAAATTGGTGTCGCCAGGTCGTGAGAATAACAGAAAGTGCTGAAGACCAGAAATTACATGATTAAGTGTTGGGAAGTATTTACAGAAGTAATTTTAATGCTAACAGCCCTAAGCATTACCTACCTAACAATGAAAGTATTTAGGAATGTAATACCCCTTTATTTATTTATTAGTATTAAACACAATAGGCGAATGCCCAATTACAGTGTTCTACATTTCTTGCTTTGAGTTTGTAAATTTACAGTTTGATAAGAAATATTGGTACTAATTTACTATACCAGAGACACCTATCAATGATTTTTTTTTGCAATTTTTTACATTGCTAACAGACTCTTCTGCATTGCGGAACATTTCTTTAGGTGAAATAATGAATTTATAACGAAAATAATGTCTATTTCTGACATTAACGAGTACTTACTGTTGTTCCTTATTTCCCACAAACCATCCACAGGTAGCCCCAAAAATCATTGACGTTAGCCCAAAAATTCACGATAGCCCATGAACCATCACGGGGACGAGGTATGCCTACTAGGTTAGGTTAGGCCTGTTAGGTTAGGTTCCATTAGCACTCCTTTCGTTCAATTTAGCATATATGGACAACATCGTGGCGGCAGCAGCAATAGCGCATCGGAAATGGATTTTCGTAGAAAACCACATGCATTCGCATTAAAATAGATCAAAACTACATTCCCGAACATCAACAATGCTACAGAAAATGATTTGTGTAAGTACTTTCTCCTGTAAATTTGAAGAAATCCGTCTCTGGTATAGTAAAGTGTTACCGAAATATTATTGTGCAGAAATGTAAATAAACATAAAACATGTCAATGCTAAATTATATGTGTATACAACAGTTAACAAACAGAGTTATAATATTACATGTTAATTGAAGAGAGTGGAATAAAATATCTAACTATTATCTACAAAAATAGCCTACATGGATACAATATTTCAATTAAGTACAATGCACAACGTATTTATCTTTACACTCAGTATTTCAGATCGTTACTACCATGTACAAAATTACATAAAATATGGAAGTTATTTACCTTGAAGAAATTCATTAATTATGTGTGTAATAAAGGACCTGTAAATAATTGACACACTAGAAAATATGTACATATATGTAATTGAGTATAAACTACGAAAGGGTACTTGTTTACTATCCTTCGGACACATTTATTTATTTTTACAGAAGAAACTACTTACCGTAATAAGTTCTTGTAACATTGTCGAACATCGGGAAGGTGTTTTGTGTGATGTGGGAATGTTTCATAGCTGAAATTCATGTTATTCGTTGTAAATTAATTCTCAGACGGAGAATAGCGTTTGGCGCGTACATCATCACGTGTCGTGACTTGCCGTGATTGTGTTTTGTTCATGTTCATTGGGTATCCAGTGTTTCGAACTGTCTGCGTTAGAAGGATGACGTGTCCTGGATGCGTGGTGAAGTTTGTACCAGGTGTGGAGGATCCAGTGGATTTTCTAATTGAACACGGGGTCGTGAAGAAAGGAAACCATTGGCGCTAGCCCCACGAACCATTGGCACGTGGATAGGTTAGTTCTGTTAGGTTAGGAAACAGTTAAAATTTGGTGTCGTGTTAGTATCAAGATCTAGGAATTGGAAATAATTGCGAACCATTGGCACGTGGTTAGGTTAGGAAACAGTTAAAATTTGGTGTCGTGTTAGTATCAGGATCTCGAAATTGGAAGACGTACTGGTAATGTGAAAAATTGCAATTAATTTCATCAAAACAACGTTGATACACCTTCAGGAATGTTCCGCGAAGCAGATACGTAAGTACGAATGTCAAAAATTGACGAAACGAAAAGATTAGAGGTGTCGGAAGGATAGTAAATTTTTACCGTACACTTCGTAATTTTGAATACACACACTTTTTTTATGAATATGCCATAAACAACTCCATAAATTGTCTGTAATGAATAGAATACGTAAACATTTATAGTTCCATAAATACCCACAGAAACCTTAGACACACATCGAAAAGTTTTCAAAGCTACTCCATGTGTCTTTTATCCATGTTTTCTTTACTTTGTACAAATACTTTTTTACACCTTAGTAACTTTTTCTGCAAGCTGAATGTTTGGAGAGAATGGTAACAGTATGGTATAGTGAAAACACATTTCACTCGTTTATTTCCTAATTATTTACATTTGTTCTTACCTGTTATGCATAGCGGAAAATTTTTGATCGTGGGATTTTGCTTTTTTCGCTGAAAAAAAGCGTAATTTTTCACATTACAAGTATTTATTGTTCGTTGCTAATTCACTTTCGTTACACACAATATGGCGGGCAAATCTTGACTCACATTGTCCATAGTCAGCTGATATGCAGTGTTTCCAAACTTACTAACCGAAAAATGCCGCATAAACTATTCACAGAAGGTTTTTAAGTGAAAATTGATCCACACACCATTCACGGAAGGTTAGGTTAGGCAAACATAGAAAATTAAATTGGAAAAAAAACTGTTCACTCGTCATCTTGTAAAACTACCCCGTGGTTGCTACACTAACACTTATTAACCAAAAAATGCCGCACAAACTATTCACATAAGGTTTTTAAGTGAAAATTTATCCACAAATCATTCACGGAATGTTTGAAATTCAAATTATATTTGTGATGTGGTATAATTAACTTGAGAAGCATGCATATTTTTTTTTTTTTTTTGTGGAAAAGAAGGTAACAGTTTGAACTAGTCAAAACGAATTTCTTCATTTTGAAATATTATTATTACACATGCTTGTCAAGAAAGTTAATTTTGCCACATCACAAATATAATGTGAATTTCAAACATTTAATATATCAAATGATCCAGAACGCGCCGTATTGTGTGTCGCAAGCTAAAAAAAGGAACAACAATAATTGCTCGTAACATGAAAAAATTGAAGTTATCTTAGTCACAAATTCATAATTATACCTTATAGAATGTTCCGCAATGCACTATACGTAAGTAGCAATGTTAAAAAGGATGAAATGAATGAGTTGTAGGTGTTTTGACTAGATGAAACTAGCAATGAAAAGAGAACTGAATATATATATTGTATGTAGGAGTTTCTTTCAGGAGGGATGTCCCATTCCCATGTTGGAGCTTGGGAATAATGCCGACCCTGTTTTAACAACAATGATTTTGTAGCTAGCGTTTAGTCCCAAAACAGACCACATTTTTGTTTGGTTTGCTACACCTACCGTCCCTTTAATTGCCTGGATGTAAAGGGTTTAACAGAACACCTCATGCAGTCAGTTCGCTCCACATTTTTTAAAATTTCATTATACAGGGTGGAAGATGGCAGAAATTTGAACAGTATAATCCTAATCTTTGCAATTAGCCAAAAGGGACAGAAAGGCAAAATAAAAATCAATCAATGAATGAGTTTCTTGGTTTTACATGTGTAGTTCTATTTCTTAGTGCTATTTTAGAAAAGTTCTTAGTTTTCCTCTTCTTTTTTAGGTAGCTTTGGAAAAACTAAAGGAAGTGTGTGCAGTAAACAAAATGTCCAACAAAATAAAGGTTGCCATACGGGTTCGCTCCCTAATATCAAGGGAGGAACATGAGAACAGTGCCATCCACTGGAAGGTAGATGAGGACACCATCTACCAGATAGATCCTGAAACTTCACGGCAAATGGGAAATACTTATAAGTTTGGTAAGAAGTTAACACAAATACTGATTAAGGTGAAATCCTTTGGTGTATATATATATATACAGGTAATGGACAAAATAATATGAACACCAATGCAATTGCAGAAAAACTTGTATTAGTAGGGGTTGGGCCCCCCTTGCCTGAATGACAGCTTGTATCCTACGTGGGATAGACAAATAAAGGTCCTGTACAGTGTGAACTGGAATACGTAACCACTCCTCGCACAAAACAGTCTCAAGTTCCGAAAGTGTCATAGGAGGTGGAAACCGGTTACGCACTTTGGCCTCCAAATACCCCACAAAGGCTCAATGATGTTAAGATCGGGGGACTGTGGACACCAGATGAGATGTTCTACCTCATCACTGTGCTCATCAAACCATGCATCAACGCACCTAGCAGTGTGAATAGGGGCGATATCATCTTGGAAGATGGGGCATGCATCGGGAAACAAAGTCTGAACCATGGGATGCAGGTGGTCACCCAGGATGTTGCAGTACTTCTCTGCGTTGATTCTCCCACGAAGGACAAGTGGGCCAACACGATTCCAAGATATAGCCCCCCAAACCATCACAGACCCCTCACCATGTTTCACGGTAGGCACTATGCAGTCAATATCAAATGCTTCAGCAGGAGTTCTCCACACATAAACACGTCCTGTGGTCTGAAATAATGTGAAAGACGATTCGTCTGACAATATCACATGTTCCCATTGCTGCTGTGTCCAATTCTTGTGCTCTTGGCACCACCTTCTTCGTGTCACTGCATTACGTGGAGTCACCAACGGTTTGGGGATGGCAACTCTGCCATGAATGTTCACAGAATGCAGCTCCCTTTGAATGGTTTTCGTTGATACAGGGTCCTGGAGGTGATTGTTCATCTCTGCGGTTATCTGGGACAGTGTTGTCTTGTGCTTTCGAGTCACTATTCACTTCAACACACGTCGATCCCTGTTGGATAGCTTTGTTTTTCGCCCACTATTCTCCTTTGCAGACGTTGTCTTTCCATGTTGTCTGTAGGCTGTCAGAACAGTTGACACTGTGCTCCGTGCTACACCAACAAGTGTAGCTGTTTTTGTCACAGATGCTCCAGCCAGGCGGGCTCCTATGATCATGCCTCTTTTGAAGTCTGAAAGGTCGGACATACCTGCATTTGACGGATAGCTGACTGCTCGCATGCAACTCTCACACCAGCTTCTGATAGACTGATATGTTTGCTTTCATCGCCACTAGATGGTTGAAATCTCTGCTGAGTGTTGTTCCTTTTCCACGACGGCGTATATAGGCCTTTGCAAACCAAGGTGTTCATATTATTTTGTCCATTACCTGTATATCAAAGGAGGTAAAAGGAAACACTCACCGGACAGTAGAAAAATTCAAAATTTTCACTAATTTCATAGCATCATCGGTGTGAGGAGAAATAGACGAAACCGGTTATGGCTATGAAATTAGCGAATATATATATATATAATGGATAAAAGCAAGGAGGGCCAAAAGGGCAAAGTAAAAATCAAAGAAGGTAAAAGGAAACACTCACCGGACAGTAGAAAAATTCAAAATTTTCGCTAATTTATATATATATATATATATGTATATATATATATAAATATATATAATGGATAAAAGCAAGGAGGGCCAAAAGGGCTAAGTAAAAATCAAAGAAGGTAAAAGGAAACACTCACCGGACAGTAGAAAAATTCAAAATTTTCGCTAATTTCATAGCATCATCGGTGTGAGGAGAAATAGACGGAACCGGAAGTTGGGGCCCTGCAGAGTTGCCAGGTCCCCTTCGAAGAAGATGCGGTGCATAGAACGAGAAAAAACACAGTTTCGTCACCAGGCTCGTCGTAAACTGTGAGTGTGTAGGATGACTTGGGAGGGGGGCGGGAGGGTGGGTGAGGGTTGGGCATTAAGGCTCGTCGTAAACTGTGTGTGTAGGATGAGTTGGGAGGGTGGGTGAGGGTTGGGCATTACTGGGTGGCCTTGTTCAGGCCAGGTGGAGTGGTTGCACTCATGGCCGATATATAGGCCCTCTCCCATCTTTTGCGAACAGAGGTGTTGGCTGGTTGGGGTAGGAGATGGATGATCGCTACCCGGAAGCAGTCGTTGAAACTGATGTTGTGGTGGTTGGTGTGGACGGCGACAGTGAAGTCCAGGTTGTGGGTGGAGGAGCGGTGGTTATTGATGCGGAGGTTGAGGGCCGTTGATGTTTCCCCCAGGTAAAAATCACCACAGATGTTGCAGGTGAGGATGTAGATAAGGTTTGAGGCATGGCAGGTCTCTTTGGGATGGAGGGTAAATTTGCCAGTGGCCGTGTGCACCTGGAGGGTGTGAGAAGTGATGAGGATGGGGCAGGTCTTGCACCTGGGGCGGTTGCATTTATGGGCAGGGGGGTGTTGGATGTGTGGTGAAGGAGTGTTGTGGACCAGGGTGTTTTGGAGGTCGGGGGGCGTTTGAAAACTACTCTGGGTTTGTCGGGAAATATGTTTTTTGTTTCGGGATCACTGTGGAGAATTGGGAGAAGAGAGTGCAGTGTGTGCCTGATTTTGCTGAGGTGGGGATGGTATTGGGTGATGAGTGCAGGTGGGTTGGTGGCAGCAGGTTTCTTGGTGGTGATGGTATGTGAGGCAGCTCGCGATATTTGCTTGGCGACCAGGATGGAGGAATATCCACGGTTAACCAGGGCCTGGTGTAGGCGGAGGTTATAATTCTGGCGGGAGGTGGGTGAAGTGTTCAGGCGCTGTCCCCTGAGGGCCAGAGAGAATGGAATGGCTTTTTTGGTGTGGAACGGGTGGGAGCTGCAATACCTACACTTCTCCAGCTACCACATGCAATACCTACACTTCTCCAGCCACCACATGCAATACCTACACTTCTCCAGCTCCCACTCGTTCCACACCAAAAAAGCCATTCCATTCTCTCTGGCCCTCAGGGGACAGTGCCTGAACACTTCACCCACCTCCCGCCAGAATTATAACCTCCGCCTACACCAGGCCCTGGTTAACCGTGGATATCCCTCCATCCTGGTCACCAAGCAAATATCGCGAGCTGCCTCACATACCACCACCACCAAGAAACCTGCTGCCACCAACCCACCTGCACTCATCACCCAATACCATCCCCACCTCAACAAAATCAGGCACACACTGCACTCTCTTCTCCCAATTCTCCACAGTGATCCCGAAACCAAAAACATATTTCCCGACAAACCCAGAGTAGTTTTCAAATGCCCCCCAACCTACAAAACATCCTGGTCCACAACACTCCTTCACCACACATCCAGCACCCCCCTGCCCATAAATGCAACCGCCCCAGGTGCAAGACCTGCCCCATCCTCATCACTTCTCACACCCTCCAGGTGCACACGGCCACTGGCAAATTTACCCTCCATCCCAAAGGTACCTGCCATGCCTCAAACCTTATCTACATCCTCACCTGCAACATCTGTGGTGATTTTTACCTGGGGGAAACATCAACGGCCCTCAACCTCCGCATCAATAACCACCGCTCCTCCACCCACAACCTGGACTTCACTGTCGCCGTCCACACCAACCACCACAACATCAGTTTCAACGACTGCTTCCGGGTAGCGATCATCCATCTCCTACCCCAACCAGCCAACACCTCTGTTCGCAAAAGATGGGAGAGGGCCTATATATCGGCCATGAGTGCAACCACTCCACCTGGCCTGAACAAGGCCACCCAGTAATGCCCAACCCTCACCCCCCCTCCCGCCCCCCCCCTCCCAAGTCATCCTACACACTCACAGTTTACGACGAGCCTGGTGACGAAACTGTGTTTTTTTTCGTTCTACGCACCGCATCTTCTTCGATGGGGACCTGGCAACTCTGCAGGGCCCCAACTTCCGGTTCCGTCTATTTCTCCTCACACCGATGATGCTATGAAATTAGCGAAAATTTTGAATTTTCCTACTGTCCGGTGAGTGTTTCCTTTTACCTTCTTTGATTTATATATATATATATATATATACACACACACACACACACACACACAAGGGTCGTTCAAGGTTGACCGGGACTTTTATTTCTGCAGAGGAAATAGGGTAGCAGAAGAAACACCAAACTATGTCAGTTTTTCAAAGTATTCTCCGTGCGCGCCGAGGCACCATTGCCATCGTTCTGGTAGTTCCTGAATTCCTTTGGCGTAGAAAGAACTTGGTTGTTGACGTAGCCACTGGAGGACATCGCTCCGCAGTGCTCCGTCTGTCGTGAATTTCTTCCCTCCCAGATGGTCTTTAAGGGGTGCAAACAAATGATAATCACTGGGTGCTAAATCCGGACTGTAGGGGGGAAGGGGCAGAACTTCCCAGCGCATGTCGGCCAGAGTTGTTGTTGTCACATTGGCCGTGTGAGGGCCACATTAAGAAGAATGACATTTCCAGACAACATCCCAGGTCTTTTCTTGCGAATGGACTTTCGTACAGCACCACTCAACAATGTGGAGTAATACTGGGCATTAATCGTGCTCCCTTTGTCCAGAAAATCCACATGGATAACGCCCTTCATGTCCCAGAAGACACTTGCCATGATCTTTCCAGCGGACGGCTGCATTTTGCTTTTCTTGGGGGGCGGGGAACCTTTATGCCGCCACTCCATGCTGCATCTTTTGGTCTCTGGGGTTGAATTGTGCAACCATGTTTCATCACACGTGATGATGGATTGCAACAATTCATCACCTTCTGCTCGAAACCGATTCAGAAGCTGTTCACAGACCGTCCTGCGTGTCCACTTCTGATCGAATGTCAGCTGGTGGGGAACCCACCTTGCACAGATCTTGCGGAAGCGTAAGTGGTCGTGAATGATTGTCTCAACACTCCCGACACTGATATTCACCTCGGCAGCAATATCCCGCACTGTTACTCGCCGGTTCTCAAGAATCATTTGCTCAACACGTGCGATATTCACTGGTGTGACTGCAGTCGGGCGAATGTGTCCATGCGCTTCATTTGTCACCAGCTCCCGTCCCTCGCGAAACTGCTCACACCATTCGTGCACTCTTGTCCGCGACATCGTTTGTTCACGATACTGTGCTTGCAATCGTCTGAAAATCTCAGCTGGTTTCACTTTCTCCTTCACAAGAAATTTGATTACACACCGTTGCTCCACAGCCAGACACACTGCTTGCCGCCATGTTCGCTGCAACTGCTGCACTTGCACGAAATACGTCATGCCGGGCGCTAGTTACTCGCGAAGGAATACATTACGTCACCCGCACGTTTCATTATGATCCGGCTATTCATCGATTTTTTACGTACAAAAATCCTGGTCAACCTTGAACGACCCTTGTATATAAACAAACAAGGTGACAGGCAAGGGTATCTGCAAGGAAGGACCAAAATGTAAGTACTCTTGGATGTTAATGATCTGAAAATTGTCAAACATTACCTTAATATTTTAAAATGGCTGATGAATTTATAAAGTTCGTTCAACTGTTAAAATGTAAGCTTTAATGTGGCCATTCATCCACTGTACTTCCTCTAGAATTATGTTGAATTTTTTCAACCTTCATATTTCAATGTTTTAAGTTTCCAGCATGTGTAAACATAAATAACTGAATCCCAGAGAATGGCCTGCAGAAATAAAAACCTGTTATCTCTGAGTACTTTTGCTGCTTTTTATTAGTAACAACCATTTGAATGCACACTAAAATGGCAAAAGAACACATCACTTTGAAATGCAATACTCCTAACTTAACAACTTAATATTGTAGCTGCTATTGTGGAATGTTGTGTTGTGTGCTATATTCAATTGTTCAAAGCCTTCAGCTGTTCGGCTTCATGGTAATATAACAGTATACTTTACTTCACAATAACATATTTCTGCACGCTGTAAACAACTGAAAACTTTCATAAACATGCAAGATACGAGGGCTATCCAGAAAGTAACTCAAGTTTTGGAATAAGAAGAAAAGTGAAAGAAGACATTTTTTATTATACATTTTGAAGCGACATTCTTGCACTACTTTTCAATATAGTCTCCGTACAAGTTTAGGTACTTATCATAGCGATGAACAAGCTTGCAAAGTCCATTGTCATAAAACGTTGGCGCCTGTGACTTCAACCATTTCTGAACACCAGCCTGAAGGTCTGCGTTGCTAGCCAGGTCTTCATGTGGGAAAACAAGTGGTAGTCATTGGGTGCAGGATCCGGGCTATATGGCGGATGGTCGAAAACCTCCCAATGAAAGGCCTGTAAAAGTTCCTGTAGGTGGGTGTTGTCATGAAAGACATAGTTAGTATACTTTGAAATTAAGTAGGATATGGAAAGGGGGGGGTGCTGTTTGCTTGCTTTCACCATTGGTGAGATATATTCTATGGTAATGTAATTAGGGAATGGATTTTTAGGTGCTAAGAAGGGATTTAGAACTTTCAGGTGTTGAAAGTAAATTAATAGGCATTCTTATTAATTAATAATAATTTTATGAAATAACTGGTTTTAGATGCAATTTGTGCTCAAAAGTTACTATTTTAGTGCAATGAATACTATTCTTTGATTATGAACAAAACATACAATTTGTCCAATGTCATATTTTGAAGCACTTGCCACCATATGCTTTTCAATGTTCTCCAAGCCGGACCCTGTGGCTGAGTTGTTAGCACATCACCCTGCAACGCCAGGGGTCCCGGGTTTGAATCCTGCTCGGGCCAGCATCACTCGTCCCCATCTTCGCAAATTAGCCATGAGGCACAAAAATTGAAGTAAAATAAAATAAATCAATCAATGTTCTCCATGGTGAAGTTCTTTCAGATCAGTCATCTGCAAGTGGGGGTGCTTGTACAGTCATGGACGCTTCTGGGCTGTAACAATGCCTTTAACTTTCAATGTGATCCTTACAACTTAGAAGTGGCCATAAAAAACCTTCTTTCTATGCCGCTGGAAGTTATTGGTGCAAACTTAATAAATGCAACTGCTCTCGATTCCCAAGTCGTCGACTTGTAACAAAGGTGTCGTAGGTTCGATATCCGTTGGAGACACATAGCGGTTCGGATCCAATTTTAAACTGTAGGTCAATTCCCGATTAGTCTATCTGTTCTTGATGTGTGCTCAAAAAACTCAATCCGTAAATAGGTTCACAGGGGTCTTCTCTCCTTGAATAGCTTCTATACTAGGGCAGTTGTAGTTTCCTGATGCAAACCCTCCACTTTCACCTAACTGTTGTCAGTGGGAGAAATAGAAAACTTGATTGGTCACTTGCATGGTTGACTTTCCTACTAGTTGCAGCAGGCACTCTAAACATCCAATCAGACGGAGGTACTCTTGGAATCTTCCCACGCTCTTACACTGTTGGGGCTTGCCTTTCATTGCCTGGGATGTAAAGGGTTTAACAGAAGACCTCATCCAGTCAGTTCGCTCCACAATTTTTTAAATTTATTGATGCAAGGTGGAAGACTGCAGAAATTTGCAGACGTTGACACCCCTTACTGTTGCATTGCTTCTTTTGCCTCTCTGATTCATTCGTCTCAAAGTTCAATGGTCTCGAAGTTCCACCTTTGTGGTGGAAATTGTCATTCTTAAGTTATTTTTAAAGTAAAGCGAATTGTTTAAAAGGTGTTTATCAAGTCAAAATAGGGCTTTTAAGCATTTATAGGTTCTGTAGAATTTCAGTAGATGGGTACTGTATACATGAAATAAAAAGATATCTAAATAGCATAACCTAGGACGTAGCAAAAATAGAAAAAAGGTATGAACTTAGAAATCAGTTCCCTAGAAATTGGCCAGAATGGTCTGAACATCAGTTATTTTGTTCAAACTGTAGTGAGGTTAAGGGGTTAGCTATGCGAGTGAAAACTGGTACCATTTTCACACTTCACTTGTGACATTTCAAATGCATGGTTGCCAGACCCCACAGTTTAATAGTACCCATTCTATCAGAAAATTATTTTTCCTTCAATTATTGTCACTAGGTGTTTTGTGGGTCTATTTCTGTTCCTATAAAAACAACAGTGCTGTTTTCAACAAGAAAATGTTTCGAATATTCTATCGTCAGCATTGTCACCAGTTTTGGAAGTTTTTGATAGGCATATTTATGCACAAAACCAGTTGTTGTTTTTTTTCCACAATTCTAACCTTGTGTGTCTGTTATGTTTATGTTTGTTTTTCAGATCATATATTCAACACACATATGACCACGAGAGATGTGTTTGATGTTGTTGTCAAGCCGATTGTAAATAATGCCGTTAAGGGCTTCAATGGTACAGTATTTGCATATGGCCAGACGTCGTCAGGTATGTAAAAAATAATGGGTGTCCCACGTACAACCGGCTTGCCTCTTCTGCATGGAAACATGCGTGGGCTGGTTTTACGTGGGATACCTAGTATAATGTGTAGTCTGTATTCAGTATTGTATTTTAATTAAGGATGAGTCAATGTACCTATACTTATGCTTCCTCTGATTCCCCTGATACTGATGCTTGAAAGTTTGACACTGCCCAACCGACCTGCGTAAAGTTCTAATAATTTTGTTTTCTTCTCAATTGGACTTCTCAGTTTCTGGCAACAAAGAGAAACAGACTCACTCTACATCACCATTATTCATGTGAGAATTTTTTATCAGTTCAGTTGCTATCATTACTGTTCACTTAATGGCTAATCACAGCAATTATGTTTTGGTGAATTTGGCTATTGCAGGGTTTGGCATTTCAAATGCAAAACTGTCTGTGGAATGGAAGAAACCACAAAGGTTCAGTCTCCGCATGGTTCCCGTATGTTGCCATTTACAACTTAGTTGTTGTTTATAAGTTTTTGAGTTTTTATTTTGTATGCAAATTGGCATCAGTCAGGTTTTTATTAAGCAGCTTTAACCTGAAGTTGAATTTTTTTTTTTTCATACCAAGAAATTGGATCTTTACTAATATGCTATTGGTTAACTTCTTGTTAAGAGATTTGAAATGTTTTTGCTCTGATTGCAACATGCATAACATTCTTTTAACTCCTTCCTACAGGCAAGACTTACACGATGATGGGGAATGCTGCTTGCCCAGGCATAATACCTATGGCAGTTAATCATATATTTTATGAAATCGAAAATGCACCTGATAGGGAATTCCTTCTACGGTAAGTAATGATTTATAACAAAGAAGACTGTATATTCAAGTTGGCATAATACAGCTTAAAAACAATTTGAAATTTAATATCTTGAGCATGGTCCATCCAATGAAAGAATGGGGCTACTTTCCTGCTCCGAATGTAGGAGTGGTCCAGGGGTGCATACAACATTGAAGTGGGGTTCAGAACCACTGTGCGTTCACTGGGTATTGGACCTGGGACCCTTTTGGGTAGTGTTGTCACTTGTTTCTTTTATCCTGAGCTGTAAACAACCCCTCGACTGGATAACATGTGTCTGCAGTTGAACCAAGAAAGACAGGAAAACCAAAGGTATTCCATAAAGTCACCCATCCTCTGTTGCTAAACTGTTTTGGAGGAAACGGGGGTGTAAAGGTGACCAGGGGCATGGTGCTAATCACACCATCCCCACCTTCGGCCGTGATCAAGAAAGTGTGGGGCCCTAACTCTACACCTATACACCTTCATGGCATGGTTCAAAGCACAGGAGAGCACTATACTTTATTTTTCCATGGCCTACACCTGTTTGTGACAGTTTCAGATATTGGAGACTATTTTTGCTTGCATGACAAATACTGATGTCATATACCGTGCCTCGTGTAACAAATACTGACATTACGGCTCCCATGGGACAGTGTCATGATATATGCACATTCAGTCTCCTGCCCGGATGTA
Source organism: Lepisma saccharinum (assembly GCF_977018435.1). Classification (NCBI taxonomy): domain Eukaryota; kingdom Metazoa; phylum Arthropoda; class Insecta; order Zygentoma; family Lepismatidae; genus Lepisma; species Lepisma saccharinum. Next base: position 29,975,440 of record NC_139249.1, on the reverse strand, counting down.
ACCACCTTGCTCTGTGATGCAAATCACCCTGAAAGAAGGTGGAAAATCAATGAAAACATCTATGTATTTACCCCAGTGGTGAAGTGACATTTTTATGTAGTCATCACAAGACTTGCCCAACGTCAGGGTCAATCTTTCAGTCCGAGAAGGGGGAGGGGGCATTCCTACATTGATAATGATGATAACAGTGTTCGTACATGACGTGTGGAGTAGAGATGGCTAAATCTATTGAAAACAAAAAACGGAAAATTGTTAAACTTCTCTTTCCGAAATTCGGATTGCTTCCGAGATCCTGGGTAGTAGAATTTTTGAATAGAGATTTTTAGGTTTTCCGGAATCCTGACATTTTTGGCCATCCCTGGTGTGAAAATAAGATACGTTAGGGAAAATGTTCTCTTTGAGTAAGTATGTCTATCACGTCGAGAACAGAAATCTTGATCACTCTTGTCATTTGTAAGAATAGTAAACACAAAACAGCAGGAAGTACTTCGTGTTTTGTAAACTAAGAACATTTTTCCCCCCAAAAAATCTATATATGAACCGCAGGATCCAAAAAAATTAAAAGAATTACTATGAAGAAAATAGAATATATACAGAACTGCTTTTTTTTTTTTCAGTTCTTTCTAGCACTAACAGTGGGGAAATTTATGCTTGTGTTTACTTGTATTTTTTTCTATGCACCATTACTTTCATCACCTATTCTGTGTAAGTTGCGTTGCGATGCTCTTCAATGTTTTTTTTCTCTTAAAAAACAAGAGCGTTGCATGCTTTACAGTGCTGGACATTCTGAGAAGTTTCATCTTGATGTCACAGAAACCCTGCCATGTTTGTAAACAAGGAGGCTGGAAAAAAAAGGGTCTCTCATGACCAGACCTTCAAAAGTGGGGGAAAAGCTGTCGAAGGACCTTGGATTCGCAGACCTGCTGCGATGAGCTGGCCTGCCTTACACCATTGCACCCAAAGGAAACTCAGCGGGATGGTTGGGCACGGAGGGAGGGGGTGTAGAACTGGGCTCTCTTTTCGATGTGCTAAACTTAGCGAATCTCTTGCATATTTCTAGCTGTTTAATAATGTTACTTGACTAATTTCGCATGCTAATATTCTGATTTATTTTTTCTTCCCTAAAATATTTAAAAAGCAATATTTTTATTATTTTGCTTTTTCATCGCCGATCTCCCGATGACCAGACGCCTTACCTCTGATTTACCCATGGTTTCATTTAGCTTTGGAAGTTGTAACATGTGCCATATTTTTTGGGGGGGATAAAATTTTGGAAAATGTGCACATTATACACATGTAAGAACGTTACATTTTAATTTTTAAGCTTAACATTATTCAATAAATGGTATGGTATGGTATTTGGTATTTTCGTTTAAATATGAAATATGTAGAAATTTGCAAAAGAAGCAACAATTTGCATTATTTTACTGTGTTGCATGGAAAATGTGTTGAGAACAACCCAATGCACATGCATTGCATTTTTAACAAACTTCTTTTTACAACAATTAACATTTTTCGATGTTGTTGCATTTGCGAAAAATCAAGGTCCCAATCAATGTTTTCACTACCTACAAAAGTGACATGCTCTCTGATAGCTCAGAACTTTCATTGCTCGGAGAGTAGGTGTGAAGTATATTATTTTTTTCAATTTTTTTGTACAAATGAGGATGATGTTAGTTCTTGTGTGTGTATTTTTTGAGATTTCTAATACCACTATTTTAATGCATGTTCTGATGTGTTTTAACCAGAAACAGAATAAGATATACTGCAATATAAAAGTAATTTAATTAGTAACTTGAATCTAGTTTATTCTACATATTTTTTTCTGTTTTTGTAGTGTGTCCTATATGGAGATTTACAACGAACGGATAAGAGATCTTCTTGTGAAGCATTCAAAGGACCTAAAGTTGCAAGAGGTCGAGCAGGGTGTGGTTGCTGTGAAAGGTCTCACAGAAGGTGTCATAAGCTCACCGGAGGAGGTATGTGTGATTCTTGTTAAATATTATTGTAATTTAAGCGGAGGCTGGATGTTGAAAAGAATAACAATTTTGAGTGTCATTAGTTCCTTTCCTAACATTAATAAGGAGGGAGGCACTGGCAGCAATATCTAAGATTGTCTCTCTGCCCTATGTCTTCCATCTTCTCATTCTTGAACCCTTCTGTTCACAGAAAGTGGCGCACTAGTTTGAGCCGAAGTCCAGCTTCGGGTCGGGCAGAACAGCCTAAGTAAGTGTTCAGAAACCAGCAGTGTTGCTTACTATGAATCATTCTAACCACAAGCAGGGAATTTTGTGTCTCTCAGACTGAAAGAAAAGCTCTAACGGAAAGATTGCAGCGTAAATATTAACTGAACTGTCCACGTCTTGACTTTACAATTTGGACCAGGTTTTTTCCTTTCCCATCTGAAAATTACTCTTAACATGCGAGCATTCATCGCGTGGGTCACTTGTAAATATCTATGTAGGGAGAGGAGAGTGACACGTGAGCGACTGAACATAAAATACATCTGCTGATGTTCCTCACAACTTACTCATTTAATTTCAGTGGGAATTTCTTGAGAATATTAACGGTGTGTTTTATCACACAACAATTTTCAATTTTAGCACTTGTTGTAAATATAGAGGCTTAGCAGCAACTAAAACATCTCAAGTAGTCTCTAGTAAGTCACGTTCTCTGAAAGAGTAATACTTTCAATACATCTTTTCTTATTGGCACACAAACAATAACAAAGTTTGAGGCTGCAATTGGTGTGTGACGAGAATAAAATACATTATGTAGCACCCATTTGGTTAGAAAAAAATATTTTGGAGACACGTGGACTTGAACCTAGGATTTCAGCTTAAAGCTGGTCTTTAACCGACATGGCCATAAGCCACGGTGAAGAAACCAAGCTATTCGAGTAATTTATCCATAAGATTGCATATTTTCCTGTCCACCTCGAAACTTTTGATATCGCTTCTCGCTAATTACATTAATTTGAAAGTAATACGCTTCATCAGATAGGGTTCATATGCTGTACACATTGCTGACAAAATACAAGTGAAGCTTGTGCATGAAAATTAATGAAGATGTTAGGAAGTTGTGCTTTTGTGGAAGGTGAGTGTTTCCAACCGTAAATGATTACCGTTCTCTAATTTCCGTCAACATAGTGGATTCTGCTATGTGACGACTAATCTCATTAACTAATGGCACGTAAATTATATTATTTATACTATTTATTTCAAAATGAAGTCATTATTTTGGAATCTCGGAGGCATTCATTCATTCGGTAAGAATTTTACGAGAGTCACAATTCTATTTTTGTGCTCCATTATATTAAGTCTTCTCCTGGATTAGGATAACACTATTTCCGAAAGATTTTCTTTTTTTGCATCATTTTCAGCAATTATATCAGTACTATTTCAGTCTCGCTTATTCTAATGTCATTTTTTCTTTTCATTATTTAGTGTTGCTTTTCTTCCATTATTGGCTACTCGCAACGATGAAGAGAGAGACAGGCAAAATTCGAACTGGGGGGGGGGGGGGGGCTTACATTCTAACGCATTGTGATAACCACTTCGTCACGAATGTCAAAAATGCATTTTTTTAAATACATTTTTCACATTTACATTACTTTGATTGTAGATGTGGACAGTTCAGTTAATTACAGGAAAACCTCGTTAATACGAAGTTCAAGGGACCAAAAAATGTCAACTTCGTATTAAACGACTTCGAGTTATCCAAACTTTTCAAGATGGTGCCTGTTTTCAGGTGTAAATAAAGTAGAGTATAAATTAGCCCCACAAAGGATGTTTTATACTTGGTGGTAGCTCAGAAAATAAGCTTTATATGTACTATATAATAATATTGTACATTTTAAAGAAAGTGTAAAAAATGTTACACAAAATGAGAACACGGAGCTTAACGCAGACACAAAGATTCCAAGGAGACGGTTAACACCATTTATCCTGTCTAATTATACAACTAGTTATGCACGGGATGCATGTTGTGGCAAAAAATCTTATAAAAAACGGTATTTTCTTTTAATTGTGCAAAGTTGTTGCTCTTCCACGAAATTCTTACAATTTTAGTTCATAAAAAACCCGTTTGCACGGAAACCTACGGAAAGGAAAACAATCTCGTTTATTGCAAGAAGTGAAACTCTGAAGAATCTTGACAGTAGTCACACTAGCGCGAGCAAGAGATAATCGGAAAGAATGAATATTGGATTTTATGTGCGTTCACTAGAACATTGTCCGTTACAGGATTAACTGGTAAGAGAAGATTCTCTTGGGAGAGAACACAACCTTTCCCTGGCACAAAACAAAACAAAAAATTCGGGGCTGTAAATTTCATTCTGGTTCGGCTCTCTAAGACACATCGTAAAAAAAGTCACGTATTCTTTGCTTCAGTGAACTTCATATTCCTCCCCCTTTGCAGGGATCAGTTCAAACTCTTCCTCAACTTGCATTGTAATCCACTCTGAAAAAGTAAACACACTACTTGCGATCTGTTTGCACCGAATGTGAGGACAAATTAAACAGTGCCGCACTCGATAATAAAGTTAGTAGTTTCTCTTCCTTCCCTAGTAGCATAATTGACGTGAAAAACTTAACATGAAGTAAAAATCTCAAGCCATGCTTAAGTATTGTATTACGAAATATTCTAGTCAAATTGTGGTACAGTCAGAACTAGCTTTAAATGTACATTAATAATATGGCTGGATGTTGTAAATAAATTTAGTCCATCTAATAAGATGTGGCAAAAGAACTGTATTTAAACAAGATTGCGTGCAAGTTGTGTGTGTGTTAAAAATGGAAATTGATATTCTTCGATTGTTAGATCGTCGATATACATGAATTGTTTTGTTATGAGCGGTTGTATGTTAAATGGTACGCTTGAATAAACTTGCGTCTTGTTACTTAATGAATTTGTTCGTTCTTGAAAAAGCAATCACGAATTCCTACGTTTTGACCAAGTAGTTGGTGACTGTTGTAGTTTGCATGATTAGATTATTAAGTATCTAGTACCACACTGTGTGCAAAACAGAGAGAGGAATGCAGGCCCCATCTTGTTAACCCAGAATGTTGCTTGTGGTTATGGTGCATGTGTCACTTCATTGAATAAATAAATAAAAAAATGAAAACTGAACCAAGTGAATGATTGTCTCACTCGCGTGCATCTAAGCTATAAGTTGTGTGTGTGAAAAAGGGGAAAGCATTATTGATTTGCTTACTGCCTCCTCTTCACAACCTTTACTTGTATGCCTACTTGCTTGTTGCTTAAATTGTATTTTTTGAATAGTGTGGGAATTACCCCCCTTTGCTCACTTGTTTATCCTTTTATCACTTGACTCTTGTGTAGTTTCATTGGGATGCAAAGGAAGAAAACATAATTTGTGACTGCCTGGTTTGGTTTTTGAATCGCCTTACCATCTTTTGGCCCCCTTGTTCGCTTCCTGCTTTAATACTCTGGGTATTGATTCTTAAACTCAATCAGATGTCGTCAATTTCATCATATCATCACTCTTCATCTTCGTGATTAGTCAAAAGTAGCAGAAAAGTGAAGTAAAATAAACCAAATGAATGAAAACTCAAGTGGTGCTTTCAACAATGAAAGTACTTGGCGTTCCATTTATATTAACAAATAATGAGAGTTTAGCCAGTCTTTAAGGCTGCTTCCTCCAAGTTTTTGGAAAACTTTTAGGACAAGCCAACAAGTCAAGGCCAATTTAAAGTAACATAGAAGCTCTCTCCACAGTTTTCTTTTCATCTTAGCTTCTCAAAGTGTCTGCTTCAACTTTAGTGAAATCAGTTTTGCCAAAGGGTCTTTTAAACAACTTCAAATTAAAAATTATCCATATTTAGATTTATCTGTACCAAACTACATAAGAAATCCTATCTTATCTGGGGAATATGATTTACTTCAAATTAAAGAGTGCTTTGTATTATCCAATTTCATATTGATGAGGTTTTACTGTAATTAGATTGTCCACTTGTTTCTCTATTAATATGTTAGAATCTAGTTTTTGAGTTCGTGTTAAAAGTAAGGACGTGAATCTTTCACTGCCGTGTTTTATGTATAATAAAGTCAGTTACTCTCTGCTGCTACTCAAGAGCCATGTTGCCACATTAACTATGTGTGAACTTTGGAATATTTTAGAACACTCAGATATTTGTACATTCAGAGAAAGTACATGGTGCTGCTATTTCTTAACATCCATTTCAATTAAAGCTGACACTCTTCATTTTCTATTTTGCAGGTATTGAACCATATCAGCACAGGAGAACGCAACCGGGTGTATGGGGAAACGAACATGAATGAGAGAAGTTCACGATCCCATACAATATTCCGTATTGTAAGTATGCCTTTGTACTCATGTTTCAGGGAATAAAATACATGGTTGCAAAATTAATACATGTACTGAAAGAAAGTACCTCTATTACTTATACCGACAGAAGATTGCCATGCATAGTAGAAGATCCTGAGAGGATGCTGGGAGTGGACACCAAAATTATAGGAAAAAAAGTACTTTGATAATTTAGTGCAAACCTCCTTTCAGTATATTATTATGCTTTCCTGTTTGCATGTTTTTTTTCCTTGTGGCACATTGGTTCAAATCACACTTAAACTGTGTCTATTCCAAATTAAAACTCTTGCCTCCATGGTGGGGTGGTTTGCATACTGTGCTACAATGCTAGGTGTCCCAGGTTCGAATCCTGCCCTGGGCATGGATGTGCTTCATCAATTTTGTCACATCACTCATCTTCATCTTTGCAATTAGCCAATCATGGCAGAAATGGGAAATAAAATAAACCAAATCAATAAACCAATTACAACTATCTGAGCATAAAGTGAACTTGGAATAAGCAGTACAATGTTTTTTTTATTTTTGCCTTACACTGTTCTGTCAATTCGTATAGCAATACAATGTAAGGAGAGCAATCGGGTGAGTGTATCGTGTAGCTTTTCCTCTCATATTGCAAGGAATCATCAAAGGAAGGTTTCTTGCTTTTCCAAAACTGAGTAACCATTGTTGTCCTTCATTAGATCTCTTAACCTGTGTGGGTCAGGGCCTACCTATATACTGCCGACCTCACTCTCCACCTGGAGAAGTTAACGGGTGACGTATGCTCAGCATGACTAACACCCAGTCGTAGTTCTCTGTGACCGGGTTAAGTTATATGTAGCTCCCCAATTTCCTCACGACGATGGGTAGCCACCGGTCCCCCACACAGGCCAAAAGCTCAGGAGAAAAGTTGTTAACGCTTCCCTCAGGAGACTTGGACCTGCACGACTCCTCAGACGACATGGCCACTGTGTGGGACTTCATTAGGTCTCTTACTCTTAGCTAAAACTTGGGCAATTCTGTAGTCCCAGACCTGAATGGATCTCTCTGACTATGCAATTGAAAACCATGGATCATCTACAGAATTTGTTGAAAATTTATGAAATGATTGATATACATACTTCTTTATGAGCTGGTGGAGATTCTCACCACTTTTCGTGTAAAACTAAATGTGTGTCAAATTGCTACAATTTAGAAAATCTAGATGGTAATACTGTCAGGTTGTCTGAGAACTTGGACCAAATTTAAGCTGTAAAAGAAAATTTTGATCTCCCATGCTGTGTTGTCAACTCCCACCAATGCAGAAAAATTAATCGAGGAACATAAATGTGCCGCCATATCAAGAACATCATGAAATGTTAGAAATTTTGCTATGTAAACCATCACGAATCTTGCTGGTGTGCTTTCTTTGCTCATAATTTCTGTTTGCCAATATATGTATGTACTGCCTGCATATGAATTAGTCCAATCCAGAATGTTGATTAAGGTAATTTGTATGATTTCTTCCTTGCACAGATCATCGAGAGTAGGGGGAGGGAGGAGGATGCAGATGGAGCAGTCCAAGTCTCTCATCTCAACTTAGTTGATTTGGCAGGATCAGAAAGGGCAAGCCAAGCTGGTACATCTGGAGAGAGGTTGAAGGAAGGCTGTGCCATCAATAGATCTTTACTCACTCTGGGAGTCGTGATTTCTCAACTTAGTGAAGAACATGGGTAAGTTTGGTTTATAAGTAATAAGCATTCAAGCTAGTTCCAGTTCCTGTATGTAGTTCTACATTTTGTTGTTGATACACAATTGAATTAGTAGTGCTAGTGAGAACTCTCATTTTCATTTAGTGTGTTGCCACAGGAAGAGACAGGCTTGCATGTAATACATGGTGTTTGATTTAAGTGGATCATATTACAATTGTGTAATAGTGTACGTATACACTATACTGTATTTACATTTGTATAATGTGTACCCTAGGAAAATACAAGAAAAAATCGCATCTTTTAAATCAGCAAGAAAAGTCTTTCTTAGCTGTAGGTCATAAAGTTGTATTTGATCAATCATGCTCCTTGTATACCTGTTAGTCAGGTCATAGTAGCATCTAGAAATCAGTTTCAAAGTTAGATACGTGTCTGGATACTTTTGATCAGATAGTGTATATTACTCGTGGAAAAGCTTCATATTAAAAATAATTGTCAGTGAAATATAGACTAGATGCAGTCTTATTTCGGGAAGACTTTCCATTAAAAGGAAAAGTGCAGTTCTTATCTATTACCTGATAACTAACGTTGACAATCTCATTCTTAATTTTTCCATCATAGCCAACGTGGCAGATGAGATGACTGGAAAGGTTTTTGCAAGCAAGTTTCACGCTCTCCCGATCAACTAGAAAGGATTTGTAAAAAGCGTGGGTAGCAAAGTGAATTTTGGTAGAGACCTGTTGTCAATTTTTCTTGTTTTTTTTTGGAGGGGAGGTGACAAGAGACACCTCAGTCACATTATGTTCAAACCCTAGGGAAAGCGGCATTTAGCAACCATGAGTTTGGCAAGAGGGAGCTTGTACTCAGATTGTGAGGCAGAAGAATTGGCAATTTCATTTTGATGGGAAGTGTCTGTCCTACTTTTTCCTGTCCAAGGGAGGTGACAAATGCAACTTGTGCAGCGACCATGCCTCTTCATGCCCTCTTCTTGCATTAAAAACCTAGCCACCGGAAGTTCAAGGTCGTATGGTGCATGAAACTCCTGCAATAGCAAGGAAAAAGGGGGGGGTTGAGAAGTCACGTGGCCAATGGAACAGCCTTATGGCAAATTTCATGACATTGGCAGAGCTTGAGAAACTTACAAAGTGGGAAACTTGAATAGTGGCAAATGTAAGATCGAGGTGAACGTCCTATGGTTTAACATGGTCTTTTGTTGGGACCTGGACTGCTGAACATATTAAGTGGGAAAAGGTATAATGTGAGAATGGAAGATCAGGGTTCCACTGCATTGTTCCTGTTCTTATTCAAAGCTTAGCTTGTGATTTTTGTTATCTTATTTTCCAGGCAATTCGTTAATTTTCGTGATAGCAAATTGACCAGGATTTTGCAATCATCGTTAGGAGGAAATTCATACACATCAGTCATCTGCACTGTGACCCCAGCATCTGTTGAGCAGACCCACTCAACTTTAGGGTAAGGCGAGAAATTTTTATTTCATGTGAGAATTGCTATATATATATGAAAGATATATGGCAATAAATATGTGACATGCTTGTAGACTTGCTACTATTAGCGACATCAGTGTCAATGCAGTAAACTTAAATTTTACCTTTGCAGTGTCAAATGAAGTAAAATGTTATGCTTTTCACTTTACTTTACTAGTTCTTCACCCAGTTGTCTAAAAGATATATATTCAGTAACTGAAGTTCCACTGTAAATTAATTTATTCATTTGCCTACCCGGTGACGTTGACTTGTAATAAAGTGGTCCCAGGTTCAATCCTCTGTGGAGGCATATTCGGATCCCACTTTCGATTAGCCTTACTGTGCATAAAGTGGACTTATGTGGTTGAACATATGTGAATTAATATTTATTCATGATTTCAGTTTTGCCTCAAGAGCCAAAGTTGTCAAGATCGACCCTCATGTGAATGAGGTGTTGTCCAATGCAGCACTTCTTAAAAGATATGCCAAATATATCCAACAGCTCGAACAGGAATTACAGGTGAGCCTTGTCAATAAATATTTTGAAAGTAACCAGTGTAAAGAAAATAGAACCAGGCTGAGTTATTACCAATGTATCTATAGCAGTCCGGAAAAAAGGTTAGAGGTTTTCAGGCAATATCATAGCAGAAACATAAAATATTAATGTCATGCTAATTGCAAAAGTGATACATTAGGTCTGTTTATATTTGCAGGATTGGTACTTGAATCAATATTTAAAATAATGTGCCATGTATGTATAGCATGTAATTTACATAAGGAAAGAAATGAATAATTCTCAGTTATTTGCCAGTTATACAGTTTACTTCAAAGTTGATTGCCATTAATGAGAACCCATTACTATATGTTGTCTTCGTACATTAAATGAAAACTTTGTCAATATTTACACTGCCAAATAAATATTATTGCAGTTTTTATCCTATAAACAATCAATATATTAGTTGAGAAACATATTTTTGGTAAATAAAATGAAATTTCGCTGTTATGGCGGTGAAAAAAGTGGTATATAAAATAAAATTTTGATTTTAAAAATGTGGATATAATCCCAAATTTGATTTAAAAACTGCACTTACTACACAAAATAAACATATTCCTTCTAATAGCACATTAAATCATTACCAGAATATTTAGTTTATTCCTGTATAAAGGGGTCAATTTTTGCTTCTCAAATATTAGACCAGAATTTATCAATTTTCCATGAATTGCATAACTCACAGGATACTTCAGACTTCAGAAAGTGTCGCGTCTGTATATAAACGGTAAATTTCGTGTTTGAGTTTATTTTGCATTTTGCAGTTCATTTCGTGACAAAACAGGGTAGGAAAATGCACCTTACACCTTTCAGAAACTTGAAAAATTAACATTACAATGTGTTATTTCACATTTCGCGTTTTCGTCAAAAACTAAATATGCATGCCTCTATACATTAGGCTTCCACAATTTTTGTACCACTCTGTACACTTTGTACCTGATTGACGCTAGGAAAAGAAGCCATGTTGTGCCACCATATAACATCTTGTAAATTTGAAGACTTCTCTGTGGTATTGCATTATGGTATACACTAGAGTACTGCATTGAACCACTTTCGCTCGCTCAAACTCGATCGAATCTCCCACGCTCGAGCGTGATTCGCTTGAATATATAGAATATCAAATATCATTTCAATGTGACAATAATCGTACAAATATGTGTAAAATTAATGCTGGCAGTTTCAGCCCATAATCATCTATTCATTTTCGTATATTGCTATGTATTGGTAAGATAGACTAAATTACAATTTAACATGGAGATGATGACTATGTTCACTGAGTTTCAATTTCACGAAGCATATTTGAAGGTCCACTACTACAGACAAATTACTGTTGTACATCGTATACCGATAGTTTTCCTATTCGAGCGTTGTTCGCTCGAGCGAAGAAACAGTAAATTCTGCAAGCCATCTAGTGTCATCTGTGCGAACTATTAGACAATCGAGCAAAAAAGCCTCGATGCAGCACTCTAGTATACACCATCCTCCATGGTAGAGCAGGTAGCATATTGTGTTATGAAGATAGGCATAATGCTTCTTAATCTTTTGTCCTTGCTCTTTTAGATCATTATTATTCATGATTTACCCAGAGATGCTCAGTAAGCAGAAATTATTTTTAGGTCTGAGTTGATACCACTTTGAACTGATGCTGACCTGTATTGATTCCCACAAACACAAACGAAAAATTGTAATACCGTATTTACGCGTGTATAGTGCACGTGCATGTATAATGTGCACTCTGGTTTTGAATGGCTAAACGTGACAAAAAATTATATCTCTTATATAATGCACAGTACAATCCAGTCTCAAGAAATGGCTTTCTTAGTTGTAGGTTGTAAATCTGTTGCTATGCTGATCAAGAGTGAATGACGTCATACCTATTCAATTGCTCATTCCTTCTTTTTCAAAATATATACTTTTTCTTTCTGTGACTAATGTAACATTTATATGAGGCACATTCAGGACCTTCCAATAGCAGTTAGCAGCACAAGATTTCTTCCATTAAGGAATTTACACACTCCATGTATGTCATATTATTTGGCCAGTAATACATTTTAATTTTTATTATCTTTTCCCTTAGGTTTTCTTTCATCCAAAGTACGATAAAAATCAGAACGTTTCTTCATTTTTTGATTAACTTATTTCAACCGCATTTCACATTAGTGTCGTTATCGTGTATGGAATACTGTTTCCATATTCATAAACTGCAGGATTACTTTACAACGATATAACATGATAGGGTTCCATAAACAACGATACATAACATGATAGGGTTCCGTCCCAAAATCATGGAATGACCCTGTTCGGTTTCATGTTGGCTGTCTGAATTATTCCGTGCATAATACGCACCACAGTTTTTGGGGGCACAAATTTTGGAAAAAAGTGTGCATTATGCATGAGTAAATACGGTATTTACAAGTTCAAAACATTGATTGTGTGTAAGCATTCCACTCCAATCACAGTGGAACAGAGATTTTACGTTGTCCTGCAAATCATTTTTTTTTTTCTCATTGGTCCCCTAAAACATAAAATTGAGGTTCCACTGTTTGCTTTATTCAAGAATTACAGCAGAATATTAAAATGCATGGTACGTAATCACAAAATCAATTTTCTCAAAACTGTAACAAAATAAAAGGAACTTAAATTTTTGCATAATTTCTGGGATAATTAGACTGCTCGAAAGTGGCATTTTCGTGGATCTTGAGAAAGACCAAGGCACTACTAAAGAATCTGCCAGCATGAGTAAATAAGCTCCAATCGATACGGATACATTTATATCAGCTCAATTATTTTTTTAACCTTGCAGATATGGATGGACTAGTATTATAAGTAGTTCATGCTTAGAGGCATACATATTTCGTTTTTGACAAACATGAAATGTGAAGTAACACATTGTAATAATTCATTTTTCCTGGTTTTGAGGTGCATTTTCCTACCATATTTTGTCACAAAATGATTGGAAATGAATTGCAAAATGCGAATTAAACTCTTAATCACGAAATTTAGTTTATTTATATACTACACTTACTGAAGTCTAAATTATCCTGCGAGTTATGCAAATCCCGGAAAATTGATGAATTCTGCTATAAATATTTGAGAAGCAACAATAGACTTCTTTACAAAAAAATGAACTTATCAGATAATTACATGAATGTACTATTAGAAGGGAATATTTTGTGTAATAAGTGTAGTTTTTAAAAGAAATTTCAGATTTTATTCACTATTTTAACACCGAAATACCATTTTTATACAGCTTTTGATCCCAAAATGTGCCCAATTTTTGTACCGAAATCTTGATATCTTATTTTCAATAAATATGTGGCTCTTTTAATGAGTAATTTTGTTTTTATATATGTGATATTACATTTTGATTTCTTACCCACACAGAAAGCTAAAGATGATAACAGATCGACAGACGTGGAAGAAATGGAGAAGAAACTACAGGAAAATATGAAGTTGAATACTGATTTGCAGGAGAAAATATCTCTTCTCAAACAGAAACTAGTTGTTTCGAGCACTGCTCCTGTGTCACTTGTAAGTCTACTCAATTGCTTTGACATGCTAGATTTAATGATGATGGTGGGTGGGTGGGTGTATTGTTGTTTGCATGATAATTCCAGTACTAGAGGTGATCTCCCTGACAAACTAGATAACTAAATGTTCTTTTAGTGTAAATCAGCGCCGTGCCATGGCTCTACCCTCAGAAAAAGAAATAGCACTTGCTTTGCCAAAATATAGTTAAATTAATACATTTACGAACGAGGAGATTCGAATCTCGTAAGCGTTCCAGCTGACGGCCACCTCAATTCCTTCGCCGCATCCCCAGCTGTTCTCTCACTTGCTCTGGGCCAGCATAGTCTGGCCTGAGCGCAGAGGCATACGCGGAGGAATGAAAAACTCTCCGCAGTTAACGAGCGAGGAGGTGGGGTTGTAGCCCAGTGGCAGCCATAAGACAACCAGCCATGCCAGCTCGCGTCGTGGCACGATGTGAGAGCTTTCACATTGTGTTGACATAGTTGTAAACTTCACAGGGAAGTGACTAATCCTGACCGATTTGTAATACTCGTTGGAGAAGTAATTCGCGAGATACTCTCCTGCATACTTGGCAAGAACGAACGTAATATCTTCCCCAAATGTATATAACCATTTAGATAGATGCGTCTAAAGAGCCATCCAGACTTTTTTATTATCGATTTCTTCCTTAAGAAAAGATATATCCCTTGCTCTCATGCACATAGACACTCATGTGTTGCAACTGATGTTGACGACATTTACTGTACAAAAGAATTGCCTAAAAATCAAAGGGAATTCGCATCACCAGGGGATTTTTTACTTTAATATTTGTAAAAAATCACACGGAAAATCTATCTGTATAAGAATTTCACTTGGAGATATAATTCAATTTCTTGCATTGAATTCTAAAAATTGTAGATCTACAGTTCATTAAGCAGATAATGATATTTCAGTTGTTAGTAACACCGATCATTGATGTACCGTCTGCCGTGCTGGGGTTGCAAATTATAAACAAAGCAAGGCGAGAATACCGTGATCGACTATGTGTGTGTAATTGTTCAGTGTTTTTGTTTTTAGTGAAGTGAAAGTGTCCGATGGTGTGTGAAAGGAAGGGTAGTTATCTTCGCGATTAACCAAAAGTAGTACAAATGTGAAGTAAAATAAACCAATCTTAGGAACTCTGAATTTTTGTCTGCAATTTTAGTAAACAAAGTTCCATTGAAATTACCTCTTTCATTAGAATTCTATGACATATGCTAGCGAAAACTTTTTCGATTTCTTGATCACGTTGGCACTACCCATCATACTAGCTGCCAGCTGCCACTGGTCTAAATATGCATTTTTGTGTGGTATTTAGTGGTATATTATACAAGATATTCAGGAAGAAAATACCAGTTAGCCTGTAAAAAATTAAGGACACACATGTTGTCACAAATATTAGAATGATTAGAATACGTACATCATAAAATAGAGTATTAACAGCATAGCTTGGTAGATGAAATTTTTGATTTACAACTCAAATGATTCAGTGTGTGGACAAATTATTCAAGTTGTAACAGTAAGACACTCTTGCTTAGTTAGAATTTGTGAAAATTAGGGATGGGCCGATATGAAATTTTGGCAGATACCGATAAAGTACCGATAACCGATATTCTACCGGTCCGATATAAAATTAGAAATGGTCCTTGAAGAACCCGAAAGGTTAATTGACCTCCTTAATAAATTGTTTCAAGGTGACTGCAGTGCAAAAGAAGATGCATATTTAGACATTTACTTTTTTAGAAAGTAGAGCATGGAGAATGAAAATGACAACAAAATGGCAGAATTTTGCACTAATTTATCAGATATTTAATGATATATCGGATTGGTAAAATAATCTGTAATTTTACCAATATGCCTATATCGGCCCGTACCGATTAGTTGGTCCCATCCCTAGTGAAAATATTCATCATTATACTCGATCCTGGGAATCTCTGGAGCAAAGCTGCACATAAGGGCGGAGGTGGGGGTGAAAGCGAAGCAGTGCACGCTGCTGCAAAGGCTGGTAACTGTCACTGTCTTTCCACCCTGCAGTCCAGTTTCCTTGCACGTGTTCACTGGTTGATGTGTTTTGCGCAGACACTTGTTTCAGTTCGCTCACTCCAGAGATGCCCAGGCCAGGGTATAAGTCCTGTAACAGGTTGGCTACTCACCGGGCACCAGGAATTTATTGAATTCTGGGAATTATGCGTGAATTTTTCTCCGTAGAGGTGAAAAATTGCAATTTTTATTAATCTAAATCCCAATGAATATATACAATTTATAAATTCCTGAGGCAAGTTTTTCACGAGTTTGCTTTTGTTTTTATAGAGGAAAAAAATGAACGCTGTATTGAAAATAAAATGGAATTATCTCAATCCATTTACTTCATTAGTGTTCTTTTCCAGAACAATCTATCTGACAGGTGAAAGATTATTGCAAGATAAGATATCTTGAAGTTGATTAGGTAAATTTCAGTTTGAAATTCTTACAATTAACAATTTTTCGGAGATTAGTGACTTGTTTTTGTACATGTATTTCGAGTACCATTTAATTTAATTATAAAATTTGGATACATTGGAATCACAGAGACCCTTTATATTTTTAGTATATTGAATACCTAATATGTAAGGTTGGATAGAGAAAATATCTGTTTGTACCCTTGATCTTTTTTAAAAATTTAGCCATGAAAACCATGAATTATACTTGAATTTTATCATGTTCCTACAGTGGCCACCCTGTGTAACCACAAATCGCATAATTTACTTGAAGTAAAAAAGGTGATGGGCTGTGATTTCCAGCAATGACACAGGAAGTTGAAAATATGGGAGGCCCTTACAACAATAGTTAACTTGTTTTCAGACATGCAATAAACAGCATTGTTTCAAATGTGAAAACATGTTGTAAAGGGCTATCAATGATTTTGGAGATATGCCATCCTTGTCTTCGAATTATTCTTTTCATGTTTTGTTCCTATTACCTGATTTTAATGCAGGTAAGTCTATCCACAGTTGATGGCCTATCCTCCAGTACGTTATGGATAGTGGGCCAGTGGTGAGACTGCATAATTTTACAGAAATGCCAGAAAGAACATCTAGACGGACTCCTCAAATTTGCGAGACTTGGGCACTCCTCAATTTTAAAGACTGCCGGACATGTCTCCCTCCTTACAGTACCATTCCTGCGCTTCTTGATGTAGTGACCACACGTACTTCCATATTGCGTACCTGTTTATTTAATTAGGCTAATTTTGATGACTACTGTTACTTATACATCAGAACTTGTAGTAGCAGACTACAAGTTCTAACTGCTACAAGTTCCGATGTGGATGGTAACAGCAGTCTCCAAAATTAATCGAATTAAATGAACAGGTTGGGGATATGTAAGCACATTTTGCGTATAATAATATCTTAGTCTAAACTCCCGTAACATGAGTAGTCACCACCAATGTTAAGGCACCTGTCAGAAGCTTAAATAACAAAGTTGCAGAGTTTTGCGCTGGGTTGGAGGAACACAGATTAATTCATCCAGTAATTATATTTATGATTGTTGTGAATGATGGTTCTGATTTTATATTTTAACTCAATTTCAGTGTAAGTCAAATCGGAGAAGAACCTGGTGTGCTCCAGGAAGGCTTTCATTACCAAGACTGAATTTTAAGGTTCCGTTGCCTGTCATTCAAGAATCAATGTCTCAGTCTGGATTTGAAAGGAGAACAACAGCAGAAGATATTGAAGGTAGGTTCAATGCAAAAAGTTTATTTTGAGTCATCTAAAAGGGTTGATAAAAAAATAAATTCAGACTTTTATCCAAAAGTCACTGGTTTTCACTTTTCCAACTTCCAAGTACAGTGGAACCCAGATTTTACATTTTTCGGGGCTTGTGAATAAAAAGTGTAAAATGTTAGTGTAAAATGTTAAACTTGAATAGCGGGAAAACATAAAGGGGGTGAAACTGAAGTGCCGGTAAGAAATGACTACACAATCTACTGTTTAGGTCAAAAATAATTTAAGAGGAAAGAAGTGTGATTATGAATTTCTATGGAAAAAAGCAAGACCTGCTCTGAAAATCCAGGACTGATTAATGTGACCTACTTTTGAGGGTAGGGATGGTGGATGACTGCTTATAACTGCTGCCTATTAGTTTCAATTTATGTGTCTGATTGTGTGGGATCTGTTTACTTTGTAAACTCGAAATTACTGCAGTTGCTAGTTTTAGAAGTATCTGGCAATTAGATCATTTATAGCTGGACGTCAAGCATCATTATGTACTGTAATGAAATAATGTGTCCAGAATTTAGTTCAGTGGAGACGTGTATAATGATTCAGATCACACGTTAAGCTGCATATGTATCCAGTCCCGATCAGCCCAACAGCATTAAGTGAACTCAAAACAAACTTTATCCAACTTATGCATTTTTTAGGTCTCAATAGGGTGATTGTTATTAGTGTTCGAAAGGGGTGGGGGGTGGGGTTTACATATACTTTTTTCTTTAAGTCAACCCTCATTTTGCATATTTTCCTGCCTTCGATGTTATTTTTTAATATTAATTTTTAGAAATACTGGGCCAAAGAGGGGTTATTTTTCCTCTCGTTCTGTCACTGTACGATAAAACAAGTGTGTCATAACCTGAATACAAAATATGTTCTCTGCCGCATGCATGCATGCAGAAGAATACAAGTGTCCGGACTTTGCCCCATCCTGCTCCACACCCCAATAATTGATTTGACAAGAATGTTTTTCCATCAATGTGTAAAATATTGCCCATCTACCCATAGCAAAAATAACAACTTGAGCTTGTGCATTTTCAGCTTCATTCTGATAACCAACTTATGGGAACTTATTTTCGGACTTTCCCTCATATGTATAAATATACCATGGCATTAGTATAATATGGAATGGAATATTTGACAATGTCGATAATGTTTTTTTTTTTTGTTTTTTTCATGTTTTACCAAAATACTGGAATTGATAACACCCTTAACAAAATGTTTTTATGGTAGAATTATTAATGGTAAATGTAACAACACTGTAAATGTACTACTATATAATAATATTCTCATAAAGTACCAGTACGTATCTACATCTGTACACCTTAAATTGGAAGTTTTTTTTCCCCTCAGAACTTGAAGCAATATTTAAGACAGCCTTAAATTTGATGGTGTCTTGAATTTCATGAAGTACGGTATGTCACAAGATAACCGACATGCTAAAGAAGCTGCATATTTAGACATTTACTTTTTTAAAAAAAGGGAATGGAGATAATATGTTTAACCCTGCATTGGTCGCACACTGTCTCTAGTTCTGGGTGTGTGGTTTTAACGTTGTTATTGTCACCTTCCTCTCTTACATCAGGATTTTGTAACGTCTTAGAGCTGCTTTGTTGAAGCCTCTTGTCTGAGTCCATACACAACTATAGGCATACCTACTGTTTACTGAAAATCCGGTCTGCTATTCTGTGCCTGACTAACAGTGCCTTTTTATAATTTTATAGAATTTCAATTTTTATAGTTTTATAGAATCTCAATTGTTCCAAGATCTAATCTTTGATTTGGCGATTTAGACCATTAATTTAGCATATTTTAAGAACCCGGTCTCTGGCACCGTGTGCGAACATAGACTTTATTTTTCTCACGTGACCCATGAAGGGTTAAAATAAAGTAGATCTCCCCTGTGCTTTACACCATGTTTTGAAGGTGTATAGGGGTGTGGAGTTAGGGCCCCACACTTTCTTGATCAGGGCCGTGGGTGGGTGGGTGCCAGAGCCGCTTGAACAAGTGGGAAAAAATCCCAGTTCTCCCCCACCAGGGATCAAACCTGGGTCTCGCATGGTAGTTAATGCCCTAACGACTGAGCTACCGCAGCTCTTGTTATAAGTTTATATCCATAAAAATTATAACAAAATATCATAATATTGCACTAAGTTACAAAACATTTAGATATATTGGATCAGTAAAATTATCTATCAATTTTGCTGATACACCAATATGCCTATATTTTCAGACACTGGTAAAGTACCAATTAATCTATCCCATTCCTAATCGGTCGGTGTTGTTAAATAAAATCCAACCAGTATTTTCCAATACCTATACTACAGGTATCAACTAATGCAGATAACATCAGTGTCTGAATCGGCTCAGCTTTAATACTAGTACTTTATTTTGTATTTATTTATTGTATTACTAGCAGATGTAAATCTCTTTCCAGGTTTTTTTCCTACGTGTGATGAATCTCTGAGAGGTGTGGAAAGTTCTGAACAACTGGAACAGGAGGAGGTGATCGAGTTAGAAAAAGCGTTTGGCATAGCTGTGTCAAGAACCACCACTCCAGCAAGGAGATTTAAGCAGCATTTTAGTTTACCTGCAATGGTGAACTTAAGGACAGAAGTAGCTTGCCAAACGGAAGAACCAGCTAAGAGTCAGTTTGATGTTTCATGTCAAATTGACATGCCACATAACAGGTAAGCATTCTGTTTAAAGTGCTTTGAAATGTCACGTGTGGAGTCCTCATAACACATTCCATGCAACACCCCTAACAAGGGTGGCGATTAATTTCTCAGTAGTCATAATTGGTCAAAAATTTGTTTTTAAATATATATATCCTATTAAATGTTCATGCATAAGAAATCGCATATAATGTAAATTTTACCTGGGAAGGCATTCAAAGGTCATACTCTTTTTCATGTCTACAACCTGGAAACTGCATTCTTGCAACCTAACAAGACATTATTAGAGGGTTTTGATGGTAACATGAAATGTGAAAGAACACTAATGTTCATTTTTCATGTTTTTGAAAGGTGTGGGGTATATCTCCCTAGCATGTTTTATCACGAAATTTGAAATGAACTGCAAAATTGTGAAATAAACTCTTAAGCAGGGAAGTCTGAAATATCATGTGAGTTACGCAAATCATGGAGAATTTATTAACTCTGCTGTAAATATTTGAGAAGCTAAATACAGAAATAAACTTAATACTGGATACTCTGAATGTGCTATTAGAAGGGAAAAGTTTATTTTGTATAATAAGTATAGTTTTAAAATTAAATCAAATGAAGGGTTATATTCACCATTTGAGCACTAAAATGCCATTTTATATACTGCTTTTGATCCCACAATGTTCCCAGTTTTGGTACAGAATCTTTATTTTTAATCACATAAATATGTATCTGTATGCATAATCATCGGTAGTGTTTGTGTTCTGTGCCCTGCTCAAGAAATTCATGGGTTTCCTAATCACAGTATTTTATCAATGATATTTCTATATATAGTCTGATTTGTTGCAGAATACGATGCAAGAAAATGAAATTTTACAAGTTCCTGTTAATTTAATTGGAGCTCATTCTAAAATACTGTGTGCTTTATAACAGTTTGCTCTATAGAGACCATGAAGCTTGAACGTATAATGTGGGAAATTTAAAATTGGGATACCACTAAAGTTTTTTCCATTTCTACTTGTGATCATTTGCATTATTACTATTCATCATTGTAAAGAAACTGCACAAGATATATTTTTGAGGAAAGTTGGTAAAATTAATCTGTTTGCATTTGCTCTTGACAGAAGACTGCTACATCTAATAAATCCTCCATCACTTGAAACACCACCGCGAGTTCTGAGACAACGGAATGATGAACTAAAGGAAATTGTAAAGCATTGGGAAAAGGAGTACGATGAACTCAGAGAATTCACTCGCCTCGAAAAGGATGTGCAAGAGGAGAGTGAAAATTCTCCGAAAGAGGTGAGAATCTTAGAACTCTGCATGAAGTTATGACAAAAGTACCTTCTATGGTTCGTATTTTTAGATGTATGGTTGAGGTTGGATGGGGAAATCTTCTGAGGTAAGGTTGGAAATTGCAGAATATTAATTTATAATAGTGCTAAACCAATACCAATATTCTTACAGTGATGCTAATACTTAACCCCTTCCTTGGGGCAACATTGAAGGGAAGTGCTTCCAAAAAGAATCCTCTATATATAGATGCAACTGCAAATCTGTTTCATCGTAAATAATAACTACAAAAAGACTTGCTGCATAATTAATCTAAGGAAAGCAATCTACATATAGGCTCTGCTGCAAATAAACATTCTATATTAGGTAACGTAAAAAGGTAAAGTTCCCCATTCATGTAGCACCATGCCATGAAGGCACATTTAGGCCCTACCACATATTCTTGATCTCAACCCTTTTGGAGGAGGTGCTGACCACCTTTACCCTCCAGTGTTGCCCCAATTACCCATTGGTTTGAGGCTGGGTGAGCTTTAGAGCCACTTTATGCAGGGACAAGGCTGGAAAAATTCTGACCTTAGATCACTCACCTAAAGAATCAAATCCAGGTCTCCTGCATGAGTGTCTCACCCTACCGAATAAACCACTGTGACTGTAATTATATATTACAAAGAAATATTTTTCAGGATTCAACAAAGCATCAATGGATTGTGCGATTGTCAATTGCCCATGTAGACTAATAAAAGCATGAAAAATTGGTGTTCATAAAAACGACTTTCAGCAATACAACAACCGTTAATTTTGAATTACAGTAGCCGCAATAAAGTCCCACTTTTTAGAGTGTTGTATGTAGATCCGCTGTGAGTAATGAGTTAAAGTTTGTAACAATTTAAAGTTGTTAAGAATTTATGTAAGAAACCACATATCAACATCCTACTGCAACTATACCATACTATTTGCCAGTGTTTTGATTGAAAATATTTGTAGCAATTGTAGATAATCAAATTGTAGTTATATAAAATACACTTTGGTGAAAAAAAGATGCAAAATTTTACATTTTACATAATTCCAAGGATATTTAACCTGTGAAACTGCTGGTTGGCATTGTGCAGACCTTACAAGACATTTCTACTTGTTACCTGCGAGTAGCGCCAGTGAAACTTCAACCGCGTCCACTTAGTCGTCACTCGACCAGTCAATGATGATTCAGAGATGGAATCAAAAGCTCGGAAAAGGTTTTTAAGTGTTTACCGTATTTACGCGTGTATAATGCGCGTGCGTGTATAATACGCACCCTCGTTTTTGATGGGGAAAAGCAACAAAAAAATATATCTCGTATATAATGCGCAGTACAATTCAGGTTCCAGAAATGGCTTTCTTAGCGTCCGACTATCATTTACGTATTTCATTTAAAATTAATCAGTAGATCATAAAAACGATCTTTTCCTTGCTTTCGTACCTGATGCATTCACCACGCGACCTTGAACTTCCAGATGTTGGGCTTTTCACAGGAGAGGAGGGAGCAAAGTTATCAACCACCCGTTCAAGGTCGCAGTGCGTGATGCTTACAATATATGGATGACATCAAGGCAGCATGAACTCACATCAAGCGGGAGGGTGAAACTTGCGTCGCTGCCGATTGTTTGTGAATGGGTTCGTGAGGCATGGAATTCCATCTCCCTTGAAATGATGATCAAAAGTTTTAAGGTAACGGGAATATCGAACAAGATGGATGGAAGTGAGGACATTTCAGACTGCTTGTATTAGTAACTGGGAGTGAATGATGAAATTAAGTGTAAACGTTATTTATTTATTTACGTGAGTCAAGCCGCAATAGCGTAGTAAATATACAGTAATTATTTCTATTTGGTAAGTGTTGACGTAATTATTTTACCTTCATATTTGTTACAGTCAACTCGATACAACGACCTTTCATAGTTCCCAGGAAAAAGGTAGTTATTTCGAAGGGGTTGTTATTGGAATGTGCACCAAAAACTATTATTAGGAGATAATCGGGCAGAATGAATGTTGGATTTAATACGGGTCTACTAGAGCATTGTCTGTTACAAGATGAACTGGTAAGATATGATCTCTCGGAAGATCTCACCTTTCTAGGCACAAAAAAAAAAGGGGCTGTAAATTTCGTTTTGGTTCGGCTGTGTAAAATACGTCGTAAAAATGTCATTTTCCTTCCTTCGACCAACTTCTAATTCACCCCCTCCCCCATTCCAGGGAGCAGTCCTTCCTCTTCCTCGACTTGCATTGTAAGCCAGCCTGAAAAAAGAAACGGGCAACTTGCGATCTATTTGCACCCAATGCGTATTCTAAGACACATTGAACAGTGTCGCACTCGATAATCATTTTGGTTTGGAATTAGATTTCACTAAAGTGAAACTGTATATTTAGTCCCGATTAGCCCAAAAGCATAAAATGAACTCAAAACAAGTCTTTATGAAACCTGCGCATTTTCAGATATCAAAATGTGAGATCTTTATTTACTCTCACGTTAATCGACGATAATCGGTGTCAGCTTATACATTGAGCATTTTTTAAAAAATCGTTCGCAGCTTACACATTGAGGTTCTGAAGATAAAGGTGCAGAACATGAAGTTGTTTTAACTCTTCTTTTTCTTTCTGAAGATCGAATTTCGTTATCGTCAAATCAAAACAGCTTTGCAAGATACAAAACAATGACTTGCCTTCGCGCTGGATGAGTCATTGCTGTTATCCACAAGCGCGCAGATGCTAGACAAAACACTGGCGCCAGTTGCAGCGTAAAAACAAGGCGACCGGCTGGAAGTTCGAGCAACAGGTGGTCAGGGAAAATCCTTCGTATTTCAAAGATAACGCAACTGTCGAAGGCTGAACTTTTATCAGCTGTGTGAAGAAGAAAGAATAAACCCTTTCTTTACGTTTTACCTTGCAACAGACAATAATATGGGCAATATTTCAATACAATACGATTAAAAAAAGAAAAAAATAGGACCTGAATTCTGCAATTATTACATTGCCGTGCAGACCAGTGGCGGAGAAAGCTGGGTAGGGGGGCATTTTTTTTTTATACTTGTCCTATGGTTTTTGTTCGTTTTCAAGAATGCATCCAGAACTGGTTGACCATTTTAGAAGTCAAAGGAAAGAAAGAGCGGTACACTTCCACCCTTGCCTGTAATCAGCCTGTGTGCACACACACGAGCAAGAAGACAATCGTCATTCCCCCCCCCCCCTTTAAACGTTTGCTGAGAAGAAAAGAGGGAGAAGTCACTCTGCCAACGGAACACCTTTGGCAAATATTAGGACATCGGCACAGTCATGAAAATGTAGAAAGTGGTAAACGGGAGTTATGATGCAAGTAAGATCGAAGTGAACTTTTGCGGAAACCTTAATGAAAGTGCATTAAGAGTGTTGACGATATTTAGTTGGCCTATGTGGCTTTGATTATCTATAACAGTTTCACTTCTTTATGAAGTGTTACAGGGAACAAAGAATACGTTTTGAATGAAAGCGATTACCGGAAGTTGTACGCTACAAAGTCGATTTAAAATAACATCCAAGCATATTCGATCTCTTCTCATGTATCCAAGAGCAAACGAAATCACAATGGCAAAACAAGCCTGGCATGTTGGGTAGCAGCCGTCGGCTGCGGGTAACATTGGTACGCTTGGGGGAGGGGAGGGCAGAGGTCAAGTGCTATTGGATATAACTGAAGCGTGGTCTGGTGTTTATTTTTAGATCAGACCCACTTGCGAGCAGTAGAGTTCTTCTGAAGGGAATGAGTGCAAAAAACGTATTTTTCGCCCGATCTCTGTTCATGACCATGTCTAAGGCGAAAACAATTTTTGTGGAAGTTATTTCTCCCGCGAAAAATACCGCTTGATACGTCTCCCGTGTGACGGGAGGCATGTGCTTGAATGCCGCCAGAACGGGCATTCTCGATGTCGCAAAACTTTCCATTACTAAGTGACAACTCATGGAAAACGGCCATTTCGCATTAAAAAAGTTATTTTTTTAAAATTATTATTGCTAAAGAAAGGCAATCTGTAGATATATACATATACGCAGTGACATAGTGAAAAAAAATGCGTGATTTCATTTTAGCTGTCCGAATTATTCCGTGCATAATACGCACCACAGTTTTGAAGGGCAAAAATTTTGGAAAAAAGTGCGCATTATACACGCGTAAATACGGTATTATGCTGTTTTTTGGGGGGGGGGGTGTTGATTTTAACATGTATGTTGCCGGCAAGTGACGTGACAAGTTTTTTACTGTCCATATATTTCTACTTGTGAAAAATATCGTCTGATAAGTGTTTAGATTCAAAGTTATGCTTTCTGATACCAATCAGACTTAAATATATATTCTTCTTTGTAGCTAATCAGTGGTGATTTATTCATTCTAGTTTTTGGACTTTTAACCACTGTTATATTTTAAAAGAGATTTACCTACGTTTCGGAGGTTGAATCTGCCTCCGTCTTCAGGGTAGCGTGTAGTCTGTTAGATCATATAAATGGTTGCATTGGAGGATTATTCTTGGTGGCCTAGGCTCCACCGTGTCTGTCTGTCACAAGGACCTCTATATACAAAAAGTTGCCAGGTAGGATTATCAGTGGCCCAGGCTCCACTTCGTCAGATGACCACGTCAAGGTCACGATCAAGGCTTCGTGTGGCACAGTTAGGTTTCCACCTTGATCCCCGGGGACTGGACCGCCTCGGACAGATGATTGAAATTGGCCTCAATGGCAAAGTGGTCAACATAATGTGCTATGAAGGCAGAGCTCTCAGGTAAGGCATGTATTGTTTGCCCAACCACCATAAATCCGTATTGTTACTTTTAGCCCAAGAGGTAGAAAGGTAAAAAGAAGTAACCAAAATGTAAAGATGGATAGGAAAGAATCAGTTAAGGCCTGACACATAACTTGGCCACTTACAACCCAAATGTGTTACTACAATGTGAAGAATGATAATTTTGGAATTGTAAGTTTATAGTACATTCGTATGCATTTACAGGTCAAACAACTGCAGGATAGAATTCACAATTTGGAAAGATCTACAAAAGATGCTGAGGGCTTGTACCTAGAAACAAATAAAGCCCTTTCTCAGCTCTCTCAGGATCATGGTTCATTGAAAGCAATGCACAACGACCTTCAGCTACGGTACGATAGCTTAAATGAACAGCTGAAGTCATCCCTAGTAGATGCTGAAAGGACTTCCAGTTTGACAGAAAAAGTTCAGGCACTGCAGCAACTCCTGGTAAGTTTACAGATAACCAGTTCTGTAAAGGTCTCTTCTTAAGGTGCTAGCCTTCATATATTAAACGTTTGGCCTTCTCAACAATATCTTGACATTTTTCCTGTATTTCTGGATGCTCTTCATAGAATTTTTTACTTTCATGTCTTTCCAATCTTTAATTTAGTCCCATTGTTTCTTTTGCCTGCCTAAGGCTTGCGTTCAGAGTGGTTCCCATTATATATTTATTTTAGTAATCTTTCATCAGCCATTCTATTTAGTGTCTAAGCCACCTTAATCTTTGTGATTTTATGAAACCAATACAGAATGAGAAGTAGTGTCCACAAATTATTGGCCAATAATGAAGAGAGTGGAATCCAAATTTTACATTTTTCCTCATTTCATTATACATTCAATCTTGATAGTCTAAACATAGCAAAATGTTATGAAAGTTTCCTCGATTTTATATTTTAAGTTTTTTCAGCTTTGTTCCCTGAAAAATGTAACATCGAAGTTCCACTATGTTAGCCTCATTTGAAAGAGGAACATTTGAAGTTTATCACACACCTTAATGCATTCTATGGGTGCTGTACGTGTGGCAGTACAGATATCCAGACAGTAGTCCCATTCTCACCAAACCTTGTCAAGCACGTGTGCAACGTCTCCAATGGCAGTTTTGTCTGTCACTGGACCCTGCAGTGAGAGATTTCTTCCTGTGGGGTTTCATCAAAGACAATGTTTACGTTCAACTTCACTAATGCTGTCAGAATTGCAAAGGTGCATCAACACTGCCATCAGGAACATCACACAAGACATGCTTGAGAGGGTTTGGCAAGAGTGGGAGAACTGCCTGGACATGTGCTGTGTCACACGTGGGGATTTAAGGTCTGTACAAAACTTCAAACATCCCTCTTTCACATGGTGGCAATATCATGTCTGTCTGTTCAATATTAGTGAAACTGTAGTATTATCAAATCGTCCAATAATTTGTGAATACGGTGTATGTGCTAAAAATAAGTTAAATTCTGGTAATTATCTAAGCAGTCCTGATCAGCTGAGCATGTTTTCTTTCATACTTAACATTGAGAATGTAATCACCCCAAAACGTCCATATTTGTTTGTATGCCTGCAGTTGTTTTTATTTGAATTTAAGCACAGGTAAGACTGTGTATCTTTCTGTAAAAGGCAACTTCTCACCTATCAAGTAAAAATTAATGTTGGTTGAAATCTGTTCATCTGAATTAGGGATGTGATGAAGCAGATTTCCGATAGATGAATGAGTCTAAATTGTCATGTAAGAGTAGATATTGGATTGTGTAATAACAAATATAGGGATGTGACGAAGCTGAAAATTTGCCGATGCCGATGTACTCACCGATTATTTTTGGAACCGATACCGATGCCGATATTTAATCGATTCCGATACATAAGACTATTTAACGAAAATGGAATGTTATTTTGAGAATGACAAAAATAAATTTCCTTTAAACACTTATATTTGCACATTATACACATACGTATGTATTTTCAGAGATTTAGCATTAGTACAAAAGCAGTTCTTATTAGTCAAAGGACTTCCTGTTCTTAGTAATGGAAGTTCAATTCTGTAAGATTCAACTTTAAAAACAAGAGTTTTTGCAGCACTTCTAGTGTTGGGAAAAATTGAACATTTCTCGTACTGAAAATATCCTAACTTGGCCAGGAACTTGTAAATTTTTCCCATCCCAAACGTCAGGATTAAAAAAAAAAGTCCTAGTGCCATTCCGATCAAAACATTTCTATCCCTCACATCCAATAGTCAAAGTGAAGAAAGCATCGAGAATTAGCCCCTTTTAATTCGATTATTGGACAATTTCTGACACTTCGGGATCCCGAAATGTTGGGAAATTATTTCCCGAAGTCCCTGAACAGATTTTTCGGAATCACATAACTGAATGCTGATTAGGGATCACATGAAGCGTGTGAGAATAGTAGGGGAGTAGGGGTGTGCCGGACAATTTTTTTTTTTTTTGGTCGGGACGAGAAAAATTCGCAATTTCCTGACTAAGTGGGAAAATGTACGAAATTTTGTGAACCTCGGGAAATCTCGAATTCTACACGTCATTTTCACCTTAAGTGATTATTTTTGCATATCTGGAATAATTAAAAACAAACAACTTCCGATAAGTTCCAGACATTTTCAATGCAGAATATGTCGAGAATTCACGAATTTGTAAAACGACCTTTCGGTATTTTCCGACTGCTCGGGATCCGGAAAAGTCAGGAAGCCATTTCCCCAAGTCAAGATCGGAAGGGAAATTTTTTTCCCGATCCCAACTTTTCGGGATCCCGCACACACCAAGAAGAGGGCCGATATTACACTTTATCTGGCACGAATGACAACTTGACTCGAGTTAGTAACACTGGTTACATACACAGGTTCATACTTCATTTTATAACCTGTGTATTAACCTTTTTCGTCTTACGGCGTACGTGCTGTTGCAATGTATGTTAAAATTAGATTATACCATTCAAATAATGATAAATATATTTTAGTTGTTGGTGCAAATATAATTTGGCTTAGCATTTGCTGATTGTCCAACCTAAAACACATTAATCATAATAAAATGGAAAGAAGAACTGTACACAGAAGCTGTCGGAAGCAAGTCGGTATGTGTTTGTGAATACGTTCATCACCGGTACTGGACTTTAGTTGGTTTTCTGTTTTTTATGTGAACATTATAAGCACAGTCTCGGATTTAACTCAATTTAACCTAATTTTCAATAAATCTTACAAAATTAAAATATAAAACTTATTAGAAGGTAAACTCTAGTATAATCTGTACCGGTTTAAATATCGGACTTTTGCCGATGCCGATGCCGAAGCCGATGTGTCAATTTCGGCCGATATTCGAACATCGGTAATCGGCTTCGGTACATCCCTAAACAAATACTTAAACTGATTCCAATATGTATGATTTCAAAATTTTGATCGTAGGTGAAGAATTGATGTACACTGTGCAAAACAATTAGGGGATCAAGTGAGAAACAAAAAATTACTACTATCATGTAAAACTGAAGTTTATGCAAGTGAAACAACATTCAGAGCTGATATATTGGAGACTAGGGATGGGACAGATTAATCTGTACTCGACTGGTGTATCGATAATTTTACTGATCAGATATATCTATGAAATATCTTAAAATGGCAGAATATTGCCCTAAATTAAGTTATAGTTTTTTATGGATAATCTCCATGCCCAATTTTTTTAAAAAGTAAATGTCTAAATTTGCAGCTGCTTTTACATAAGGAGGTTGGTGAACCATTCAGGTTCTTTAAGGACCATTTGAAATTTTACGTCGTATCAGTAGAATATCAGTATCAGTAAATTTTGTATCTGTACTGTATTGCTAAATTTTCTTATCGGCCCATCCCTAGTAAAGACTATCAATTTGTACAGGCTGGAGAAAGGCCTTTGATGATGTGCATCACTATAGAGGAATGTGTGTAGCAATAGAACAGCTCAGGTACATGGTGACAACAGTTACTGGCCCTTAGTATGGTGTGTTATCTCTTCAACAGCCAACACTTCTGCTCACCTGTGTGGCATGGATTCAATAAGAGCCTTATGTTGGAGCTCTGGATGAGTTGAGGGAAAAGCCAACCTAGCTGCAATGCATCCCAGACATGATCAATGGGATTTATGTCTAGTAAGCATGCTTGCCATTCCATGTGTTAGATTCTCTAGTCCTGTAACATGGTGTCCACCAACGTAGCTCGTGTGGGGGAAGGGCATTATCATTCATGAAAAGGAAATGATAGTCAGTTACACCTGTATATAGTATGACAAATATCTGAGGATCTCCATCCTGTACCTAAGAGCTGTCAAACTGCCATTTCGGATGTCAAAAGTCCATTCATCCAATGAAGGTTATTTCACATCATCAGTACACCACTATATTTTGATGTTTCTTGCACAGAAGCAGTGCTATTGCAGGTTAGTTTCCTCCAGATTAGAAAACTTCGATTATCAGACTGGACTCTGAACTGTTGCTCATTGGAGAACAGCACCAGTCTGTTTGGCATGCTTCCAATGGGATGTTCCGCAGCCCATCATTTGGAACTATGTTTGCAGGTGGGAAATTACACTTTGACCTCCAAGGGCTACTGCTACTGTGTTTGTCCACCTTCCATTCTTGTTATGGCTCTCCATGCCATTGATTCTGGTAAAGCATGCTGGTGCCCATTGTACCACTTGCCCACGTTCATCCACGAATTCTTGCACTGTCCGTGAACTGCTACTGTTGTTCCCACAACTGTTCAGTCTGCCTCCCTCGGACAGCACAAATGTATGATTCCATGTGCACCAATCTTGCTGTTTCACATCACTGAGCAATAGTGTGTCCTTTTCGTCCATAATGTCATTGCAACACATCAACCTCCGGATATTTTCTTTGATTTTGCTGCCATGTATGGAAAAAATGTAGTAAATGTATGGATTCACTGCATTGTATATGTTCTAATATTTGTCCATAAAATTCTTTAGTTTCTGTTCTACCATATATGTCATTGCGATTGTCAAAACATTATAAAACACGTAATTTTTCTCATGGCTTAAAATGAGTAAATATTTTAATTTATGATTTCAACAGACAATGGAACCTCGTTCTTTAGAAGACCAAAGTGAAGAAACTTAAATATGCAGGAAAATGTTATAACATCTACATTATTGGGACCTCAGATTGAATGTATAATGTATGAAAATGTAAAGTCTGGGAACATATTAGAGTTCCACTATATAATTAACTATTCAGAGAACTTGAGAATTTCTGAAACATCCATTTACCAACATTATTGTTAATTACTCATCAAAAGTGACATCTGTTGCTGAAAAGTGTATGTACCAGGAAATAACACTGTTTTATTCATAATAGAAAATTTGTCATTTAATAATCTTTATTTTGTAGTGAATCTGTTTAATCTGATTTTTCTTGTTTCCTGCAGAATATGAGAGAGAAGAAAATTGAGGAGTTGGAAAATGAGAAGCATGACTTTGACATGAAGTTAGAGCTTGCTGAAATGAAGCATAACAAGCAACAGGAGGAGTTGAAAAAGTATCTTCAGGTAAGATGCTGAAAAGTAGTAAATAAAGATTACACAAATATAAATATGAATTACTCATTACAGTTTATTTTTAATTCCCTATGTAAGTGAACAATGTCAGCAAAATAGCAGATTTGGTTATTTAATTGTACCCTTTACATAAATTAACATGCTACAATGATAATTTGATGCATTAATGGTTACAAGTGATAAGATTATATTAGGAATGGACTGATATGAATTTTTTGTGGATACCAATAAAGTAACAATATAAAATTCCAAATGGCCCTTGAACAAACTGAGTTGTTCCGTTCATTGACCTTCTTAATAAACTTTCTTGCCAGATGACTGCAATGCAAAAAAAAAAAAAAAAACCTGCATATTTAGACATTTACTTTAAAAAAGGCCTGTAGGTTATGCGTTTATATACAATATTGTTATACATTGACACAGAAAACCGGTATATTGGATCCTCCAGTAAAATTATTGGTCATGTTACTAATACACCAGTTACAGCTATATCACCCAATATCAATAAGATTCCACCAATTTATCCCGCCCATCCCTAGATTATATTAGCATTGGCCCTTTCTGTAAATAGAACAGCCTGCCATCACAGCTAACAAATATAAAATTGATGACAGTACTCAAGCACTATATATTTAACAATGATAGAAATTAACAGTGGAAGAAAGTACATATTGTCTGCTTGCAGCCCTTGGTTCTGTAGCCTTGTGTCTGGCAAATACCTAAAGAGGACTTGGAGAATTCCTAGAAAAGAGAATAGAAAATTTCAGTTCATCCAATTTTTAAGTAACTCAAATTTGTACAATTTTCTTCATGTAGTCAGGCCCGTAGCCAGGAATTCTTTGTAGGGGGGGCGAAGTCAATCCTAGAGGGGGCAAATTTTTAATATATTGTCTCACATTGGCAGATATAGCAGGGTACACAGAGGCACTTGACCCATCCCCCCCAAAAAAAATACGTAACAGAAAAGGGATGATATCTTGAAACTACAACGAACAAAAAAAAAATCGAGCAACATCAACTAGCAATATTTCGATAATGACCTTTCCGGATTGCCAAAGAATATAAAGTTTAACATAAATAGGCTAATATGGACTGTATCTATTAATACTTGATATTTGGTTTGGTTTGAGTTGGTGTTTTAAGTCCACTTTATGCACAGTAAGGCTAATCGGGACTGGACCTACAGTTTAAAGTGGGATTCGAACCACTTGTGCCTCCACCGGGTATCGAACCCGGGACCCCTTGATTACAAGGCAATGACGCTACCGCTGCACCATGGGGGAGGCCCACTTGATATTTATAGGTCGATAATGTTAATAGACTATTAATATGTACCAACAGCTTTGGGCCTCTCTGCAGAACTGATAAAGGGAGCCCTTTATAAATCATGCTTCATAATGATTCCCTCTAGTTTCCAGTATGCAAGATTTTTACGCACAAAGGAATATAACGAGAATGCAACAACACCATTGTGTTGTGTTATGCAAGAAAAATCGAATTAATTAAATAATAATTGTTACAAATTATCTACACTTTGATGAATTGTGTAAAAATTTGTAATACATTGTTTTGTACTTGCTAAAACATTAAAACATAAGTCCCTTAGTCCACCACGGACTCTATTTCCTTCAAAAGGAAGACCCTTGCATCACTACAGACAATGTTTGCCTACTGGTTACGTTAACCATTTTGCAAAATATTATTTGAATTGTATTATATTATAGTTGAAATACATGTTTTGACACCTGACAAACAAATAGAAATCCCTTGATTGATCAATGACTTCTTGGATTATAGTGTCATCATTAATATTTCATATTAAGTTTCATAGAAATAAATTGTTTTAATAGCACGCAAATAATTCTAAGGGGTGCCATGGCATTTTCTTAACATTTTGTCTTCATATAGATCGTTTGGCTCCCAGGGCCGACTCCCGCCGTCCCATAGCTATGGCTCTGTACTTCGACTAAAAAAGAATAGTAGGGAATGCGAGCGAAGCGAGCAAGAAAATTTTACGAAATGTATTTTTATTTGTATAAAATTCGAAATCGATGGAGTGGGGCAATTGCCCCTCTGTGCCCCTTGCAAGTGCCCTTGGCCGTCTGGAAGAAAAATGCAAGGAACACGTGAACACTAATTCCATCATGAGTATCCAATTGTCCTGCTATTCTTAGATTCTCCTAGTCTTGTTGTTTTTTGTTTTACTTCAAAGTTTGCTTCCCCTAGAATGGACTTCCGCCCAAGGTCGGGGGAGAGGGGGACAATGCCCCCTGCCCCCTGTGGTTGCGGCTCTGCTTATGAGTGTCTCCATCAATTTCACGTCATCATTCATTGTTGCGATTAGCGAGAAGTTGCAGAAAAGCAACGCTTAAGTAACAAAAATCAAATATCCACTCCCTCTCTCTACTAGTGTTGCCCACGAGACGAGACTTTGGCCTGTCTCGTCTCGTGGAAATGCTGTCTCGTCTCGAAAATATTCGTTTGTCTCGGGACACATGATCAATCTCGTCTCGTCTCGAATTTTTAAAAGCCTGTCCCGTCTCGTCTGGTGGGCAACACTACTCTCTACCACATGAATCACTATTACCAAAAGGTAGACTTGGGGGGAAAAAATCTAAGCAGTTCCAAGTTCATAGCAACACATCCAAGAAAAACATCCGAACACATTAGGCACCTTTAATACAAGACTACTCAAAATGTCACAACTGTTCTAGATACTAAAAATTGCGAAATCTTTTCACGAACTCTGAATCTGGAAGGGAATCCAATTCCTGATACGACATTATACGGAATCCCATATACCCTAATAAATCACAAAATCAATAAGTGTCTTTGTTATGTTCATAGAGTAACACATGATATAAATGTAAAAAATAGTGTTCTGTATTTTTCACAGGTAGGGGAAAGCAGCCTCTCAGGGCAGGGCAGTTGCCACCCCTGCCCTTCCTCTAGCTACGGGCCTGGAAAATAATCATATTGGGATCGAATCGAGCAGGAAAATCTTTAGATCCAAATATTTGCAAACTGAAAACAATATTGATTTAATAGGGCGCAAATAATTTCACGGTGTGCCATGCCATTCTCTTTAACATTTTCTTTTTTCATTTTTATCGTTTTGGCTCCCAGGGCTGACTCCCGCTGCCCCCTAGCTATGTCTCTGAACTTGGACTATAAGAACAGCAGATATTGCGTTTGCGAGCTAAGAGAGAAAGAAAATTTTACGAAATGTACTTTTATATGTATAAAATTTGAAATCGAGGAGGCAATTGCCCATCTGTGCCCCCTGCAAGTGCCCTTAGCTGTCTGAAAGAAAAAAGGCAGGAAACACTTGAAAACTAATTCCATGTTGAGTATCCATTTGTCATGCTACTTTAGATTCTGCTAGTCATGTTTCTTTACATCAATGCTTGCCCCTCCTAGATTGGACTTCCGTCCAAGATTGGGGGGACAATGCCTTTGCCTCCCCCCTCCCTTGGTTGCAGCACTGTTTGTGAGTGTCTCTTCATCAATTTCACGTCATCACTCATTGTTACGATTAGCTAGATGTGGCAGAAAACAACGCTAAGTAACAAAAATCAAATTTCCACTCCCTCTCTCTATCACATGAATCGCTATTACCAAAAGGTAGACTTTGGAAACAAAAAATATGCAGTTCAAACTTCACAGGAACACATCCAAGAAAAACATCCGAACACATTAAGCACCCTTAATACAAGACTACTCAAAATGTAACAACTGTTCTAGATAATGAAAATTGCGAAATCATTTCACGAACTCTGCATCTGGAAAGGAACCCCCCCCCCCCCCCAATCCTGATACATCATTATACGGAATCCCACAGAACTTCATAAATCACAAAATCAATAAGTGTCTTTATTATGTTGCTAAAGTAATACAGGATATAATTGTAAAGATTAGTGAGAATTCCAGGTAGAAATGTGTTCTGTATTTTTCACAGGGGGGGCAAAGCAGGCTCTCAGGGGGGGCAACTGCCCCCCCTCTAGCTACGGGCCTGCATGTAGTTAAATGTTTGGTGGGCTTTAACCGAAAGCAAAACCTGTCGGAACATTCTCACATTGAGATCTGGAAAACCTGATTTTTTCATTCAGCAGATATTTTGATCGACAAGCAGCATCAGATTCTATATTTGTAGGATTTAATCATAGCTTTCATGCAATATTACATGGATGTCTGAATGCATAAGTCAGAGTGTCTTGTAGATTGTTACTTACATAATGTTTTTCCTCTGTAGGAAGCATGGGATGAACTACGTGTAAAGGAGTCTCTCAATGACAACATGACAAAAGAAATAGAGAAATTGAGGTATGTATTTATTTTTATCTTTTATAAATGTAGGTTATGGAAGGTGGTGAATTTCTGTAGCACTGGCGTATTCTGAACTCAAGATCTGAACTACATCGCTATGACATGTGGTCTTAGGCTATGGAGGAAGGGAGAAGACAAGGCTTACATGTATACAGGGTGTTGCAAAATACCTGTTACAATGCTTGGGAGGTGAATCGACAAGTAAAAACAAGGAAAAAATGCCATGTGAAAAAAATGTCAAAATCGGCACAGTTTTGAGTGACAGGCATGCGAAAATCACCTCACACCATGTTTAAAGCACAATAACTCAAGAAGGAAGAAAGATACCAATGTCGGATGAAAAGAATACAAAGAAAGTCGTACCTGACTAATACAATGGTGCAGCAATTGAGGCCCAGTGTAAATTGTGCAAGGGGGCTCGCGAAGAAAGTGGGAAGTCCCATGATGAAAAATACAGGAAATTTACTACTATATTCTACATAATGGTGAGATCGGAATGTAGCCAGTAAAAAATGACTACGTATGTCCACATGTCCCACTATTGCTGTGACACCCTCGGGAAATAGGAAATTCACCCGAAAATGACGCTATGCCATCAGATTACGCTGAGATTGATTTCAGCTAAGTGATACAGAAAGCCCCACTAGAGGCGCTGGGAATGTAGGTCACCTGTTACGTATTAGCGTTGGTGGATTCTACGTAGAGAGTGTAGTCAACCGTTGTTCTTGCTCTGTTCTGCGTGTCGCGGCATGTGTGTTTGGTTGAATTTCTCCAAGGAGTATTGTACGTAGAGTACATATTCCAGTGTTCTTTCTCGGTTTGCAACAACTGGGTGGACACCTGTGTGACTTTACATGGGTGCTATTCACGGTAGTTGTGATCCGTCACTCAGAGAAAGTGTTCCCCGTTGCTGGTCAGTTCTCGAACAGGAAATTGGCGGAGTACTCTACCCACGAGTTTGTTGATACGCATCTCGTTTATGGAGAGGCAAACTGAAACAGCCGTGAAGCACGGCGTTCGTATCACGAACATTTTCCCAATAGGTGGTTACCAGCTCATTCACTCTTTCAAAGACTTGATGCTAGACTGTGTGAAACTGGATCTTTACTACCCCGTATGTGGGATTGTGGAAGACCCTGCACTGTGCAATTTGAAGAGGACGTGTTGGACGCGATACGAGACCATCCTGGCACCAGCACATGTGTCATTGCTCGTACGCTACAAACCCACCATAGCAATGTGTTCCGCATTCTTCAGGAGGAGGGATTGCACTCATACAAATTGCATAAGGTGCACCACGAACTTTCCCCTACGCATGGATTTCTGCCAATGATACGTGCAACAAACTCTTGCCATTCCAGATTTCCCAACAATCCCCACACTCCCTATACGCCTTCATGGCGTGGTGCTAAGCACAGGGGAACACTTTACCTTTTTTTTTTTTTTTTTTTCCTTCTTGGACCGATGAGGCAATGTTCACCAGGGATGGCATGTTCAATAGCCACAACTGTCACGTCTGCGATATGGACAATACACATGGAATCATTGTGTGCCATCATCAACATAGGTTCGAGTGAATGTGTGGTGTGGCATAGTAGGTGACATTTTGCCCTCTACTTTGTGTGGTGGGAATTATTGGGTGTTTCTACATGATGTATTACCTGAACTTTTGGAAAATGTGCCACTGGCAGGTAAACAACATATCTGGTTTCAACACGACTGCCCCCCGTGCACTTCGACTGGAGAGCCAGGGCCTTACTCAACGATATTTTTGGCGACCGTTGGATTGCCAGGGATAGACCTTTACCATGGCCACCTCGCTCCCCTGACCTCACACCACTGGATTTCTTTGTGTGGGGAGAAATGAAAAGGCTCGTGTATGAAACCCCTGTGGAAAGTGCTGAGGACCTCGTTGCTCATGTTAGTGCCGCTGCTGGGACAATTGGTGACATGCCAGAAGTATTTGCACGTACCAAACAATCAGTGCTTCGCCGATGCCATCTTTGTCTTGAAGTCAATGGCGGACATTTTCAACAACACGTCTGAGTATGCCGGTGTTTGTGAGCTCCTATCAGCACTGCATAGGGTCCTTTAGTGAAAGGTGCAAGTGAAGATGCTGGAGATCGCTGTACTACTTAACCGTCGATCTGCATGTGCAGAGTTTGTCTGCTTCTCAAGATAATCCCTTCAAGATGTGCTGTGCCTGGAAATGTTACATGCCATTGTGTGAGTTTTCTCGCCATTCTGTTTTCATTCCTTCGAGGATTAACCACTTTATTTGGGGAGCTTTTGTAGTATGTACAACCTAATGACATCTGGCCATTGTTTAACTTGTTTTCTGTACTGCAAAGTAGCGCGTCAACATTAGGTGATTGATTCCTGGTTTTCCTGTATTTTTTTTCCATTTGGGATGGTGTCCTAGCAGAAGTGGGACATGCGACACATTGGTTCCTTCTCTTCTTCGTACCGCAATGTGAACAGTGTGCAACAGGAGATTTGCAGTTGTTTTCCTATTTCCCAAGTATGGGGCATCCCAGCAGTAGTGGGACATGCAACAAATTGTTTCTTTTCTTCGTACCGCAATGTGAACAGTGTGCAACAGGAGATTTGCAGTTATTTTCCTATATCCCGAGTGTGGGACGGTGTCCCAGCAGTAGTGGGACATGTGGACATACATACTCATT
The DNA here is from genome assembly GCF_977018435.1 of Lepisma saccharinum. Classification (NCBI taxonomy): domain Eukaryota; kingdom Metazoa; phylum Arthropoda; class Insecta; order Zygentoma; family Lepismatidae; genus Lepisma; species Lepisma saccharinum. Next base: position 29,936,792 of record NC_139249.1, on the reverse strand, counting down.
TTTTACTGGCTACATTCCGATCTCACCATTATGTAGAAAATAGTAAATTTCCTGTATTTTCCATCAGGGGATTCCCCACTTTCTTCGCGAGTCCCCTTGCGGAATTTACACTGGGCCTTAGTTGCTGCACCATTGTATTCGTCAGGTATGACTTTTTTGTATTCTTTTCATCTGATATTGATATATTTCTTCCTTCTTGAGTTATTGTGCTTTAAACATGGTGTGCGGCGATTTTCGCATGCCTGTCACTCGAAAACTGGGCTGATTTCAAAATTTTTACATATGGATGGCATTTTTCCTTTTTTTTACTTGTCGAATCACCTCCCAAGCATTGTAACAGGTATTTTGCAACACCCTGTATAACACCATGTAGAAGACGTTAGACACACATATTTTTCTTGTTCTCAGCATTGCCATGGTAACAGCAGCCAGGTTGGAAACTTCCTAAGAAATGTGGTTGCTAACTCTAGAATCACCATCGCCATCTTATTGAAATGAGTCCAGGGTTGCTACACATCTGGAAAACAGAAATGTCTGGGAATTTGGCTTGTCATGGAAAAATCGGGGAATTTTGCAGATCGTCTGGAATTGACATACATTTTGCCATCTTCAAAAGAGATGCAAAATGAACAAGAAGTTCACTTCCACTCCTGGATTTGGTTCTTGTTTATTCCACTCCCAAAAAAGATTCAGTTTAGAAACTTGTTTTTTTGTTTTTATGATTCTCAGTATTCTGCAAAATTATGGTTCCTTCGAATTTCTGTAATAAATTTTCACTTTGATATTCTTTCTAAAATCTAGTATTATAAAAGTAAAACTTGCAGTCCAGATATCTGATTGATAACAAAAGTACATTGACAGTATGATCATAATTGTCGGAAAGCTTGGTAAAGATGAGGTTATCGTCTATTATTTTATAGATCTTAGTCTTGTTGGCATTTCTTATAGAATTCCTATATGCAACAAAAATTTCTCCAGATGCTGTGTACTTATAAATGTAAGCAAAAAAATCAGCATTTTCTGAGACATAAATCAGAGAAAATGAAAAAACTTTTTATGGTTTATGAACTTTTTGTTTTTATATTGTGGAGATCTGTTATGGTTAAATAATGTACCTCTGTTACCTTAACCTCAAGGCTAGATGAATATGTTTGTAGCACCCAATACATTTGATGCAGATTGTAATATTACTCTTCGAATTTTCACATGTTCTTGTGTGTGTAGAATGCAATTTGCTAAAAAAAATGTAAAAGTGAATATTCATAATAATTAACGGATTATATATTAATTGAAAAAACACAAGATTAAAAAGCAAAAATCTCATGATAAACATGTCTGGAAAATTTTTATTTTTATACTGGGAAATCCTGTAAATGTCGGAGAATTTCATAATAAAAAAATTGTAACAACCCTTACTCATTTTCTAATTGATTTTCTTCAATATTCTACTCTAGGCTTCAGGCTTCACAAATAGCCTATCTAGCCTAGAATATACGCTCCTGTTCTGTGCTTCCACAGGCTTGTAAATCCTGGAAAGGTCTGAGGAAATGTGGAGAATTGTAAGAATATTATACATCTTGAATGATGATTATGAATTTTTCAACTACTTGTGAACACCATTTTGCTACAGTTAGCCTCTGTTCTATTATGATACCATGGGTTGTAGGTTCTGGTTCTGAAATCTTTTATATTTTATTAGTTTATCACTCATGCTCATCTTAGCATTTAACATAGACAGAAGCAAATAGAAGCTGTGTTTCATATGAAACAGTTGAATACAATTTTTCTCAGATTTATCATATAAATGAAGTTGTAATCGGTGAATAAATGGGAGAACTATTAGTAGAAATATTTAATAGAGGCATCTGTAGAATGCCAATACGTGTAAATTACACCCTGTAAATTTGTTTTGACCCTTTCTACAAATCTTTGTAACACACTCATGGCGCATTGTTCTTATTAAAGAAAAACTAAATATGCTGACCAAGGCAGTAATTTATTTTATTAAAAGCATAAACTAAAACGTAACGTTTCAACCTTCTAGCAAGGTCTTCATCAGACTCTGTACAAAAGTCTTTTGTACTTGATACAGAGTCTGATGAAGACCTTGCTAGAAGGTTGAAACGTTACGTTTTAGTTTATGCTTTTAATAAAATAAATTACTGCCTTGGTCAGCATATTTAGTTTTTCATAATCATGGAAACAAGGCTTAATGGTGTTATAATTGGTTATTAAAGTAACTGAAATATTATGTGCAACAACTCCATAGTAAACTGTTGTTCTGCATTCAGAACTAGAGGGAAGCCAATACCAATGGTGTCTGTATTTGAAAGTGGTTTAATTTAATCAACAACGCTGGTCAATACTTTTCTGGAGTCTGGTTCACACAGTATCCAAAAAAACTGTGCAGCACTTTAACTGTGCAGTAAATAACCTGGATATTATGCAAAATGCATAATTTTAATTTTTGTAACAAAATGGTGGGGAGAGATGGATGATTAAATGTTAGATTATCTTGCGTGAAATTATGAATATTTGAAAGCAAAACTTGCATAGATTGCTATAATATAGTTTCAATGGAAAACTAGCTTAAAATTTATTTAAATTTTCTAAACTATGAACAATTACAATTTTCAATTGTTGTGTAGGTTCAAAGTGGTATTGGCTCAACTCTATTTAGAACTTTATTTTCAATACTGAAGCATTTATTTACCCCTGGTATTTGACAAATGAATACAGTGGAATCCTGATTTAATGTTTCTGGATTTTGCATTTTTCCTGAATTATACATTCAATCTCGATAGTCCCAGCATAGCAAAACATAAAATTTTCCTTGATTTTTACATTTTTCCCAAATTTTAAGTTTTTTCAGCTTTGTTCTCTGAAAAATGTAAAATCTAGATTCCAGTGTGTTTCCATATTACTTTAGAAAAAGATGTCTGTAGATTTCAATGATGCACTGTTAATGGTCACATTCAGCTTCTGTAGGTCTAGAATGCAGAGAGCAGTTTACCCTGCTTCTTTGCAACTGTAGTTGATGAGTAAATCACTGAATGTTAATATGTTAATTGTATACCAGAGAGTAATTCATTGTGATCTGGGAAAGAATACGTTGCTGAATTAAATGATTGTGGCAAGGGCTAAGGATAAATTGGTTTGCAATTGTTGCTTTAAGATTTTGTATGTATCTAATGGTTATACACTCGACAGCATTATTACTTTCACTTGTTATTACAGCGTATGTGTATCAGGGGACCAAGGTGAAAAAAAAGAACAACTTTAAATACAGGAAAATAACTCCAGGAATGGAAAATCAGTATTCCACTGTACTTCTATTGCTTGTTTGAATTTAATGCACTCATAAATTTTCTTTCTTTCCTTATATTTAGACGTGATTCAGAGAATCCCAGAAAGAGTTTGCCTATTTCTTCCAAAAAAGAAAGGGATCGGATTTTGCTGCACGAAGAACTAGAAAAGGTCTCCAATTTATTGAAGGACACTGAAACGCATACCTCATCTACTACATCATACTCTCTTCATGAAGTAACAGACGAATGTGTTGAGGATAAGCAGGAACCTAATGAATTATCAGGCAGTTCTGTAGACGGAATCCTAAGTTTAAAACAAGAAATTGGAGTTCTTCGTGACAGAATCAAGGACTTAGAAAGTGTGGAACAAACACTGAATAGTGAGTTGGAGAAAGCAAAGTGTAGTACTCAGTCAGATAAAGATGTAATATGTCAGCTGAATGACAAGATTTCTATTTTGCAACAACAGATTGAAGATTTCGAGAAATGTATGAAAGAAAAGCACACTGAGTTGGAAGAGGTTAATTCTTGTTTGAAAGAAAAGAAGGAAAAACTAGAACAACTAGTCATGAAGGAAGAAGAAATGTCTATGCAAAATATTATCCTTAATGAAGAACTTCAGACAAAGCTGAATATCCTCGAAAGCACTAAAGAAACTTTAACGAGTGAATTGGAACAAGTAAAACTCAATGCAATAGCAATGGAAGAGCATGAAGAGCGAATGCTTAGACTGAATGAAGAAATCACCAATCTGAAACAATGTATTGCAGAGTCCCAAAGCTGTGTAGAAGAAAAGGACAAACAATTGGAAGAGAATATAAATCTGGTAACAGAGCTCATTAAGAAGGAAGAAGTAAAGGCAATAGAAAATGAAAGCCTGAAGGAAGAGTTATTCTCTCTTCGGCAGCAGATTGAGTTGCTAGAAAGCAGGGAAGAAACTTTGAAAGTCACGCTAGAAGAGATGAAATGCAATACAATTCTTATTGCAGATCATTCAGACATAACATGCAAATTGAACAATGAAATCGATCTTCTCAAGCAGGCCATTGCAGAATGTGAGAGATGCATCGAAGATAAGAACAGGGAACTGGAAGTTAATAAGGAACAATTAAGTGATCTCATGAGTAAGGAAGAAGCAATGCATTCGGAAGAACACCAGCTGAAGCAAGAATTGGCTGAAACCGAACAGAAAGTCAAACTACTGGAGAATGAACTGGAGAAATTAAAATCTGATACAATTTCTACAACCGAGCATGAGGTGGAGATGAATAGACTGAAAGATGAAATGAGTCTTCTGAAGCAGATTGTAGCTGAATCCAAGAGCAGTATTGAAGGAAAGAGCACAGAAATAGAAGGGATGAAAAAACAACTAAAGGAATGGAAAGCAAAAGAAGAAGTTTTGTCATTGGAGAAAGACAGTCTAATTGAAGAGGTAGAAGACCTAAAGAATGAATTGCTCAATGTAAAGTGCAATACAATTTCAAAAGAAGAACATGATGATATAATGTATAAGCTGAATGATGAGATTGTGCAACTGAGGGAAACCATCGAAGAATATGAGGCATGTATACAAGAAAAGAATATTGAATTAGAAGACACAAAGAATGATCTAACAGAACTCATAAGAGAGGTTGCAGTGAGGTCTCTGGAAGAAGAAGACCTGAGGGAAGAACTTGTGGAGCTTCGGAAGAAGGTTAAACTGCTTGAAAGTGGTGAATACCTGGGTGAAGAGTTGGAGAAAATAAAAGAAAGCGTGGAGCAAGATGTAGTACATAGGCTGACTGAAGAAATTACACAACTGAATGAGAAAGTTGCAGAATTGGATAGATGCGTTGAAGGCAAGAATAGAGAATTGGATGAAAACGAGAAACTGCTAACAGAACTCCTAGAAAATAAATGTTGCAGAGATGAACGTGCAAAACCAGAAGTGGTTGCTGAAAGCTCAGAGACAAGTCTTGAGAACTTGAGGGATGTGCTAGCTTCAGAGTATGCCACTGCAGCACCGAAGAAAAACGTCCCACTTCGGGAGTGTGATTGTGCAGACATACGAGAACTGGAACAGCAGGTTATCATTGCAGAGCCACCCAGTGAATTGGGTAAGTAAATGTTTGTTGTGAATTTGTGTGTGTAGCCATACTGTACTAAATGCTTTTCTACTGATGGCTGAGGTTGGATGCCATTTCTATCTGCCAGTTGTCTTCAAGGGTGTGCGCATGGGAGGACTTGGCAATCAAAGTTGCAAAGGAAGACAGCTGGCAGATAGATATGACATCCAACCTCAGCCATCGGTAGAAAAGCATTTGGAACATGCTGTGTGCAATAAACCAAGGTCATTCGAGCACCATTGTCCCCAATGCTCCTGAGGGGTGCATTTGTAACAGCTTTTTAGAAACCCTCGCATTTACAACTCTGTGTGTGAGAAAAATGTGTTCATAATGTTTGGTAACATGCCATGTCTTTGATTCTCACTTGTCTAGTTGTAGGACTAGCATTTGATATGTTGGGACACACAAAAAGAAACTGTCAGCTAGCATAGTTGTACTGATTGTCAATTTGTTGCTTTCCAGCCATCAGTTCGAAAAACATCCTGTACAAAAATTTATATGATCGGACCAATCAAAATTGTCACTGAATTGCCAATATGAAAGTTACCATTAACCTTAACATTTCATAAAGAAACTAAAAAATTTAATCACCTCCTTAATTAATGTGACTCAGATTTGTGTTGTGCTTGTTTTTCATGGACAAATTTAAAACAGTTTTCACAACAAAACAATTTGGTCCATTACCGTATTTGTGCGTATACAGTGGAACCCCGATTTTACATTTTTCAGGGGCCTGTAAATAAAAAAATGTAAAATACGGGAAAGCATAGGGGAGGGGTGAATCTCAAGTGTCGGTAAGAAACGACTTCACAATCGACTTATATTGTCAAAAATAATTCAACAACGGTAAAGAAGTATGATTATGAATTTGTAAGGGGAAAAAAAGCAAGACCTGCTGTGAAAATCAGTGAGGGATTAACGTGACCCACTTTCGAGGTTAGGGACAGTGGATGACTGCTTCTATCTGCCGCCTATTATGTTCTATTTATGCTTTTGATTGTGTGGGATCTTCATTTACTCTGTAAAGTGGTAATTAGTTGCTAGTTTTATAAGTATCAGATAATTGGAGGGGGGTGATCATTTATAGTTAACGTCGGACATCTTTATATACAGTAATCAAAGTGTCTGGATTCAGTTCACAGTGGAGACATGTAGAATGATTCAGATCCCACTTTAGCTGCATGTGTGTCCAGTTCTGATCAGCTCAACTGCATAAACAACTGAAAACAAGCTTTGTGAAAATTAGCATTTTTTTGACATCATAGTATGGGGAATTGTTATGAGTGACGTGCCCATGATTTTGGCAAGGGTGGTTACGTATATATTTTTTAATAGTCAGCCCTTATTTTGCATCTTTCCCTGCCTTTGTTGACCCATCAAAGATGGGTGACTTTTCTTTTTACTTGTAGTACGCTATGTTCGTAGAATGTACGCATCCAGGAGCGACTGCTTAATTGTAAACCGCAGAGTGAAGAAGCTTTTCGCCTTTATGCGAATTGATTTGTCTCTTCCACACCAGCAAAAAAGAACAAATGCCCCCCCCCCCCCCCGTAAGGAAACTAGAAAAAGCGAAGGTAAAGTTCCCTGTGTACTTTGCACCATGCCGGGATGCATATATAGGGGGGTGTGGGAGATGTGATCAGCACCATGCTCTGGCCACCTTTACCCCCCTATTCTTTGATCTCTGCCAATTTGGAGGTGATGTGATCAGCACCATTCTTGGGCAGCCTTTACCCCCCCCCCCATGGTTTCCCAAAGGTACCTATTTATTTAGGCTAGGTGAGTGAGCTCCAGAGCCCCTTTATGAGGCAGCTTAGATCACCCATCCCGGGAACAAACCCAGGTTTCCAGTGCGGCAGTCAGATGCCCTACTAACTAGGCGACCACAACTTCCCAGCGAATAAGAAAAAGTAAATGTATGCTCTTTTGGCCCAAATAAGCATCTTAATGGTATTTACATGTGCACTAAATTTGACTGCTCCCAGAGAATATTGCCACACCCCTCGTTTATCCACTCATTTTTCCTGTCCGTCGCTGTACATCACCCGAGTCACATAATCTGTATAAAAGAAACAGTTCTCTGCACCATGCAGAATAATACATGTGTCCGAACTTCGCCTCCCCCTTCCCCCCAAACAATTGATTTGACAATAATATTTTTCAGTGAGTAAACTATCTCTCATCTGCCCATAGAAAAAAATAATCACTTTAGATTATGCATTTTCAGCTTCATTCTGATGAACAAATGACATAGCATTCGCAAAAGAACTAAACTAACTAACTCTCTAGCCTTCTTAAACCCGAAGGTTCATGGCTGCAGCAACACAGGCCTTCCATCTGTCCCTATCTTGAGCAAGATCTATATACTCTTTTCCATCCCTACCGATTTCCCTTAGGTCCATCTCGACGTTGTCCCTCCATCTTCGTCTTGGCCTTCCTACTGGTCTCTTACCATCAGGTTTCCCAACAAGAATCCTGTAAACTCCTCTTTCCTCTCCCATTCGTGCCACATGGCCTGCCCACCTAAGTCTTCTTGATTTAATTATTCTAATAATGTCTGGACATGAATACAAATTATGTAGTTCTAAATTATGTAACCTTCTCCACTCACCTGTCTCCTCATCCCTTTTAGGTCCAAAGATTTTCCTAAGGATCCTATTTTCAAATACTCTCAATTTATGTTCCTCTTTCAATGTAAGGGACCAAGTTTCACACCCATATAATACTACAGGCAAAATTACGGTTTTGTATATTTTAACTTTTAGTTTCTTAGATATTAAACGAGAAGACAAAAGTTTATGAAGAGAGAAGTAACATGCATTTCCTGAATTAAGCCTACTTTTTATTTCCTCTTTAATATAATTTTCATTTGTTAATATTACTCCTAAGTATTTGAATTTGGAAACTGGTTCAAACGAGTTGTTATCAATAATTAGATATTGATTATTACCTAACACTTGGTTTCGGCCTGTAAGCATATATTTAGTTTTCTCTTTGTTAACTTCCAAACCTATCTCTTTAGCAGTTTTGAAAAATATTTTAGCATTATTCTTAATTGTATTCACATCATCCCCCAGTAAGTCTACATCATCTGCATATGCTAACAACTGAGTCACACCATTTAATTTTAGTCCTTCTTTAGTTTCGTTTACCTTCCTAACAGCATATTCTAAGGCAAAATTAAAGAGCAATGGAGATAATGCATCTCCTTGTTTTAACCCATCATGAATTGTAAATTTTTCAGACATATTAATACCCACACGAATTTTACTTTCTGTTTCACTGGTGCATATTTTTATCATACTAACAAGCTTCTTAGGTATTCCAAACTCTACTAATATATTATATAATTTATCTCTTTTGACCGAATCATATGCTTTTTTGAAATCAATGAATAGCTGATGGACATTTTGATTATATTCCCACTTTTTTTCAAGTGTCTGTCTGATGTGAAAAATTTGATCTGTAGTTGATCTGTTACGTTTAAATCCACATTGATAATCACCTATAATTTCATTAGCATATGGTGTTAGTCTTGTTAAAAGAATGTTAGATAATATTTTATATGTTGTTGAGAGTAGAGAAATTCCACGGTAATTATTGCAGTTCATTTTATCACCTTTTTTAAACACAGGAACAATTATGGATTCTTTCCACTGTTGAGGGATTTCTTCTTTATTCCATATTAAACAAATTAATTTATGAATTTGACATATTAATGAATTTCCGCCATATTTAATTAACTCAGCTGGTATTAAATCAATGCCAGGTGCTTTGTTATTCTTTAGCCTTTTAATAGCATCTTTAACTTCAGTCAAGTTAGGTTCTGGAACTAAAGGTTCTGCTGTGTGTACTTCGAACTTCGGATCAAAAATAATTTACAGTGAAATATAGACGATCCAATCGTATTTCCTTAGAAATCTAAACGACATCCCATTAAAGTAGTAGTGCAGTTCGTATTCAGTATCGTATAGCGGAGGTTGGCAAACTCTTCTTATTAATGCTGCAGACAAGAAAAATAAATAAATTCACAAACAAGCCTCCTCCTGCTTTTCTTTTTTGTTCCGGTCAACTACGAAGGATTCCGTAAATCTCTGTGAGCAAAGAAGCGAATGGTGATCAAATCCTGTTGTCAATTTTCCACTCTGAGAGGGAGGGCGAACATCTGTTTTGTCCAAATTCTAAGGAAGGCACCATTTAGCGAGAATCGGTTTGGCAACAGTGTGCTTCTTGTCTTATACTGAGGCAGAAGAATCGGCCCATTCTATATTTACCGGGAATGCAAAGAGTTCAGTTTTCCCTTCTTGTTCGTCAAGCAAGGTGCGACAATTGCAAGTTGTACCCTGCTTCCCCCCACCTTCCACTGACCATGCCTCTTCACTCCCTCCTCTCGCACGAAAGCCTAACATTTGGAAGTTGAAGGTTGCGTGTTGAATGAACCGCATGCAAAAGCAAGAAAAAGGATGGAGAAGTTGCATCAACAGAACAGGTTTCTGCCAAATTTTAAGACAGTCATGTCTCTGAAAACTTATAAAGTGGGAAATGAACGTAAGATCAAGGTGAACATCCCATTATTTAACATGGTCTTTTGCCTGGGTCTGACTGGATGAACGTATTAACTGTGAAAACGTATAATGTAGGAATGGAAAATCGGGGTTCCACTATACAGGGTGTCTACCAGTCAAGAATGTCGAGAAAAAGTCAAGAAATTATGCTTTTTGGTCAAGAATTTTTGCTATTTTTTACAGTATATTGAACTTACATTGCTATACCTGTATTGGAATTTGATAAAATTTCGTATTTGGAAATCTTAAAATTGTTCTGAATTGTAATTAGGATTTGTTCACTTTAAGAATAACATTTTTGTGAGCTTGAAGTTTTGTAAAAATATTAAATGAAGTGGCCGCGGTGGCTCAGTCGGTAACGCGTCTGACTACCATGCTCAAGGTCCCGGGTTCGATCCCCGGCCGGTTCAAATCCGGGAACTTTTCTAACGGTGGAAGCGGCCCCGGCGCCTACCCAGCGTCGAATAACATGGGTACCTGGGGGAAACCCTGGGGGGTAAAGGCGGTCAGGGGTGTGATGCTGATCACATCACCCCCACTAACGACCGGATCAAGAAAGTGTGGGGCGTTACCCCCACACCCCCTATACGCCTTCATGGCGTGGTGCTATGCACAGGGGAACACTTACCTTTATTAAATGAAGTAATGTGGCCATTCCCCAACCAGGACGAAGTGTGAAGCATTAATTTTTTAATGCCTTAATAATAAAAGCAAGTCTAAATCTCTTGTTAAAGTACAGCTTCAACCGGCCTTGTGGTAGTTTTCTTATTGAATAAAAAGATCTATTTTCTTAATTTTGCAACTATGCCTAAGTAGGGGGTGTAGGAAAATGGTCAAGAAAGTGTCAAGAATTTTGGATTTATTTTGGTTGACACCCTGGTATAATGCACACCCTGCTTTTTGATTGGGAAAAGCAGCAATTATATCTCGTACATAATGTGCAGTACCATTCAGGTTCAAGAAATGGCTTTCTTAGTTGTAGTTAGTAAAGATGTTACTATGCCGATCAAGAGAGTGACATACATATTGCTATGTCGACCAAGAGGAGAATATCATCTTGTGTATGCAATGAGTCACCATCCCATGCCACCTTCCCCCTCTCCCTCCAGTATTGGTTGAGCGAGAAATAATAGAAAATGACTTCCTAAACACTGCAAATCCATAACTTAATTTTGATCTTGCTTTCTTCCACTACAGAATAAATAAGGTGATTACAGAAGTAAAATCTTTGGGATGCTATACATGATAAAGGGTGAGGGGTGGGGGGGGCAGCTTGCATTGGTGACTCATTGTATACACAAGACTATATTCTCCTCTTGGTCCACATAGCAACAGGTGACTCTTTGAATATGTATGCCATTCACTCTTGATCAGCATAGCAACAGCTTTACAACCTACAACTAAGAAAGAACTTGAATTGTACTCCACATTAACTATATACAAGATATAATTGTCACTTTCTTCATCAAGAACCAGAGTGCTCATTATACACTTGTAAATACTGTATGTATAATAAATACTAGAAAGATGGTAACCCTTGCAACTGTAGTCAGTGGTTTCATCTTTCCAATCTAAATACTGTATAAATTGGAAATAACTGGAAAAATCAAAACTCTTTTTTTTATTTAAGTGTACTAATCTTCACTTCCAAATTTATGTACTACTTTGTTTTCATCTCTAACCTCAACAGTTGAGCATGGTGATTATGTAGAAAGCAAAAAGGAGTCAAGAGAATCTGCTTTTGAAGAGAATGCAAAATTGCAAGCACAAGAAGAACAAGAGATGACAGACCTATTAGAGAAAGTTGCCAATTTCCTTGAAAGTAGTGGAGATGACAGGTCCACGCTGGAGAAAGATGTGTGCAAAGGAAGGTAAGAAGAGTGTTTTTATGTATGCAATTACCCCCCCTGAAAAATCATTTTGGAAAATAGTTATTTAACCTTTAAAACAATTACATCCTACTACGTGTTTGTTCACCTGCAGAAATGGCAAGTAGGGTTGATTTTGTCAGCTTTATTCTTTGGAGGTAGATTAAATTTCTTGACTCACAACGGTCATTGATAAGGTTTAATGTCCTAAGTTAGAACCGCTCTTCTAAGGTAATAGTTTAGTTTACTAACTGGTAATATATACAAATTTGCATACCCCCAAAAATGAAATCACAATAAAATACAAAATGGAAGGGGTGAAATTCAAATGCAGATAGGAAAAAATTGCACAATTTAATTTTTTGATTGGATGATGTATTATAAAGAATTTGACTGCAGGGAAGTAGTATGAACGATTTAAAAGAAAAATAGCAAGTCTAGTGGGGGGATTAAAGAACTGGGAAGGGTGGGTGGGTGGGTGAAGACTGCTTTTAGCTGCTCCATCTTAGATTAAGTGAAGGTTTGCTGCTAAATTAGACATCTCACAGATGTTATGTAGATTTTCAGTGAAAAATGCAGGCTCGACCAGGACTCGAACCTGGGTCTCTGGCAATCCGTGCCATTGCTCTACCACTGAGCTATAGAGCCGGCCTGGCTTCCCCTGCATTTTCGCTGGCACTGTTTTACCTGTGTGAAATCGTCTCTGCAAGTGCTACTGCAACGGGATCTGTTGCCTTTGAAACACTATGGACGTCGACGTTGCCTGGTTCCTCCCAGCATAGAGATGTCAATCCATTAAATTAGGCACACACAGGAGATGTACTATGTAGATTTTCAGCGATTTTCTCCTGTGTGTGCCTAATTTAATGGACTCACAGATGTTCATTTCCTTTTTAATTGGGGATTTGTAGCTACTTTTTAAAGCTTGAGTATGGGTATTAACTTATAGTTAAATGTCATGAGGAGGTCATCTTTATATACATCAAAGTGCCCTGGATTCAATTCACAGTGGAACAGCATGTAGAATGCTTCATATCTTACGTTTTTCTTGTTTTAAGTCACTTTCCTGCCATTTTTGGCTAATCACAACAATGAGGATGATTGATGATTAGATGAAACTGATGAAGGAATGCTCACAAAGAATACTAGGGCCGAAGCCAACATTCGAACCTGGGAGCTTCAGTGACGAGGATTAGTCGACCACTGAGCTGGCTAGAATGGTTAGCATTCCACTTTAAACACAATTAGCCTATCAGCATAAAAAGACTCGAAACACGCCTTGTCAACCTTTTTGCATTTCCAGATGTCAAAATGGGGGATAGTTTTTTATTCCTATGTTAATGGTTTATTGTTAGATTCAGAAGTTGGGGGGGAGGGATTTCATCTGCTTGAACAGTTTCTTTGTAAATGATCTTTTTTTTTTCAACCAGACTCTGCATCCTTTCCTACATTAAGCATTGTGCAATTTATTTTCAGTGTGTGTATGGTTCTAAAGAAAAACAGGGATAAAATTAAGATTGTATAAGTATGAGAGCCATGATTGAGTTGCAGACTTATATCTCAATGGCTCTTTGCGTAGCCAAATTAATTTCTTTCTTGAACTGCTCTTATTCTTTGAGACTTATTCTTGTTAGCTACATTCAAGAGTTAGTTTTGTTTCCCAGATAGCAGCAGAATAGCCTGTTAGTCACGGACACTTATGGGTTGTAAAGATTCCATTGACTCCAAATGGAATAGTTACAACCCAGAAGTGTCAGTGACTGTACATAGAATGAATCATTGCTGTTGGAAGAAGATACAGTGTAGCCTCAATTTTTACATTTTTCGTGGAAGAAAAGGGGCCCCCTTTAACAGTTGATTTTGTACCGAAATCATGGGCAAACCTTTGTTCCATACTGTAAAGAACACAGAAAATTCCCCTCTATGAAATCTCATATGGACATTAATATTAAACATTGACTCTGTGATAAATCATTGCTCAAGGGGTTCCTATATTGTTTGTCGAGTGTAGAGAAATGTTATTGACCAATTAGAAATAATTATTCAGTTCTAACAACCCCCACAATGATTGCAAAATGATGTACATAATCAGTTGAGTGTTGATAGTGGGAAAAAAAAAAAAGATCCAAGGTAGACTTTTGTTTTAGTGAAATACTTATGATTTCTATGCTATTCATAACAGGGTGGTAAAATGTCAGCATATAATATTTATACTATTTTATTAGATTTTTCTTGCATATCACTGGTGGTGGTTAATTCTGATTAATGTCTTTGTATACCAGAAACCACAGCAAGTAGTTACGAAAGTATTTATATATGATCCCCCTTATTTAGCTCTGCAGGGGGATCCAAAACCAGTATCTTCACCTCTGTATAATGTTTGATGGTATTAACTTTTATCAACCTGCAATCAATATGTTCCATATTCAATTTTCAGTAGTGGTAAATATGATTTCAAAGAAATCTATTACCGATTGGTGTTGTATTTGCACTAAAAATTTTTTATTCTTTGAGTCTGGAAAATTATATTAATGAAGGATTATATTTAATGTTGCTTGAATTTTTTAGTTTGTTTGAATATACCACTATCTTCATTTTTGATAATACTTAGTCATCCCTTGTGGGGGAGGGGGTGAAGTCCCTGCAGCACTCCTGTTAAATCTGCCAATGTGTGTGTGTAGATGGCTGCATATATGTATGTAAATATCAACTTTGATGGAAATGAGTAACACTTACTTGACAAAACAGAACTGTAGACTGGCTGCATTACCACCTAAGATCAAAAGATGCGCATTAGATCCAAATAAGAGGATTTGTTCACTTACTAGAATTATTCTACTTGTTTCAGTCTAATTTTTAGCACATTTTTTGGGCTAGAGTTTAACTTTCTCTACTAGTTCTATATTTGTGGTGACAGAAAGAAGAACCAGAAGGAATGAAGCAAGTAACTAGACAAAATGAAATGATTGATGTTTTATGACTTAACTGCATTTTCATATCAGATCAAAAGATGATGGGCACAGCATTCTATTTTAGTGACAATACTTCATCTGCTTGTAGCCAATACATTCCTGTTATAAATATTCCATTGAAGTTAATCCATTTCACAACGTGAGTGTTTGTTATTAATGTGATACATGAAGATTTTGATCATACTGATAACAGTAATCCATCCTCCCTGATGGTGCAGTGGTAGCATTGTAGCCTTGTAATCAAGGTGTCCTGGGTTTGATACCTAGTGGAGGCACATGGCACAGTGGTTCGGATCCCACTTTAAACTCTAGGTCTAGTCCCGATTAGCCTTAATGTGCATAAAGTGGACTTGAAACACCAACTCAAACCAAACAGTTTCAACCAAATTATCAGTTGCATGGGTTTTACGTATTGACAAAGTATTCTCTGAAATATTTAGAAAAATGGATATGCAATAACTTCCATTGCCTTGTTCAGTGAATTTTTAAATTAAAAATTCAAATCTTTGAACTAGATGCATTTGATTTTATGCATGACATTTTTTTCTCTTTTCATAACCCATTTTGGTTACTTGCTTAGATTTTTTCTAGATTCTCAATTGTATAATGATGGTATTAATTAATTCAGTAAATGACAAATGCACATTCCTAATTTTATTTTTATCCATTTATCTGTTTCTAGGTGTGATGTTGACCAGTCTCAAGTTAGTTGGCCTGTCTTGGAACAGACTAAGAAAATTGTTGATGTGCATAGTGAAGTGGAGATTTCTGCCAATAATTCACAGATATATGTTGATACGGCAAACGAGAGTGTGTCATTTAAACCAGAGTTAAGTGAATTTGCGGATGATCCTGCAGAGGATCGGATCATTTGTTTGGAAGCAAGGAGTGATGAAAGTATTTATGAATCTGTGACATCAGAGGATGACTTGAATGTACCTGGAGAAGAACAAACATCAGAGAATGAGAGCAGGCATCATCATGAAGAAAACCAAGGAGATGACAGTGAGGAATTGCTGGCAGAATCCGTAAGAAGAGAAAAGGAAACAAGTTTAGAGAAAGAAGACTGGCAAGAGATTGAAACCCTTCTTGAGAAAATCAAACTGCTAGAGAACTCTGAGGAGACAATGAAAAAGGAGTTGAAGGAACTTAGATGCGTTGCTACCTCAACGGCTGAGAATGAAGATTTAATACATCAGTTGCATAATGACATCAGTTTTCTGAAGCAGAAAATTGCAGATTCTGAAAGATGCATACAGGAAATGAATACTGAAAATACTGAATTGAAAGAAAAAGTGAAAGAGCTAACAAAAACCGTAAGGAAGGAAGAAGAATTCTCAAGTAAGGTAGAAGTAATGTCTTCAGAAGAAAACCTGAAGGGAGAAGAAGTAGTAGCACTTCAAGAGAAGATCACATTGCTTGAATGCACGGAAGCAACTTTGAAGGACAGATTAAAAGAATTGCAAAGCAATACAATCCCTATTGCAAAACATTCTGATGAAATCAATCTTCTCAAGCAGACCATTGCAAAATATGAGACATGTATTGAAGAGAAGAACAGGGAACTGGAAGATAATAAGCAACAATTAGCTGATTTTGTGAGAAAGGAAGAAGTAATGTCTTCAGAACAAAACCTGAAGGGAGAAATAGTAGCTCTTCAAGATAAGATCACATTGCTTGAATGCACGGAAGCAACTTTGAAGGACAGATTAGATGAATTGCAAAGCAATACAATCCCTATTGCAAAATATTCTGATGCAATACATAAGTTGAATGATGAAATCAATCTTCTCAAGCAGACCATTGCAAAATATGAGACATGCATTGAAGAGAAGAACAGGGAACTGGAAGATAATAAGCAACAATTAGCTGATCTTTTGAGAAAGGAAGAAGTAATAGCTCTTCAAGATAAGATCACATTGCTTGAATGCACAGAAGCCACTTTGAAGGACAGATTAGAAGAACTGCAAAGCAATACAATCCCTATCGCAAAACATTCTGATGCAATACATAAGTTGAATGATGAAATCAATCTTCTCAAGCAGACCATTGCAAAACATGAGACATGCATTGAAGAGAAGAACAGGGAACTGGAAGATAATAAGCAACAATTAGCTGATCTTGTGGGAAAAGGAGAAGTAGTAGCTCTTCAAGATAAGATCACATTGCTTGAATGCACAGAAGCAACTTTGAAGGACAGATTAGAAGAATTGCAGAGCAATACAATCCCTATTGCAAAATATTCTGATGCAATACATAAGTTGAATGATGAAATCAATCTTCTCAAGCAGACCATTGCAAAATATGAGACATGTATTGAAGAGAAGAACAGGGAACTGGAAGATAATAAGCAACAATTAGCTGATCTCTTGAGAAAGGAAGAAGTAATAGCTCTTCAAGATAAGATCACATTGCTTGAATGCACAGAAGCCACTTTGAAGGACAGATTAGAAGAACTGCAAAGCAATACAATCCCTATCGCAAAACATTCTGATGCAATACATAAGTTGAATGATGAAATCAATCTTCTCAAGCAGACCATTGCAAAACATGAGACATGCATTGAAGAGAAGAACAGCGAACTGGAAGATAATAAGCAACAATTAGCTGATCTTGTGGGAAAAGGAGAAGTAGTAGCTCTTCAAGATAAGATCACATTGCTTGAATGCACAGAAGCAACTTTGAAGGACAGATTAGAAGAATTGCAGAGCAATACAATCCCTATTGCAAAATATTCTGATGCAATACATAAGTTGAATGATGAAATCAATCTTCTCAAGCAGACCATTGCAAAATATGAGACATGTATTGAAGAGAAGAACAGGGAACTGGAAGATAATAAGCAACAATTAGCTGATCTCGTGAGAAAGGAAGAAGTAGTAGCTCTTCAAGATAAGATCACATTGCTTGAATGCACAGAAGCCACTTTGAAGGACAGATTAGAAGAACTGCAAAGCAATACAATCCCTATCGCAAAACATTCTGATGCAATACATAAGTTGAATGATGAAATCAATCTTCTCAAGCAGACCATTGTAAAATATGAGACATGTATTGAAGAGAAGAACAGGGAACTGGAAGATAATAAGCAACAATTAGCTGATCTCGTGAGAAAGGAAGAAGTAGTAGCTCTTCAAGATAAGATCACATCGCTTGAATGCACAGAAGCCACTTTGAAGGACAGATTAGAAGAACTGCAAAGCAATACAATCCCTATCGCAAAACATTCTGATGCAATACATAAGTTGAATGATGAAATCAATCTTCTCAAGCAGACCATTGCAACATGTGAGACTTGCATTGAAGACAAGAACAGGGAACTGGAAGATAATAAGCAACAATTAGCTGATCTCGTGAGAATGGGAGAATCAATGTATTCGAAAGAACAACACCTTAAGCAAGAATTGGCTGAAACCGAACAGAAAGTCGAACTAATGAAGAACGAATTGGAGAAATTAAAATCTGATACAATTTTGATATCTGAATATGAAGTGGAGATGAATAGACTGAAAGATGGAGTGAACCTTCTAAAGCAGAACATTGCTGAATGTGAGACCCCCATTGAAGAAAAGAACAACATATTAGAGAAAGATAAGCAGCTCGTAATAGGCAATGTAAGAGAAGATGGAGTAACTGCAGCTGACAGGGCACTAAATGAATCCGGTAAGAAATTTATTATGTAGTTTTTCTTGTATGTACGTATTGCTTGCATTCTAGAATTATTTCTTTTGTAGTCTACGGTTATTACAAGCATAAAACCAGTTTTTCGTTGTGACGTTTCAGGAGAATACACACTCCCTTCATCAGACATTTATTTTTAGTTTGACTCAAACTAAAGTTTTTTTTATTTTTTAGTATTTGTGTATTTGCATCTTGGTAGCTGGTAAAATTATTACAGGTTTTTACAGGCTTGAAGCTGTCCTATGTAACTGGTCAGCATCTGTGATTAAATGTAAACTGATACTTCATAATACATATCCACTGTATTTATTTATTGGGAAAATTTGAGATACAGGACAATTAACAATTTTATGCTGAAATTGTTCACAATGAAAAGAGAAAAAATTAAAGTAACAAAAACACACAAATTAAGATTAACAAAAATAGGTAAAGATGGCACTATTTGGAATATTATTTAGCAGCATTTGTTCTGATTGAAGACTGAAAGGCATATTTTGATGGGAGGTCATTATATTGGGTGGGGAGACTTTTTGTATTTACAGTCTAGGCTTTTCTGTGTAAACAGGTTTGTGATAAGTGTTGTGCACATAGGCATTTGAAAGTGGAATTCCTGAAGGAATGTTTTGCAGCAGATTTTGCCATTGACAATTTTGTTTGGTTATTTGAAAACATTCAGCAAACTGCATAGATAGGGAGTGTTCAAGTTTAGAAAGGACAAGAAATGCATAATAAGGGTAACAACCTATAGCTTGGAAAAGGGGAAGGGTGGAATTGATTCTTGCATCTATATTGACAGTATTATTTTCTACTAAATTTTACTTCATGGACACAAATCAGATTGGGAGACTACATGTAGACATGTTGAAAAATTATATGTTGTTGACAAACCAATGATGATGGACTTGTGGATCTTGCAGTGTTGCAAATTGTGTCTTTGTACCTTTCATAGTTTCAGAGATGTTGACAAGTTTGTTTTAAATCCACTTTATGCATGGTAAGAACAATCGGGACTGGACTTATAGTTTAAAGTGGGATCTGAACCACTATGCTTCTTCACCAGGTATCATACTGGGACCCCTTGATTACAAGGTGATGTTACCTCTATGCCATTGGGAGGCCTGAGATGTTGATGAGTATGCATACATTTGTAAACTAAGTGGATTAGTGTAGCATTCAGTAATTTGTATTGTAATGAGCTAGCAATTAGTTATCTACTTTTCTAGACTGTTTTTTCTTGGTGTGTGCTTGTGGGAGATCTTCAGTTCGTTCAAATGGACTGCAGACACCAAACAATTGAAAATTGGTTTCTATATAACTAATAAATACAGTCGAACCTAGATTTTAAGTTTTTCAGGTGTGGAAAAAAATATACTATAGGAAAATGTAAAATTTGGGAATGCAAAAACCAGTTGTCATTGTAACTGTTAGATGTTACTCAAATACATTGGTGTTATTTTCTCTGCTACAGAACGAACCAAAATTTTTAGTTTTCTTTTAGAAAGCATACACTTAACCCTCTGGCGGTCGTGCCTTTTTTCCTAAACATGATTCGAGTTTGTGTGGCAGGGTGGCTACTCGGAGAATTCCTTGAATTTTGGGAATTATGCGTGGATTTGTCTCCGTAGACTTGAAAAATTGCAACATTTATTAAATCAAATCAAGTTTTTCACAGTCTAGCTTTCATTTATTGAGGAAGGAAAAGAAAGCTGTGTGAAAATGACACAATTCTCTCAATCCGTTTACTTTGTTAGTGTATTTTGCACTTTGCAGAACAATCTATCTGCCAGACGGAAGATTATTGCAAGATTAGATATCTTGAAATTGATTAGTTAAATTCGAATTTGAAATTCTTATACAGCTAACAATTTTTCGTAGATTAGTATATCCCGTAACATTTGTGACTTGAGCTTCTAGATATATTTAGTCTGAGTAAGTGAAATGGTAAATGTAGACTGCACTTTAAATATTTTAATTATATATACAGTTTAATTGAATTATAATTTTTGGATATATTGGAATCTCGCATACCTTTTATATTGTTACTGCATATGTTTGTGTAATTATGTGTGCGGGTAATATGTAAGGTTGAAAGCATCTGCTTGTATCCTTGAATCTTTGGAAAGTTCGCCTTAAAAACTGGGAATTATACTTGAATTTCATCTTGGCCCTATAGTGGCCACCCTGTGTGGTGAAGTGGTATTGTGGACCAGGATGTTTTGGATGTTAGGGGGATGTTTGGGGCTCGTCAGGAAAGATGTTTCTGATGTTTAGTCAGATTTGAGACTTTTCTTCTGTTCATATCTGTATATTGGTTCACATCATCTACAGTATTCTTATTCTTTTATTTGAAGGTCTTGAAGAAAACTTCAAACTGAAAGACCTGATTGCACAGAAGGAGGATGAAATCCAAGAATTGAAATGCAAAGTAGCAGAGTTGCTTGTAAAATGTGGAGGCAACAGTGACCTGAATAACAAACCAGATGGTACTTTGCAAGATGTTAATTTGACAATGAGGTAAGAAGTTTTTTTTAAATTTTATTTTGAAAGCATACCTGGGCTTTTAGTGGAAGTTTGAGGAACAAAATTTTACCAAAAAAAAAAAAGTATTTGCCATGCCCCTGTGGCCACCACAATAGATCAAAGTGAACGAAAAAAATTCATGTAGCAGTGGTACATTCCTACATCCAAACAAAGTTTCATTGAAAATATATTGATACTACTTGGGCGAGAAATAATATAATACAAGAAAAGCAGTATTGCCAGCTTATGGAAAATCCACAGTTGCTTCTAGCTTCTACCATATGGACCAAATTTGCAGAAAAGAACAAGAGACCACTCTTTGAGGACATGTAATGAGCATCCCCAAAATTTACAACGGGAAAAAACCCCTGAAAATTGCAATATTTTTAATTTTAAAGAACTTTTTAAAAATTGGACATTTCCCTCTGGACCCCCAATTGTCACACTTTGTGAACACATTCTTTTGTTGTAAGCCCAAACATTTAAACTGGTACCAATGCCCACATTTTTCACAAGCTACCAATCTTTCCTTATCGGGATTTGCAGCACTTCACCATATTGGTGGCATCATTTCTGTTTTGTGACTAATCACGTTCTCCACCACAATTGATAGATCTAGTTTTAAGACTTTTTTTCGGTTTCAGATTATAAGATCCCTGACAATTTCTTGGTAATATTATACAGTTCTTTTAGATTCTCTTTTTTCTGCTTCTTCAGCTATCTCTGCTCGATTATCTACCCAGATTCTTTTACCTCTCCTAACAATTTTTTACACACTTATCTATTTCTCCATGTGCTATTGCTAGGGGCATGCATATTTCGTTTTTGACAAAAAAAACAAAATTTGAAAAAACACATTGTAGTGTTAATTTTTCATGTTTTTGAAAGGTGCGAGATGCATTTTGTGACCATGTTTTGTCACGAAATAATGCGAAATGAACTGCAAAAAGCGAAATTAACTCTTAAACACGAAATTCAGGGTTTATTCACCGCCGCGACACCCTCTGAGGTCGGAATTATCCTGAGAGTTATGCAATTCCCGGAAAATTTGTTAATTCTGCTGTTAATATTGGAGAAGCAAAAGTGGACTCCTTTACACAGAAATAAACGTAATACTCTGATAACTACATAAATGTGCTATTAGAAGTGAAATGTTAATTCTGTGGAATAAGTGTAGTTTTTAAATCAAATTTAGGATTATATTCACAATTTTAAAACCAAAATGTATTTTTATATACCACTTTTCATCCAATTTTTCACCGCTATAACACCGATATTTGATTTTATTTACCGCTTTTGAACCCGAAATTCACTCCATTTTTGTACCGAAATTTTGTTTTTTTATTTACCAAAAATATGTGCCTCTAGCTATTGCCTTCTGCTAATGTATTCTGCTTTCATTTAATTAATTTGTAGATTACATGGTCATCCCAGCTTGCTTCGAACCACTAAATTAGCACTGAACACAATGTTTAATTTTCCGATTGATGAATTCTAATTAATCTAAAAAATATTTTCCTTCATTAGTAGGTTAAATAAATGTATTTATGTGGTGTATATTTATTTTTTAAGCCTAAAATGCATTTGTAACTTGAAATTCATGAGCGTGAAAACTTTTCAATGTACTCTTCGGTATAAAATTACTGCACAATTAGGGCTCATTGTGGCTTAAAAAAAATCTTGAGTAACTATGACAATTATTTAATGCAAATGCAGTAATGCAACTTCTAATTCTTATTTTGTGCATTTACTTCTGAATAATCTTATATTGCCATTGATTAACACAAAATAAATTTATTTGGTATTATGCAAATATGCAAACAGATCACGCTAACAAAATAGATACAGTATAAACTAGCCTTCACAGACTCCTTAATCCAGCTTTGTGTAGTGTTAGTCGTGCTAGCCGGAGCAAGAGATAAGCGAGGTATATCGGTGAGGCTCGGAGGACGTACTGCCCCAGGCACTGGCATAGTGCAGCTTTGTTTGCCTAGGTGGCAGCACCTTACACAACATCCCCCTTCTTTATTGAAGCTATGTTTGTTTACATATGCCACATAAATCTTACATGTTATTACAAAACATTTTAAACAAAGTTTCTGTCTCTTAACTCAAATTGACGAACAGTAATGTTTTAACCAAAACATAAAAATTACACATTTAACAACTTTATCCATAACCACCATACCTATTAACAAAAATACAAATAATATCTTAACCTACGTAATCCTTCATCCATCCTGGAGGGTTTCTTTCCCTTCGAGGATGCATATACACCAAACTTTCAGCTTCTTTTAACTTATTATCTTTATTATTATCTCGTCCTGGTGTAGTTGGAGTTACTCTGGGCGGAGCCCTTTCAGGAAATGTAATATCATCCCTGTTCATTACCTGAGGAGCAGGGATGAGGAGCCATCTGTTTCGACGATAAGTACCTGTATTCGTTTGTATTAAGTATGATCTAGGATATTTCAATCTAGTTTTAACTGTACCATATTGTTTTAAATCCTTGACCCAGATCCTCTCACCTACCTTTAGGTCTCTTAAATGTCTAACTCTGTGCCTTTTGTTGTAATTGTCAGCTTGTTTGTTTTTTAAATTCTTATTCTTGTACAAAATTTGGCTACGATTCAACACTTTAGGTAGTAATTTTACAGGTAACATCGGTAAATCTGATCTTAATTTCCTGTTCAGAAATAATTCTGCAGGAGAATAACCATTCGCTAATGGAGTATTTCTATAGGCAAGCAAACCTTTATATATGTCATCATTCTTCATTAACAAATGTTTAGCAATTTTAACAGTAGCTTCTACCTGTCCTTGAGACTGACTATGATATGGCGAACCTGTCTGATGAATAAAGTTATACTCCTTAGCAAAACAGCGAAATTTGTACTGAAACTGCGGTCCATTATCAGATCTAATTACATTACAAACACCATATCTAGCAAACATTTGCTTCATTTTTGTGATTATCACATCTTCAGTCATTTGTTTCAACGGAAATATCTCAAAAAACTTTGAGTAGTAATCTGTGGCAATAAGGTACCATACACCTTTACATTTAAACAAATCTATTCCCACCTGTTGCCACGGTCCATCAGGTAAACTTTCCATTAAAAATGGTTCTTTACAGTTACCTCTCATTTCAATACATTGAGAGCAGTTTTTCACTAAAGCATCAAGTTGTGAACTAAGTCCTATCCACCATACTGACATCTGTGCTCGACGTCTACATTTCGTTATACCTGATGACCTTGGTGTATGAATTTTAAAACCTCCTTTTGTAGCAAACCTGGTATTACAATACGAGAACCTTTTAACAATATATCATGTATTATTGAGAAATCTAATTTATATTGATAGTAAGGTAACAGTTCAACTGCAATTTTACTTTTCTCAGGCCAACCATTCAAAGTATAGTACTTAAGTTTCTTGCATATGTTATCATTTACTTGACACTGTTTAATTTTGTCCAAGTAATAATCTTTCACAGGACAGTGTGGAATAACAAAATTTACAAAAGCATGAACTTCTTCACCTAATTCCTCTCTCTCCCAGCCATCAATAGGATTTCTGGACAGAAAATCTGCTAATATAAGTTCACGGCCTGGTACATAATTAACTGTATAGTCATACCTCATTAACCTTATTCTAAATCTTTGCAATCTTGGAGTTAACTCATCAATGTTCTTAGAACCCAAAATCTGAATTAATGGTTTATGATCAGTTTCCAAATTCACTTTTAGACCAGAAACATATTCTGAAAATTTTTCCATAGCCCACGTTAAAGCTAAAGCTTCCTTTTCAATCTGTGCATACCTTTGTTCTGTAGGTGTTAATTTTCTAGAAACATACGCAACGATTTCTCTTTTTGCACCTTTCATTTGAAATAACACAGCACCTATGCCATATGAAGATGAATCTGCACTAACAATGCACTGTTTACTAGGATCAAAATATGCTAAGGTTGGGGTTGTAGTTAGAGCTTGCTGTAGCATTTTGTAACTACATTCTTGTTCCGCACCCCAATTAAATTCTACACCATCTTTAAGCAAACCAGTTAAAGGTGCTAAAATATCTGATTTATTTGGAATAAATTTTCCTGCATAGTTAACCATACCCAAGTATGTTTGAAGCTCTGATTTACAAGTAGGTCTTTCCATGTTTACAATAGATTTTACCCTCTCCGGGTCTATCGAAATACCTTTCTCAGACAGGATATGACCCAAATACTTAACTTTAGTTACACCAAAGATACTTTTGCTTTTGTTAATAGTAATACCTTCTGCTTTCAGTTTATTTAAGACTCTTTTAAGAGCTTCATCATGTTCTTCTATAGTACTCCCAAAGCACAATATGTCATCTACATGAAAAATTACATTTTTTTCACCTTGCAATAACATGGAAATTTGTGTTGTGAAACACTCCGGAGCACAAGAAATCCCAAATGGCATACGCAAAAATTTAAATCTTCCAAATGGACAAATGAAGGTAGTTAACAGTTGACTGTTTTCATCTAATTTTACTTGATAAAACGAGGTATTTAGATCAATTTTACTGAAATACCTTGCTCCCTTTAGTTGTGCAAGAGTCGATTCTACTTTTGGCATAGGGAAATGTGGCCTTAACACCCACTCATTTAACTTTGTATAATCACAACATAGCCTAACCTCATTACCTTTAGGCACACACACAATAGGACTAACCCAGTCTGTTACTTCTTCTACCGGTTCAATTATTTTCAGATTTTTCAAATGGTTAATCTCTACTTCTAGTTTTTTCAACATTGGTATGGGTACTACTCTTGGTACAACCTGTACATATGGTTTTGCATTAGGTTTCATAGTAATAGAAACTGTTTTCTTAAATAACACTTTATCAGGTACACATACACAATCAGCACCTGTATCGATCAAAAAATTAACATTATCGCCAAGTTCCTTAATGAAAATTGAACGATACCAACTGAATTCTGAATTAAAAGTAG
This sequence comes from Lepisma saccharinum, assembly GCF_977018435.1. NCBI lineage: Eukaryota > Metazoa > Arthropoda > Insecta > Zygentoma > Lepismatidae > Lepisma > Lepisma saccharinum. Next base: position 29,910,783 of record NC_139249.1, on the reverse strand, counting down.
ATCCTTTAATATTTCCTACAAAATTATCTTCCACCCTCGATTTTTCGTTAGTGTTTTGTTCATTCACATTACCAAATTCAAAATGATTGATTGTTTTCGTGTTTCTCTTCCTACAAACTCGAAAAAAATGTCCTACTTTTTTACAGTACCTGCACGCCACTGTTCTAGCTGGGCAATCCTTTAATTTCGGGTGAAATGGTCCTCCACAGAAGGGACAATACTTCGGTTTCTCTAAGTTTGTGTTGTACTTACTCCGAGCTGGTGGTCGAGAATTACCTCCCCTGTACGTTGCACTTCCGGTCCCGGTTCTACTAGCGTAGTCCTTCCCGGTCGTCTGTTCGCGTCGTCTGGTCACTTGTTGTACCTGTCCTTGGTCGGCAATTTCATGTGAATTCTTCTGTTGTTGTTCGTACTGCTTAACCCAATTAACTGCCTCGGCAAGCGTCAATTCTCGCTGCAACTGTAGTTTGTCGGACACGCGTTTATCCGCTACACCGACGACGATCCTGTCTCGAATCATGTCGTCCTTGAGATTACCAAACTCGCAATGTTCAGCCAGTCTATGTACTGTTGTGTACACGTGATAAACACGTCAGCTGGTTCCCCCACATTTTGCACTCTGGTATTAAACTTATATCGTTCAAAACTTATGTTACGATGTGGCAGAAACACAGAATCGAACTTGTTCATCAAGTCGCTCACTGAACGTGGTTCCGGGAAACGCAACAAATATTCCTCACTTTGTGAACCCATTACGTATAGAAGTAGGTTGATTTTTTCGTCCTCAGTTTTGTTAACCAAGCCCGAAACACTTAGATAACGTTCGAACCTTTTTCTCCATAATGGCCACAGTTCTGGTCGAACAAAGTCAAATTGTTCAGGAGGATTCACATTCACTAGCGAATGCAAAACGTTGCCGGTTACCGACGAATCACTATTGTTAGGCATGTTTAAGACTCACGTACCTTGATTTCTGTTCTCAAAAAAGTCTAGTAGAGCCACGATATCTGGATCCCATGTTAGCTATTCAATTCTTCCGTTCGACCGAATGTGAATCCCACCGCTGCCACCATGTAGTGTTAGTCGTGCTAGCCGGAGCAAGAGATAAGCGAGGTATATCGGTGAGGCTCGGAGGATGTACTGCCCCAGGCACTGGCATAGTGCAGCTTTGTTTGCCTAGGTGGCAGCACCTTACACAACACTTTGTATGTAAGGATTTTCTAGCTTCTCCAACGGAATATTTGTCTTCATCAAGATTTTGACAGCTTTTATTATTAATGAGACAGATTAATTGATACTCTCTCAGTATCAGCCTATACAGGCATATCAGTGTATGCCTATAATTACCAATAATTTTACTTATTCGATATATCCATCAATATCTTGTGCCATTTTGTTATTATTTTATGGATATGAACATATAATCTTCATTCCATACATTTTATTTTAAAGTAAATGTCTAAATATGCAGGTTTTTTAACTTCAAAAACTTTGTTCATCTGCTAACGTACACTTACCATGAAGGTCAATGATCTATTTGAAATGCTATATCAGATTGGTAGAATTTGTTACCAGTATCGATAAATTTTATATTGGTACTTGATCTGTATCAGCCAAAATTTCATATCGATCCATATCAAGTTTTCTTGTCATTTTCTTTTTATTTCTTCTTGTGCCTATCACTAAAAATATGTTTTTGCACAGAATCTCAGTTTCCACGTAACTCTGAAATTGCACATAAGAATTTTCAGATCAATGGAAAAAAGGCCATCTTTCTTGAATTAAAAAGGTCTCACATATTGAAACTGCAGGTTTAGGTTGTATTCCCAGAGCACCACACATTGCTCAAGGGAATGTGCTAGTCACCACAGCACCCCTTGTTAAAATTTTCACTTCATTTGTATCTGAATGTTAATAAAACATGAATTCATACTATTGCAACAGTGAATGTTGGATTTTTGCTGTATTTTCATTTTTTGAAGCACACGATGTGCTGAAAGTCATGGGAAAAAACACAATTTGAATTTTATGCCAAATTCATGTTATTTCAAATGCATGAAAAGCATATTTAAAATATGTCACTGCACTTATATGAACACTTTTTTGCATCAATTAACATTTTTTGGTGTTTTTGCATTTGCAAAAAAAAAATCATGGTCCCTAGCTAAGGCTTTCAAAATAGAGTAAAATAAAACATGGGGCAATATGTGATTTCAATTTGCCAAAACTAATTCAAAAATATGCACAAGATAATTAAGATTACAGTAGCTGTGAAAGTGGGGGTGCAACATTTTGTGGAACACACGAGATATCCAGAGTTTGAAAAAGTTTTGACTAGTATTTGTGATTAAGTTTAAATAGTTTATATCCAGTACCGATATCTACTTAGCTATTCTCTTGCCACAACACCTGATTGTACTTATGTTTGCTCCTTGCTAATATAAATGAGAATGTGACAGATCATATGTATTAACATGAGTAAATTTTTATTGTAACTGGTATTGTAATATTCTTTAAATTTTTACTTTCAGTTCTGAAAATCCCTGTGGCATGGAAATAGTCTCATCAGAACTGGAACAAGCTGAAGAGAGAGCATGCTGGGAATCTAGACATGTGAAATTGGCTTGCGATGTGAAGGTGAAGAAGAACATTAGCAATATGTCATCAAGCCCTTGCAGGATCATAAGAGAGGAAGTGGAGTCCTTCAAAAAACTCATAATTCAAGAGATAAAATGTTTGCAACCATCTGCGGATGAAGTGTCCCTCCAGGACTGCTCTCTACTGAGGCTGAAGGATATGTTACTGACTTGCATCATGGAGAAAGAGACAGAGATGTTCCATAACTTGCAAGAGAAATTTGACGACGACAAGAGGCAGTTTGAAGATGAGCTGAAACAGAAGGAAGAAAAAGAAAGAACAAATCAAAATTGGATACTGGATCTAGAGACTGAAGTTGAGAAGCTTCAGAAAGAAATCACTATGCGTGAATTGAAAATAGCGACTCAAAATGAGGAAAATATAAGCCTTGCAGATGAAGTAATGAAAGTGAAGACTGAGATAGAAACGCTTCAAGATAAATGTTTGGCACACACTGCCAAGGAAGGCAAGTCCAATCAGTTGATTCACCAGTTACAATCAGAAGTAAGTAAACTGAGTGCTGATATTGGGAATAAGGCAAAACTAGAGGAGGAACTGAGATTGCTTTTGATCTCTGAAAAAGAAAATTGTACCCAGCTGAGAAGTGAATTAAAGCTTGCATCTGAGGATAACAGGGAGATGGCATGTTACAGAGAGAAACTTGAGGATGCATTATCTCAACAGCAGAAATCGGATCGAGATCTCAAGCAGAAAGTAAACGAGTTGTGTGATGAAATTGCCCAACTAAAAGAAGAGATTTCAACTTTGAAGCAAAGTATAGCTAGACTGAATTTGGAGAAAGAGAAAGAAGTAACTAGTCTTCTGCAAGAGCGCTCTTTACTTGAGGAACAACTTGAAGAGTGCAAAATGCAGTTGAAGTCACTTTCAGTTATGAATGATGACAACGTGGATGTTGGATTCAGTTTGCAAACGGCAAGAGATGTGATTGAAGAACGGTTTTCCAAGTTGAAAAACAGAGAAGGAATCTTGGAAGAAGAGTTGTCTAAGGTTAAGATAGCAAAGGCTGAAGTGGAAGAGAAATTACGGGAAACTGAAAGGAAATTGGATACGGTGCAAGTGGAGCTGAGTAACATGAAGCAAGACTTTGCTACCAAGTTGTCAGAAGAAAGGGCCATAGTAGAGAAGAAGTTAAACAGTGTTAGGGAGGAAATGGAAGCAGAACTGACAAAAGTCTCAAAAGTTGAAGAAGCAAGACAAAAGGATCTGCAGCTGGCAGAGCTGAAAAATAAATTAGCTGAAAAATGCAGTGAAAATGAAGCTATTCTCTTGAAGATGGAGTCCATTGGAATTGATATTGCTGTGGCAAGAAGCAGAATATCTCATCTTGAGATGGAGAAGGAGGCTTTGATTAAAGTTAAAGACAATTTAGCAAAGAAGTGCTTGAATATGGAAAGCCAATCAGTACGATTAGCATCAAATTCAAATGAATGCCAAGGAAATGAATACGAAAAGCTGATGACAGAAAATAAGTACTTCTCTGATAAGGTAGTTGGTCTAGAATTGGAGCGAATGAAATTCTTAAGACGAATAGAAACACTAGAGGCAGAGATTTCTAGGATACAGAATGATTCCATGATGGCAGATAAAGTAGAAGACATGGAAGATGTATGGAGGAAGAGATTTCAGCAGGAGAATCTAGATTTGAGAAGAGCAAACAAGAAGTTGCAAAGTGAAATAAAGAAACTAGAAAATGAGGTTATGTTAAAGGAAAGGGAATCTCATCAGATGCTGCCTCAGAATGTTTCAAAGGCTCAAACTCCAGCTACCAAAGACAGTGAAATTCCAACTTTGAAAAAAGAAATACAAGAATTGAAAGAGAAATGCTCAGAGTTGAGACATAGATATGACAGTGCACTTCAGCACATTGATCATTTGGGGAAACAGAATGAAGCTAGTGAAAACAAGTGCAAAGCCTATGAAGTTGAACTCAAGTTATTAAGATCCATAGTTGACAATGCCAAATCCAAAACTTTGTCTGGCGTTCAAGAGGAGAGAGTGATGATCTCATTACAAGAGGAAATCAAAACCCTGAATCAGAAACTAGTGCAATCTGATAAAGAAATAGAAGAAGCTGTCCAACACATAAGAAAACTGGAAGAAAGGTACGAAAAGAAGTGCGAGGAATATGAAGAAATTCAAGAAGAATGCTCAGAGTTGAGAGAGAAAAATGACAATGCACTTAAGCACATTAATCATTTGAGGAAGCAGAATGAAGCTAGTGAAAACAAGTGCAAAGCCTATGAAGTTGAACTCAAGTCATTAAGATCCATAGTCGACAATGCCAAATCCAAAACTTTGTCTGGCGTTCAAGACGAGAGAGCAATGATCTCATCTCTACAAGAGGAAATAAAAACTCTGAATGAGACACTAGCGCAATCTGAAAAAGAAATAGAAGAAGCTGTCCAACACATAAGAAAACTGGAAGAAAGGTACGAAAAGAAGTGCGAGGAATATGAAGAAATTCAAGAATTCAAAGAAGAATGCTCAGAGTTGAGAGAGAAAAATGACAATGCACTTAAGCACATTAATCATTTGAGGAAGCAGAATGAAAGTAGTGAAAATAAGTGCAAAGCCTATGAAGTTGAACTCAAGTCATTAAGATCCATAGTCGGCAATGCCAAATCCAAAACTTTGTCTGGCGTTCAAGAAGAGCGAGCGATGGTCTCATCTCTACAAGAGGAAATCAAAACCCTGAATGAGACACTAGTAAAATCTGAGGAAGAAATAGAAGAAGCTGTCCAACACATAAGAAGACTGGAAGAAAAGTATGAAAAGAAGTGTGAAGACTATGAATCTGTGCTTGGATCGTCGGGTATGGAATTCACAGCATGTATTGGAAATGAAGCAAGCCAGTTTGGTGATGCTGAAAAGAGTAAATGTGATGCAGTGAAGTCTCTTAATGAGAAATTACAGGAAGATATAAGGATGCTTCAAGAACAAAATGATAATTTGTCAGCTCGATGCAATCAGCTGCAAGAAGAAGTCAACACTTTATCCTGTTGCAAGGCAAAGGCAGAACAGAAGTGTACAATGTACGCTGAAGAATTGGAGTCCCTGAAGTCTGTAGTTACAATGAAGAGTGCGGAAGTTGGTGCCGAAGCTGCCGCCAGAATGAAGTCACTCGAAGTAGAAATGTTACATTTGAAGACTCTGCTGGCAGAAGCAGAACAGGAGAGGGATGATTACATTGATTCCGTGCATAGAATAGAAAATGAAATGGAGAAAATACTGGAGGATCGAGATGTGGAGAGCAAAGGTTATAAAATGAAAATTGAAGACTATGAGAAGGAATTGAATGAATTCCGATCCAGAAATGTGCGAACAGTTTGCAACCAAGCCAGTTGCAACATTGATGTCCAAACCAATATTGCCAATTCAGACTTTCAGAAGATACTTAAAGCCCTTGGACCAAAGGAGCCTTCAGGTAAATTGCACCACCCTGTATTAGTTTATAGAGAAAACTCCTGACTTCGGTAACACTTCGATATTGTCCCAACGGATTTCTTCATTTTTACAGAAGAAACTACTTACGGAAATGAGTTTGTCTAGCATGTATAAGTTCGTGGAGGTATTTTCTTTCATTGTGGAATCTTATTTCACCGGAATTCGTGTATTTTTCAACAAAAATATCTATCAGACGCACAATTGCTGTTGCTTTCATTTCCTTCCACTGTGTGAACCAGATGTTGCGTATGTTTGATGACTTAACCCCCCTGCCAGTGTTTCCAACCACGTTGTTGTTTTGCAAGATGATGACAATTTTAACTGTTTGCCGAACCTAACCTAACCTTCCCGTGCATGGTTTGTGGGGCTACGCGTGCATGGTTCGTGGGGATTTTTCGGTTGAGAAGGTTGGAAACTCTGCATACCCACTGATGATCTACCACGCTAGTCAAGCTGTCTCACCATATTGTGTCTTACACAAGCGAAGAAAGCAGGAACAATAATTACTCATGTCAAAAATTGAAATTATTTTCATGGAAAAATCAAAATACCACCTTGAAGAATACTTCGCAATGCATAATAGGTACGTACGAATGTTAAAAATGACTAAATCAATGAGTGAGAGGTGTTGGGACAATATCGAAGTAGTAATCTGACTTTTTCACAATAGGCATCACTAGTTATGTATGGGCATTTAAAGCTGTACAAATAATCTACAAACATGGGAGATTTATATTCCTGGCACAAACATAATTAAAGTTCAGTTGTTGTGTAAACATAATAATATTTAAGGTACTCTTGTTTTCCACGAAGCTGTTTTACATTATTTTCTATTAATTTCGGTAGCCACTGCCACCATCCTCGTTGGAATTCGTTGTGTTGTTGGTTGGCGCGCAGTGGCTACCAAAATTAATAGAAAATAATGTAAAACAGGTTCGTGGAAAATGTGAGTGCCTTAATTATGTATTACCGCGTGTCTCATTCCCATAGTATGAATAATAATATTGTGATATTTCATGAATAGAAAAAACAACTTTCATCACCTATCAATTTTGATTGGGAAATTTTGCCAAAATAAGGAAGTTTGATGACAGATTAGGAATTTAGATGATGGGAGATAGCCAGAATAGTAATTATGAACTCTTTGCACTCTTGGTGAAGGGGTTTGTGGGAAAACAAATTTGTCATTTTATTTCATAGTGTGTTACCAATTTATAATGCCTGAAACTGCCATTTGAAAATCATCGGGTGTTTCTGTTCCAACTGAACTGTTAATACATAGAAATTTATGTGTTGTTACTATATTACTAGTTTCTTCTGTTTATTATTAATGAAAGTAACATATCTTTGTTTTTCAAATAATACTCAGAAATCACACAAATTAAATGTAATTGCATAGTAAAGACTTATTAATAAGTGATGGTGTACCAATCTCATTAAATGACAAATATTTTATTACAGGTCATATTTTTATCCCCCTAGGATGCCTAGAGTGATTGAAACACATTCCTAGCTTTGTGAAGATGGTGAAACTGGTTTTATTGGTCATATAAATGCATACTTTTGCTCATATTTAGTTTTTTTAAAAACATTTCGCCAGATATTCATAAATCATGCTTGTGCTGGCATGGTAAGGCAAAGGGCTTTTGGTTCCTTCCCCCCCCCCCCCCCCATCCTTAGAAATATGATTAGGGAATGGATTCTTAAGTGCTAAACAAGAGGGATATAGGACTTTATAAACTTCATTTTAGGACTTTAGGTGCATGTAAAAGTAATGGGTATAATTATTAATATAATAATTTTATGAAATGACTAATTTTAAATGCAATTTGTATGCAAAAGGCACTATTTTCAGTGCAATGAAATCTAATCTTTGATTATAAAAAAGATACAAAAGGCAGGTTCGAACCTCCTCGATGGCATAGTGGTAACTTATTGCCTTGTAATCAAGAGGTCCTGGGTTCGATAACCAGTAGAGGCACATAGTGGTTTGAATGCCACTTTAAATTGTAGGTCCAGTCTCGATTAGCCTGTTAATAAAGTGGGCTCAAAAAAACTAAACTCAAACCAAAAGCAGGTTCGCAGTGGTCTTCTATCCTTGATACCAGTGTTATCGCAAATTGTAAGATAAACAGTTTTCAGTCTAGGATTGTTTAAAAACATATCCATTCACTTGAAAAATCCATGCTTTAACATTCACATAGCCTAAAAAATAAAACCAGCTTTTGAAAACATCCAATGACAAAGTGGACTATTCCTGTTGCCTTGTAATCAAGGAGCTCCAGGTTTGATACTCGGATGTACGTTGCACACTTTGAACTGTGCGTCGTCCAGTTCCAATTAGCCTATTTGATCATAAAGTAGACTTAAAAGAACAAGGGATATGCTGCAAAAGAAAGCATGAGAGTGAAAAGTTGTTCATCTGGTCTCGTTCTGTCAACTAGAGATAGTTAATTTATTTCTCGATCTTAAATTCTTTAGTTTAGTTTAGATTTTTGCTTTATACAGAGTCACAATATCTTGTAAAACTGCAAAGGAAAATTATTTTGTAAAAATGCTTAATAAAAGCCATACATTGTTTTTTTAGGGGGCTATTTCAGTTTATGGTCATATTTTAGAATTTGTTAGGGAATCAATGCATGCATATTTCTAAAATTGTTAGAAATAAGCCATTCTCATATTAGTATTGTATTTAGAAATTTATTTTACAAACCCATGGTGCATGAACTGTACCTTAATAATAATAATAATACACAATTTATTGAATATCAGATTGGTACATCAGAAATTTACTGATATTGCCTTCATGAAACTGTCAATAAGCAGTCTTCCTCATACCATCAATTTTATTCCAGATGATATGGTACAAGATATCTTGACAGGTCTCGAGGATATCAAAGCAGACAACTTGAAATTAAGATGCAATGTTGGTGAGCTGGAGAAGAAAATTCTTCTGGAAGATTTTCCTTTCCAGAAGAAGGCAGAACTTCTAGAAGGTGATATGAAATATCTGGAAAAGAAGGTAATTATATTGTTACCATATTAACACAATGTTAGACACATGTAACACTTGATGAACTGTATTTAATTCATCATATGGTGAAATCTCAACTGTATGTTTTGTAAGGAGCTAAGTGCACATTGAATATGAAAATTCAAAGAACTAAGTTGACAGGATGCTTTCTTCTTAATTTACTGGGTAAATTAAGAATTGATGACTATAATTACAGGCAAAGTAAACAAGTAAAACAGGTGAATGGGAGACACATACAGTGTATTTTCGCCTCATTCTCGTTTGTGCTTCTTAGCCTTTTCTAGTGGTGTGGGGAAGGGAGGTGTATGCACATCACATTTTCAAGTTTTGTTACTTGTTTGCTTTGCCTGTAAGAGTCTAATTTACCCAGTACTCTGTGGTATTGCCATGGCATGCAGTATTCAGGGACACACACACATGGTATTTTTGGTTACCAATGAACTTTGTACCAGTGTACAGCCTTAATGGTGCAGGATACGTTGAAAATTCAAGCACTATAGATTGAAACTCCCCTATTTCAAACAACTTTCCCCTCTTACCATTTTTTGCTATGTGCAGAAATAAGTTGCCTATGGGACCGGAGTTTTGAATCACCCTGTATTTCTAATAACTGGGGATGTACGTAATCAGCTTTATGTAAGTTAATTCAAACAATATTGTATTTCATTTGTTTTACTTTCGAATTGTAGAAATTTGTCTTATCAAAATATGTTATCATGCATTACGTAAGCTACCCTAACCTAAATCTAACATAACTCTGGATTCCATCAGTAAAATAAAGTTAAAAAAAAAACAAATCCTGATATATATCCTATTGTACAAGGTGTACAACTTTGCTTCCGCAGTTTTCCGACAGGTGGCAACAACGGGAAGTAGCGGTCGAAAGAAGCAGATCGCAGACGTCACGCAGTTAGCTTGGACCTCTGTCAAGATAACCAAATTCAAACATTAGTCGAGTGGTGTGTGCATCGTGAAGTTGTTCGCAATTGAAAATGTCAGTGTACGAGCCAAATTCTCGCCATTTGCGGGAGGTTCTACTTTTTTGTTTCAATATGAAGAAAACTGCGGCTGAGGCTCATCGAATGCTCTCCACTACGTATGGTGAGGATGCTATAAGTGAGAGAACCTGTCGTGAGTGGTTTCAATGCTTCAAGAACGGTGACTTTAACGTCGAAGACCGGCATAGTTTTGGGAGACAGAAAGTTTTCGAAGATACAGAATTGGAGACATTGCTGAGTGAAGACTAGCGTCAAACTCAAGAAGAATTGGCACGATCATTGGGAGTGACACAGCAAGCCATTTCAAAACGTCTGAAAGCCATGGGTATGATTCAGAAAGAAGGAACTTGGGTCCCGTATGAGCTGAAACCAAGAGACGTTGAACGGCGTTTGTGTGTGAACAGTTGCTTCAGAGGCAAAAACGGAAGGGATGTCTGCATCGGATTGTGACCGGGGACGAAAAATGGGTTCATTACGATAACCCAAAATGCAAAAAATCATGGGGATATCCCAGCCATGCTTCCACGTCGACGGCCAAACCAAATATCCATGGCTCCAAGTGAAACTATCACAGGTGCTCGTTATTGAACGCAATTAATGCGTTTGAGCCGAGCATTGAAGGACAAACTGCCGCAATACAGCCAGAGGCACGACAAAGTGATTTTGCAGCATGACAACGCACGACCCCACGTTGCCAAAGTGGTGAAAACGTACTTGGAAACATTAAGATGGGACGTCCTACCCCACCCGCCTTATTCTCCAGACATCGCTCCCTCTGATTATCACCTGTTTAGATCAATGGCTCATGAACTGGCTGACCAACACTTCCGATCTTATGAAGAGTCAAAAAGTGGATCGATTCGTGGATCGCCTCCAAAGATGAACAATTTTTTAGATGCGGCATTCGTACGCTGCCCGAAAGATGGGAGAAAGTAGTGGCCAGCGATGGACAATACTTTGAATAATGCCTGGGTAAGCAATGTTTTTCATTACAGCGTCATATTTTTGGGGGAAAACGTACACCAAAGTTGTACACCTTGTATATTAATTTTTTTTCAAATGCTACAGTGTAGTACAGTAAGTGGTTATTTTTGTTTGCCTCCTTTTTTTTGCAATTTTTTGGGATGCTTGGTAGATATTTATCTGAAATAATATATTGCTAAATATTACTATAATTATGTATTATTTACACTATAAATGTGTAAATAATTAGTCAACATAACATAGCTCATGCATGATACCTGCCACCCTCCTCCTATCCAACAATCGATTACTGCTCAATTTATTTTCTCATTACATTTACATGTGAATATTCCAAAAGTGCGAGTGCTGAGCTAAAATATAGGGACTCCCTTACGCACATGTGCACATTATGTGTATTAATTGCTTAATGATCTGGTCTGGAAAACCTGAAAAACAAATCAGGCGATTGCTTTTACAAAATTGTAGACACAATGTTGCTAGAAGGTGATCACTCTTATTGACTGATGAAATAGTCTCAATCTTAAATATGAAAATAGACAGATATTGGCAACAGAAAAATCTAACATGAGAGTTTCTGCTTCCTATGTAATTGTGTTATAACACCATTAAGCCTTGTTTCCATGATTATGAAAAAATATAAATATGCTGACCAAGGCAGTAATTTATTTTATTATAAACATAAACTAAACGTAACGTTTCAACCTTCTAGCAAGGTCTTCATCAGACTCTGTATCAAGTATTTATATTTTTTCGTAATTGTGTTGAAGCAGATTAACTTTTTGTCAAGTCATCAGTTTCTCTCGTTCTTCCACTACTCTCCTCTTGCTATGTTCCAATCTCTCTCCACTGCATCCTCTTTCCACTGACTGCCTGGTCTTCCCTTTGGCCTCTTTCCTACCCCTTGTGCAGTGTATGCTCCCACTGGTGGTCTTTCTGTGTCCACTGTCTTCATATGCACAAATTATCTCCATTGTGTCTGATTTGTTCTCTTCTACCTCCACTACCATTTTCCTAAACTTAACTTCACTGCCTGCAGCTTGCTTCTATCCCTCTCCTTCCTATAGGGCAAAAGATATAACTGTACAGGCTTCCTGCTGAAAGAGCAGAGGACAGCACTGAACTGTCGGCGAAAACCAACCGCAACTTTCTTGCTTGCTTTTCTTGCAAAGCAGAAGACACAAGTGCATTGGTAACAGCATCCATGCACAGTGTGACAGGAAGTCGGTACAGTTATGCAGGGTGGCGACAGACCTGGGAAGTGTCAGGGAATTTGGTCTTAATTGGCCTTTTGTTTTATTATTATTATTATTATTATGTTTCGCCCTCAACTTTTAGGCCCCTTTTATGCACAACACAACCACGGCACCAGAAACCAGTGATGGCAGGAGGAGGGAGGGAAATTTATGAAGGGGCAGAAAAATGTGTTAAGCCTCTAAATATTATGTGGAAAATGCATTGAACTATCATTTTCTCTTGTCTGTATGGTAGTAGTAAAGGGACAGAACTGTCAACGGATGGAGGTAATGGAAGCGGATGGCGCCGTCCGATAGTTGTCGGACGTCGTAGTAAGGCATTTTATTTAACAAACTGAAGGAACATGGAAACAAATAGGCTCTATTAATACATACGATTTTTGTCTAATATCGCCACCCGACAAAGTATCTCACTACAACATGCAACAGAAATTGCATGCATGGCACTCTTATGGAATTGATTTTTGTTGGATGTCTTTGGACTGCAACATCCAACAAAAATCACATGCATAAACAAGAGTTTTAGACTGCAAGTGTGCTGCTGGAATTTTATTACTCTTCTGGCTCACTTCACCTTATTTAATGTAGCAGTGCTTACGAAGGTTTTCTTTCATCATCCTAACGTATTACTGATTTTGCACAAATTAACATACGTTTACAATGCCATTGCACTATTCTTAGATATCAAGAAGAATCCAACAAAACGGGATATATATTGAATACTATCACGAAAAAGTGAAACATAAAGCTGCATTGGTGAACGTTATAAGAATTTCGCAAGTGCATGCTCCCAACCTCAAATTTGCTGCAACACTAGTATTGCAATGAAATTAACGCCACTCTCTGTCCTGTCTGTTTAAACTCGTGAGAGATGGTCGTCATTAATCTCTCACTGAGTGAAGTTAATGTCCAATATTATGAAATAAAATGCTAATAATAAATACGTAAATATTTTAATATATTTACTCGAATCATTCAATCATAAAAGCATATCACTTTCTTCAAGAATTGACTTTTCTCTGCCAGCCCTGCTAAATTTCCACTTTTCATTACTGATTTATATGAGGGGTACCCAGAAAGTAATTTCCAATTAGTAGGGACCTTGATGTTTCGCAAACGTGAAAACCGTGAAAAATGTTAATTGCTGCGAAGTTGTGTTTATGAATGTGCAGTGATGTCTGGACACATTTTTTGCCCTTTCAAAATATTGAAATAACGCGAATTTGGCATAAAATGCAAATTGTTGGAGTTTCTGGCGATTTTAAAAATAAAAGTCCTAAAACAACGGAAAATTCCATGAAATCCAACATTCTTGTCTTTTCTAGGCTTAAAGAAACATAATGTGCCATATTTGTGTACATAGAACATGCAAGTTTTCCAACATTTTATTCAAGAGTAAACTATAATGCTTGTTATACATGGAATAATTCCGACAGCCACATTAAATCATGTATTTGCCACGATTTTTTGAACTTCTATCAAACCAATTTGCATCACAGAGCAAAGTGGCAGGGTTCTAACAGGACATTGAGTGTGTATCTAACGTCACACGGGAGCTGCATCTTCAGTATTTGTCGCGCCAGATGTGTTTTGAATTACCAAGCTAAGTGTGCACCATTGGCATTTGTCGAGCGAGAAATAATGGAGCTCTGTCGTTAGGATGTCTGACTACCATGCGAGAGACTCGGGATCGATCCCCTGCGGGGGAGGACCGGGATCTTTTCCACCTGTTCAAACTGCTCTGGCACCCACCCAGCATCATATCAAGTGGGTGCCTGGAGAAAACTGTGGGGGGGTAAAGGTAGCCAGGAGCATGGTGCTGATCACATCACCCCCACCTTCGGCTGTGATCAAGAAAGTGTGGGGCCCTAACTCCACACATCCTATATGCATGCCTTCATGGCTTGGTGCTAGGCACAGGGGAGCACTTTACATTTACTTCCTCAAAAATCTGTTCCAACATATCAAACTGTCACAAAAATATGTAGACCATGTTACCTACAATTTAAAATAAGTTTAAAAGCACAATGTAAGTATTAAGTTTTGGTATATTTGACAGAAAAATGTTCTAAAACAAAAACGCGAATTTTGGGAAACGTAACACTAACAAGTCAAAAAAAGATAATTCCAATTTTTGGTGTCATAATATATGTGTATCTGTCACGTGAGATTGATTGATTTAAAATTTTTGGGTGTGTCACCACTTAGTCATTATGCACCCTTCAGTATATATGGGGAACATTCCAATATCTAAAACCCTTACCTTAAAATTAAAAAGGGGTATGGAAAATAACTTTTCCAAGATATCAAACTCTCACGAAGAGGCGTAGGCCATGTGACTTACAATTTGAAACAGTAGTTTAAAAACACCATGAAGGTATAATTTCAGATATTTGCCAGAAAATGTGCTAAAATGAAAATGTGAATTTTGTGGAAAATAACACCGAAAGTAAAAAATAAAAAATAAAAAAATACACCATTTCAAAAATAAAATAAAAAATCAAGGTCCTTACCGATTAGGCATAAATAAAACAATAATATCTGTAGTGATTTATTGCTTTAGTAAGAGAGAGTCCTAACCTAATTTCCGGCATAATCACCACCGTTGTTCTGGCATTTCTTGTAGCATGGCACTAAATTTTGTATGCCCATGGCATGTGTGTCTTGACAGCAAAGACTGGAATTATCTCTACCGCAGTGTAGCTGTCAAATCATTGTCCTGCCAGAAACCTCTTCAGTTAAACAGAGATGAAAGTCTGTACATGCAAGGCCAGGGCTGTACAGGGAGTGGTCTAAGATATCTCACCTGAAGTGATGCAAAGGGCCCACGTGAACTCTGCTCTATGGGCTTGTCCACATTCGATTGGCCTTCTGTGAATTGTCTCCACCATCGTCTGACAATGCTATCACTCGCGACGTCTCCAGTTTGCACACCTCACACGGTTGCTGGTGGCTCTGTGCCAAATTCTGAGCATGCAAAAATCTGAATACTACACATAGGCTACATCACAGTCGGTGGGAGATTGTATGAGAGCTGCAATCTGTCCTAAAACGGCTGCATTGCGACTGTACTAGATTACAGCTACATGCCACTTCTTCCTGCCCGCATGTGTGTGTGTCGCGCTCTGGCCACTGCGTACAGGCACCATTGGAGCTTTCTTCAGGTTGCCCCTCGTATATGAACTTTCAGAAGCTGTTATTAACAGTGTTTTCCAGTTTTAATGTTTGGTGAGCTAAATCGGGTACCTATCCAATGCAATTCTATAAATTGCTTGCGTTAAATTTTTAATACCTACATACCCCTTTTTGTCAGCAATAATGGCATATCTGCATGTTGTCAGTTTCACAGTACTTCACTTGGATATACTGTACTGAAGAAGCATAATTCCCATTGATAATGTAAGGAAATATGACACTTTCCTTTGTACAATTAAATTGTTTCACTTATATGCAAGAGTTAAGTTATTTGCTTTACAGAGAAGAGAGAAGTAGCTGTATGCATCGAAAAATGAGTCTGCACTCATTTTTCTTGCAAGCAGAGGGTTCCAGACCTCAGTGGAAATATCAATATATAATACCGGGGATGGATAAGGAGACTGATAAATTACAAAATGTATTTCTTAAACAATCACTCTTCTCTCTAATCTCATTTAGTCGTAACTTTAAAAATAATCAAGTATTTTATTTTAATCTTACTGCGTATGATAAAATTCTGTAATCCTTCCCTAGCTTTTGAATTGTGATAATATTGCAATTTCACTATTTTGCTGTTTGAATTCAAATCCTAGAGAAATTGAGTCAATTTCACAGAAGATAACATTGGTACCTAACAAATCCATACCTGGATCTGTAAGAGTTCATTATTTCCATTTGCAAACATATCGATTTAAAATCTGCCCGGCCAAGAGGAAAACCAGACTTTTTGCCTCCAGTTCAAGGGGAGAAAAAGCTGTGCTACACGCCTGATTTTTGTCCAGTCGAACACGACACCTCTTCCTGTCAACATCTCCCCTCAGGGAGAGGCAGGGAATCTGAGACCCATTCACTTGCTGCACTGCGGCAACCATTAGGCACCGCTGTGCTTGGCCTTGTTGAGGGTGCCACCTGTTTCAAAAACGGCTCGAAACGAAAAATTTGGCAACGCATCACCATGGCAAGTGGACAAAGCAGATTGGTTCAGCGATTCATGTGACCCTCTTTGGCTTTCGACAGAAAAGATAAACATAGAATTTCCAAGTCCATTCTCTAGCCGGAACAACTGTAGTTTAGTTTGTAATTGTCAGGGAGAAATTTAAATTTGGTCCTGGAAAATCTGGAAAAGTCTAATTTCATTTCTGCCTGTTTGTAGCCACCCTGGCTATGTCTTTTGCTCTAGAGTTCATGCCTCTGTTCTATGTATAATTATAGGTACATAGTACATATTGTACATTTTTTATACATATTTGTTTCAGGTTCAAGATCTGAAAAATGAAAACAGGCGGCTGAGAAGTGAACTGAACGAAACCAGTTTGTGGAGCGGAGGCAACGGAAGACAGTCCAGCCAGAACACTGCAGAGAGAGAATCTCATCCTAACCTTTATCATGGCCAAGTTCCTATGTATGGTGGAGGAAGTAGGTCCTCGCAGGTAATTGTAGTTGCTTTTCTTGTAATCTTCAGTGTCATTCATTTCTAAACTTCTTAATGTGTTTAAGGCAGTCACTTTGCCACCAGTGGCCCTGAATTGTCTTCACTATGGGAAAATAATTTTTTGTTCCATTACGTTCCAGTTAGTATATAATTAATTTACTGATAATTTTACAAATCTGATATCTCACACACGGGTGGAAATGGTCAGTAAAATCAGTAAAAGCCAGTTTTTCTTATTGGTTTCTAATTTTTTCTTATTGGTTTCATGTTTTTTATTTGGTCAGTAAAGTCAGCATTTTTTGTTTGCATGACTGCAATTTTAGTTGTTGTTTTTTTAAAAAAAAATGCCATACTCCATTACAACTACCCAGTACGATGATCTTTTTTTCAATTTGGCTAAAGGTAAGACATATTTTTACAAGGGCCATTCAGTGGAAAACCATAAAAGTTGTATTAAAAATCACATATACAGCAGATCTCATTGTCGGTTATGTGAAGGCAGTGACCTGGAGCTATTAATAGATGGTGTTGGCATGCATAGGAACCTGGGAAATTGTTCGGGAAGATGGAGGCGCTCTTGCAACAGTACACCAAGAAAGAGCAGTGAAGTGTTGAGATTTATGTTGAGTGAAGGCCTATAGAGATTCATCGTTCGATGAGAATTCAGTATGAGTCCTACACAAGTGCATGAATGGACATCTTTAGTGAGGAGGATTCTCCTCGCCTGAGTCAATCATCCATGGCTGTCATGGCAGCTGTGAAGAACTTGATGTGGGAAAACCGGCATGTCACAGTCAAGTAAGCAGCACCACTATTGGACATTAGTGTTTGATCTGCCCATCACAGCATTCAAGGTGAGTTAGTTCCAAAAAGTGTGTGCAAAAAATTGGTACCCAAGCTATTGCCATCTGAAATAGAGACTTGTCGATGCTTGTGAAAAGCTTCTGTTGCGGTTCGGTATGAGGCTGATGGTGAAGCATTTTTACAGCGTGTAGTCACTGGAGATGAGAGCTGGGTTCACCTACGAGCCAGAATTTTGAAATTTGGGTGTCTTGAGAAGGGATCACTCCTTACACCCTGGAACCTCTGTACAAAGATAGCTACCATACAAAAGAGCTATGTGCATCCTTCGGTTTAATGAAACTAGGTAAAGTTCCCCATGCATATAGCACCCTGCCATGAAGGCACATTTAGGGGATGTGGGGGTAAGGTGGTGTTGAACAAAGAAAAGGTGCTGGCAGACCACCTGTCTGTCAAGCTGTGAATCACGTGAGAGATGCTTTTATGACAAGTCCAGGTAAATTGAGTTGTCGCATGTATTGTAAAAAAGAAACTGTTCAACATGGTTTATTAAACAACAAATTTGGCTGTGGAACCCGGATTTTACATTTTCCCGCATTATACATTCAATCTTGATAGTACCAACTTAGGAAAATGTTATAAAATTTTCCTCGGTATTACATTTGCTTGCATTTTAAGTTTTTTTCAGCTTGGTCCACTGAAAAACTTAAAAACTTGCACTGTACTTGCCTTAGATATTTTTTATTCATCCTTGAAATGTGCTCAATAATTTATAACAACCCTGTACTTTAGTTCATGTTAACTGATTTTATAAACTTTTATATTCACTAAAATATTAAGAAAATAATAGAATATTGTACTGAATTACGGACCATTATTATCAGATTAGAAAAATTATTAGCAAATTTGTGGAAAAGCTGATATAACTATATTGGCTGAACCAATGACACATCAATTAATTTGTCCTATCATTAATTTCAGGTACAAAATCTCCTGCCTGAAAGCTGGAGACTCCATGATGTCGGAGCTGCGTCTTCATCTACCAGTTGTGTGCTACAACAACAGAAAGCAACAGATAAGATGACAGATGACAAGGATGTGCAAACAGACCCTCAAGACAATGTGCCAATGTACGGTGGTGGCAGTGGCATTATAAAGGTAATGTGTTTTATGATGTCTGTATTCAGGATTGGGCAACGTGAGATTTGATTGTAGATATCAATTGATAGTGTTGTGAAATTACAATGCGCCAAATTTCAGAATTGTGATAATTTCTCACTTAGCTTCACATGCCAGCCTATATGATAATGAAGTTCCTATTCTATGTACCGTGGAGAAAGTAGTTCTTCAAAGGTAATTGTGATTTTTTTTCTTTTAACCTTCATATCCCCATTTCTCTTAATGTGTTTAACCCTTATATGCCAGGCCTGGTTTCCCCTAAATGCCGAGAGCATTTTGAAGCGGGAAATTTGTGAAGATTTGATTAATATTTTTTTATCTTGGAAAGTACAATGCTAGTGTGACAAATATCTCATTTTGTTCAATAAAAATTAGGCTATAACCCTACAGTAAAAAATATTATTTTATTTTTAAGAAATTGGATTTTATCGGCCCCCCACGTAGGCAACGCTGGGGCGTGAGTGTACAAGACATTCCCTCCATATTACCTGATGTCTGTACCATTCTCGTGACAAGAATTGCTCACTTGCTACTGGTAGTTTGGCATAAAAAAAATATATATTGTAGAAAGCCGTACTTCTCTCGTTTAGCAGGGAATTCAAAATTCCAATGTTTTAAAATATTTCTGATACTATGAATACTAAAGTTAGAATTTATATCTTGCTTTCTTCAGTATAAACTAGGCTATAAGCTTTTGGTAAAGGAACTTAATTTTCATTTAAGTACAAGACAAGTTTCTTTTAAAATTTTTTTTATACAATTTGAAGTATATTGGACCCCTCTGTAGGCAACGCCGGGATGTGCTTGTTCCAAACTGTACTATCATATTGCCTGATATACACCAAATTCTTGTGGCAAGAGTTGCGCACTTGCTTCAGATATTTTCAGAGATAAAATAATATCTAATGTAATGACTGTTATTTTCTTCCTGACTGGAAATTGCCCAACCCCTCCCCCCAAATATAGTGAGGATGAACTTTACTTATTGCTACTGACATTAGTCAATTCTCATGTGACACTCAAAACAAGTATTTCAGAACATTATCTGTTACACAGGGTCTTCCCAGAGTCACAACACTCCTTGTGACATGGGTGTCGCAGCTGGCATCTAAACTTTGCCAATCATGTTTTCATAAATAATAGCGATGGACCAATAAGAATTTTTACCCATATTCGAGTGTTAATTTATCCGTAAAATAAGTCAGATTACAAACTTACTCAGGGTAGCTACTCACTGGGAATTGTGTGAATTATTAGCTCCGAGAATTGTGTGAAATTTTTCTCCGTAGATTTGAAAAATTGCAACTTTTATTAACCCAAATCCCATTGAATTCATACATATTTATATATGCCCTGGGTCAAATTTTTCATTTTAGGTTTCAATTATATCAAGGAAGGAAAAGAAGCTGCATGAGAAATAAAACTGAATTCTCTCATTCTGTTTACTTTGTCCCTGTCCTTTGCAGAACAATCTAGCTGACAAACTGAAGATTATTGCAAGATAAGATATCTTGAAGTTGATTAGCTAATCTTGAGTTTGAAATTCTCGTACAATTAACAATTTTTCATAGATTAGGATATTATAAGACATAAGCGAGTTACTAAAGAGAGATCCACGAAACTTACTTGTAAATGTTCTATTAATTTCGGTGGCCTCTGCCACCATCGAGTTCCCAAGTGGATGGTGACAGAGACCACCAAAATTAATAGAACATTTACAAGTAAGTTTCGCAGGATATATCTTTAGTAACTCGCTTACGTCTTATATTATCAACCGCGTTGTTTATTCCCCTCAACATGAATTAGGTTGTGACTTGTATTTGCATGGTCTGTAATGGTCTGATTATGTGAAATGGCAAATGTAAACTCCGTACTTTAAATTAAATATTTTAAATATATATATGTACTAGGGGTGGGCAGGCTGATATGAATTTTGGCCGATGAGAGATAAAATTCTAAATGGTTCATTCACCATCTCAATAAATGTGTTTGCAGATAAGTGCCATGCAAAAGAAGCTGCATATTTAGAGGTTTACTTTTAAGTAGGGATGTGCCGAAGCCGATTACAGATGTATGAAAATCGGCCGAAATTGACACATCGGCATCGGTATCGGAATCGGCAAAAATCCGATATTTAAACCGGTACAGATTATACTAGAGTTTTTACCTTCTAATAAGTTTCATATTCTAGTTTTGTAAGATTTATTGAAAATTTGGTTATGATTCGTCATTATTGCAGAGTTTTTGTAATAAAATTATTGCAAACTCATTCAGAGGATCAACCTAACTATAAATCGGAAATAAAACAGTACAGTGCTGAACCAGGATCTGCTGTTGTATTGGAAATTCAAAAATGAGTATTCAAACCTGAAGCAAGTGCTGAGAAAATACTTGGTCATACATGCTGCATCAGTATTCAGTGATTGAGTGTTCAGTGTTGCTGAACATATTTGCGATAAGAGAAGAAGTAGGTTACTTCCTGAAGCGTTTCCAAATCTCATGTTTCTGAAGTTTAATCTGGCAGAACAGGAATTTATTTTGCATTTCAAAGAACTGCTTGTGTACTAATGTTTAATCTCTTGAGAATCCATGTTCTTCTTAAAGGTTCACATAACATTTTGTAGATGCAAATGTACATTCGCATCTCTTGAGAATATATATGTATATACATGTGATATGCAATAGAAATGTACATAGCAAATTTATTTTTGTCATACTGAAAATAACATCCCATTTCTGTTTAATAATCTTATGTATCGGAATCGGTTAAATATCGGCATCGGTATCGGTTCCAAAAATTATCGGTGAGTACATCGGCATCGGTAAATTTTCAGCTTCGTCACATCCCTACTTTTAAGAAAAGTAGGGCATGGGCGATTGTATTATACCGGGTGTCCCAGAAGTCTTTCCCTGATTACAAACTTTATTCATATCCGCTATATGCAATGTAGCCCATAATCAAGTTAATTAGATGCTCTGTTATTTGCAGGAACAAATCATAGCTGATTTGAGAGATGAAAAGCGCAATTTGGAGAAGAAGATTGAAAAACTTAAGAAAACATGCCAAAAATTATATTCAGAGAACCAAAAATGTAGAGCTTTTTTAAAGAGCTCTGAGCATCAGTCGGCAGGGAAGGAAAATGCTGATGCTAAGGGGTAAGCTTGTTCTTTTGTACTTGTTTTTTTTAATGTTTCCGTTCTACCTCTCTCTAGTAAAGGTTACAATGAAGGTGAATGGTAGTTTGTGTTTTAATACACAATAAAATCTCAGGAAATGGTCAATAAAAATGAACTAATGTTTTAAAAACTATCAAAAATGCTTTATAAAATAACATTTTAAGACACTTTTGCAACAAACTTAACGTGTTCATTTCACCAGTCGTGCATTGCAATGTATTACTAACATACATAGGCTGTCAAAGCAGTGACCACCGATTCTCTTAACAAAAACGTGAACATTGAAAAGCTCCTCTGCACTCTAAATAAACTAGAGCAGCATACTTGAAGTAAACTATGCCACCAGATTACAAATTCCCTGCTAGTTCAGTAGAAAACTTTTCTCCACACAGAACATCAGCAATTGAACATAATGTACTGAACTCTTAATTTGTATTCAAAACCAGAATCATTTTCTTGGCTATTTCCTTTCCCAGTTTTCCATGACTTTTATAAGTCACTTATATTTTCTATTAAGTCACTCTGTTCCACTAACTGAACACATGATATTTGTAAGCAAGTTATTGCACCAGGTAAGAATCTATCGTATAAATTTACGTTCAAATGTTTACCTGCATCCTCACTGCTGTCAGAAAAGTTATTTTACAATTTTCATTGAGGCTGCTTCACTGCTATCACAGGTCACATTTTTCTCACAGTAATAGTTATGCTTCTAGCCAGGTCCCCCATAGTATTCTGGAGCAGGAGCCTGAGACTTGAAATGTCACCCAAGATCATCTTTTTGGGACATACCGTAACCTGGTCAATTTCAGGGAACTGATTCTGAACTCCTCTACGTAAAGCATGTGCTAGACATGTGAACCATCTTTGAGTAAAGAGTTTGCAGAGAAGTTCCAACTTTAACCATATAAGCATCAGTCATTAATAAGAACACTTTATGTTTAATGCCATTGGGAGTATAATAGACCCAAAGATCTATCAAACACTTTACTAAAGTTGACGAGCGATATGAAAGCGGCTGACCTTGACAAGTCTGTGCAGAGAGAGAGGGAGATACATTTCTGCTGTTGCCACCTACTCACCGTTCGGGGTTTTCACCAGCTCTTACAAAATAAAAAACAACGGCTTACATTCGAACAATTGTAAATTGCCGCTGCATCGCTATTATTGCAACAATCTATACCAATCCTGCACGAGTATTACCAGAAAGCTATCGTATTGTGCTGTAAATTAAACGTGTAGAATCTTGAAAGTAAGTGAAAGAAATGAAATATTTTATTGACCATTATTGTATAGAGAAAAAGTTCTCTTGCGAGCCAATTTTTATTAAATTAGATTTGAAATAACTTCCAGTGAGAAAGTTACAAAGAAAACTCCAAATTTTAAGTTCGTATAATATTTACAGCGATATGTTATTTGGTTACTGAGAAAACGAGAGAAGAACTTGATTAATTCTTTCACAGCGCAGCAAAGCCTTGTTTCCCGCAGATACCATGTGCCG
The DNA here is from genome assembly GCF_977018435.1 of Lepisma saccharinum. Classification (NCBI taxonomy): domain Eukaryota; kingdom Metazoa; phylum Arthropoda; class Insecta; order Zygentoma; family Lepismatidae; genus Lepisma; species Lepisma saccharinum. The sequence goes on along the minus strand of NC_139249.1, from coordinate 29,887,127 downwards.
GTCTTGTGGCACTCGCAATAACAAGACAACTGTCTGGCATGCATAACATGAACTAAAAAGAAAAATTAAAATGCAATTTACTTGCATAACGCTCATTCCGTACTGCTGTCAACCTCGTCACTTGGTTCAAGTTCTTCGGAATCCGTGTCTTGCAAATTTATAGTGACCTGCTCGATGACATCGCCTCTGACTATTTCACACTGGAAGTCATCTTCTTGTATATTCTCTGCGTAAGCCGCACAATATGCCCACTCGGAAACACCTATTCTGTCTATTGCTTCGTGAGTTAGTTCTCTGTTGGCAATTTTGAAAGTCTTGTTCTTGTCAGCTATGTACCCTTCACCTGGGCCCAAATCATTTCAATCTGGTTGTACTGATAATGATAAGGTGGGAGACAAACAACTCTGTGACCATATTCTCTTGCTATTATATAGATTTTGTAACTTTTGTGAGTTGGTGTATGATGTTTCACCAACTGCAACAATTCTGCTCTGGTTTGCATGCTTGTGTGGGGAATGTTCTTGTTACAGAGCTATGCCATAATATCAGTTTTCCTTGTGTTCGAACAAGGCGTTTTATCCACTTGCAAGGAATTTATGCTCGTGTTGTCCATTACAATCACGGATTCAGAAGCGAGAAACGGCAAGAACTTATCGCGAAACCACTTTCGAAACACTGCAGACGTCATTTCTGAATGATAGTCAGTACTGTTTGTTTTGGAGCGGAAAACCAATTTACTTTGGGGCACAAAGCCTGTAGCAGCTGAACCAGCATGACACACTATAAGACGAGCACCTTTTCCTAATGGCACCTTTAACCCACCAGAACCATCACTCATTCTCCAGCAACTCGTCTTCGTGTGATTCTGGTTGACTCAGGTTTCATCTAAATAGTATATATTTGCAGTACCAGCTTTCCTGATTTTGTGCATGGTTCTGAGGAAGATCACTCTCGCAGCTACATCACCACCCCTCTCCATTAAAAATTTCCTCCTGTCTTTGCCTTTCCTATATCTGAACCCCATGGTTTTTCAAAATTTTTAACACTGACCACGTACTGCCTGCAAACCCGATAGCTTCCTTCAATTTAACCCTAAGTTTCACTGCAGTAGGAAATTCGCAATTTGCAATTATGCAATACCCCTTTATCAAAATTGTCCAAGTGCGTAACATTCTTTCGCCGATTACGATGTTTGCCAGGCGAACGAAAAGCCACCGACCCTGTATCACTGATCGACGACCTGGCTTGCTTCGCAATCGTCTGAACTGTACGCAGACCTATCCCACATGCAGCCGCTGTACGCTCCTGACATTTGGCAACACTGCTCCCTGACGAACACAAGGCACTGTCTGCACTGCGAGATTCACTTTGGAAGAACTGATACACTTGTACACCATATCTCGCACTTGTTTGTGTAGAACACGATGCTTAGGTGTTTCTGTAGCCATCTTGCACACGTATATTGACAAATTTTTGTGATCACACTGAAGAAACACGAACAGTCACAACGAAAACCAAACCGATTCTTACCACTCGAGAAACAAAAGAACAACATCGCGCGTTTTCCACGGCAGTCGGCGCTTCCTCCAAGGTCAGCCGCTTTCATATAGCTCTTCGACTCTAGCTGTTAGAAAACTAAACCTCTGTGGTGGGGTGCATAACATGCTATGATACCAGGAGTCCCAGGTTCGAATCCCAGCCTGGGAATGGGTGTTCTTTGTGAGGGTGTTTTCATGTATTTCATCATATCGTTATCCATTCTCATCTTCATGATTATCCAAAAGTGGCAGAAAAGCGAAGTAAAATAAACAGTCAATCGACAATAGTTGTTGAAAAATTCATTTTTTCCAGTCGCAACTCTCACTTCACATATCTTTCAATATGTAGCTTTAATTTTTGCATTCTCGTCCTGTGCATAAAAGGTTGTTCAACTATGCAGGATAAATGGTGTTATCTGTTTGGAAACTCTGTACCCATGTAAGCTGCACACTTTAATTTTCTTCCGCATTTTTAGTCAAAAGAATTGCATGGCATACTCAAGTATATACAGTATTTCTTTATAAAACTCGCAATATTACATAAACCAGAGGTTCCCAACCAGGGTGCCATGGCTAACTTAATGTTCCAATATATTCAATCAATAAGATTGTTCCAAATATGTGCTTATTTACTACTTTTTACATATAAAATGTCTGAATTTGATTCTTTTTTTTAAACTTAAGGCTAGCTACCTAACCACACTGAGCATTGCAAGTGTTAAATAGGTCTAAATTCTGACTTGGGTGCCGTGGAAAATCTTGAAACACTAAGGGCACCATGAAACGAAAAAGTTTGGGAACCCCTGACAAACAATAAACTTAGTTTGCAAGCTATTGCAAAGTTTAAAATATCCATTGTAGGAGCAATTTATACTCTTAATATATTTCCAATTGAAAAGCAGGTGCCACCTTGAAACGTTTGGATAACTCTGTCGTTTAATTTGAAGGTGAAATTTTTATGGTCCCTTGAACTTCAAATTGGGAAGGTTTTCCTGCATACATAATTTTATATTGCACTTTATGATGCTTGTTTTGAAGTTATGCAAAATTTGTTGCCCACTGGAAGTAAATAAGATTTTTACAAGCATGAATGTGTTAAATGTGTAAGTGTTGTTAATACAATGGAATCTCAATTATGCATTTTTACTGTATCCTGTAGTTTTTATTTTCACATATCACTTTTAGGGAAAATTTGAAATCGGGGGAAAAATCTGTTTTGCTACATTTAGATCGGGAGAATTAAGTTGAATATGGTGGACGAATACAGAATTTCGGCATCGTGGACAACCAGAAAAGGAAGCAATGTCTTACATGAGGTGTACAAATTGTGTTTAGAACTTTTAATTGTAATGTTTAGCTTTGCAGTTTAACTCCGAAGTATTGTTATGGTATTTCAGGCATAAAATTATTTTGGGACCTGCCAGAGAATTTGAAGTACGTAGCAAAAACCCATTCAGATTTTCTACAATTGACATTTTGAATGTGATCTCCTAAAATTGCAATTGCCTTATTCCACTAGATTACAAAACCTGATTTATATTTGCACTGAAAGTTTGTTTTTATTTATTTGGAATGCAGCAAGCAACCTAACAATTTAATCCATGTATCATCCTACATAATAACTCTCATTCTTTCTCTGATATGGATATTACGTATCAATGATGATTCATAGTCTAGACTTCAAGCATGTTTAGAGAAATTAAATTTCTCCACCACAACCCCAGATAAAAGCAATATTGTTCTATCCTGCACACTGTATTAAAAAACATAGTGAATAACATGTGTTGTAAATTTTTGTGTGTATGTGTACATATCTGAATGTATAATTTATATTTTTTTTATTTCCAGATCAAAAACTCTGTCTGAGAGAAATTGATTTCTGAAGCAGATTATCATGTTCAAACTTTGTAAAATGAAAACTTGGAATACTTAGTTTTTTAGGTTTGTAGAACCATTCATGGGTGTGTGTGTGTAGGAAACATAGGGAAAGTGAAGGCAAAAATTTTTATTTCCTCTGATTGTACTTGTGAACTGTGATGATCAGAAATTTTTTTTTTATTATTATTATTAGTCCGATATCTAAAAAAATTGTGTGTTTTTTAACGTAAATTTTTATATTATGGATGTAAATATATTTTTAAGTAGTTTCCAATACAATACTGATATTTAACAGTGTTGTTGCTTATAATTTCGAATAACTTAATTCTCTGATTATACTTGAGAACTTTGCAATCAGAAATGTTTTTTTTATTAGTAGTAGTCAGTTATCTTAAAAAATGGTTTTTTAACATGTATGTAAATTTGTACATTTTGGATATATGAATGTAAATAAATATATTTTGAAATAGTTTCTGTTGTTCATGAGTAGACTTGTGTGTTATGTAGAAAGCTGTAAATCAGCCATTTTCATAGAGAAAGAACCTGTCCTCTATGCTGTATCACTATAAATTTAATATATAGGGTGTTCCATATAGCATGCCAAATTAGAAAATTAAATAAAAATAGGGAAAATATCATGAGAATAGTTATTTCACATATATGTAAGCAGTAACATCTCCAATTTACGTAGGCCTCCCCAATGGCGCAGTGGTAGCGTCGTCGCCTTGTAATCAAGGGGTCCCGGGTTCGATTCCCGGTGGAGGCACATAGTGGTTCGGATCCCACTTTAAACTGTAGGTCCAGTCCCGATTAGCCTTACTGTGCATAAAGTGGACTTAAAACAACAAATCAATCCAATCCAAATCCAATTTACGTATGAAAGACAATGTCAGGCATATGTCCACCCCTACTGAGTCTGCATGCATTTATACGCTCCACAAAATTATTGATAACCCTCTCGCGGATGTGTGTCCGGATGCCTCCAATCACCCGTATGATTTCCGCTTTCAGTTCCAAACGGGTTCATGGTTTGTTGGCGTACACCTGTGATTTCACAAACCCCCATAAAAAGAAATCACAGGGTGTAAGAACACATTCCTCAATCGTAAACTGTTCCATATCGTAACTACAACAAACGAGTCAAAACAATTGAAACTATATTAATTAGCATGACAGCAGATACCAACATTGGTAAGAACAGGTCTGCCAACCTCAAAACAAAACAATAGCACACTATTCAAATTCGGCGTTCTATACGGAACACCCTTTAAAAGTAGACTTTTGTGGAATGTCTACTAACGCATAACTTGGGATTCTTGACCTGGTGAATATAGCTCCGCTGGGTGTTTCGGGCGAGATTTCTGCAATGCCATATAAGGTTGGCTAATGTCGTATTTATTTTGTTACGCTAGGTATTCAGAATTGTTTAAAGCACAAAATGTTTTTCATGATTTCACTTTCTGAAGTAAAGTGTGCAAAAGTAATAGTGTAAGATTTTCTAAGGTATTTGGAGTTCCTAACACTCTTTGGTCTCTCCTTATATGAGCCAGTTTTGCTTTTGTGCATTAAATATGGAATCTGATGGTATGACTGCCATAAGTGCTTTTTGTTTGATGTCAAGTTAAACAGTGGTGGTTCAGGTTCTATCAAGTGAACGTTGGAATGAGCTCAAATGCCACGAAGCCATTGTTGCTCTTGGCTGAGAAGGATGTAAGATCTATCGTACGAGTGCAGGGACTGCAGACTTGTGCATCTGCAAGTCACCACTTGCACCAGAGTATTTCAGACACTTGGCTGTTGCAATGTTGCCAGTGAAGTGAGAAATTAAAGCAATTATGCCAATATATTATTTGGATATGATAAAACTAGAGCCGAGACCAATACCGATGCCACTATTGGAATCAAAAAGTTTCTGTTGGAATATAATCAGGTACTGACTGATACTTCTGCTGGATGTAAATATGGTAAATACTTAATTTTTTTTGCAACATTTCAGGGAGAGATTTATTTTATGATTAAATGATTCTCTTATGAAATTTAAAGCAAAATTATGGTAGCCTGATAGTGTGTTGTTTCAATGAAAAACTTTTATTAAAATTTTAAATATTCTCAACCACTTGAAATTGTTTCAATTTCAAAACATCGATATTGGTGGGAATTTAGAAAAGTATTGACATTTGTATTGGTATCGGGTCCAAATGGTATTTACTCGGCCCTAGATAAGCATGGTGGAATAGCATCCTGGTGTTCGCAGAACAGTTCTTTTCTTGAGGGCCATGTCCTGCGGTCTGTCATGGCACTCCCAAAAAAAACTAAATACTTGTCCTTTTTCCAACAGCATCCTGCAAAACATCCAGATGCATTGTTTACATCAATTAAGTCCTCACTTTCATAAATACAAATGTAACTACTACTAATAAATACATAAAACTTTATATAAACTGACTGCATGTACACATGCTTGTGCATGTGTGCCTGCCTGTGTTTATACAAGCACTTGCTCTGTTCACTGAGGGAGTAGGTATTCCCACATAAAGAGTTTCTCAACTTTTTCATTTGCATGAAATGGAATTTGTGCTAAAAAATCTAGAAAACCTGTAGATATACACTTTTATTCACATGGCCAATCATTTTGCGCAATTTAAAAATACCCTTAGACCCGCAATAGGAAGTGACTTGAAAGCAAGGTTAAGGAATAGAGGAGTGGGCCCAAGTCTAAACAGGGCACCGAATTAGCAAATAGAGAAAGATGGAAGAGAATAAACCTTGCTTCCCCCTGTGAAACTGTTAGTGCCTTTTCAATTAATAGTATTGTCAGTTTGCAAAGAAGTTGTAGATCTAAAAATTTTCACTCGACGTAACTCCTACTGTAAAGTTTATATTTATTGCTTAGAAGCAGATAGCTGTGGTAGATCAGTTGTTAAGGTGTCTATAATGCGAGTGACCCGGTGGAAGAGAACCAGGATTTTTTCCCACCTGTTCAAGAAGCTCCAACACCCACCCAGTGTCATGGTGCTGATCACATCACCTTCAGCCGCAATGAAGAAAGTGTGGGGCCTTAACTCCACACCCCTATACACCTTCATGCCATGGTGCAAAGCACAGGGGAGCACTTTACTTTAGAAGCAGATATTGTATGTAGTTTAATCATGGGGTGATATGAAAGATATAGTGGAACCACACACACACGAACCTGTGCAGACCTGCAACTTCAGAGCATCATACTCCTACGTCGAGGGGCAGACTGGAGCAGGCTATCTTATGGCCCAAGGGATAGGTGCACAAAGGACTCGGACCGAAGGTTCTTTTATTTGTTGGCTCTCTATACCAAGTGATGACTGAAAGTACATGCAGGGGCACTTTGAAAATTAAAAACTGCCAAATTCTGGGGATGCTTGTTTGATGTATTAATGAGGGGAAGAAATATACTACAACTGCCACAAGATAGAGATATTCTCAGTAGGTATTGATTAATATTTTAATATTGTTTCACAATATATGGATGCTTACAGTATTGGGAAGTTGTTTAAGCACGAATATTAATAATAATAATAAAAAGTGTGTACTAGAAAACTATCATTTGTCTCGCCAGAGAGCAGGGGCACAAAAATATATTCTTGTCTTGGGCACAGAAAACTGTAGCTACGTGCCCTACTTGCAAATCATAATGTGTAGGGGTTGAATTACTTTACCAGGACAAGTGTTCCAACCAAAGAATGTTTTCAGTAATTACGGTAATAATATTTGTACAACCAAAAAGTCTAAGGTTGAACTATGAACAAGAAAGTAAGGAAACTCAAAGTAGAATTGTAGACAGCATGACTTTTTCTTTATCGAGATGGGGGGGGGGGGTGCTTGTTCCTTCTACACCCTCTCTGTGTGCACCCATGGATGTCCTGCTTTTACTTTCAGAAAATTTGGTTACCCTACTGTACATTGGACACAATTGCTCCCTTACTAACTTGCTCAAATGAGGGTAATTATAACTCTTCCGTGCACCGTTTTACAGGATCTTGACTGTGTGGAAGGAAACCCAATTCACTTCAATTATTGCTATTCCTAGAAGTGGTGCACTGTATGCAACAGTTCTATAAAAAGCACTCCATACGGGCAGTCTGTCTTCTTGAAGGTTTGGTGTTGTTACCTTTGGAATAAAGTTAGTACTTGCTGTTGTATATTCTATATATGTATGCAGTGTGTTTCAAGTGTTGAACAACCCAAACTTTGAAAATTATACCGGGTGTACACAAAGTGTCCGACACATTTCAGTTATTAATAAATCGGAGATTAATGAAGATACACATAAACTGGTGGCAATGATAGACAAACTCAAAACATTTTATGTCCTGTATCCACACCTTTTTTGTGCTCCTTTTCTCGCACAGAGAATGTCAAGATGATAATAGATTTCTTCCCACGTTCGGGTTCACCATGCCGACATGCACGGTGGCTATCGCTCTGTTTGTTCTGGCTTTCAGTTCATATGTTCATCACTTTTGTCTCATAAAAATGTCTGCCCCATATGCCCAGAGAAAAAATTACAATGGGGTTGTGCTGGGTGACTTTCAGGGCCAAGGAATCGGACCACCATGTCCAATCCAGTTCGTTCAAAACACGACAAACAATGATGTCTAACCTTACAAAAGTGATGAACACAGATGAACTGAAGTGTACTGATACAGGACATTAAACTTTTTGAGTTTTTCTATCTATCTATCATTGCCACTAGTTTATTTGCATCTTCATAACTTTTTAATTTATTAATAATTTAAATGTGTCCGACACTTTGTGTACACCCCATATCATGAAAACCTTAAGAGATATATGCACTGGGTTTTCTGCATTACAAAGCCTCATCCATCGAGAGATTTTTCAATGCTTAACATTATCAGTTCATTCCATACAGAAAATTATGTAAATTAATAACTGGTGGAGGACATCATTTAAATTTTTCCAGAAATGCACTTTTGAGTGAAAAAAATATAAGGAATTATTGAAGGGTCATATTTAGACATCTGATGACTGATCCCATGTCAATCGGCCATTTGTGACCTTAGAGTATGGAAGATAGAGCCTAAGCATGTATTCTGGGTGAGGGAAAGGGCATGAGGTAAAACTGCCATCTTGGGTAGCACAGTAAAACTTTTTTCCAGTCTTATCGCGCATGCCCTATATGCTGTCAAGGGGAGCGGGGAAGTGACCAATCCAGTGTGATAAGAAACTCAGCAGCCTGTAGAACGAGTTGTGGGCAGAACTGCCTCCTCTTGATGTAACTCTCGGCACCACCGCTGTTATCTGGTTGGTCTGCTGCATATTCTCCACTCCCCTTGCCAGTATGCAGGGCTTCCGCCGTAACTAGAAAATACCTTTAGTTACAGCTGATACAATGGTGGAAGTAGAGATTTTTTGAGCATGGAATGTTCTTTTACAGTGCATAATTTTGTACATTATGGTGACATTGTGAGTAGATAAGAAATAAGAAGCTATGACTCTGTGTGCAGTTTTTGGATGTAACGAACACAAGTGACAGATTATTATTATTTTTTTATAAATCGGGAGACGACGTGACTTGATCCACTGCATGAGTATTGAGCAGAACTGTTTTCCATTATTATCATTATTATTTTACATTTTATACAGTTAGTGTACTGAATTTATTTGTTATTGTATTTCATTATTAACTTTTACACACCTCATTCAATAATAAAGGTAGAGAAAATTTTAGTCATAATGTTTTTGTTGTGCGACTTGGAATTTTGGAAACCGTGAAATCATTTATTATTTTGATGGTAGAGTATGAAAATATAATCTGGTTCTGTATTTTGCACTAAATTTTGTCGATGTAATGCAGTTTTTATTTTGGTTATTCTGTTTGAATACTAACGGAAATTTATTTCTGCTATTAAGAATTAGAAAAATAAGCTTTCTGCTTTTCTTGTAACTTCATATGAACGATGCCAGTTTCCAGTGGGGGGAGTCGACGGACAGACCCATTCGACCCCCCTTCGCCACCTGATGCCCATGGCCTCTGTTGTTTAAATGTGTTCCATGTAGTAGTTATTCAAAAAATTAGAGGTGACCTTCTGGTAAGGTACCCAAAAGTAAGGTGGAGGGTGACGAGGCTCTGGACCCATGGCCAGGATAATCCTCTGTGGAGTTGTGTCACCCTGTGTTTTTCCTTGCTTGTGCCGAGTACCCATTTACAGGCACAGCTTTTAACCAGGATGTGGAGATTTTATCTTCAGGGATAGTGTAGTTTTAGTTCTTGTAATCTATTACATTAGAGAGTTTAAAAATTGACTGAGGAAGTTTTCAACAGACATATTTTCTTTTCTTGTTGGTGCCCTATTCTCAGTTTTGTTTTAGTTAATGGGCTCTCCCCCCCCCCCTTAATCCTGTATACAGAAAGGATTACACAATCTCCTACCCTTTACCTCCTGACCTGTAACATGTAATAGATTACAGTGGTAACTTTTTTTTTTCTTTTCTTTCCACACAGTGTCAGTAATAATCAAAGCCCAGTATGATCCAACAGACTACTGAAAAAGTTTTAAAGAGAATTTCCCACTGCAGGTAACCACACTGTTTTCATCATAATATCACCAACGTCTGGTATCTCAAGAAAGTTCTAAATTTAACAACCAAAAGTTTAATAATACAATTCCTGAATTTACTTTTAAAAAAGTGGATGACTACACTGTAAGAAAATGTTTGTACCAATTCAAGTCTACTGCTATTGGTGCAGATGGAATATCAACTACAATGCTCAAGTTATCGCTCCCTTTTACTTTGCCTATTATCACACATATTATTAACGTTTCGCTCGAGAAATCCGCATGTCCCAGGAAATGGAAAGAAGCTTTGATAACACCACTCCCTAAGACTACTTGAGCAACTCATATGAACAACCTTCGACCTATAAGTGTTCTGCCTGTGTGTTCGCAACTCCTAGGAAAAATAATCTATAAACAGACGTTTAGCTTCGTTGCCCAAAACAATATTCTTCCACCATCACAATCAGGATTTTGGCCAGCATACAGCACTGCTATGGGTTTGCTGAAAGTCACAAATGACATCCTCCAGGGTATGGGTAAGAAATTCCTCACTGCATTAATATTATTGGACCTGTCCAAAGCATTTAATATGGTACAAGAAAAATGACTTCTCAGTAAACTGAAATATTACAATTTTTTACAATCTACCCTTAACTGGTATTTTTCATATCTAAGTAACCGGAATCAACATGTAAAACTGTCTCCTACTTTATCTAATACTTTATATATTTCATCTGGTGTGCCACAAGGATCTATACTAGGTCCCCTATTGTTTACGATTTATATTACAGACCTACCCTCAGTTGTCAAATACTGTAACGTACATTCCTATGCTGATGACACTCAACTAACTAAATCATTCCATCCAACAGAAATTGCTTTAAGTACTGAATACATAAGTAATGATTTGGGTGTGATGCAAATGACCTTAAAATTAATGCTAATAAGTCATGTTATACATTTATTGGAACTCGAAATGCTATTGTCTCGGTCAAGCTCACCAATAGAACAATTAAAATAAATGGTGATGTCATACCAGCTCAAGTTAAAATTCTTGGACTAATATTTGATACTCATCTGTCATGGGATGAGCATATTAGCCGCCAAATCAATAAATCATTTGGAACACTTAGATTCTTGTTTAAATTTAAAAAAACTATTATCTTCGGAAATCAAACAGCGATTAGTTGAAACACTCATACATCCAGAGGAGACAAGTAATCCTTTAGGGAGCCCTCAGCAATAGTAGAGGATTTGTACATGCGTATGCAAGAAATAAGCGTAGGTACTCAGGGGTACAGAAACGAATACAATGTACCTGTACAGGTAAAGGTAAAGTTCCCTGTGCATATAGCAGTGTTATGAAGGCACTTTTAGGGTATGTGGGCCCCACATATTTTCGATGTCGGCCATCTTGGAGGTGATGTGATCAGCACCATGCTGCGGTCACCTTCCCCCCCCCCCCCAGGGTGGGCCCTAGAGCAGCTCTATGCAGGTACAAAGCCGGAAAAAATCTGACCTTAGATCACCCACTCCGAGTTTCCCGCATAGCAGTGTGACTAAAATCAAATCAGGCTAGAACATCACGAGAAATGCTGTGGTGAAGGTTTCTTCAACTTATCTTTAATTAGGAAAAGTTAAGACTGCATGAGTTTAACGAATGTATCATTTTCCAGGTGTGAGAAAACAGTGTCATATCACATCACCCCTTTCCCATTTAAAATTTTTCAGTTGAATTCAATATGGTGGACGTCCGCTTGGAACACACCAATGTGGTTCCCCCTAAGCCTAACCTGTTTCTATCATGACCAATTGTACCCAGCCTAACTCCTTTACTTTTTATATGGGTGTTAAGGGACTTTTGAATCACCCTCTAAAGTTCAAATCACCAACCCTGAGACCTTATGTAAACAGAACCATCTGCATGCAGAAAGCATTGCAAACTCATAGAAGTAAAATAATCCACACGAAAATTCAGTGTTGTTACAGGATTCATTACGTAAGGTAAAACAATGCCCATTTTTGTAGTATGGCCGTCGGCCGGATGAAGCTACTTATCCAAATTAGAAACTAAATATTGTATAAATGAAAGAGTTGTAGAATACGTACATTGCTGGTACTACTTTTAAATATTACACGTATTCTACTCACATTCTTGCAATAAAATTTAGTACAAGAAAAGGTTCGTGAATATGGACACGAATTTGACTTCAGCCAGTTCGCGAGGAACGGTAGAAACACACAGAATACTAACTACGGTCAGCCAATCTCCCATAAGACTGAAACAGCCGAAACTGGCTGGCATAGACATACTACTACAAGATGTTACAGCTGCGGGTTAAAAATGGTTGACAGTATGGCGGCACTGGAAGGTCGTTTCCTCGCGACCACCGACGGCAGCACCGTCGGGGAAAAAACAGAAGACGAACGCAATGCGCAAGGACTCGCGGATTGCTCGAAACAACAAAACACTATCGTGTTCCGTACCATTCGCGTTCCGATACTTTCTAACCGCGTTTAGGCGATTTGCGCGTATAATAAATTATACGCGCAAATTGACTAAACTTAGTTAGAAGTGGCGGAAATTAATTATATGCAATGCTTTCGTTTAAGTACAAACTTTTCGCATTAAAATTGATTTCTATCACAAAAATAAAAGTATACGAAAATTATATGGAAAACGTACTATTACCAAAACTTCCTGAAATTGCACTCTTACTTTAAGCGGAAATATATAATTTCCTCTAAAGGCATTTTTAAAAACATTCTTCATCATACGAAAATGACAGTCTTATAATAGGTGACTTTTTTTTCTTGGGTGGAGAAATGGAATGAAATAAGTATACAATAATTCAGAACGATTTATGTCATGCTAATCCATATTTGGAAAAAAAAGAAAAAAAAACCTGACTGATCCTTCCGCTATACAGGATTGTATTGCAAGATATTACACTGATCAATAAAACATTTTGTTTACCACATATATATTAAAACGAAAAAAATTACTGCCTACAGCAACTACGCTCCATTCGATAATAAAAATTTCAATACTGTCAGGGATCAGTTCACATACCTTATGGCCATGGGCGTCCGAAAGGGGGGAGGGGCACGCCCTACCCCCTGGATAATGAATGTCTGACAAAAGGTATATATTTCACACATAATTTCATTTCAGTCAGTAATTTATGTTAATTATTATAAGGGCTTTGAAGAACATGATAATTTCAGACTGAAGCAGTGTTTTTTGAAGGGACATCACTATTATGGGGGAAAATATGACTCCTTTGCCCCCTGGAAAAAAAAATTGCCTTACTTGCCCCTCCCTGGAAAAAATCCTGTGGACGCCCATGCTTATGACACTGATTAGAAATAGGTTAGTCTGCACAGAAATAATATAATAATTACCAAGAGAATGCTCGAAAGTTTTCTCAAAAATCAAATAAATAAAAAGTACTAGGTTGAATGCTACGAAAAGGTTCAGCTTTTTAACACAAATTTATTGTCATGACACTGACCATTAAGTTGAAGTGAAATGTAGCAAGTGCAGCAGCACCTACTATACATATATGCTTTTTACACTGAAAGAAAAGTATGAAAATATACTTTGGAAAATTAATAGTTGTTCCTTGAAGACTTCTTTCAGCATTTAAAGCAATTGAAAGAATGAAAACCCCTAATATTGAAAATTAATATTTCTACTTTAAAAAAACAGAAAATATTAACAAAAATAATATCTACACACACACATATATATATATAAAATGATATCTACAATATCTCTTACATAAAACAGCTTATTTAAAAACCAAATACTCATCATTTACTAAATAGCTGAACATGAATGAAGAAATGTTGATTTATTTCCCTCCACGATGAACTTTGTGCCAGCTGATACGAGACTTAAACAGAGAAGTGCCATATTTATTACACTTCCCACGTCCAAGTCCCATACCGGACTTTGCATTTGTATCTCTTCTATCTTGATGTGTGCATAAAACATGCACACAGGTGGATAATTCCTAGAAATTAAATAAATGCTCTACAGTGCCGTACAGTAGGATTCATTTTCTTGCATTTTCATCTTCAAATACTATGTACTGGGAATTGCCCAATGGGTAACATAGTTTCCCTGGTGACACTAACATTTCAGTAGCCAACATGCTAGAATGCTCACCACATAAATGAGAGTACACTTTGAAAAAATAAAGTTGATCGACGCTATGGCAAACAAACAAAAATAATGTACTTAATGTACTCACTTTAAGAAATGCATGACTTCATTATCAACTTTGGCTGCTTTTTCCTAAGGACATACGAGCACCATTACAAAAATGAAAAATTCATATTGGACCTTGATACTCCATACCTCCTTTCTGTAGTTATTACGCATAGTTTTATAACATGAGCAACTAGTATTTAATGAAGTACAGCATAAACAGTGTGCAGCAGAGACTACTTACTTTCATACATCTCACTGGACTTGATTAATCTGTTATATCAGTAACTACTGTACTGCGTGTATCATGATACATGCATGTTACTGAACACAAAAATGTTCATCAAAATAGATAAATTGTGGAAATGATCACACTCTGAAGTGTTGTTTTTTTTTCCCCACAGAAAGGTTTCTCCGAACTGCAAAGTTATTCCCACAGTTGTTTGCATACTGAAAGCACCTTTTCATTCTCTTGTATAGCTTCTAAAAAATAAAAAAAATCACACAATGGGAACCATGATTTTCAGTAATTATTCTCAAAATAAAAAAAAAATGTGCAACTACATTCATGAGGTGTTGAGACTAGCAGAACAAGTTATTTTCACCATTTTTTTTATTATGGTAACAGTTTCATACATCGGAGACACATTTCTTCATTTTTACAGAAGAAACTACTTATGGAAATGAGTTTCTCTAAGGTTTCCAACGTTAGTAGAGGTATTTTCTTTCATCATGGTATCTATTTGACCGGGAAATCATGTCAGTGTTTCCAACCCACCCTTTTTTTAACTATTCTTGCCTAACCTAACCAAACCTAACCTTATCGGAATGGTTCGTGGGTCTGTCCGTCAGCTACCAGTGCATAATGTACAATTTGCACACGTGACGAACACAATAGTAGGTATTTTTCGGTGAAGGATGGAAAACACTGATATTCAAAAACAAAAGAAGCGATATAGCACCATTACATGCGTTCAGTAGCACTTAGATAAATTAATAGAAAAAGTGTTTGTTTTCGTGTAAAAAGCATATTGGCACCTTGAACTATGTTCCACAATACACAATTGGTAAGTACGAACCATGCAAAACACAAAATATCTGATTTTAATGTGTCTCGGATCTATGAAACTGGTACCTTTATTATTAAGTACAGATGCTATTATATTTCACACATTGTCAATTTTTGCAAGTTAAATCACTCAACTAACCACAGAGCTTAACACAAATTAAAAATGATGATTATTGATTATTATTACCACTTTTTAGAGAGAGCAGTGATATCACATGGTATAGATGATTATTTTTTGAGACATAGAACCTAACAAGCAATGCAAAACAAAATCTTACAAGAGAACGTGACTGTTTTATAAAATAATTCCCACATTGTGAGGAATCATGAGTTTAGGTGAAAATTGCACAAAAACGAGGTTGACCACTTGGTGAAAATAGTAACTGAAAATATGTTGCTTTCAATACAAAGTTGCATTTAACTCAAATGATCCTTAAGCATTAGCTACATACAAATAGAAAAGGCTGCGACTATTTTCAAATAATTACCAGAATCATAACATAAGTAGGATAGGATCATTAAGTTTAATTATCTGATTATTTCCGCGCGTGTATATAATTATAAAAGTAAGAGAACCAAACCTGGTCCACCTAAACCATTCAAGCAAGAAAATACGAGAGGAATTAAAAAATAAGTTATTGAAGAAGCATAACATCACAGAATAAGTTATACACGTGGAACTTGGCCCTTACAGAACAGTATATAATATTATTACCATTTCATTAAAATTCCTGAGTTTTTATTTTAAACAACAAATGATACACAATTACAATCAGAAAGTTCGATTTCGATACTGAATGCAAGCCTGTACCACACAGATGAAATGAACGGAATTTGGTTCGCGTTTGGCGATACTTCTTTATCACTTTTTGAAAAAAGCTTTGATACGTATTACGCAGTGATTTCATGCAATGTTAAATTACGATTTCATTAACTACATTAGGCAACACTTATCGCATCCCCAAAATAATATTCTAATGACAAGAATCATACGACACAATTTCAAAATGTAAACAGACTGGTCGGCCGGATGAAGCTACTTATCCAAATTAGAAACTAAATATTGTGTAAATGAAAGAGTTGTAGAATACGTACATTCCTGGTACTATTTGTAAATATTACACGTATTCTACTCTCATTCTCGCAATAAAAATTAGTAGAAGAAAAGGTTCGTTAATATGGACACGAATTTGACTTCAGCCGGTTCGCGAGGAACAGTAGAAACACAGAATACTAACTACGGTCAACCAATCTCCCATAAGACTGAAACAGCCCTGCTGGCTGGCAACTATGCGAATATACAAAACGCTTGCTGAAAAACGCGTCAGTTAGTGATAAGCCTTGAGTGATAAGGATCGGTGGATTGTACTACCAGTTTAATTCTTTGAGCGTTCCATCTGCGATTTACGAAGGGGTTATTAAGTTAGGTAAGTAACGAATGAAATTACAGAACTAAGATTCGGAATGAGAAGAAACTAACACCAGCTATAAAGTTTCGTACAGTCGTCGGAATGTCAGCCCCTATCTGAAATGGCTGCTGCGGTGAATTTTGAAGAAATGGCTCGTTGTAGAAATACCTAATATAATGCATGTTAATCGTTGCATGTAATAATGTAGCAGTTGATGTTAAAATTGTCAGAATTACATTGTGTTATTTACAAATGTTTGAGTCAAGCATGTTCTATAGCGATTCATAACGTACAAACATGTACACTAAAATATGCAAACATAAACAAATGACATCACGTTTTAACTGGTGCAGCTTGATTTCTTGTCTCAATGTTGCGAATTGTAATTTTTTGTACTTTAGCATTATCAGTTAGATAATGTATTGCTTAATGTATTATTTGTCTATTGTTGACAACAGTAACCGAAATTCCATTGGGCATGGGAGTAAAGGTAGTTACTTGTGAAATATGCAAAGATGATTGATGTACAAATGTACTATTTTATGGTGTCCAATGGAAGTAAGTGGATGCAGATAATCTTGTCAGAACTCCAAACTGGCAATGCGGTGTAAGAAATGACTTGAGCCCAAGTTCCGATTGTTTAATTCCAAACTAATCATGGAACTTGAGCATGCTGTGCTGTGATAATGCTTCTTAACCCTTTGGGTAAATGTTTGCTATCCTTCGGACACCTATAACTTCTAAGTTTCGTCAATTATTGACATTTCTACTTACCTATCTGCTTCGCGGATCATTTTTTAACGTGTATTCACGTTTTTTTGATCAATTTTTTTTTTTAAAAAAAAGTGTTTTTGTAACTGAAGAACGTACGTTTCCGCAAATGGTTTGTGGGGCTATGTGTCAATGGTTCGTGGGGTTATGCAAGAATGGTGTGTGGGGCGGGTCGGGTACCCTATTCTACACCCTCGAATTTTGAAATTTTTTCTTTTTCATTATGAACATTATTTGATCCTATTTGTGAATAAAATAAAATTGGAGCGCGGAAAGAAGTATTTACGACTGTACAGCCGTTAAAAGTTGAAATTTTGTCGTTTGAAATGGTTCGCAATTATTTCCAATTTCTAGATCGTGATACTAACACGACACCAAATTTTAACTATCGATCTCAACCTAACTGAACTAACCTATCCACGCGCCAATGGTTCGTGGGGCTAGCGTCAATGGTTCGTGGGGCTAGCACCAATGGTTCGTGGGGCTAGCGTCAATGGTTCGTGGGGCTAGCGTCAATGGTTCGTGGGGCTAGCGTCAATGGTTCGTGGGGCTAGCGTCAATGGTTCGTGGGGCTAGCACCAATGGTTCGTGGGGCTAGCGTCAATGGTTCGTGGGGCTAGCGTCAATGGTTCGTGGGGCTAGCGTCAATGGTTCGTGGGGCTAGTGCCAATGGTTCGTGGGGCTAGCGCCAATGGTTCGTGGGGCTAGCGCCAATGGTTCGTGGGGCTAGCGCCAATGGTTCGTGAGGCTAGCGCCAATGGTTCGTGAGGCTAGCGCCAATGGTTCGTGGACCTAGCGCCAGTGGTTCGTGGGGCTAGCGTCAGTGGTTCGTGGGCCTAGCGCCAATGGTTCGTGGGCCTAGCGCCAATGGTTCGTGGAGCTAGGTTCCCTGTAAGTCAATTACAATGTCCCGTATGTCTCGTCGAACAAAGTCCTCTATGTCCTTCATCCGTTGAACGTGTGTCAATCTCATATTTAGTCATTTTGTCTTAATTCAATGTCACACAAATCAATTCCAATGTCTAAAGTCGCACAAAACAATTGCAATGTCTCAAATATCCAATCCGCCAATAAATTACATAAATAATATATTGAAATCGCAAATTATCCCATTGCACAAGTCATTCATAACAAGAAAAAATTGCAAATTATCCCATTGCACAAGTCAAAGATAAGAAGAAAAAGAAAATGTTCAGACGTGCGCCTGTGACATGAATCCAAGATGCGCCATGATCAAATCCCTGCAAAACCGTTTCGACGTTACATAAGGAATTTAAATATTGAAAAACGTAAGTTTCCTAGCACGTAGATCTAAAAAAATTACTTTCCGCGCTATTTAGAAACATCGTTTCTTATGAAGAACTAATTTTCGTAACGAGTTTATTTGAAATGTGCGAAAAATCGAGGGTGTAGAAAAGGGTACCCGAGCCTGTGGGGCTACGCATATTTTTTTCGAAACCAATTTTTAACTATTGTAACCTAGTGTGACCCTACTTCTGAGTTTTGTCAATTTTTGACACTCGTACTTACCTATCTGCTTCGCGTAACATTCCGTGAATGGTTTTTGGGGCTATCCATCCCGGAATCGGTGCGAAATTTAAACCAAAAAATTATTTTCGTTTGAAATTTTTGACTCAAATTTCCCACCGATTCCGGGCTCTGCCCCTGGGGTAATTGACCTACCGCCCCCAACCGCTAACGTGGACCTGCCTCCGCTCCCGGGCTTTTTCTATAGTCTCCCTGTTAAAGTTATCTTAGAAATTGGCCGGAGTCACCTGCCCCCAAATGAGTCCCAAACTTTTAAATTTGAAGAAATCCATTTCCAGGATACAGAAAGCTTACCTGAATTGGTATAATTTAACAATACAGGGAATTTCTCCAATTTGTTTGAATTTTCGGTTACTTACTAATTTGGGTCTCCTAATCACGAATCTGCACTTAAAATTTGGCGCTCACGTATAAATTTGGCGCTTATTTGGGAGCAGGTGAATCCGGCCACTTTCTAACATGCCCTTAACAGGGAGTCTATAGATATAGGTGGGGAGCGGAGCGGAGGCGGGGCCGCAATAGCGGTTGGGGGCGGTAGGTCGATTACCCCAGGGGCGGAGCCCGGAACCAGCGGGAAATTCGGAAATCGAGGGTGTGGAAATAAGAACTTAATTTCGATTATTTTGCTATTTCCACGTGTGAGCGCCAAATTTTGACTGCAGATTCGTGATTAGGGGGCCAAAATTAGTGAGTATGCCGAATTTCAAACAAAATCGAGAAATTCCCTGTATTGTAAAATCGCTCCCCTGAATTTCACAAAAAACACCTTCCCGATGTTAGACAATACTACAGGAACTTATTACGGTAAGTAGTTTCTTCTGTAGAAATCTGTCCGATGGATAGTAAACTGGTACCCTGTTGGGTTTGGACTCGAAAAAGTTATTTATAGTTGAAAAAACAACTTGAAAACTACCTTACGCACTTCTCATGGACAAGATGTTCTCAGTCGACAAACGACAGTAAATATTGTAGAAGCGTGGGAATGAATGTGGAAGTAAATTGGATCCTTAGTAGAATGCATTTATGGACTTTATGTTAATGCTAAGGGAACCAAACCTAACCTGCCTAACCTAACCACGAAAGCATATATTGAACAAAACCTTATGTAATCGCTAAAGCTCCGCAGTATGTGTTAACAGATGTACAAATCTAACCATGTAAAAATTGTATTCGTAGCATGATGAAATTGCAATAAAACAAAAGGAACTTGGGCCGGAAGGACTTTCCGTATACTTTTGAAAGGTCGTGGAAATGTTTTTTCCAATGGTTAATTTATTTCGCCTGTTGACTCTATGTCCCTCCACCACATGAATCAAATGTTGTGTGCATTCGATGATGTAACCCCCGGTCAGTGTTTCCAACCACACCGTTGGTCTTCAAGAACATGACAATTTTAACTATGTTTGCCATGCATGGTTCGTGGGGTTTTCGAACGTGGAAAAAAATACAAAATCAGTAACACGAAAGTAGGTATTTTTCGATGAAGAAGGTTGCAACACTGCATAACCACTGATCATCGACAACACTAGTCAAGATTTCTCCGCCATACAAAAATTACTCAATATGTCGAAAATTGAGATTATTTGCGTGATAAAAACTAAATGCCACCTTCAAGAATCCTTAGGAATGCAGAATATGAATACACACAAACAGACGGACAGGCTAATCAGCTGTTGGCAAGCTCAGGAAAAAATAAAACTTCACCCGAAATTAAGCACGTACGTATCAGTATGCTAATATATGTTATTTCCGTCGTAAAGTGATAATTTAACGAATCTAGACGTTTCTTGTAGGTTAACGTTAACTTCCCATGTGAATTTTACATTCTGGCAAGCATGAAACATTTTATCTTCCTGCTCTACACAGTAACCGAAAACCTTCACTGAAAGAACATCTGTTGTGTTTTTATTATGGTACATTGCAAGCATCAGTTACTGGCATCTTTTTACTTGTGTTGTATCGTATCACAATTACCTACAAAAGAAAATGCTTCTGGTGTTATGAACAACTGTGGCAAATCGTTCTCTTTTGATTTCATGACGCCTCTTCTTTGTCACACCGCAACGTAGGTCTTTTTCGCAACTCAATACCGACCACAGCTATGCCCGCCTATTGTTTTTTTTATACGAAACTCGCAGTTTGTTTTGTAATGACATGGAATTATACTACTGTGACATAGTTGAAGCTTCAGAACGTACAAATGAAATGTATTTCTTGAAAATTAGGGCGAATAACGTATAAACAAATTACGTAGAACTTGGTTTCGTTAACACATTTTTTAAATTATATTTCGTGGAACCTACAAAAATTTACCTTTTATGCATAATATAACTCACAGAACTGAGTTAGCTACTGTATTACAGAGAAGAATTTATCACGAACAAATCAATTCTGTGTGAATTGATTGGTTGATAGAGTTGGTGTTTTAAAGTCCACTTTATGCACTATGGCTAATGTGGAATGGACCTACAGTTGGAAGTGGGATCCGAACCACTATGTGCCTCGACAGGGTATCGAACCCAGCATTATTTGATTAAAAGGCGACAGTGCTTACCCTACCACTGTACAATCGGGAGGCACATGTGGGTGTGTGAAGTGAGATAATTTGGGAAGCTACAGGATAATACAGGCTCCGGCAATACAGAGTTCAATGAATTACAACGAAACGCTTGGCAATTGCTCGATTTCCTAAACATTAATGATACATTTGGTACATGTGTAATTAATGCTTCGATCTACCTGTATGTAAAAACATAAAAAATGAATGAAAGAACAGAAGTAGTTAACGTTGTTCCTTCAAATATGAACAGAGTCGGAATGAAGGTCCCGTTGTTGACTGTTTAACCAAATGTTTAATCCTACACGTGTTTCTGTGGACTCACGATAATCCTGATGTAAGTCAATCCGGCAACTGTGCGTTGCTACCAGAGCGGGTGGTTCCACGCCTGTTACTAGCGTGTCCCGACTGTAAGTACCAATGTGAAAAAGAAGAAACTAAAGGAATTTCAGACGTTTCAGGGATACTTAACATTTAATGAAATATTTTGCATCTTTTATGAAGGTTTTCAGTTGATTTTAGCTCTAGGATATTTGTTATTGTGAAGTCGCCTACAGTACGTCTATTGTTTTAGCATATTACTTTACAGTGTAGCAGAACAGCACAAAGGCTTCGCTGAAGTGAATATAGCACCCAAACGACTTTCCACAACAGCAGCTTTAATTTTACGTAGTTATGTTAGGGTTGGTACTGATAGTTATTTTCTATGTGTTTTTTCACTATTTTAGTGTGCATATGAAGTTTTTACTAACAAAAAGCTGCGAAAATACTTCGAAATTGCAGGTTTTAACTTAGGTGGACCATTCTTTGGGATCAAATATCTCCGTTGAAACTTAAAATATATTTTATGGTCTTTGTAGCTGAATTTTGTCTTTTTAAAAATTATTATAGGTTTTAAAATATCAGTTGCCATGTTTATTTACAGTTTAATGATAATGACACTTACGGTATAACATAATTAGTATTTTGTGTATTATTCTACAAAAAAATCGGTAAATGTCTGTTATATCGGAGACACATTAAAATCGGATATTTTGTGTTTCGGATGGTTCGTACTTACCAATTGTGTATTGCGGAACATAGTTGAAGGTGCCATTATGGGTTTTACATGAAAATAACTTCAATTTTTCATATTAGGAGTAATTGTTTTGGTTCCTTTCTTCCGTTGGGGAACATACAATATGGAACGCACAGCTGTAGATCATCGCACGTTGTGCTTGTGTTTTGTCAGTTTGGAGTGGGTGTGCAGTGTTTCCTACACTCTTAACCAAAAATTGCCTACTTTCGTGTTCATTATATCATCACAAACCATGGATGGATAGCCCCAAAACCATTCACGATAGCCCCACGAAAGGTGGTGTTAGGTAAGCATAGTTAAAAAAAAAAAATCTCGTAAAAAAGGCAGGTTTGAAAACAATGGCTGGACTGTGGGACTTTCGACGCTCTCACCATCTGCAGGTACATAATGGAAACAATGGCACAATGTTGTCGCTTTGCACAAAATGCAAGTTTATTATATCAAAAGTGCTTATTTCTTGTTGTGCAGTATTCTACGGTGAGAAAATACCTCCACGAACTTTCAAAATGCTACAGAAACTCATTTCCGTAAGTAGTTTCTTCTGTAAAAATGAAGAAATGTGTGTCTGAAATAACAGACATTTACCAAAAAATGTTTGCCGTCTACATATTACATTTCCTTTCATATGAGTTTCACACCATCAGTACATATATTTTGTTTCCTTTCTTTTCCTTTCTTAGAGTCTAATAAACACTTAAATGATTACAAGATTAATGTACTTTCACCAAAAGTGATTATTTCTTTAAAGCAATATAGATCAGTGATTTTTTAAAAAAATCACCTGATTGAAATCAATCTACCTTGTTTACTGCAGACAATGTTTTGGTGCATGTCACATGGTTGGTACTTGTTTTCTCCTTGGAAGGTGTGTGGGGTCATGTGTGTCTAGTGTAGTGCATTTTTTAGGGTCAGTACTTTCTTAAATTATGTATATGTGTTCATATTTTGAAATTATTGTTTGGTTAGGAGGGTTAAGTTTGTTGGCGATAGTAATTTGATGTTATTATACTGGGAGGGTTAGATTTCCTGCTGTTGGGAATTTTTGCAGAAAAAATAAGTGAATGTAATCCGGAATAGGAGTTCCTTTAATTTACTTGGGCTATATTTTCGGTCCAAATGTACCTCTTAGTATCATTAAATTTATTGGTGTTTATTATTTTACATCATTGGATTTGGTGCTGATAGCAGTTTTGGATCTTTTTTGTTCAGTTAGGAGTGCTAAGTTTGGTCTTTTGCACCTGTTCCGCTATTTGAGTTTTAGTGTGCATACTACAGGTTTTTCCAATAAAAGGCTGTGATAGTACTGCAAGATACCGGGTCTATATTTAAGAGGCCCATACTTTGGGATCAAATATCTCCATTATTTGTGTTTTCCACATGCTAAAACCAATTTTATATTATGTAAAACATTGAAATCTGTCGATTAAATGAAGATTCAACATAAACCTCAAGGGAGTGCAGTGGGTTAACAGCCTTCACTCTCTCCTGTGCCAAGTTTTCAAACCAGAGGTTCTCATTTTTCAAGGTGTCTTACAAGGTATAGCACCATCCAGTGTCAATAAATACTTTGCTGTAGTAATGTGACGAAGTTGAAAATTACTATTTTTTATTCTGCTGCCTATGCTAAAGTAACCAATTCTAAACTAGTGCAGTAGCAAGTATAGTAGGTATATTATGAGGAATAAATAAAACATTTGGAATTTGAAAATTTAAAGGGAATCACATTTCCTTCAATTTTTTCTACACATAAAATTTCTTGTCATTACGACAGATTAAAGTGACATGACATTACACCTGAAGCACTTGCAGTTTTAAATTTGTGTACCTGCTATACATCCAGCAGTGTTATCCTATGTTTTGCATTATGTTTTTTATGCATTTGATATTCCCATTACATTTATTTCATTTTAGCCTAATATTCAATACATCTTGCAAAATTATGATACATTTTATAAAACTTCACAGGATAAGAAATTTAATATAGGTATTGGTTTAAATGTCCCTGCACCATGGCTGTGCAGTGTAAGGCTTTGGACTTGGGCTACAGGATGCATGCTGGTTCGAATCTCCTGGAGGGAAGTGAAACAACTTCTTTCCCGAGATTTCGCCTGTGTGGAACTGGTAGCAACCCACCATCGTGAGAAAATTATGAAGCTCCGAATGAGTACTGTAACCTGGTCATGAAAGCCTACAACGACGACTGGGGTTTCATCCTGCTAACTACATGTTGCCCTATAAGTGGTTGGATGGTCGCCACCTCTGCTGAGGCATGTGGGATTGAGGCCGACAGTCTGTAGGTAGGCCTTGGCCCTCAAAAGCTGTTGCACCAATGGTTGTTGTTAGTTTAAATATTGAATTTTTGCTGATGCAGAATCCAGTTCCAATGCCAATATTCTTATATCAATAATAATCAGCCCTACTTTACTAATAAGTAATAACTATCTCAAATTAATAAAAATTAGTACTAGACAGTTGTACTGTATATACAGAGGTTGTTCGCTTTATATCTGACCATTGTCGATTCGGTGCTCTGCCACCTGGCGTATCATGCTGGAACTATGGGTCTTCTGGTGTTAGCAGTTGTGTCTGACCTTGTAGGTGTGTGTGAGTGTTGGTAGTGAATGTTATCAAATGGCACCGAAAATCAACCGGTATTGGGAGGGTTACGGAATGGCCCTTTTCCATGCAAAGTTTTCATACGTACGCATTGTGAAACAGAGTCGGGAGAATGGGTTAACAGTTGGGGTGACTACTGCGAAAGCTATTTTGACCCGTTACACACAACAGGCTCTCCGTGCGAAACATTCACCCACGAAAACCACCAGGAGAAGGGCTGCAAGCAATGTGTCACCCGTAGTGCTAAGGGGGATCTAGGGGGATCTGTCGATTGGCATGCCAAGAAAATCCCCAGACTCAACGTGATATGGCACACAGATTTCACCTCGCATCGTCAACTGTGAACAAAACAATTCACAAGTGCCTCAGGTTGAAGTGTGTGCGGAAGGCCCGTGTACACAACCTTCAACCGCGTCACATTGTCAAACGTAAGACGAACTGCAGGAAACTGTATGAAAAGTAACTAGCGGGTTCCAAATGGAAGAAAGTTGTCACAATGGATGAATCATATGTCCATCTCACTGCTGGTGGTCACATTTGGGTGATCACATACCGTGACATTGACGGCAAGGGGCACAGCAACCTGGCGATATGACTCGAGTCATATCTCCAGAACATCACTACGTTTTTATCAGGAAATGGCAGAGGAATTAGGAATTCATGTCATTCCGTTTGAAGACATTCCTGTGAAAAGCTCAGATACCAGTTCAATGGATTTTTGCGCATTTGGTCTGTTTAAACAACGTCTTCAACATCGCCGCCCACGCATCCTGGATGGTCTATGGAAAGCTTGCCGGGGGAGTGGAACAGAATTCCCATGCCTGTCCTGCGCCGGAGCTGGCTACAATGGAAACTTTGATGCCGGGCGATAGTCCACAATGCTGGGGGTCAAATAGAACATGATCGGTGGTGGCAGCGCGGTATCTCTTAAGGTGAGTTCCCGTCAAACATGGTTGGATATGAAGCGAACAACCTTCTGTAGATGAATGCATTCACATGCTAATTTTCTTAATGCCATTTATATAAGTGTGTTCTCATTTGAAATTGTTTTTTGTAGGTGTGAACTACAATGGCTGTGACCATTTCCAATACAGAGCATGAATGTAACATGCTGAACACCGTTCGCTCTTTCCTGCAGAGGGAGAGCTATGTTGATGTAGTGCTTGTGTGTGATGGCCGCAAGCTAATGGCACATAAATTGTTGTTAGGTGCAGTGAGCCCTTTTCTCAAATCCATTTTGGATGCTGATACTAGCGAATTGGCGACGGTGCTGCTTCCCGGTGTCTCTTACAGGGTGATGTCTCTGGTTCTCGATTTCCTGTACGGTGGGTTCATGAAGCTCGATCAGCAAGAGTTGGAGGAGTTCACTGCCATAGTGAAAATGCTGCACATGAACATCCCTCACGTGTCTCAGCAGTCTGCATCTTCGTTTCGATCACATGGCATTCCAACCCAGATGGAGAAGGAGAGGCACCAAGGTGCTGCACAGCCACAGCCTCAGATGCAACAGCAGCAGCCGCAGCAGATACGTGAGCCCGAGAGGGTGCCAGGACCTTCACGGAAAAGCGGAAGCACAAGCAGAGATATGCGCATGATGTCGGAGCCACCGCCAAATGACGAGGCTGACCCACTTCATGACCCCTTAGATGTTCCTGACCTGTATTTCGTTGCAGCCCAAACAAATCAATCTGCAAACAGTAAGTCGAACCTTTTATCCACTTTTCTTGACAACTTTCGAGTAAATATGTGATATGTTGATGATTTAACAATTAACTAACACATTGTCACCGTGTAACCTGGTACTACCAGTGTAATATTATTTTCCAGTACTAATTGGTAGGGATGTGCAGGATCCCGAAAAGTCTGTACTTGGATCAGGAAAAAAAAAAAAAAAAATCAACCATCAACAACCACCATGTCATGATTCCAACTTCGGGAAATGAACATATTTAAAAGTGGTTAGTTCTCAATGTTTTCTGCATTGTAAGTTTCTGAATGTTCTCGGAAATTGGTAATTTATATTCCAGAAGTGCAAAAACAGTGACTCAAGGGTAAAATGACATGTATAATTTGAGATTTCCCCAGTGGCATGAAATTTCAAAGATTTCCCATCCTGCTCAAATAAATCCTGTTCCGTACACCCCTAGTATTTTGCCAATGCCTGCTAAGTCGTTTTTACAATTTCATAGGCTTATGTAACCATTGTGACATGTGGATGATTTAACAATGCTCTTACATTCATAATCAGCTTCATCACATTCCTGCTTTACTAATAACTATCACAAGTTAATGAAAATTTTTACTAAGCATGTACTGTACTGTACATAAATGATTGCATACATGTGCTAATGGCATTTAACACAGGAAACTATTGCAAATATGTAGACAACAGCAAGAGGAAACCACATGAAGATTCACATGAATGTTCTATAAGGAATTGTAAGAATTTTTTTTTTTTAATTTTGAATATTGTACCAATTTTTTTGTACACCCTGGTTTGCATTTTTGTAGGCTGGCACATGGACCCACAGTCTGTCGGGCTTCTGTTGTGTTGTCTATGTGTTTGTCCCTCCCATCATAATTGATTCCCATAGTCGCAATTAGCTAAAACTGACATTAATTAAATAAACTAAATTGAACCAAATCTATCAACTTCATGAGAGACTCACATTCAAGCTGGTAATCAATAATTACAAATATGTATGGCAGTATAGAGTATTGCTGGACTTAGACGAGTACTGTACTGTGTTGACAATAGGGATGGCCAAATCTGGATAAAATTTTATTTGGGTATCTGGTAATTTTCTATCTGGATGTTGGATATTCTTAATCCAGATTATCTGAAATGTCCAGATATTCGAATGTGAACATTATCCAGGCTGATTTATTGCTTATCAGTTTTACAGGCTGTCTCTTCCAATATTCGTTTATTAGTCATGTTCGTATTTCTACTCTATGGATTTTACATAATCTTTTCAATGTTTACCTTTTTTTTTTGTTGCCTAAAACAGATCTCTGGATTATTAATTTGGTATAAATGAACAACAACAAAAATGCAAATGAAATACAGTTTAGAATATAACATTCTCAGTTTGCTGTCCCGATCCTTTATTTATTAATTATATCCTTAATTTCTGATATCATTCACACCAGAATAACTTAATGAACTTTAAAAGTAAATAGCGATCTGCATATACCAATTATCTGAATTCGCTGATATCAAGAATAACCAAATTAGTCTGGTATCTGTATTATCCGGTCATTACTGTCCGGATATTCGGATTATGTGTTGCATCTGAAATGGATAGATATTTTGAAATGGTATTTCGTGACCATTCCTAGTTGACAGTTATGTTTTGTTTCCTTGACCCTGCACCTAGAAAAAAATTGCATGAATATAAATACTGTATGGGTACTATTTTTTTTTGCTAGAGGGAGTGCAATCTCTTATTTGCAATACATCAGGCTAATGAAGCTCAAATGCAATACTACTGAGCAATCATCCATGCTTCTTGCATTGTGTTGATTGCTTCTACTCACACACACACACACACACACGCTCAAAAGCAGTTTCGTTCTCGGTAATTCTCTTAAGTTTCTAACTGCATGTTCCTAATTTATATTGCTTGCAGGAGGCAGGAGTTTCTCTTCCGAAGGAGATGGCAGTCCACAAGCAAAGAGACAGAGACCAGGAGACCCAAATCAAGCTAGTAAAACCCAGAATAGTCAAAATGTAGATAATGTTCCTGCAAAACCTGTGGAATCTCTTGAGCCAGTGAAGCGCGGACGTGGAAGACCTCGCAAAGTAACTCAGCAAGAAGAAGCCTCTCCTGTGAAGGTAATGTTTGTAATGTTGATACGTTCTGTGGACGTAAGCTACTTTGCATTAAGCACCATTGTAAAGATACATACTTTTTGTGGTTGATAATTTTTCTTTGTTGATTCAGTGTTCCCACATGAACTCTAAATGTATTTTCCCTGAGTTATCCAGAATCCTCATTTTTTTTCTTCAGAGTTCTCAAATCACAGCATATTACTATTTTAGATGTATTTTACAATGGCGTCCTTCATATCACTCTTAGTCATACCATCCTCACTTCCTGTTTATTATTATTAGAGATGGGACAGGTTGATAAGTAATCTAGGGGTTTTGGCTGATATAGGCATGTCTGTAACCAGGGTGGCTAATCACTGGGAATTCCTTGAATTCTGGGGATTATGCATAATTTATTGGCTCTGGGAAATCTGCTTGAATTGGCAGAAGTGTGGCTTACGTAAAGCGAGAGAGGGAGAGAAAGACAATTTTAAAATGTTAACCTTAATTTTTAATATTTGGAGGATAATTTTATTACCTCTATATGTTAAGTTTAAAACAATTTAGTTGTAATTTAATGAAAAGTAATCAATATTAATAGTTCTCCTTAGTGCGATTAATTAATAAAATGTGGTGTAAGGGGTGCTCCTTCCACATAGTACACCCAATAGTCAACCTCACTCCCACATAGTACACCCTGGACTGCAGACTAGCGAGGCTCTGGCGACTGGTCCCCATTGCTAGTATAATTTTGTTTGTGTTGTCCTGTGTTTTGTCCTTATTTGTGCTGAGTGCTCCTTTACAGCCTCAGCTTTTAACGAAAGTCAGAAGATTTTAATATTTTATGATTTTAGTTCTGCAACGTTAGAGTTGTTATTTGTAACGATAAGGGGCTGGACCCCGTATAATGTGACGAGTGCAAAATAGCCTTAGTGCTGACGCACCCAAAATTTAAAATTCGATCAATCAATCAAATTAATAAAATGTGATATACAGAGTGTTGCAAAATACCTGTTACAACGCTTGGGAGGTGAATCGACAAGTAAAAACAAGGAAAAAAATGCCATGTAAAAAAATGTCGAAATCGGCACAGTTTTCGAGTGACAGGCGTGCGAAAATCACCTCACACCATGTCTCAAGAAGGAAGAAAAATATCAATGTCAGATTAAAAGAATACAAAGAAAGTCGTACCTGACGAATACAATGGTGCTGCAATTGAGGCCCAGTGTAAATTGCGCACGGGGACTCTCAAAGAAAGTGGGGAATCCCCTGATTGAAAATACAGGTAATTTACTACTATTTTCTACATAAAGTTGAGATTGGAATGTATCCAGTAAAAAATGACTACGTATCTCCACATGTCCCACTACTGCTGTGACACCGTCCCACACTCAGGAAATAGGAAAATAACTGCAAATCTCCTTTCACACGCAGTTCACATTGCAGTACGAAGAAGAAAAGAAACCAATTTGTTGCATGTTCCACTACTGCTGGGACACCATCACAAATAGAAAATAATACGGGAAAACCAGGAAAAAACGTTTTCAGTCCCCTAATGTTGACACACTACTTTGCAGTACAAAAAACAAAAGTTAAACAATGGCCACATGTTGTCAGGCTGTACATACTACAAGAGAGCTCCCCAAAGAAAGTGGGGACCTCCCCCATGGTGCAGTGGTAGCGTCATTGCCTTGTAATCAAGGGGTCCCAGGTTCGATACCCGGTGGAGGCACAAGTGGTTCGGATCCCACTTTAAACTGTAGGTCCAGTGCCGATTAGCCTTACTGTGCATAAAGTGGACTTAAAACAGCAACTCAAACCAAACCAACCCAAAGAAAGTGGGTAATTCTCGAAGGAATGAAGACAGAATGGCGAGAAAACGCACACAATGGCATGTAACATTTCCAGGGACAGCACATCTTGAAAGGATTCTCCTGAGAAGTGGACAAACTCCGCACATGCAGATCGAGGGTAAGTAATACAGGGATCTCCAGCATCTTCACTCGCACCTTTCACTAAAGGACACTATGCGGTGCAGATAGAGGCTCACAAACACCGGTACACTCAGAAACATTGTTGAAAATGTCCGCCATTGACTTCAAGACAAAAATGGCATCGGCGAAGCACTGATTGTCTGGTACATGCAAATACCTCTGGCATGTCACCAATTGTCCCAGCAGCGGCACTAACACGAGCAACGAGGTCCTCAACACTTTCAACAGGGGTTTCATACACAAGCCTTTTCATTTCTCCCCACACAAAGAAATCCAGTGGTGTGAGGTCAAGGGAGCGAGGTGGCCACGGTAAAGGTCCACCCCTGTCAATTGAATGATCGCTGAAAATATCGTTGAGTAAGGCCCTGGCTCCCCGGTTGAAATGCGTGGGGGCACCATCGTGTTGAAACCATATACGTTGTCTACCTGCCAGTGGCACGTTTTCCAAAAGTTCAGGTAATACGTCATGTAGAAATACCCAATAATTCCGACCACATATGCCACATATTTGTCACGTATGCTGGTGCCAGGACGGTTTCGTATCGCGTCCAACACGTTGTCTTCAAATTGCACAGTGCGGGGTCTTCCACAATACCACCTACGGGGTAGTAGAGATCCAGTTTCACGCAGTCGAGCATCAAGTCTTTGAAAGAATGAATGTGCTGGTAACCGCCTGTTGGGAAAACGTTCGTGATACGAATGTCGTGCCTCATGGTTGTTTCGGTTCACCTCTCCATAAACGAGATTCATATCAGCAAGCTCGTGGGTAGAGTACTTCACCATTGTCCTGTTCGAGAACTGACCAGCAACGCTACACTCTCTACGTAGCATCCACCAACGCTAATACATAACAGGTGACCTACACTCCCAGTGCCTCTAGTGGGGCTTTCTGTATCACTTAGCTGATATCAATCTCAGGGTAATCTGACTGCATAGCGTCATTTTTGGGTGAATTTCCTATGTCCCGAGTGTGGGACGGTGTCCCAGCAGTAGTGGGACATGTGGACATACGTCATCATTTTTTACTGGATACATTCCGATCTCAACTTTATGTAGAAAATAGTAGCAAATTTCCTATATTTTCCATCAGGGGATTCCCCACTTTCTTTGAGAGTCCCCGTGCGCAATTTACACTGGGCCTCAATTGCTGCACCATTGTATTCATCAGGTACGACTTTTTTTGTATTCTTTTCATCCGACATTGATATCTTTCTTCCTTCTTGAGTTATTGTGCTTTAAACATGGTGTGAGGCGATTTTCGCATGCCTGTCACTCGAAAACTGTGCCGATTTAGACATTTTTTACTTGTCGAATCCCCTCCCAAGCGTTGTAAAAGGTATTTTGCAACACCCTGTATATGAATCATATGTATAAATAAATTAACTGCAAAGTATTTTGGTATTTTTTTAAGTAATGGCAGCGGTGAGTTACTTTCTCGTATGAGTAACTGTAAATATTATTTAATTACTGTTTAGTGCAATATGTGTAAGTCAATAATTTAAAAATAAAACTAACTTTCTAAACAATGGATTACAGTAATGTAAATAAGCAGCAACATCACTATATGAGGAAGGGGATACACACATCCTAGTCAGCTTCTTTTCCCCATAACACAGACAGATTAAAAGTAGTAACGGACTTCTACACTAGTAATTATTTATTAACGTACTCGTTACGTGTAACCTTACTATAAATAATAACTCATCTCAAATCAAAATGTTCATATATTCAACACTACCTGTTGAATTTCGTAAGTTCTATATTTCAAGAACCCATAGTCAATCTTACGGACCCTCCCCAACACCCCCCCCCCCCAATCCCCTTTCGTGGCAGCTACGCCTCGGATCATTCACAGGCGATAAGACTGAACAAAATAATCAATATTGTCATCATAAATACTTTATTTCCTCTAATCGCAGCTCTCTTAAAGAATTGTATTGAGTCATCGGCAGCCTGCCCGTTCTTGAACCTGGCTGGGTGCTGTCGCGCACGTAAACTCTCTCTTCTATGCAGGGTGGTTGGACTGGTTCAAGACAACAGCTGCGCAGGGCGGGTATTTCTTACCATTAGGCCAGGTGGGTCGCGGGCAGGCAATGGATCAAGTTTGCAGATCTCTACGTAATTATCAGAAGCTACCACCAAACCGAATTTCACTTCTCTATCTTAAGAAGTGACATTTTTCAATATGGCGTCGATCAGCTTTTGATTTTCCAAAATCATGTTCATTTGCCATGCTCTAATTAGCATAAGCTACCTTGAAACTGAATTTTACTTCTGTATCTTAAGAAGACATTTTTCAATATGGCGTCCATCAACTTCCGGTTTTCACAATCATGTTGATTTGCCATGCTCTAATTAGCAAAAGCTACAATCAAACTGAATTTCACTTTTCTATCTTAGGAAGTAACATTTTTCAATATGGCATCCACCAATTTCCGTTTTTCCACAATCATGTTGATTTGCTATGCTCTAATTTGCATTAGCTACCTTGAAACCAAATTTTACTTCTCTGTCTTAAGAAGTAAAATTTTTCAATATGGCGTCCATCAACTTCCGGTTTTCCACAACATGTTGATCTGCCATGCTCTAATTAGCATAAGCTAAATTGAATAATCGTACCCGTTCCATCAGAGACCCTTTCCACTCAGTACCTGAAGCAAATGGGTCATTGAGTAACGTTATGCCTAATTTACTCAGGTTGTTGGTAGGTCCAATCTGTCCGGTACTGTCTGGAACGCCAATGCTATTGTAACGCATATTGATAGTTCTGTTCGTAACGTGACAGCGTTACAAGTTCGGTTACATTGCAGGTCCCTGGTTAAACATACTATTAACATAATGGCTCAGGTCGAGTGACATGCAGCTTGCTACGAAAGGTTGCATTTATTTCCGAAGATTTGTTTCCAAAGGAACCATTACTTCCTTTAAATTATTATTTCTTATCTACTATTTTTTTTTTAAAAGCAAAAATGAATCCCTAATTAATGTCTGAGGGTTTTGTTTTCCTGTATGTTGTTTGCTTGTTCTTGAATAAGCATAGAAGATAACAAACCACCTGCTCATCTACCTTTCTTACCCTCAGGGTGGGAAAGAACCAATTGGGAACCGGAAGGAGGAACAAGTAAAGATGAATCCTAATGCCCGGCTCCAAGGACAGCACTTTCCAACCCCCATCCCGGATGCCAAGTACAACTGCCATGTATGCCGCAATACAACGCTCAAAGCTCCAGTTCTACGTGATACAAATTATGTCTGCCTCTCGTGCCATCCAAAAGGAGTACCGCTTTGCGTTACTCCATGCTTCAAAGCATACCATACCCAGCTGACATTTTAATGGGAGGGGTGTTGCAATGAGAAGATTTCCTCCTGGAGTGTGTGCTGTTGTTTGTTTTACTGAAGGATTGCCATATGAACTTTGTGCATATTTAAGTGTGTGGTGGTTGCATTTAATGAAACTAAGATGTGATTCTGAAATCATGTTTATTGTATTATCAATTAATTGAAGTAGTTGTTATTTAATTACAAAATTAATTTTTATTACACGTAATTGCTGTATAAAACATGTTTAAAAAATACCAGGGTATATGTATTGTTCTAAAGGATTAGTTCATTATATCTCACCTCTAATAATTTGTGTACTCTGAAATGGAAGAGTGTGTTAAATGCTTCAGTTGATGGCTGGTATATGTTTTTGTACAGGGTGAGTCATAAGTCTCCATACAAATGGTGAAAACGGTGACTAATGTTTATTTTTCAGGCAGGTGTACCAATGAAAAAGAGATGCCACTAATGAAGGGAGAACGGATTGACATCATTCTGTTCGCTGGGAGTGGTACCATCCATCATGTAGAACTTACATTAAATGCAACCCACAGAACGCAGATAACCCATGACACCGTGGCACCTGCGTTACCCTCCTTTCATCTGTTGCTATCTTTGGTCTTCCAGGCCTGCTTTCGTCGGCGACGGAACCTGTCCTTCTGAATTTCTTGATAAGTTTAGCCACAGTGTCATGGGTTATCTGCGTTCTGTGGGTTGCATTGAATGTACGTGCTACATGATGGGTGGTACCACTCCCAGCCAACAGAATGATGTCAATCCGTTCTTCCGTCGTTAGTGGCATCTCTTTTCATTGGTTCACCTGCCTGAAAAGGTAAAATAAACTTAGTCATCGTTTTCACCATTTGTATGGAGACTTATGACTCACCCTTTATAATTGTTTTGTTGCATTTAAGTAAATGAGAGAGATAATAGTTACAAAGTATTAATGCATAATTCTTATTTAGCCACAGTTCTTCAAAATCATAAACATCAGATAATGCATATGGTATTCTAGTATTCAGCAGATGTTCAGATTTCAACTTTTCATGAAGTGGAGAGAACAATGATCATTATAATATGGATTTATTCCATATTACGATTTATTCCATATTACAATTGATGAATAGTGTACAAAACTGTATTCAACATTTTTTTCACTTACCTAATTGTTTGTAAAATAAAAATTCTGAGTAATGGAAAAATGCTATGGTTGTGTGTAATATGCTGCTTTTCCATTTTTTGACCATGTCGTTTATTACGTGATATTCTGAATAATCATTGTTGTACAATTTTTCATTGTGTGTATACATCAACATAATATTCATTTCACTATAAAAGTATTACATAGAAATATGTTAAAACAAAATAAAAATCATACATTCTGTTCATACGTTTAGAACTAGTAGTGTGTTCATTTGTAGAAAGTTTTGTCACCGAGGAGTATGCATGTAGATTCATGTTAAATAAACTACATTTATATAAATATATAATTTACTTTCCCATACAAACTTTGTAAGGTTCAAGAGATTTGTTCAGTGTCGGAATTATATCTCTATGATTGCACCACAAAGAAAACTGAGGCTAGCATTGTTATTCAAGTTTTATGTTGGGAAGATACGTTCTATTTGATCACTGAAGTTTCTGGAGCTAGGTGCTTGGAAATCTGGGGAGGGAAGGGTGTTCAAACACCATGAGCAATTCCAGAGAAATGTCAACCATGATGGTCAAAATTATATTTCAGTGAAGATCAATTATAACACCATTAAGCCTTGTTTCCATGATTATGAAAAACTAAGTATGCTGACCAAGGCAGTAATTTATTTTATTAAAAACTTAAACTAAACGTAACGTTTCAACCTTCTAGCAAGGTCTTCATCAGACTCTGTATCAAGTACAAAAGTAACAAGATACACAAAAAGGGCATTATATATACACAAACATTACTCTCTCCAGACTATTAGAAAGTTGTTGGGAACTTTCTAGCAGGTGGCTTTCACTTGCCAACTGTACTTTCACCTAAAAGGCTAAACTTAATTACTTTCATATAGAATGTGGTTGGACTTTTTATCTCGCTCTTTTTCCTTCATTTTTCTCCCTTCTCCTCTCCTCTCTTGTCCTTTCCACTCTTTCTAACACCTTCTTCCATTCTTTGTTTAACTTAAGTCCCCCATTCCAGTTCATTGTGTCTTCTTCACCTTTCTTCTCTTGGCTTCCTTCCATTTTCTCACTAGCATTATCTTCTCCCTTCCTATCTGCTTAGCCTCATCCCACTCTATGTCATGTCCTGTTTCTCTCGTGTTTTAAATATTGCATTTCTCTCTCTCTTAAGTCGTACATCATCCCTATGTTGTTCCAACCTGTCTTTCAGCCTTTTTTCGTTTCTCCTATGTACACACTCTGACATTCACTTCGTAGATAATCCCTTCCTCTTCCTCTTCTCCTTTTTCTTGCTTGCATTCTTCGCTATTCCTAAGATGCTTCTCCCTCCCTTCCTGTAAGTTTTAATTCCCGCTTTCCTAAGCACTTTGCATATCTTTTCTGTGGTCTTCCCCATACTCCATATTCCAAACCTTCTCTCCTCTTTTTCTTTCTCTTCCAATTCTCCCCTGCCCATTTTCTTACTTCTTCTGTTTATGTCCAGTCTATCCTGCTTCTCATAGCCATTCTTTTCCAGCTGTTTCCATAGGCTATTTATTTTGCCTTCTTTTTCACATTCTTTCATGCATACTTTCTTGATTCTGTCCTCCATATTCTTTATAAAATTTCTTTTTGTCACCTCACTTACATCACTTCTTTTGTGGCAGAATACCCCTGCTGCACACTTCTTCTGATGCCAAGCAGTTTCAATTTCTTGTCCTCTCTTCCTTTCCATCAATATATCTAGGTAGCTTAATTTGTCTTCTTCTATTTCAAGTTCCAATAATATCCCTCTTTCTTCATCTTGTATTTCTTTGGCAAAAATGTCAAGCTGCCTCTTCGTTCCCTTCCATATGCCAAAACAATCGTCCACATATATGCAAAACAGAATTATTTTGTAAGTTAAATGAGATGAAGACGACAATGTTTAGCTTAGACGTGAAAAGTATGTTCCCAAGCATCAAGAGGGGACACGTTTTGGACATTATTAAAAAAAAAAAAAAAGAGAATGGGACAAGAAATTATAGGAGAATGGGATAGTGAAAGGGTAGTGAAGGCGCTGGAAACCATTTGGAAAAACGGTTACAGTATAATGGGAGATAAAATAATGTTAATGAGTGAAGGACTAAATATAGGTTCTAGCCTAAGACCAGCATTGGCTGAATTGGTTATGAATGAATGGGAAAAGAAAGTGATAGAAAAAGGAGGTGACAAAATAATTCTGTTTTGCAGATATGTGGACGATTGTTTTGGCATATGGAAGGGAACGAAGAGGCAGCTTGACATTTTTGCCAAAGAAATACAAGTTGAAGAAAGAGGGATATTATTGGAACTTGAAATAGAAGAAGACAAATTAAGCTACCTAGATATATTGATGGAAAGGAAGAGAGGACAAGAAATTGAAACTGCTTGGCATCAGAAGAAGTGTGCAGCAGGGGTATTCTGCCACAAAAGAAGTGATGTAAATGAGGTGACAAAAAGAAATTTTATAAAGAATATGGACAGAATCAAGAAAATATGCATGAAAGAATGTGAAAAAGAAGGCAAAATAAATAGCCTATGGAAACAGCTGGAAAAGAATGGCTATGAGAAGCAGGATAGACTGGACATAAACAGAAGAAGTAAGAAAATGGGCAGGGGAGAATTGGAAGAGAAAGGAAAAGAGGAGAGAAGGTTTGGAATAAGGAGTATGGGGAAGACCACAGAAAAGATATGCAAAGTGCTTAGGAAAGCGGGAATTAAAACTTACAGGAAGGGAGGGAGAAACATCTTAGGCGAAACATCTTATAGCAAAGAATGCAAGCAAGAAAAAGGAAAACAGAGAAGAGGAAGGGATTATCTACGAAGTGAAATGTAAAGAATGTCAGAAACAAAAAAAACAAACTGAAAGACAGGTTGAAACAACATAGGGATGATGTACGACTTAAGAGAGAGAGAAATGCAATATTTAAACACGAGAGAAACAGGACATGACATAGAGTGGGATGAGGCTAAGCAGATAGGAAGGGAGAAGAGAATGCTAGTGAGAAAATGGAAGGAAGCCAAGAGAAGAAAGGTGAAGAAGACACAATGAACTGGAATGGGGGGGACTTAAGTTAAACAAAGAATGGAAGAAGGTGTTAGAAAGAGTGGAAAGGACAAGAGAGAAAGAGGAGAAGGGAGAAAATGAAGGAAAAAGAGTGTGAGATAAAAAGTCCAACCACATTCTATATGAAAGTAATTAAGTTTAGCCTTTTAGGTGAAAGTACAGTTGGCAAGTGAAACCACCTGCTAGAAAGTTCCCAACAACTTTCTAATAGTCTGGAGAGAGTAATATTTGTGTATATATAATGCCCTTTTTGTGTATCTTGTTACTTTTGTACTTGATACAGAGTCTGATGAAGACCTTGCTAGAAGGTTGAAACGTTACGTTTAGTTTAAGTTTTTAATAAAATAAATTACTGCCTTGGTCAGCATACTTAGTTTTTCATGAAGATCAATGTGCTGTACATTGTTTTAACCTTCAGCAGATGGAGCCTCGCTCACCTGTATTCTTATTTAAAAAAAAAATGCCCCCTTCAATAGACCGAAGTATGTATGGTGGTACATTCCTACAACCGCACAAAGTTTCGTTGAAATCAGACATACTTCTTTAGTAAAAAAAATATTATATAAAGGAGCAGTGTTGCCAGCTTTGGGACAATGTCCGGAATTTTGCTTCTAGCGTCGGCCCTATGGATTCTCGATGGATCAGATTTGGAGGGAAGCACGACAAAGACCACTCTATGAGGATATGCAATGCACGTGCTAAAACTTGGGGGAAAAAAACCGAAATTATGGTGTTTGGAAATTTTGCATAGGATGTTACTTAAAATGTTGCTTTTTACTCATTCTTAAATTTAGAATTTAAATTGTTCAAAATTTCTCAGCCCTACATACATTTCACACAAATTACTGTGAGAAGTCAAATTATGGATCAAAATTCACAATTAACAGGATGCTCACAACCATAATAAATCAATTCATCTCAAAGGTGAACAACAAACTCATGGCCGCCTAATGCAACAATTGACTTCTGTAAATGCAACTTTTGCAAAAAACCCGGAAATTTTGGCTTTTTACCAATTACAGCTAACCTATGAGGGGTATTTTTAAAGTAAGTACAGTTTTGATATTCACTGTGTACCTACATCTGTTGGCAAGCCACAGACGCCATTGCGGCAACAATCAATCGTGTATACATTACCTTTTCATATTTAAAATGCCTCTGCCGATTGAGAATCCCGCCGACTGTGAAATATGCCATGTTATTTGTTTTCTTAGTGCTAAAGGCGTGAAAGAAGTTGAAATTCACCGTCAGATTTGTGAAGTGTACGGACAAAACATTATGAGTGACGGAATGGTACGCATATTCATAACAAGGAACGGAGTGGGCGACCCTCAGTGATCACTGTCGATTTGGTGTAGAAAGTTGACAAAAAAGTGAAAGAGAACAGACGCTTCACGATTTCTTCGTTATCAGAGGAGTTCCCTGAAGTGTTATCTACGAAATTGTTACCGAACGCTTAAACTATCAAAAATTGTGCTCACAGCCGTGTTGCAGTGGCTGTCAACTCAGATGTCAAACTTCTATGACAACGGAATACAAAAGCTTGTTGTTCGATATGATAAGTGCCTTAATATTGGTGGCAATTATGTGGAAAAGTAGATAAAAGTGTGGTCTTTTGTTACAAAAAGTTTACTTGTTTTTTGTACATATCAAAACGGTACTTAAAAATACACCTCGTATTTCACAACTAGCTAAAAAAAATTACATCATCTAGCAGCCAAAAGACAGATACTGGCCAATCCCAGTGGACACATATTGCATACTGGTTAAGATACAATTTTAACCCTAGCGAACCAGGGAGTTGGAGGGGGAAGGAGGGGCCCTTCGCAGACCCACCAATTTTTTAGATTATTCAACTGTTTGAAAATAATAAATTACATTGTTTCCTAGGATGTTCCCAATATTTCTTTATTACTTTTGTTCATAAACAAATGTAATTAGGAGGCAAAATGCACTTGGTGGGCATATCAGGTGCCATCTTTGAATTCTCATTCGAGACACTCATGCCAGTGATTGTATAATTTGTTGGTAATGATTGTAATTATTATATTTAATAAACAAATAAACTTCTGCAAACTAAAAAGCATTAATAAAAATTATGGATTTTGTGAACTTTAGTGAATGATAAAATATAGCCTATGAGAGAGACATGTAATAATTGGTTATTTTTTATAGATAGTAATTTTCGTAATTATTATAATTAATAAATAACTGCTTATGTAATCATCAAAAAAGCAGTATGTCAATAATGAAATGGTTTCTTGAATTTTAGTGATAAAAAAAAGTGTGGGCCTGCGAGTGTAAGTTTCTCATACAGCACGGGTAGGGTAAGCTAGGGTTAAAACTGAATGTGTAGTCCTGTTGAGCACATCTGACCATGAAATGGACTTAAAACAAGCTTTTACACGTTTGTGTCTCAATTTAAACGTTGGATGTCAAAAAATATGAAACTCATGTTAATATCAAAATATTCTGTTTCGGGACAATTAAAAATCTTTATTGTTCACAACACACATATATGCAGAAGCACGAGTATGACGTGAATGTGTGTGTATTCTGATTAACGGAGCTTTCAGACTGAAAGGACACGTGGCTCTTGAAAACCAACCCTTACAAGTAAATGCAATCTTTCGAACCAACGCAACATAAGCTGCAAGTGTCTCTTGCCACTTGGTCTGTACAGTTTTCTCAGGGAACTTTCAGATCGAAACAACAAGTGACATGTGTCACTTGGAAGCAGACCCTCAGTAATCCATTCAACCTTTTGAACCGAAGTGTGACAACAAGCTAAACATGTCACTTGCATGTTGCTCAGACTATACTGTTCTCTCAATGGTGTGCATCGTGCTGCTTCTGTCTGTTATTCTTGCATGCACGGTGAATGCTTTGCTTTATACTGAAGGAGACTGTCACACTTGTCATCTGACTTCAGTCTGAACGTTCCTTCAATGGCGTGCATGTCACCTCGGTCTTGTTTGTGCATGCGTGGTGGAAGCTTGCTTAGACTAAAGGGGCCCTCGTCACTTCAATGTTACACCCCCTCCCACTGTCATTTATTGCTTCGGTCTGAATGTTCTCTATACTTAACAAGATTGTTTGCTACTTCATGAGCGATTAAGATTTAATTTAGCCTGTAAATCACAGAGAACAAATTGCAAGTACTGTTATTGGAAACAGACCAGCTTTTTGATAGAAGGCTCCTTTCATAATCATGAATGGGTCTGAGGTTCAACCCTCAGTGGAGGCAGAATACTTCAGATTTCATTTCAAACTGTAGGTCCAGTACAGATTGCTTATTTTTTTTTGCCATTTTCGGCCAATCTTATTTAAGTCTGCTTCAGTTTTAGTGCCAGTGTTTTTCAACCGCCGGTTTGCAAAAGGTCCATTGCACCCAGGAGTTGCCTACTAATTTAAATCTAATTTTATATTTGACAGCAAGTCCATACATAATTGAACTGTGGTTATACCATAGTTGATACATTAATATTAATTAAGGGTGCATATTCATTTCCATATAAACGTTTAAAGATCAAAGATGTATTTATGAAATTTACTGGGCTTTGTTCTACAAAGGTTGAAAACCAGTGCAACAAACAGCCAAAATACATCACTAGTTGCTCCGTGCCCAGGTTTAGCAGCCATTTAACCAAATTATACATGATGTACTGGAAAGCCAGAATACAAATATATTTTACTGAACACAAAATTTAATGTAGAGAGATTTGATATTAGATTTTCAAAAGGTATAGCATATTATCTTTTTGCTTCATGTACGTGTTCGTATAACAAATTCAAACATTGAAAATCATATCATACTATTGGGTTCCATTAAAAACACATACAAAACTACTCTAGTTATGTAAGTAAATATGTTTATACTGCATATATATATATATATATATATAACACAGGAATAGGATCAGAAAAGGTGCCAGAAGGGCGGATAAATACTAATGATGAAGGAGACAGTAAACACTTACCACACGAAGAGAA
Organism: Lepisma saccharinum; assembly: GCF_977018435.1. Classification (NCBI taxonomy): domain Eukaryota; kingdom Metazoa; phylum Arthropoda; class Insecta; order Zygentoma; family Lepismatidae; genus Lepisma; species Lepisma saccharinum. The sequence goes on along the minus strand of NC_139249.1, from coordinate 29,844,546 downwards.
ATTATTCTATATTTTGCGATCTGAGTCGCATTTTCAAGTTAGAAGGAGAAAGATCAGAGTTACTTAGAAAAGAGGCACAGAATACTGACCGTAGCATCGTGGCCACCCCTTATGCCAACCTGTTCATGGGCAGGCTGGAACAGGAATTCCTTGACTCCCAGCAACTGAAACCACTCCTCTGGCTCCGATTCATAGATGACATTTTTCTCCTCTGGACACATGGCGAACCCTCCCTCACTACATTCCTAAACCAACTGAACGACTTCACCACCCTCAAATTCACCTGGTTCCACTCCATAGACCAAGTGACCTTCCTAGATGTGGACATCCACATTGCGGGAGACCACTTGGAAACTTCCATACACATTAAACCGACCAACCACCTCCAGTATCTCCACTACTCCAGCTCACACCCCTACCACACCAAAAAAGCCATCCCATTTTCCCTTGCCCTCAGAGGCCAGCGCCTCAACTCATCCCCCTCATCCCGCCAAAACTACAACCTACGCCTGCACCAAGCCCTAACCAACCGTGGCTACCCTTCCACCCTCATCAACAAACAAATCACTAGAGCCAACTCCCACAACCACACCAAACAACCCAAAACCAACCCTCCAACCCTGATCACCCAATACCACCCCCATATTACGAAAATCAGACATACCCTCCACTCCCTCCTCCCCATCCTGCACAGTGATCCTGATACCAGGGACATCTTTCGAGATAAACCTAGGGTCGTCTTCCGTCGCCCCCCCCCCCCCCCAACCTCCAAAACATCTTGGTCCGAAACACTCCCACCCCTTCCACACCACTCCCCCCAGCCCACAGGTGCAACAAACCCAGATGCAAGACCTGCCCCATACTCATCACCTCCCCCACTTTCCTGATCCCCACAGTGGCAGGCGAGTTCACCCTTCACCCTAAGGGCACCTGCCACTCATCCAACCTAATTTACACCCTCATCTGCCAAATCTGCGGCAACTTCTACGTAGGCGAAACTTCCACCCCCTTGAATCTTAGGATCAACAATCACCGTTCGTCCACCCAAAACTCCGATTTCACTGTTGCCATCCACACCAACAGCCATAACACCACCTTCAATAACTGCTTCCGTGTTGCCATCATCCATCTTTTATATCTAGCTACGAATTTTATATTTAGAAATGAGTGTCCACTTTACAGTAGGGGGATAAACGAAAACCATCGAACAGGAAAAATACTGTCAACTCCTGTATTTCCATTGATTTGAGACACTTGTGAAAAAAAGCCAGTTTTTTTTCCGACCACTTCCAACTCTAATTGTTACCCACCATTTGTTACAAGCACCCAACTCTTGCTTTTGAAATGTACTAGCATAAACCTTGCCAGGTCATCTTGGCTTCCCTGCACTGCTGATAAATAAGAACAAAAATTTTAAAAATGAAACATTAGTGCACACAATTTATTCCAACTGCATTTCATATTATACATACACTCATACACAGCAAAGCCTGACAGCATATGCTTGAACAATTCTGTTTTTCTTCTATAAAAATAGTGTTTTCATATAAACAAAGTATATTAAGAAAAATTACAACAATGGCAACTAAGCACTAAATTAATAACAAAATAAATCACAGTAGCAGCTTCAGCTAAGAAATAAAACAGCACAAGGTGAAGATGCAAGATTTTCTTATCCATCTAGACTTGGCAGTTGAAAGTTGCCATTTTTTTACAAAGTATAGTATTAATTTTTAACACTACACTACAGTGAATCAGTTTAAAATAAGAGCTTTTATGTTTTATGGATATTTGCTTAGTATTATTGAAGAACATCACAACTCATTCTCATAAAGTAATGCTTTTTCATTGTTATGCTAAAGCATCTGAAGAAATTAAATCAAATTTGAATAATGGATATCTTTTGCTATACATGGGTAAAATGATATCTTACTTTAGTATATAGCTACATATCTACAGTGTATTATTTGTTCATGAATTGTAAGCATAACTAAGGCTTATCAGAAGAGTTGCCAATTGCATGAATAAAACAGAGATACCTTAGAACAAGTTGAAGCAACGGAATTTACATATGGCTCGTGCTGATCATTGATTGGGAAAATTTAAGTACATTCCGCACAAACAAACCACAAACATATTAATTCATTTTTTTCTGTCTCATTTCCACAGTTGCATAAACTTTTACAATATTAACACAAACAATATCGTAAAGAGATCAAGCCATTTTAAGTATAAAATAATTTGAAAAGAATCAATACAAGTTTAAAGTCGATCTGACCCTTTGCACTGTAAACACGATGTTAGTGTCATTATGGCAATTTTTGTTGAGGTTTTTTTTTTTTTTTTTTTTTTGCATGTCCTGCTTATAAGTCATTCATCCAAGTTACATCATCTAACAGCTGCTACTGTATCTTAAAATACTTCAAATAAATTATCACTGGGCTATGTATATTCATGTACAATCGTTCTTTAAAATTGCTCACAAACTTTCAAATACAGCCATTTAGTAAGAAAAAATGGGCAAATAAATATGTGCACTGGAAATAAATAAACAAAAAATAGTATAGCAATTTTTTTTTACCAATTTCCTCATTTTGTAGAAAACATGTCTCCATAATAACAAATTTACAATAAGACAGAAAATTTACAACGCATTTATATTGTTTCATGAAAGACGTATCCTAGAATGCTACACTTTATTACAAAAGCTATTGCAAATATAGGTGCTGCAAAGAACGATAAAATTGGTTTTGAAAAATTCCAACAATACTGAACAAAAGCAGCATCACATTCATAAGAGGAATGTGTGGAATGTCACTGGAACCTCGAAACATGACAGGCACTGGTTTTTATTCTGCTACAAATGCAGATCCCTGGTGGAAACAACCATAAGTTGGAAACACTGTTCCCACTGTCATGTCTTCCTCCTCTTCTTCATTTCTTTTATCATGAGTTCAAATTCCAATCTATAATACACGAAATGTTTAAACAGCCTGGGCAACAATATCACTACGGGTATGTAACAGTTATTTTTACAGATAAAGTACCAGTACAAATTTGCAAACACCACCAATGTGGCAATACGAGGTTAGGTCAATCATATTCTTTGTAATCAATTTATCTAACCATGAATAAATAAATCTAAAACATACTAAACAATGGAATAGGAACAAAACTATCTTTCGTGCTGCTGAGTCATTATGTTCCTGAAATAAAACTCTTGAACATAAGATCTTTGCAAGGAAAAAAATGATATCTGCTAAAATGTGTGCACTTTTTTTTTAAGTCATCAATTTTTATATAAAAAAAAACAGGAATGTCTGAAAAGTTCTAGTTTTAAGACATCAAAATGCACAAATTCTATTAGATAAAGTAATACCACAATAATTAACTTGCGCCATCTCTAACATTAACCACATGTTACCTGGGCAATGATGTTTAAGGTTGCATAATGTTTGTATGTATGTCATATTATGATCCAAGGCTTATCCAGAATAAACCTTTGGTGAACCATATAAAATATGTCTGACAAGCGGGCGGAAAAAATGTTTTAAAGGCAAAATTATCTAATTCTTATTTTGTACATTCAGCACAAATTTACATCTGTAATAGTGGTACATGAACTTATCACTTGCTTTTGTGAAGAAGTGCATTATCAGTGAGTGCATCCACATCTGAATAGTCCTTTACAAAAACTCGCTGCCATCAAATCCATTCTTTCATTTATTTCGGTGCACATTTCAATTACTTATTTCACACACAATCTAAACATGTGCCATAACAAGGTGCTAGCACAATAAATCCTGCCCTAACAGATATGTTTATGCTCCTAGACCCGTGTAACTTACGAAACATACACTCTATATAGGGTGACAATACATCCCGAGACTTGTCCCGGTCATCCTGTCCATATTTGAAAAATCCTCAATATGTCCCATTTTATAAAAGTATAGAAGTTAGCTTGGAAACTAAATCTAATTTGAGCCATTTCATGGTAAAAAAAAATAATAATAAAAAAAAAAAAATAAAAAAATAAAAAAAAAAAAAATAGATGGGATTTTTAAACTAGTGTCATAGCAACACTGCTTCAAGTACTTCATAGAAATTTGTTATTAAGTGTAGCTTTTCTACCATTTCTGGCTAATTGCGCAAAACAATCAAAATGCTTCATTTTCGTCAAGAAGATTTGAGCAGTCCACTTTACTGTTTAAGCCCGCGTCACAATTTTTATTGTTTTATGTGGATTCAGTTATTTCTAGAGCAGTAAATAAGCATTTAATTTCAATGTGAGTCAGTGGCAAAAAATTTAAATTACTGCATCTTGACAAACTAACAACACAATTCCTAATACTAAATTAGTGAATGCTAATATATTGGGTTGGTGCGAATGAAATGTCCGGCCCAGGTGCGTCATTGCCAAAGGCCAAAAAAATCAAAACTACAATACCTGGTTAATCAAAATAGTCGCCGTCTGCAGCGACACACTTTTGTCATCGCTCAGCCAACAATTGGATTCCATGGCGAAAGAAGTCTGGAGTCTGCGACGCAAAGAACTTCTCAACGGCATGTTGCACCGCCCGATCATCAGCGAAGGTCTACCCTGTCAGGAAGTGATCGAGATGCCTGAAGGGGTGGTAGTCAGTGGGAGGGAGGTCGGGAGAATACGCTGAATGAGGAAGGGTTACATATTGCAACTCATGGAGAGCTTGCACCGTCCTTTGCGCGACATGTGGGCGAGCATTGTCGTGCAACATGAGGACACCATGTCTGTGGACCATTGCTGGATGCTTGCGACGAGGTTTGCGGTGCATTTCATGGAGTTCAGAACTGTAACGATCTGCATTGATGGTTTCACCTCACCTGAGAAAGACATGATGGATCACATCGACCATAGACCACCATACCAGTAACAACACCTTCCGTGGGTGGAGAGGTGGTTTCGAAAACCACCCTGGACGTTGATCACAATCCAACAATTGTCCTGATCATTTACGATTGTCATAGCAGATTCATTTTTCATCTGAAGTGACAATCCGATGCAGGAACTCATCCCGGTTATTCCTTACACTCAGAGAACTGCACACCTCCAGATGGCGAGTCTTGTTGACTGTTGTCAAATCATGTGGTAACCATGAGTCCAACTTTTTCACTTTACCGATCGCACGGAGCAGCCGAACAACAGTGGTATGGTGAATGCCTAACTCGTCTGCAATGGCACGAACACTTTTCCGAGGGTCCGCTTCCACGGCGTTCCTGAAGAGCTCATCCGAACATGATGTTGGTCGATGGCCACGGGGTTCATTTTGCAATGCTGTGTCACCGGAACGAAATTTGACAAACCAGCTGCGAATGGTGCTTTCATTTACCATTCCTGGCCCAAATGCACTGTTAGTGTTTTTGGCGGCTTGCTGAGCAGAATGTCCGAGTTTGAATTCGTAAAGACAAATCACTCGCAATTGTGTGTTCTCCATGGTGCACTTTTAGACGACCCTGTTCAGCAACACACTGCCTCCTGACTGTCTGGGTGCTACAGCCTGTTTGCTGGACATATACAGAGTTTATGACATTAGACCCGTAACCTAAGTCAATCCCTGCGTTGTTTTGTTGAGGTGAGTTTCCCACCAGACATCAGAGCGGACATTTCATTCGCACCAACCCAATATTTTCTAGTTCACAAAATAAATAAAAAAATTGTTCGATCAGTGGCAATTTGCAAGAGCAATCGTAACAGTCAAAAAAGCTGGAAAGAATACAATGTTTATTTGGCGGACAAATGGGTGCGGATTTTTTGGTAAGTTGAAGTGGACCACATAAACTGACGTCTTTCTGAAAGCGGTGGAATGCCTAGTACATCCACTCCCGTTGAGCATGTTTGCTCATTCCTGAACAATATGTGGACAGATGAAAAATCTTGCTTACATGTCTCAAGAATTAATGAAGTCTATCTTGTTGGTAAGACTAAACTTTACCGAGAGTTGGGGAGAGGTTATGAACATTCTTCAACTTCAGAGTAGACCTAATATCAAAGATTGATCAGGAGAGAGGAGTAACATGTAAGTCATACTGAGATTACAATTATCCTTTTCATAATGTGAGATCAAATTTTATTTGTTGTTTATAATGCATCATTAATGTGATCCAAACTTAAGCAAATAAAAATAATAATAGTTTTATGACTGCCAATTCTTCAGGATGGAGTAAAGTGACTTCCTTGAGACATCCTGTTTTGGGGTAGAAATATTATATATACCCTCTGTAAATGGTGGCAGTAAGTCACGTAAGTTTTATTTGCAAGTTGCACAGTATTATTGTATACTTATGCAAGAAATGCACAATCTTACATACAATGCATTTACTGAAGAAATACAGATGCTGCGGAACCTTGATAATGCATTTTACAGTGAACTTAAAATATGGAAAAATGTCAACTCTGGGAATATCAACTTGAGGTTTCATTACGATTTTACAAGTTTATAAAAATTCAACATAAAAAGAATTCAGTGATAAATGTTTAGTCAAACAAAAGAATATTCTGCAACCGGGAAACATTAAATTGTTCATCTGGATCTTAAAACCTAACAATAAATAAAAAAAATTGCATGGTAATTGTGCACAAGTGCAAAATGTTGCTCTTATAATCACTAAGCACACAGCATTGCATTTCACATACTTTAGATCAACAATTATATTATGGGTATCTAGCAATATAGACATAAGCGATATAGGATATAAATGGTATAAAAACACAAGGTAAGCAGCGGTCTATGTTAAAAGACAAACAAAGGCACTTTTAATTGTGGCACTCCATACATTCTCTCAGGTTAATATTGGTATTACCACCTCATACAAGCTGAAGGAAATTTGCTAGACCATACTTTAAGTAACTTCTTGTTTGCATCATCAGGCATAGTGAAGTTGGAAGAAAAGAACTTTTATATTACCTAAATACTTCATTGAAACAATGTCCTCAAATATAAGGACAATATTTCCTTGAAGCTGCTCACAAAAGTTTCAAATGCAGACATTTAGTAAGAAAAAGTAGAAAATAAATTAACAAAAAGTATAGCAATTTATTTATTACAAACTTCCTAATTTTGTAGAAGATTTATATCCATAACAACAAATTTATGTATAAAGATCAAATTAAAAGGATGTTGTTCCCAGTTTCAATATTTTTTTATCTGAATTCTACGAATTACAGGTAAACACTATTAGTACAGACACAAAGGAAAATAGAGTATTTTTTGCACATGCCAATCAGGCATCAATCCCTGTAATGGAGACTTTTTTTCTGGCAAGAAGTAACAAAATTATTACTTATTTTTCTGCATGTTTTAATACTAATGAACAAAACAATAATTTGTCAAAACAGAAATAAAATATTAATCATGATGCATAAAATATGTTGTGCTCTACACATACTTTTTCAAATGTAAAGAATTACATGATATTATATTTTAATGGAAAATAATTTTAGATGGTCACGAACAGAAAAAGAAACATTCAGCTTGCAGGTCTTGCACTGAACATTGTCTATGAGTTTCAGATTAACTTAAGTTACTTTTGAGAAAGCTAACTATAACTCAGTTGCTTTAAAAAGAGTATATTTCCCAAAAGCTTCCCATTACACACTAATATACGAGGGCAGGCTGAAAAGTAATGCCTCCTATTTTTTTTTCTGACTGTGTAAAGACATTTTGAATTTTGAGCAACCATGCATTGTACCCTTGAGCAACCATGCATTGTACCCTTCAGACTTTTCCCTTCTCCATTCCAAGTTTCAAACTTCTATCACCAGGGGTTGCTAAACTAGAGCAAGGAAAATGGCAGCATGTAACCATACTATGTCGGTGCACCTGAAACTGCGTGTGGTGACCAAGTTTCTAACTGCAGAAAATGTGTCCCCAATTGACATTCATCAGAGAATGAAGGCTTTTTATGGCAATGAATGTGTAACGTCAGCACTGTATGATGTCGGGCTGTTCATGCTCGCAATGAAAACCCCTGCCGAGGAACTCTCAACTCTCGAGAAGTTCTTTATCACACATGTCACACAGGGGGAAAGTCTGAAGGGTACAATGCATGGTTGCTCAAAATCCAAAATGTCTTTACACAGTCACAAAAAAATAAAAGGTATTACTTTTCAGCCCATCCTCGTACATGTTAGTTGGAGCCGTGCAACCAAGTCATTTCTAATATATCTGTAATATTTGGAAAAAATAAATATTAAACTTCCTTTACATCAGCACTAATTGTGGTTACCTGACGCATAAAAAATTGAAATCTGGAACATCTTTTTGACTTGCCCTGTATTTTATTGGAGTACCTGCATAGCACTACCTTTGAAAACACTACAGGGTGTAGTAAGCCAGAAATTATGAGTATTCTAGATTTAGATATCTTGCAAAAATAAGCACAACAATTATGATTTCTTAAAGCACTAGAGAAAAAATTGTTTAGCTAAAGCTAGGTCTTCAGTAATCAGGAAAAAACAATGATTCGTAAAATTAAATGCTGTACCAATGCTATACTGTTTCTCTCATATAATATACTTAACTTCCCCAGTGTTAACACATTTGACTTTTTTTTAAAAAAAAGAAACTGTATGTGGAAGATGACCTTAAATGAGGGTGCAAGATTTGTTGCTTATATAACAAAGCAGGAAAATTGCAGAATAATGGAATTTCGTTACAGGCAACTATTATGGAAATATTGTATATGTAAATTTACCAAGCAATCAATTATTGGCCAATAAGCTAAGTACTGATCAGTTGGTCCCAGTGCTTTAGGTGGATTAAAGGGGGTTATGTCCCCCCCCACCCCCCCAAATGCATCTAAAACTGCATGGTGCAACAGTCCTTTGAGAGAGCGAAGGCCTGAAGGATGCCATTTGTTGGGTGATGCATGTAGCTCCCTAATTCTCGTCATGATGCTGGATCAACACCAACATTTTGAAGCTTCCAGTGGCAATTGAACCCGTGATTGCTTATACCCAAGGAAATAGTGTTAACCATTAGGCTAACCAAGCCATTCAATACTAACAATAAATGTTAATTGACAGGAGAGTAAATGGTGATCATTCTCTTTGATGTCGAAAGACCGCACTCATCCTTTCCTTGGCATCTAAAATAAAGTGATTACACCTCACCCCTTCTAATTCTTCTAAAAAAACTAAAAACTAAACCCCATGGTGCCAAGAGCCCTTTAAGCCCTTTAAGAGCCAGGGTCTGCTTTTGGTTGGCTGATGCATAGTAGCATATCAAGTCCCTCCCATAGCCACTGTTATCTGGCTATCGAGATCAAGAGCTTGCTACTTCTTTTCAAGTAGCTGCCCAAGTGTCCTCATGATACTGGGTCAAAATTAAAAGTTAGGGGGCTTGAACCTGGGACCACCTGCACCTCTACGCAAGAACGCCCAAGACTTCTACAATTGGAAATAAAAATGAACATTGCCTCAAACATCTAAAATTATGCAGACACCTCATCAAGGCATCAACAACTAGTAAATTAACAAATAATACATGGCGACCTCTTCAATGCCTAAAATCAAGTGATTACGGGATCACCCCCAGAAGGCACCATTTAACATTAACATACTTTCAATGAACCTGGCAGATGAGAGCTAAAAATGGGCATTCACTCCCCATGAAAGAACAGCGTTCAGCCACTGACCTATATAAAATGCATGTATTGGTCCAAATTGAACCACCAATACTAGCTGATACTTTCTGGAATCTCTGCATCTCGCAGGGTCTGCAAGATCCATGTGACATTTTTGCAGCATCTAAATATGCAGTAATTTTACTTCATATTCATTTCAATATTGTGTGGCAAAAAGTAAATTTCATAATTAAATGGCATCTAGTTTCATATTCCAATTATTTCTTATGTAATTCATAAAACGTTTTAAAGTAAAAACTATTAGAATGATGTGGTATACTTGCAATGAGATACTTATAGTTTAATACTTACAAGTATTCTGATCGGAACTTTTAAATTGTTATAATGTTAAAAAATGACATTGATGAGTATTGAAACAGGTGTCGGTATGTATATTGGTATAGGTATGAATTCAAAGTTGCATTGGCTCATACCTAGTAAAAATACATTAAAATAGCAGCAGCGTAATAAAGCAATGTAGAGCTTCGCAGAAAGAGAAAAGAGAAACACAGTGCTTGGAAAGTGTAATCTGGGTTTTTAAGGATGACTAATGTAGTGTCATCGGAGACAAACTCTAGGCAAAGCATACGGAGAAAAAGCATTCAAATGTGTCATTCGCTACGGTGCATACCACATCCTTTAAGTGGAAAAGCCATGCAAGCAGTCTCATAAAAATGCACTTCACATGCATCAATGCTTTAAGAAACCATGCATTACTGCAGGGGAAAAACACACAGACAACCACCAAATTACCTGTATAGCATTCCTGAGATTCAATTCCCTTGCTCCAAGCTCTCCTTGATCTCATCGTACCTTACACAGAAAACACAACCTATTAGTGCAAGCAACAGACGCAAGCAAAGAGACTGTTACTCAAAATTATTTACAGCATTACCAGATTATCAAATTACACTGTTCAACAATGAAATTTTTACAGAAAGGAAAATACCCAATCTTTATAGATTTTGGTACGCTGAATTCGAAAATGACAATAGTTTTTGTTTTTTAGCTCCCGTTTTTTAAATAAAGTAAAAAAAATCAATCTTAGAGATTTTGGTACGTTTTCGTGCTATATGAAGTCTGTCACGTCCTTATTTCTGTTTTTTAGCTCTCGTTTTCTTGTTATTTCAAGAATGCCAATGAATGCTGTGTTTCACGCAGTTATAAGACACGCACATTGTATTGTGAGGCGACAACCTTGACCACATCGCCAGATATATCGATCGGTGAACACGTGCTCCGCGTGATATTACGTCAGTGTTTTGTTTCTAGCTAACACAGTCTGAGATTGCTTGACTTCCGGAGTGGTCCATTGTGTATTGTGACGTGAGTTTCTGAGTTACTGTGTGGAATCAAAACTGCTGTTATAATGCCCCGCAGTTGTGTTAATAACCCCAACAATTTTTGTTATATATGTGGAGATGCAATTTTTGGACAAAGGAAGCGAACATTGTCAGAAGCAGTGAAAAAAGCTTATTTCCTGTATTTCGGGTACCGTGTTGGGGACCAATCAAAAGCATGGGCACCTCATTTTTGTTGTACGACATGTTCATCAACTCTAAATGCATGGATGAAAGGAAAAAAGTTTCCATGCGTTTTGCAGTGCCGGCCATTTGGCGCGAACCTACAAACCACGCAACAAATTGCTACTTCTGCTTGGTGCGTCCGCTAAGTAAAGGATTGAACAAGAAAAAGTAGAGCATCATACAGTATCCTAATATACCAAGTGCGATGCGACCAGTTCCTCATGGAGTGGGTCTTCCAGTGCCATATCCTCCAATAGCCACAACAATAAACTTTTTTCTAGTGACAGTGAAGATGAAGACCAGTCAGATTGATGCCATCCTTCCACATTTCACAAACATCATCTAGGAAAGTGAAGTGAACTCAATGATCTTGTTAGAGACTTGGACCTTCCAAAACATAAAGCCGAAGTATTAGCTTCTCGTTTAATGGAGTGGAATCTTCTGGAAGATAAAGCTCGAGTATGTACTTTTCGCCAACGTCAGAAGCCACTCGAAAGGTTTTTCAACACAACAAACGAAATGACATACTGTATGGATGTTGAAGGTTTGGTGCAAGAACTCAATATCTTATACAAACAGGATGAATGGAGACTTTTTATAGATGGTTCGAAAACTAGTTTGCTATTACATAATGGCAATGTGCTTCCTTCCATCCCAGTGGCATATGCAGCCCTAGCAAAGGAAAGGTACATCATGATGAGAGGTATTTTAAACAGCATCGACTATGATAAGCATCAATGGCTCATACGTGCTGATTTAAAAGTCATCGGTATGCTTATGGGCCTACAAGGTGGGTACACTAAGTACTGCTGCTACATTTGTGAGTTGGACAGTCGTGCTAAGGATTTACATTACAAACAGAAGGACTGGCCACGACGACAAGCTTTATTGCCTGGCAAGAAAATGTCTCATGGGAGCCACTTGTAAATCCCAGTAAAGTCCTGTTACCACCACTACATGTGAAGCTAGGATTGATGAAGTCATTTGTCAAAGCAGTGAAACTTCAACACCCTGTATCCTAAAAACTAGAGCCATTCGAGAAAAACGAACTCCATATTTGTGATCAGTGCATCGAATTAACCCCAAAACCACTGTCAATTATTTGGTAAGTAAATGTGTGTTAGGCAGTGCTACGCTTGTTAGACTATGGCCCATTATAATATGTGAAGAACATAAAAGTTTCAATAACTTCAAAACCTGAGCTAATGTAGATTTTTAATTGTCATTTTCAACTTCAGCACACTCAAATCCATATAAATCAGCTATTTTGGCCTCTGTAAAAAACAAAAAGTTAAAATTTGTTGTCTAGTGTTAGTTACAAATTGACAATAAAACCCTTTCTTTCACCTCATGCAGCAGAGTTGGAAGGTGTCATTCAGAAACAATCTACAGATGCTTTATTCTGCAGGAAAAAGAGATTATTTACGTTAGAATAACAAGTATAAACAATAGCTTGATTAAGGAAAACAACACTCCTAATGCACTTAATTGCATATTTTCTTCATTCAACCACCAAACAAGTGTAATAGTAGAACTGAAATGCATAATACAATGAATACGAAGTAAAAACGTGAACTTCTGACAGTTTCGACATTATCATATGAATTTACTACAACACATTCAAACATGCTAATTTTAAGAAAAACTACAGATACCATTTCTGCCTATACACTATCATAATAATAGTATTCGAATTTCAGTGCACTATAACATTTTGATTGATATTGTATGTAATGTGAACTTTATCAATGGACTCTGGTGCATTTCAATTTCGAAATTTTTGAACAAAACGACACTTTTTGAATTTGCACGAAAATTAAGAACCAAAGAATGGCTTATCTTAAATGATCGAAAACATCTTACAAGGTGCTTCCACTTGCAACAAATTGTTGTGCACGTCAAATGTGCAACTAGTTTTGTTATACTTCTGCTTAGTCATCATTACATTAGACGTATTCATTGTTACATCCTGATTAACATATAAACTTCTTGAGAATGGAAATTTCCTTGTGTATTCAATTTTATTCTTACAGGATGATTTAATGTTTTCATATGCTGCAACCAATTAGCTTATAATTTCAATTGTATTTCCACAGAAATAATATACAGGGTATACACATATGAATGGTGCGATTATAAATGTCAATCAACATTTCATTTTTTAACTTACGTGGTTGCAGCAAACACTGTTAAGAGACGCAAACTGTCCCAGTTTTTGATATGCGAGTTAAAATTACAATCCTTCAATGTGGGCTCCCCTGGTCACACGACACACATCAATGTGATAATCAAACTTGTTCCAGACATGGTGTAACATGTCCACTGTAATGTCCTGCACTGCATGCTTTATCCGATCACGAAGTTGCTGGATGGAAGTTGGCATTGATTGTGCATAAACCCCCATAGAAGAAATCACATGGCATAAGATCCGGGGAACAAGGGGGCCAAGGGAGAATGTGATTTTTTTGTGGAAAATCCTTACATGATGGAGGCCATATTTGAAATCAGTGAATCAGAAAGATTGTAATTTTAACTCCCATATCAAAAACTGGGACAGTTTCCGCCTCTAACAGTGTTTGCTGTAACCACATAAGTTGAAAAATGAAATTTTTATTGGCATTTTCAACTGCACCATTCATTTGGGTATACCCTGTATATAAAGCTAGTCCCATTGATTGATTTGGTTTATTTTACTTCGCTTTTCTGCCACTTTTGGCTAATTGCGAAGATGAGGATGATGAAGGGACACTCAAAGAACACCCATGCCCAGGCTGGGATTCGAAGTTGACTTGGTAACCCAGTGGTATGGAACTCACATGGAATTCCAAAGATCAAGGTTTAATTCCTGGGTGAGACAATTTTCACATAACTTTTAAGTCAACTTTCTGACACTTTTGACTAACTGCAATGGTGAAGATGAACTATGTTTAAATTGATAAGAAGAACAGTGATGGACAGGATTCTAACCTGAAATCTTTGGTGGCAAGATTACGAGTCAACAACTCAATGCCATAGAGAGAGCTACAATAACTTTCGGAAAGGCTACATGATAATATATCCCATGCCATGAGTCATTTGACAAAGCTAATTTAATTAAATATGTATTTTATTGCTCAATATATAAATGCCATCGAAATATTCCATAAGGGCAAAAAGTAAACAAGTAGTGTTACTTATGCAAAAGCAAATACTACACGCTGCTGCATGATAATGCTAGGCCTCTTGATTTGAACTGCACTCGTTTTTGACCACCCTGCTTATATGCTTTATTTGACCAGCCTTGGAAAACTGAAGAAGCAATGTCTATTATGTATTTTGGTTATTTTGTATTGCATTCCTACCTCTTGGGTTAATTGTAACATTCAAGCTTCATATTCATCTTTAATGCAACCTACAAACATAGCTTTTTCAACAGTGACATTCAATTTTAGTTCAATGCAGATATTGTCAAACTTTTAGATAATCATGGGGACCTCATCACAGTTTCATTGACACACTATCACACATTACCTTATATACGAGGGCAAATCGAAAAGTCTTTGCACCTAATTTTTTTCTAGCTTGTTATAAGTGTTATTACAAAAGAGATATACGAGTGATGCAGTCGCTTTTCTTGCAATGGCCCTATTGTAACTTCCGATTTCTTCCATAGCACGGCACTGTTATCAGTTGGCAAAGATGGCCGGAGTGCTTAGGAAGTCCACGCCATATGAGCAGCGAAGTGTTATTCCTTTTTTACGGTGCAAAGGACAAACAGCCACAGATATCCACAGCGAAATGGAGCCAGTGTATGGGGACAAGTGTTTATCAGTGCAAAGTCTGCAGTGATGGTGCAAGGAGTTTGAAAATGGATGGGAAAATGTGGAGGACAATGAGCAACCTCATTCCTCGCTGACACCAGACATTACCCGTGTGATGAAATGGTGAAAGCTGATCGACGTGTTCATCTGAAAGATATTGCCACTGAACTTGGCATTTCCGATGGTAGTGTTTACGACATTGTTCACGATTCGTTGGGATACCTCAAGGTGTCGTGTCAGTGGGTTCCTAAGCTTCTTGATGATGAACGTTGTTTAAAAAATGAATAACAATTCGCTGCTCATATGGCATGGACTTCCTGAGTACTCCGGCCATCTTTGCCAACTAATAACAGCGCCTTGCCATGGAAGAAATCAGAAGTTATAATAGGGCCGTTCCAAGAAAAGCCTACTCCATCGCTCATATATCTCACTTTTGTAATAACACTTATAACAAATTAGAAAAAAAAGACTTTTCAATTTGCCCTCGTATATTGATTCAACCTTGCAATGAGATTATCACAATATAACTTTAATCTTGTATAACTTCTGAATTTTACAATGCATCTGTATCCCATACTTACTGCTTCACCCTGTCTGGAATGCTTAGTTGCTCAAGAGGAACCAACTGTGCCAATTCAGTCAAGTTGTTGACGAATCTCAGCTTCTTGCTGAATTTCGTACTGGAAAAAGAAAATACATTCATTGTTTCTGGAAAACATACCACATTTCAAGTTTCAACTGAAATTGTTCAAATGGAACAAATGAATAAATTATTACTTTTCTTGCATTATTCAATCATTTGAACAACAATATTTACATACTAGATTGAAGAAAATTAAGACTTTTGAAAACACAAAATTTTCTTAATTTCACATCCATGACCCAGTTGTGTTCTTCATACTGTGCTATTGTTCTATCATCCGAGCTACTGTGCCAGTCCAGGCTTTGTCCAATTTTTGTTTATACTATCAAAACTGTTCTAAGTAGTGAAAATGCAAAAGGATATGTTGTTAACTTGATATTGGACTGAAATCTCTTCAAAATGTTAATTGTAGACACATCTTATGCACATGTTCAATATGAACGTTGATTTTGGATTCTAATAAATACAAAAAAACGAAGAATATGCAAAACCCTCACCTAATGAAAGGCCGTGTCATAACAACAATGGTCTTCAGCCAAAAGGTGGGATGGACGAGATACAGGCCTTTGAGATTCTTCCGTAGCCTCCGGTCGATCATCTGGTAACAGCGCTTCAGCCACCCGAATGTCGGCATGCAGCTTCGGGAGGTCGCTCCATGTAGATACACAAGCACATAGTCCTCCGCTACTAGTTGGTCTAGTGTGGTCAACACGTACCTATCGAAATACAGGATGCATATTATATATATATTTCAAAACCTTAATAACCATTCAAGTTGTCATCTTTGATCTGAAATTTACATACCACTTAACATCTACCATTGCATTTATCTTAAAACTTTCAACTTGCCTGTGGTTGTAAATAACCAATACAGGTAAGTAGGTAATTAGAAAAGGTACATACAATGATTCATAAGTACTCAAACCATTCCTTCAGCAGTTTTAGTTCCAGCCTGTTTTAAATTTATTCTACGAGGCGTGTCACGAAAGTAAAGATACAACAGATATATATATCTTAGACAAACTATGTAACGCAAGAGTTGACAACACTGATAGTAACCTTGAACCTTATTCTTTCTAGTAGCGTTCATTCGGCAGTGCTGCGCTGAGTCTTGTGTGAGTCACACATGTTGGAAATGGCATTCAATTCCTTTAAGAAGGTCATCAGAGATCGAAGACGGCCTAGCGCTTTTGTGTTTGTCATGCATATTTGTTCTACCTCCCGCCAAGGCACTTCGCATTTGGCGGATTCTTTATCGCTGCAGTAATTTCCAACAAATGTGACTCTCACAAGACTCAGCACAGCACTGTCGAATGAACGCTACTAGAAAGAGTAAGGTTCAAGGTTACTGTCAGTGTTGTCAACTTATGCCCTACATATTTTCCCTAAGATATTGATTGATTTAGTTTATTTTACTTCGCGTTTTGTGCCTCTTGGCTAATTTGCGAAGATGGGGATGAGTGATGAAATGAAGAAATTGATGAATGGACATTCACAAACAACCAAGCCCGACCGGGATTCGAACCTGGGACCCTTGGCGTAGCAGCGCGATGTGCTAACCACTTGGCCACAGGGTCGGGCTTTCCCTAAGATATACATGTATATCCGTTGTATCTTTACTTTCCTGACACACCTCGTAACTAGGTTACTAATCTACTATACCTTTTCTTTCTATTTCAGTTATTCTATCCCACTTTTCTACCTCTTGGGTCAAATGCAACAATGAGGATGGCTGATGATCTGATGGAATAAGTAATGGGACAAACATGCATGCATACATACATACATACATGCCTTAACCAGGATTCTTTCCAAGGACCTGTGGCTTTGCGGTTTGTATGCTGACCACTCAATTATGGAGGTAGGCCACCATGTCTTTCTAGTCTCAGTGCTTTTGAAGATCAACTGCATTTTATGATTCACACTAGTGCTAAGCTGGTAATATCATCATGTGCAGACTGATGAACATAACTGAGCTGTGAAACCAGCTGGGTTCGAATCCTATTTAAGGTATTTCAATTTGAATCTCACCAAATAGGTGTCACTTCAATTAGCAAGGAGGAATAGACTGAAAAGTGACTGATATAAATGATTAAAAAAAAGTAAAGAAAATACTCACAAGAACAAATTATCCATAACATAGTCATAATCCCTTCTGCTTCGATCTGGCAGGTAACAGGCACTGAATACTATTATTGCATTGTGGGACCCTAATTCCAAATAGCCACCGTGTGAAAGGACCTGAAAGAGAAAAAATTACTTTGCATGTGTTTGTGGAGGGAAGGAGGGGTTGGGGGAACACAAGTACAATATCTTCTTTATATAGCTGTAGACAGCAGTTGATATATTTTTACCAAAAGAATGCAAACCAATACTAAACTTTAATTTTTTAACATCCTAAAAGTCTTAAAAAGAAAAGAAAAAAGAGAGTTTTCCATAATTAACATAGGAACAGCTTTGACATTAAGTGCCTTCTCTATTTCAAATTTGGCAAAACCACAAAGCAATGACACACAATTCTACAGATATCAAACATTAATTATGATTCGCCAATGCTTGTTTGGGTTGTTTTTTCATACTATATCTTGATATTTAATTTTTATTTAGGGCTCTCATTTTTTTATAGTTTATAAAAAACAGTGATCTTGTAAATCATAGTTTTTTCTTGTATGTACATATTGCTTGAATTCTAGAATGATTTCTCTTGTAGTCTACAGTTATTACAAGCATAAAAACACAGTTTTTCGTTGTGATTATACAACTATATTGTTGTAATATAGATGAAGGGAGCATGTTCTCCTGAAACGTCACAACGAAAAACTGTGTTTTAATGCTTGTAATAACTGTAGACTACAAGAGAAATAAATCTTGTAAATCACCAATGAATTAATAATTCTAAAAATATCACTGGTTTTGGGTAAAAAAAAATTAAAATTAATCTAAATACAACTTGTTGTTCATTTGTATTGTATTTTTCTTTTTTTACATCACTTTTCTGCCTCTAGGCTATTCACAACAATGAAAATGAATGATGAGTAGGTGAAATTGATGAAGATAGACAAACCTCTTTTATCATTACCTTTTGTCAGTTGTTCAAAATGTAGAAGAAACAAGTCATGATAAATACATAAAGTTATTGTTGCTGTAATGCCCACTTTTTGGTGGTTCGTATTTGCATTTGCATCCGAGTCCTTACATAGTGCTAAGCAGAGGAAAGTATGACAAATGTCTAAAGATGAGTAAATGATAAGGGGAGGAGGGATACTTGACCTCCCTAGAATAAGGAAAAATTTCATGCATATATTTTCCTTTTTAAGACTTTCCATTTTTCCTTTCTTGTATTTTTTTCCCTTGTTTTTTTCAGTCTTGGAATATATTTCTTCTTGCTTATTCTCCTATTGATTTAGTTCTTTTACTAACTTTCTCTTCGGGCTCCAGCTTAGGCAAATTGTTAGCACCCTTACCTGTGGTGCAAATGGTCCCAGGTTTGCTTTCTGGTGAGAGCCCCAAAAATTTCAGCATTAACCCAGCATTGTGAGAACAATTGGGGAGATACTTGAAAAGAAGAAGTAGCAAGCTTCAGTCTCAAAAGCCAGATAACTGTGGCAATGAGACCCGATGTGCTGAACACACATCAACAAAAGGAAAAACAATTGGCAGGCCCTGGTCCTTAGAGGGTTGTTGCACCATGGAGCTTTGTTTTAGTTTTTAACTTTCTCTTCTCTCTATGTCTCATTTTCTCTCTTTCAGGATTCCTTTACATTTCTTCCTTTGCCTCTGAATGTGTCTTATTCTTCTGCTCTTTCATTTTTGTTCATGTTTCTCTACATATGGCTTCTTTTTCTTCCTCTTTTATCTCTTATCTCACAGTTCAGGGAATAACTTTTTTTTTCAATTTTCTGGAGTCACCCATGCTCTCCAATTACTTCTCAAACAATGAGGCAGCCTCATTTCTTCTATTTTGATGTTATTTTATTTTTATGTTCACTAATAGCCATAACCTTTGATTTTTCTTCTATTTTTTTATGTTATTCTATACTCTTTTATACTTTTTAATATGCATAAGTATGTGTTAATTCCTTTGTACTCAAAATTATACATGTAATTGACCTATCCCATATCATAGTGCTATTTGTACTTATATGATCAAGTGGATGGAAATAAATCATATCATATAAAGTATCGTCAACATCCTGAAGAATTACACCCACAGAAAAAAAAAGCAATGTATACAAATAAAGACAACTAAAGTAACTTAGAAAATCAATCTCCAAATAGTGATACATACCCTCTTGTATGGGTCTATAACCTTCATATCAATGCGCCTCTCCAAGCCAGCTATTATGCACTTCCTCCAGCTACGTTCCTCTGCAAGTTCTTCGGCTGCAGTTAGTTCTGGAATGGGTTCGGGAGCAACAGGAGCACCAAGCCCTGGAAATCAAACCAAAGAAAACTGTTCAGTATCTCCACCACAAGCTGCTTGTGTACTATAAGTACAGGTTGATTCATAAATATGGCTACACGTTTGAAGTAAATTTAGTGTGTTACTGTACAATGTAGAGGGAAATTGTGTATTAAACTTGAAACTTCCTTTTATCACTTCAGATAAAAGTCACGTGCCAGAGCTTACGTCATTAGCCAAGATGGCACTGAACATGCAGCAGCAAGTTACAGTTGCAGCATGGGCAATTGCATACCAGAATCATCATGAGGGGCATGTGCACAGCAGTGGGTTTAAACTAAACAACAGTTTGATGTAAGCAGTAATTTTCTCCACTTTCCCACAATACACTGAAACAATATTATGTTAAAATCAATCTCGCCAGTCTCATGATCATTCTGGTATAGAATCGACCACGCTACAACTGTAACTTGCTGCTGTATGTTCGGTGCCATCTTGGCTAATGATGTAAACTCTGGCACGTGACTTATCTGAAGT
The DNA here is from genome assembly GCF_977018435.1 of Lepisma saccharinum. Taxonomy (NCBI): domain Eukaryota; kingdom Metazoa; phylum Arthropoda; class Insecta; order Zygentoma; family Lepismatidae; genus Lepisma; species Lepisma saccharinum. The sequence goes on along the minus strand of NC_139249.1, from coordinate 29,823,978 downwards.
GATAAAAGGAAGATTCAAGTTTAATACACCATTCACCATTTAACCTCTACATTGTACAGTAACACACTACATTTACTTCAAACGTGTAGCCATATTTATGAGTCATCCAGTCAACAAAGCTACAGTACGTCAAACTTCATGATTTGACAGTTGGGTTAGGATAATAATAATAGCCCGTGGCACAACAGCCCATGAAGGCCAGGGCCTACCTATCGACTGCCAGTCTCACTCCCATCTGTTGAGGTGAGTTAAGATACAGAGTGCAAAAAGAGAAGATGCCAGAAGACTGGAAAAGTGGTCTTAATTAAAATTCTAAAAAAGGGGGTATGGCAAATTATAACAACTGGAGAGGAATCACACTGCTGTGTCTCCCAAGAAAAATACAGGATGGTTAGAATAAAAGTGAATAATACCCTGCTTGTGAATAATTTACCCAGTTTGTATTCTTATGTCCTAGCGGAGAAAGTGCATCCTGTCGGGTTAAATGATTATTTCATGTGGAATTATGAATATTTTAAAGCAAAACTCTGGTAGATTAAAATGGTATAGTTTGAATGGCAAACTTAGAGATTAATATTTCTACTTAAATACTCTGAACTACTTTGTATTGTTACTATTTTCAAGTACTGGTATTGAAGGGGATATGTGAGAGTATGGGCTCCAAGTGGTATCAGCTCAGCCCTAGTAACATCAGTCCAAACAAATCATGGTAGAACAGATTACAGAGCTCTCCTTTGCAGTCATTCAGAATAACATCTCTGGACTTACGTTCTAGAATGGAATCTTCCAATTCATCTGGGGTGTCTAGATCAGGGGTCAAGATGTCACTCAGATCGTCTTCATCTGGTGATGCCATCTCTGCATCTGGATCGCTCAGTCGACTGCTCAAAGATCTTTGGTCCTCTTCGGGATCTGGTCCGCTCAAGATGTCCTCGCTCACCAGGATTTTTTTCTTGCAGTTTCTGGTTGCTAAGTGGGTAGGACGTCCTATTACAGAAAGGAGATGTAATTGGTCAGGAAGTACGATAATTTGCCCTTAATATTTTTTGTACATACGGTAAGTATTAATATCAAAACTCTGTGGCAGAGGAGATAAATGATTTCAAAACTTTTGCATCTTTTAACCTGAAACTGATGTATTTACAAGTATAGGAGTTCAAATGCTTTCAGAACAGTTTCTGGTTCCTTCTTCAGGGACAAAGATATTGAAGGTGGTTGAAAGATTGTTAACAGTCAATGTTGAGAGAGAGAGACAGAGAGAGGGTATTCATTCTTGGAAGAGTACCTGCAGAACATCAATGATATTAAAGAATGTCATTCATTGGAGAAACAAAAGTTCCTAATAACATTAATTATGGAACAATGCTATTTGTACTATGCATAGTAACTAATTCAAATAAAAACATTAGTGCAGTTTCACTTCAGAGTCTATGCAATCAAATACAATAGACTATTTTTTCAATTTTTAACAATAAAGATTTTGCGAGAAATGTTATGGGGACACTGCATTCAATGCCCAAGGATTTAGTTTCCAATAATTGTGTCAGGTATTTTTAAGTAACATTCATAATACTTATCAATGAATGAACATACAAATAAATAAGCAGTGTCTTCAACTCTGCATGTTAATCAAATGAATAAATATTATTTACCACTGTTGAAAATAAATGACAAAAAATAGAAGAAAAATATTGTTATATAAAATATTCACAAATTCAAAACCAGTTGGAAGGAGAAGTGTTTTTAGTTTGTGAGAGCCTTGAGATTAGTTTTAAAGCGGGAATTTTCACTTGAAACTGTAAAGAAATCACAAGTGAAACTACAAATACCTCCATGATATTGCACAAAGGAGTCTATTATACAGGGTGTCATTCTAATGGCACCCACGGACCACAGATTCGTGTAGAGGACATCAAAACAAACAACTTTTCTCAGTAACATTTTTCTCGTTGGTGCGTCAATTCGACGCTACAGCCGTTCAAAAAATACCATTTTGCTGCCTGGATACTGGCAACCCAACACAACATTTGATTGTATCTGTGACGTCATTTCCTGCGGCGAAACAGCACACGGCAGTGTTACAAGGAACAGAAGATCAGCAGTCATCTCAGGGGAGGGGGGAAGTGAACCAACGATATGAGAAATGGTAAAAAAGTATTCAAAATGAAGTGTCATTATCGGATTTTGTCTCAGCCTACATGTCACATATCAACAACAATAAATGTTATTGTACTTACAACTTACATGTGGCTGTTTACACCCAGCTACATGTCAATTATATTTGCAAATCTCGTTGCAAGGTTGATATCTACAGGTTTGTGTCCAGATGCCTTGTGGTACTTTTGTGCTGATAACGGAAGTATCTGAGGTTCACGTTGTTATATTACGGCTAAAACACATACAACCACAGTAACAATCTAATGATAAATCAGTAGCAAATATACTGCCCTGTTCAGAGTTGCAAACTATTACATGTGTATCCGGTGCGTAGATAAACACAGTCGTCGGAGAGTTTGTTTTACTACTATTTATATCCCTGTATTCTCAACCATTTTTGTCACTTGCCTCATAATACCCTGAATATGCATTATATTATGTGTTGCTTACCTTTGGAATTTTGAGTTCTTTCATTTCTATTTTGTCATCTGTTCTGTGTGTCACAGACAACTAGTATCAGAAGGACGAAGTGGATAGACTAAATTGTAGATACCAACTTGGTAACTAGATTTGCAAATATTTGATATGTAAGCTAAGACAAAATTCGATATGACTACTTCCACTTGAAATCTATTTTCTTTATACCATATTTCATATAGTTTGTTTACTTCCTGTTAGGTTACAGAACGTGTTTTCTCGTTTTGTTTTACGGTACATAATGTGGCTGATTGTAGCTATGTCATTTTTCACAGAATGTGTGTGTTCATGGCAACCCTGGAACGCATCGCTTCACGACGGGATATGACGTCACAAATACAATCAAATGTGTGTGTGGTTGCCAGCATTCAGGCGGCAAAACGAGCTTTTTTGAACGACTGTAGCGCCGAAACGATGCGCCAACGAGAAAAATGTTACTGAGAAAAGTTGTTTGTTTTGATGTCCTCTATATGTTTCAGTGGTCCGTGGGCACCATTAAAATGACACCCTGTATATATAAAAAGAGGATGGTTAGAACTTTCTTTTCGGCACTGAACTTAAGAAAGAGGAGAAAAAGCAATATTGCTCCAACACCAGTAATTTTTTTCTTTCGGAAAGGGACAGAAGACCTGTCAACAGACTGTATGCTAGACAAACTGTTCATACGATTGGGGCATGACACAGTAACCAGCACAGGACGACATAATTTTAGAAGAAAGTAAAGGGCACTCACACGTGATTCTTGTCTCAAAATGTTGGCATTTTGGTCCAATTTGCACTAGCAGAAGACTTACCCATGTCCATTCAAATATTTTACCGTTCTTATTTTAAATCCATTTGTTGAGCCAATTTTAATGTTTCGAACTCTCGAGAAAACTGGTTTTGATTGAGTTGGTGTTTTAAGTCCACTTTATGCACAGTAAGGCTAATCGGGACTGGACCTAAAGTTTAAAGTGGGATTTGAACCACTATGTGCCTCCACCAGGTATCAAACCCTGGACCCCTTGATTACAAGGCTACGACACTGCCACTGCACCACCGGGGAGGCCCATTGAGAAAATCGGGACAGAAACAACATACTGGGCAAGAACTATATGTAAGTACCCTTTTTTTTTTATTTTCTTACCACTGAAGCCGATTTATGCAAACATTCAAGAAAGTGTATATAATAACTCAAGAATACTGGAAATGTTTTTTTTCTTCTTTAAATTCTGAAGCACAGAATTGTCACCATGTTATTCACAAACACCACACATTACACTTGATTTTTAACTATTAGTAACCAACTATGCTATATGTTAAACAGATCATGCACGAAAAGTCTTCCAGTAAAAGAAAAAAGACACCCAACTTTTAACCAAAACAAAGCAAGAAAATTTACTATTGCGACCCTTCACCAGCAGAACCCAGAGTATAATTCTGTAACAAACCTGGTGGTGACTTCACAGGCTCATCTAGTCTTATGCTAGACATTTTCTTGCCGACATCTTCTCCGTTAATCATCATTGTACCACTTCCTGCGGGTTCCTCGTCCAATAACGAATCCGGCACCTCAAGACGTTTTAAACTTGGGTTGGCAGACTGGCCACGACTCTCGACAAACAACCCTTCAACCACACGATCACCTTCATTCTTATTCAAACGCTTTGAGTTCCTTCTAACAAACGTGAACCCTTCGGCACTACCAAGCTCCAAGGAATCGATCGCTAGGGACGATGAATTAGCATTACTTGGATCTCCGTTCATAGATTTAGAGTCTTGTTCTGGGTGTAGGGAAAATGAGAGTGCCTCTACAATCTCTTCACCCAGGATATTACTGTACAGTTCACTATTATTAATGATTTCCTCAATCTCTGAAGACGTCAAGAGATCCTGTAGCCTTCCAGCCAATGTAAACAAGTCCTTGAATCTCTCTTTATCAAAACATTCATGGATTTTATGAAGAGTTTCTTCACCGATTATTGATTCATACGCATCTTCTGTGTAACTTGCAGAACTTCCGATGCTAAAATTTAAGTTTTGATAATTTTCTCCATTTTCTGGAGTTGATGTCATCACCTTCCCCTTGTGATTTCGAACAAGATCTGGCAACAGTTTTCGCCTGATGCTGTGGTGTCTCTTCAACTCCCCAGCTTTCACAACCTCCTCGATGCGTGCTGCTTCGGGATCTTCCACGGCTACGTCACGCACCTTCTGACGGAAGCTCTTCTGTCGAGACATAACATTCTCGTGCGTATTGGGAAGGTGGTAATCCTCGTAGTACTCCTCCAAGTCACTCTCAGAGGCATTCCCACCTTCCTCCTCTGGAGCTACAAATACAGAATGCCCATACAGCACATACACGCACAACACAAACTAACAAACTAAGAATTCCTTTAAAATGTAATAAAATAATGGAAAAACAATAAAGATGAACGAACTAAACAAAATTAAATGTTTATGTAAGCTACTTCAATGTCGCAACATGAGACAAAACAAATACAGCAATATACCCCTTGTTAATGTATAATTGTCAAAAATATTCCATTGAACTGAACACTGTATAATTAGCAGAATCAATGCTGAGGGTACAGTTGGATAAGTTAGAACTTTGGGAGTTTTCTTTACATGTGATGTCTGCAAATCATGCAATTCAACTGGCATCTATTTCCACCATGTAATTTGTCAATATTCCTTTCTCCGACAGCTTTTCAAGCACTTGTATAAACCATCCTACTTTATCATGGGGGAGCCATGACTTTCAATATCACGAGTGGCTACTTGAAAAGAACAACTACAATACTTGATGTCCTGAGTAGATATTACTCAGTCAAAGTCACTTGTGTAGCTTCAGTCCTCCAAGATCAAACTGTATTACATTGATCATTATGAAGAGATAAGTGATGATAAAATGAAAGGACAAGCACGGTGAAAGTCTCATGCTATGTCTGAGGCACAAAGCCCAAACACTTGGTGTAAGACTAAAGCATTCACTAATTCAATGGCTTCACAAGTAATTCAAATGCTAGTATGATGATTAAATGAATCAAAAGCATGAAGAGGATGTAAATTCCACAAAGTTTCCATTGTATGTAAAGCAGCTTAACTGCTTCTCTTAACTCTGGCAGGATTCAGGTACTCTTAACACTATCCTGAGAAAATTAAGACAAGCTATCTTCTCACTTCATATTTGTTTGAAAAAAAAAGAAAAAAAAAAAAAAGAACTAACTTTAACTATTTGAAGATGAACTCCATGCGGTGGTCTTTCATTGAATTATTCATTTTTACTTGTACGATCCACCATTCAGAGCACCAGTTTATATAACTTACTGCCAGAAAACAAATAACTCTTTGAATCGATTCAAAAACTTAAACAATCACGCACTTAGTGACAAGCGAAACAGACTCAGTTACATGATCTGTTTCTCTCGGTAATCACATGTTTATGCACGGTGTCCGCCGTCATAGTGTGAGAGGTTTCGATTCTACCACTTGGCAGTGCCACCAACCATTGGACTGCGATAGATGCAGCCTGCTTTTTAGCATTACAAGGGTCTAGCAGGGAGGGAAGTGGAAGCAGTGCTTACGTTATAGAGTTAACATGAAGATGTACTGGCAGTCACCCAGGGGGAAGTGGCTTCATATACCAGTTTGCCTCTTGTCGCGTGCCAAGTGAATTTAAAAGCTCCACACAGCGCAACGGGATGCAGTAAGATAGCGGAAGTATAATATTTAATTTTTGCACTAATGGCAACAAAATATAATTTGTTTGGGGGGGGGGGGGGGGGCTGCATTCCTTCATCGGCCACCACTGATGGTAGGTGTCATCAGTATTATAAATATTGTAAAAGAATAATGGCCAAACTCATATCTTAAATAAGAATCTGAAATTTTCAACCCAACTGGGTTCATAATCAGAGATTAGGAAAGGAATAAAAGTTGCATGTGGGTTAAAATAGAAAAATGGTTAAAAACTCAAAACCTTGTCAACATCAGGAAGTCATGTCTGACTGGTTCCTATTTTGCATTGTTTTAAGTTTTTAATAATTTAGCTATTTTAAACCACATATAATTCTTATTTTTTTTCTATCTCTGATGAACACAGGAGGCCTCGAAAAACATCACTTTTTTTGCCCTATTTATATATTATCCTGAGCAAGTAAAATGCTCCATGAAGTGGATCACAGTAAACAATACAGAAGTACATTAATTTAAGAATATATGTAATCATATTATTAGTAACAAGAATAGCCTATATTGCCCACAAAAGAAATTTAAAAATTCTGAATTTTCAAGCAATGTTATAACTGCACAAAACCATACTGCTTGCGTTTTGCAACTGGAATCAGATCTCTTTGTGAACAAGTTTCATTAATAACTTCAATAATGCAAATAAACTTAGTACTCAAGTTTTCTGTGAAGCTATTTTTAGTAGTTCTATTATTTTCAGTGGCCACTGCCATGACCATGGTCTCTACCACATCTCATTTCTCCCAAAATTTGAACTAACTTCAAGTTGGAGTACCTGACAGAAGTAATGAAATAGTTTTCAATTAACATGGGGTATAATGTAATTAACAAATAATAATTTGCAACTAAGACATCTACAAATCAAATTTGCCTTGACAGACAGAATTCACACATAAAACAAAAACTATTACTCTCACCATGAGATACAAATTATACAAACAAATCCAAAAAATAAACAAAATCCCATAACAATGACCACATGTAAATGAAAGCCCACGTTTAAGAAAAATATAATTCTACCTTTCTTTAATCTAACATCTTCACAACCTGGAGAAAGAATGGCCTGGTAGATTGACGTATCTTCTTCTTCATCTATAGGCTCTTGATTACCTGTAAATGTAAAACTATGTGTCAGAAACAGTACAAATTGCTATTGTAGGAGTTACTCAACTGTGATATTTTCAGCTCACTTTTCAACTGCAGCCCATAACTTTGTGCAAGGTACACCCAATTTAAAGATTGAAATCTTTAGGCAAATGAATTTTCTTACTGAAAACATATTTCAAAAGATCTTTAATCCTTTTTGACAAAAAAAAAAAAAGCAAGGAAATGGAAGCATATTTAAGTTTGACCATATTTTGGTTATTAAGGTAAAAAGGGTACAGATCCCCATCCATACAGCACCTTGCCATGAAGGCACATTTAGGGGATGTGAGGGTAAGGCCCCACATATTCTCGATCTACGCCATTTCGAAGGTGACTTGATCAGCACCATGCTCTGGCAACCTTTACCTCCCAGGGTTGACCCCAGGTACCCATTGATTTGAGGCTGCGTGAACCCCAGAGCCTTTTTATATGGGGACAAGGCTGGAAAAAATCCAACCTTAGATCATGTACTTCGGGAATTGAACAGAGGTTTCACATGTGGCAGTCAGATGCCCTACTGACTAAACCACCGTGGTTCCTACAGGGTAGCCACTCTAGGACCATGATAAATTTCACATATAATTCCCGGATTTCAAGGCGAACTGTCCAAAAAATTCAAGGGTACAAGTAGAGGTCTTCTCCATTTCAGTTTTACTTATTACCTGCCTCTCACAACCCACGTACATACAAAAATATATTAAAAATATAAAGGGTCTGAGATTCCAAATTATCCAAAAAAAAAGTTTTAATTCAATTAAACATACACAGGGTGACAATTAATGAACTATATGAAATAAAACAGTCATAATTTCTGAACGGTTCGCGTGATGACGTCCAAACTGCGTGACTAGCCACAGGGTATGATGGGAATTCGTATGCGTATGCGCACGCAACGTGTTGATGTCAGCCATTTGCAAGTGAAGATGTCCTGGAGGAGTATTTTGGGGACCGCATTCTGCTCTGGGGTACCGAGAGGCCACTGGAAGGGGGCTATGTTAAGGACAAGGTGTACAGAAATAACCCCAAAACCATTGCCGAGCTGAAAACTGCCGTTCAGGAGGTCATCAATGTTTCAACACTTCAGCGGGTCATACAGAATTTTGCTGTTCGTCTGCCCCACATCATCGCCAGAGATGGCAGACATATCGAACATGTCATAACCTAAATCCGAATGTCTGTAGTGCCGTTTACATGTGCAATACAGTTTGTGTACTACGTGGTTTGTCACTAATTTCCGTTTTATTTCATATAGTTCATTAATTGTCTCCCTGTATATGTATATACGTGTGTGTATATATATACATGTAATTTAAAGTGTGGGGTTTACATTTGCCATTTCACATACTCAGACTCTAAATACATCTACAAACACAAGTCACAAATATTACGGGATATATTAATCTCCAAAAAATTGTTAATTGTATAAGAATTTCAAACTCAAATTTACCTAACCAACTTCAAGATATCTTGCAATAATCTTCCATCAGATAGATTGTTCTGCAAAGGACACTAACAAAGCAAACGGATTGAGAGAATACTGTTTTATTTTCCACGCAGCTATCTTTTTCTTCCTCGATAAAAATGACAGCTAAACTGTGAAAAACTTGCCTCAAGGCTTTAATAAATATGTATAAATTCAATGGGATTTGGATTAATAGAAGTTGCAATTTTTCACGTCTACGAAGAAATATTCATGTAGAATTCACACATAATTCCCGGAATGCAAGGAATTATCTGTGAGTAGCCACCCTTTTCTATATTTTTGGTTTAATTAACAGAATTTGCCAGTAATCAAATGAACAAAGTCAATTTCTAGGTTGGGAACCAACATGTTTAACCCCACCCCCAACCTTTTGTGATGCTCAATGCTCATGACACTAACATACCCAAACATCTGAAAAATTCAGCCAGACTACATCTTCATCATGCATGCTTATTTTCATCGAGTCCATAATTCAATATCAAGCAAATTGCATATACAGCTGTACCATCGACCAGTATTGAAAGCAAGTACACAAACTTACCTGTGTTCTCTGGTTCTTCCTGGGGCATTGTAATTCCATGGGCTTCACAGGACTGCTGTGTGAGTAGTTTCATTTGCTTGGGACTACTTGGAAAGTCTACTGCAAGTAGGAAAATCACAGCTTGCAGAGAGTTAAACCAAAAACCACTTAAGGTGGTTACTATCTAGTAATAACTGAGTATTGTGAATACAGACTTAGAATAATACAAATTGTGTGTTCATATTGATTTATCAGATTTATTAAAAAAGGAATGTCTCAAGCTTAACACACAGCTTACAGTGAAGTGTAATGGTCCTAAATTTCTTCAAAACTTTTAGACATTAGAGTAATGGACAGTACAGGCTTAAAAATTGCATTCCCTATCGAGGGTTAATTCCCTCTACTCTTTACATTAGATTTCATAACAAAAATAATTTTGGGTAACTCAAAATATGTCAATACAACTTCACCAGGCAAAAAAGTGAGTCTTACCCTCTTCTGAAGGTCCAGAAGAACAATCTACTGTATTTTAAGTGAATGATAAATACAGTAGACAATGCAATATATATATTTTTTAATGTCTGAAAATGTTTACTCAATAAGAAATCTTACAATGATCATTGCTGGATTCTGCAATGCAATGACCATTGCCGAATTCTGTTATGTTGGGAAGTTTACGATAGGTAAATTCTGGAACAGTTTCAGAGCTTTCAAGAGCTAACGTCACTCTCATGAGGTGTACTCTTGAAAGCTTGGAAACCGTTCCAGAATTGACCTGGTCAATAACCCAAGAGATTTTATTCATCATTCGTCATCAGGAAAGCTTCAAGACTTGATTCCTATGGTTATCCACAGTGCAAAGGTGAATGCCACATACTTGCATTATGATGCCATTTTTCATGATTACATTACCCATTTGTATAAATAGGGTTCACAATCAATTTGTATTCGCATGGATAATGCAACAAGTCATACAGTGAGATACTTCCATCAGGTAATCAAGTATTACCAGTGAATGGTGCAGAAAACACTTAATTCATGTTATACCCTTCACAAACCTACCAGTGAGGAGCCCTCATGCCACTCCAATGGATATTTGAACACCTAGACCCATCAAACAACAAGGTGTGCGACTGAACTATGGCCGGTCTTTAGAAAGCCTGTACAAAAGAGCGGACCAGAATAATCTTGGTGTAGAGATATTGTCCACAATGCTTGTGGTTTCATCGAACACAACCAATGGTGTAGGACAGGCTTATACACTATCTACGAAAAAGTAATTGGGCACCTGTACAAAATGGTTGTCTGGTGGTGCGAACCCTGTTAGAACCTCGTGGAGCCACCTCTTGCTGCTATAACAGCAGCCACCCTGTCAGGCATACTCTCGACTAGTTTGTGGAGGACGTCCATTGGAATGCGTCGCCATTCCTCTTGCAAGATCTCACTCAGTTGTACAATGGAATTTGGCCGCATGTCCTGAGACCTCACCCGCCGGCCCAGTGCATCCCAAAGGTGTTCTATGGGATTGAGATCAGGACACTTTGCAGGCCAGACCAATCGGTGAACATTGTTGTCGGCATACCACTGCATAGTAGTCTCCGAAACATGGCACCTAGCATTGTAATCCTGGAAGTAACAGGGGTCCATTCCGTAAAAACGCCACAAGGTTGGGAGCATTTTATTGTCTAGTATTGTACAGTATGCCTGTAAGTTCATTGTGCCTGGAACAACCAGCAGTGGTCCCACACCGTAGTACGAGAAATAACCCCACACTATTACTCCACCACCACCAAATTTCCTGGTAGGCACTATACACTCTGGTAGAAGCTGTTCCCCGGGTAGCTGCCACATCCATACACGTCCATCAGACCTAAACAATGTGAATCTCGACTCATCACTCCAAAGAACCGCTTTCCACTGCTCCAGTGTCCAGTTGCGACGGTCCAAACACCAATTGAGACGCTGAGCTTTATTCACCTTGGTGATATGCGGCTTATGTGCTGCTGCTCTTCCGGAATATCCGAGTTGGTGGGCCTCTGTTCGCAATGTTCCAATGGAAACTGACGCCCCTGTTGCTGCCGTAAGCTCCTGTCTGGTGGCAGCCATCGGCTGTATCCTGTTTTTGACAGTTTCACGTTTTAGGGTTCTCCGATCTCTGTAAGCCAGTTTTTTCGGTTGCCCAGAACGTTCACCATTGTCACAATGTCCATGCACCTTCCACTTACGAAGCACAAATTCTATTGTTGATTTGGGCCTGTTTAACTTTGCGGCTATGTCCCTGCTAGACAGCCCACTGAGGTGGCAGCCCACAATTATGCCCTTATCGAACTCTGATAGCTCTGCACTACGTGCCATCTCTTTCACAAGTGGTTCTCTTGCTCACAGAACAACATGAAGACCACACGAATCAAATTAGATACTAAATGATTCAAATTAGATACTAAATTAACCACCATCATAGCTGCCCAATTACTTTTTGGTAGATAGTGTATTAAGATGTGTACCGTTTCATAATTGTTTGATTATAACCCAATAAACTTTCTGTATATCCTACATTTTGAGTACCTACCTGGTTCTACTTGGTAGGAGTCGGAAAGTGGAAGGTCGAGGTCCAGTCCTCCCAGGCTAAGCCGGGAGTCGCACCGTGGTCGGCTGGCAGACTGTGCATTGTCAACAGCGGGTCGGTTGTCCACAACTTCAACAGCATGTAGGTTGTCCAATGTTGAGTGGCAAGATAATGGCACTTCCTGAAATGCATTTCAGTTACTTGTCATAAATTAATCTGCTAAAATTTTCATAATGAACTGAAAAACTCCTTTGCTAATAGAGGACACACACCGAATGGGAATATAAAACTGGCACTCATACGCTAACACATGACAGTGATATATATTTTACATTGCATATCCATGAGGAATGGAACTTTGAAGTGTAAAAAAAAATATAGCAAAGTTTATAAGTTATACATAACTGAAAAGTGAAAACTATAAACTTGAAGGAAATAATACTTATAATGACCTCTTATTTAGATTTTATTTTTAATATAAAATGATCTGGAACTTGACATATCTTCCATTGTATTCACTTAAAATGTACACTCAGTATTTGAGATTTTGGTTGATTTTAAAGTATTGGCATAGTTTATGTCATTTGCTGAAAAATAACCCATTAAAATAATTCCAAAAATATGTTCATGAGTCTCACACAAGAGTAACAAAAACAAAAAATTAATCACATATACAAATGGTTATATCAACAGGGACAGTGCGAGTAGTTCTGAAGTTCACCTGATTGACCACCCAAACAAATTCATGAAAAACTTATATGTTGGGACGTGAAGATTTAGTTCTTTTTCCCCCTAAATTTCGATGTAATTTTTTTACTGCAATTTGGTGTTATTTTTTGCGGTTTAGGGCAAAATTCAATGTTATTAATTTAAAATTGGTTATTTTTAACATGCATTTTTACTATTCCTTCTATACTTAGGATTGTTTTAGTTCTCAAAAATGTAGACAAATTTTAGTTTTAATAAAAAAAATGGCCTACCTTTGTGAGAAATGACCAAGTTTCTTCCATTTGGAAAACTATTTCATGTCATCCGACACTAAACGTGAAATATTTACTGAAATTTTTAACAGTCAAATCTTTGAACACAATCACACATATCATATTTCCCTAATAATGCCAAAAAATTCCTCTGCGACCTCAAAATACCATTTTGTGTTTGTGCACACACACATGCCCTCCCTCCGAAACAACAGGTGCTTCTCCCTGAAAATTTTCCCGTTCCTACAAAATTTCCTAACTTGGAATATCCCCCCCCCCCACCCGAGCGAATTATATTTCTATGAAACACTGTCCATCATGTCTGTGCCAGACTGCAATAAATTATGTGTGACAATCTCTTTTGAATCAAACCCTCATCAGCTAGACTACAAATGGTAGATCTAATAGCATGGACGTCCGCAGGATTTTTCCCAGGGAGGGGCAAGGAAGGTATTTTTTTTCCAGGGGGGGCAAACGAAGACAATTTTTTCCCAAAAATAGTGTTGTTCCCTAAAAAACATTGCTAAATTTGAATTTATGGTGTTTAATTAACACATATTATAGTGGCTAAAATTAAATTGTGTGTGAAATACATATTTTTTGGTTGACTTTCTTTTTCCAGGGGGGGGGGGCATGGCACCCCTTGCCCCCCTTCTGGACGCCCATGTCTAATAGTGCTTCAAGTAGTTCTTTTTTAATAGAAGTAGTGTTATCTGTAGTTTATAATGCACGTTTTGCAGAGTTTTTCATGTTAAAGTGTAAAATTTGATATTATTCTAAACAAAAATGACATAATTTGAGTTATTTCGTGATTCCGAAACAACAAAAACTTGCCTCCTTAACCTACCCAAATACATTTTTAACACTTCACTTTGCTTTCCTCAACTTTACAGTGCTATCATTTAAACAAAAACTTCATGTCCCCATCATATGTGTTTTAGGAAAAAAAAAGTTTCAATAAATATGTATATCCTGGTTTGATTTCATGAATATTTTTCTTGCGAATGTTGTTGATTCTATAAATGATCACAAATTCAAGTTAACGTCCTCGTCCCTCGACAGTAAGAATAGTTTACCAAAAAAGGTTACGGAAATCGTAGCAAATGTCCTGGTGTTTTAAACTTGACAATTTAATTAGTTTTGTCTTTCCTTTCAACTTCCTTAATTTTATTCTCAGGAACCAAAGGTTTTCAGTGCACCTGGAACATATGACAGAACTGTAATACAAGCAGTGCAATATTAACCAAGAGACCCAGGATGCTGTAGTCAGTGCATATGATATGATAAAAATAATCCACAAGCAAACAAATGAAAAAAAATATTTTGACCTTGCTAAGCGTTTCTACACTGTTAAAAAAAGAGGAAAAGCATGGATATTTTTGAGCGACTCTTTCATAATTTCTTAAGTATTATTCTCTGCCACAGTTACATGATGAAAAGTACAAGGGGACTATTACAACACAACATACGAAAGTCTCTCTCTTATGTCACAAAATTTATCAATTTCTAATTTAGCTCACAATGAAGCAACAAGAATAAATTAAATTAATAATTTTCCAACAACATAAGAATCAAATAATCCACATTCCTAGATAAAAAAGAGACAGGCAAACTTTCCATCATGTTTATGAATTATATAGTCGCCGAATATAGTGCTTTCTTTTTATACAAACACTACTAGGAAGCAATTTTCGCCAATAATTTTAGTTTAAAGTAGTTTTTTTTTTTAATTCTTAGTATAACTCCTGCGACCGGATCAAATGATATTCCTTGACGTTTACAAAATTACAGATTTTGAAGAGAGGGTTGATCCAAACACTTACTCGTGCACTATGAAATAACTCAAACAGCTAATCATCCTAAAATACATATTTTACTGCTCTATTCTAAGTGCCATATGAGTGATGTTTATGTAAATAATTGTAGTTACTGATTAATTTTGTTTGTTTATAATAGTAACATCTACAATATGCGTAAGTCTTGACTTTACAATTATTTTTAATCCTATAGCGCTACAGCCCAATTACAGCATCTTGAATAACGTAGTGTGGAAAACGGCACTGTTCTGGGCACTCTGGCAGGTTCCACTCGAATATGATACCACTAGAGGCGCTGGTGTCGGTACAGCTGCATGGTATTAGTCTGCTTATAATTGAAGTAAATGGAGTTTTCGCTGCAACGTCAGGTTCTTTTACATGAAGTATTTCCACGAATGTGATAGTTGCTATGTTATTTGGTACAGTGGTTGTGAATATATTAACGAACATTCTAGACAGTCGACCACGTCCTGTTATCGTTACTTTCATTAATAATACGGGACAAAATATATGTGTGAAATGCTCTTCTTGGTAACTAAATTTTTGTGTATGAATTAGGTCCATTATTATTATCATCATCATAATTTGTTTTAAAGATATACACACTGAAGCATTTGTATTTTTGGTCTCTTTTCTTCCGCTTCAAACTAATCACAGCGATGATGATGATGATGATTGCATGAAACGACAAGGAGAAATCCACAAAACTTGCTTAGTGCCATCAACATGGGTGTAAGGAAACTTTCAGGCCAATGGGACAAGCGATACGGGATGTTCACACTGATGTGACTATCCAGACTATAAAATGGCATTCATTGCGCATGAGAGTTCAAACAGCAAACGACATGTTTGTATGCTGTATTCGCATGCTACTGTTTACTTCGGTCTGAAAGCTCCTTAAAGGAAGGGTGCTCAGACTGAAGCAACGCAACACAGGGGGAGTTTCCAACTAACGTAAGTGACAAGCGACATGGTGCCTTCAGTCTATTAGCAAGCGTTTGCTGCTAATTATGCGAACAGCAGATATAAGCGACATGATAAACCGCATATTACAACAGATCTAGGCAACACTATAAGCCACACGTGTTGCTCATACGGTACTGGGCCCTTTTCCTCAATAGCTTACAACGTGTTGCTGTGGTTTGTTGTTCGCACATGCACGATGCAATGTGTGTCTTGCTTTAGGGAGATCGCGCACCAAAGCGACACTTATCGCTTAAGGATTTCACCAACCGAACGCTGGCCTGTGCTGCCAGTCATGCACCTACGAAGTGAAATGTTGGTCTTGATTAGCTCGTTTCCAAGCGACATGTGTAACGTGTCACTTCGATATGATAGTTGCCTTGGACCGAAGGACCTGTGTCGCTTTGTTGTGAAATCTCCGTATCGTTTGTCGCGTGTCGCTTTGGTCTAAAATCTCCTTGAGGAAAACTGTGCAGTCAGAGCTTGTGTCCCTACGGTTTGAAAGGCTGCATTGATTACCAACTGCTCGCTTCCAAGCGACACTTGTAGTTTGTCGCCTTGGTATGAAATATCTCTCAGGATACTATTTATATTCTAATAACATAGAAAAATAAACTCTAGTACACAATCAAACACATGACGTCCGGAATCACATTGCGATGTTTCTTCTTGTGTTACGCATGCTATTTATTTATTCATTTTATTTTACTTTTCTTTCCAAATGAATGCCATTTCGTGACTGCAAATCACTCCACAATGGAACAGTTCTTTTCTACCACTGTTCATATCTATACTTCATTTCTAATTATTTTCTAATATCATTCAAGAAGTTTTTCATATTTCTACATTTTCCAGCATTTCTCCGATTTCGCAGCAACTTCTTGCCAGTATTGCTGTAAGATTCCCCCTCGCAAACCCTAATTCGCCACACATGGCCCATAACGGATTCGCCCCGAGTCTAGCCTCGCATTGCAGCCATCTTTACTTCTGAAATCCCTATGTCTTTACACTAAACGTTCTTGCAAATATCTTAAATCTGGCAACTATAGGCTAACCCTAGCTCTCTCTTCTATTCATCTTTCCACTAATGGCCCAGAGGCAGCCACTGCTATTGTCAACTGTGTGCCCTTCTCCAGCCATTCTGGCGACAAGTCATAAAACTAATTTCCTCACAATAACCCCTTTTATATGTCCCGATCATCTGGTCTGCATCCTCCTGTACTGGTTGCAACCTCCAAAGATGTGACACTAGAATTATAGTAATATAATAATATGGTTGGATACTTTGCTTTGGTGTAACAGGAATATATTGCCTTAAGTCATAGGAGGTTTGACATCACTGCAAACTGTCCTTTGCGGCTTGTAACTTTTCCCTCCAAATTTCCACCATTAGAATTCAAAAAAGTCAACTCAATTTCGGCATAACCATAACCTTCTAAAGTCTGGAAAAACAGTTTTGACTCTAGTACGGATAAGGACGGAGGTGTCAAGCATCATCAAGATCCGTCGGTGACCACTGAGCAGTGCTGGTTCGGACTCACCAAAGAACAGTACCGAATGTACAAAATACTGTTGTGGACAGTGCTATGATATACGTAAGTGTGTGAAGTGACATGGACAAGTTGACGTCCAAGTTGTTGTGCTTGTTTTCAGTACCGAATGTACGAAATATTGTTGTGGACAGTGTTATGATATACATAAGAGTGTGAACAGGGAACTAAATGTACAAATGGATCTGTTTGAGCAATGAAGAACCGGTGTTCCGACCAAGGACCATAGGATGCAAGAATAGGAGCTGCACCACGGCAGTGTCACCCAGGAACCCATGAAGGGGGTAAGATAACAAAAATAAACAACAGTGCACAAGCCTAGGTGATTTAATAATCATCCCCCTTTCAAAAATTTCAATAGGAAAGAACAAACATGTGTACCTACAAACTTTCTTCTTTACTTTTCTTTTAATCTGCATTAAACTAAAGTTAAATTGTTTCCAATCTTCTTTTTTTAAGTATTTCTCTTTATTTTGCAATGAATACCTTCAGTGGTGTCCCACCCCTACCAAATAGCTAGCTGGAGGCGGACTGTGGTGATTGTTTCTTAATCCTGAAGGTAGCGGCACCCTAATATCCGTGCACCATCAGCAGTGACCACTGTCTGCTGATGCAATGGAAGAGACCATTGCATCTAAGGATGTTAAATTGTAACATCGCAACATATATAACTGTTTCCATCAATTCACGTACCGCCTTTCAAGACAAACAAATCTACACAATATATTCCAAAAACTAACTAAGCCGCATTACTTTCATAATAAAATTAGCAGCTGTGCTGATCGCACTGCCATCTATGTTGTCATCGGTCTCAGGAACCAGTTTCTTGGGTCGTTTCCGCACTATGTTATTCGAGGCACTGTAGCCCAATATTGGGCCTTGGCTTACCTACTGACTGCTGGCCTCCCTCCTACGTGGGCCACCAGGGGGGGTGTGGAGATCTGCAGCCAGACTAGGGGGACGGGTGGTTGGCCCGACCAACCCCCAGCCATTGTAGGACTTTGTGACCGGATTATGCTCACTCACTCGGAGCTCCCCAATTTCCTCACGATGGTGGGACTTTACAATTTGCACCAGGCTTTTTTATTTCCCATCTAAAAATTACTCTTAAGGTGCGAGCATTCATCGCAGTGGTTTTCTTCTTGAGAATATTAACGGTGTGTTTTATCACACAACAATTTTCAATTTTAGCACTTGTTGTAAATATCGAGGCTTAGCAGCAACTAAAAAATCTCAGTTTCAAGTAGTCTTGAGTAACAGTCACGTCCTCTGAACGAGTAATAGTTCCAATACATATTTTCTTATTGGCACGCAAAAATTAACAAAGTTTCAGTATGCAATTGGTGTGACGAGAATAAAATACATTATGTAACACACATTTGGTAAGAAAAAAATATTTTGGAGACACGGGGATTCGACCCTAGGATTTCAGCTTACACAGCAGGCCTTTAACCGACATGGCCACAAGCCACGGTGAAGAAACCAAGCTATTCGAGTAATTTATCCATAAGATTGCATCTTTTCCTGTCCAGCTCGAAACTTTTGTTGTCGCTTCTTGCTAATTACATTAATTTGAAAGCAATACGCTTCATCAGATAGTGTTTGTGTGCTGTGCACATTGCTGACAGAATACAAGTCAAGCTTGTGCATGAAAATTAAAGAAAACGTTGCGAAGTCTTGCTTTTGTGGAAGGTGAGTGTTCCCAACCCAAAATGATAATCGTGTTCTAGCTTCCATCAACATAGCGGATTCTGCTGTGTGACGAGGAATCTTATTAACCAACGGCACATATATTATATTGTTTTTAAACTATTTATTTAAAAAAAGAAGAATCATTATTCTGGAATCTACGGAGAAATTCATTCAGCTGGTAATGATTTTACAAGTCACAATACTTTTTCCTTTTTTGCTGCATTACGAAATCAACGTGCACGTGTAAGAAAGGAAAGCCGACAATTTTAATTTTACAAAAATTTCATTTACTGTTAAAGTTAAATGAGAGGACAACCATTGACTTATTATTAATAGCCTGGATGACTGATGTGTGTGTGTTTGTGGGGGAGGGATACCTCCTCTCATGTCCCTCCCTGGCTGAGACAAACTTTTCTTGCTTCGGATATCTATAATTATTTTTCCCATCGCATATTCAGTGCCGACTTTGAAATAATGTTTGACAAAGTGGATGGTGAAGGAGTTTCTATATTCTTCAAGCCTCTCCCGGGCTAGGATAACACTTTTTCCAAAAGCAAAAATAAGTTCGTTTTTTTTTTTTTTTGCATCATTTTCAGGAATTAAAACAGCACTATTTCCACATCGCTTATTCAAATTGCATTTTTTTTTTTTTTTTTTGTTATTTAGTGTTGCTTTTCTTCCATTTTCGGCTACTCACAAAGGATGAAGAGAGACTCAATAATAACACCCATGTTCAGGCCAAATTCGAATCCGGGGCCCTGGCATTCTAACGCATTGTGATAACCACTTCTTCACGAACGTCAAAAATGCTGTTTTTTTTTAAAAAAAATATTTTTCACAATTTTTCGCATTTACATTACTTTGAATGTAGACGTGAACAGTCCAGTTAATTAATATTTACGCTGCAATCTTTCCGTTAGCCCTTTTCTTTGAGTCTGAGAGAGACAAAATTCCCTACATGTGGTTAAAATGTTTGATGGTAAGCAACACTGCTGGTTTCCAAACACTTACTTCGGCTGTACTGCCTAACCCGAAGCTGGACTTCAACTCAAACAAGTGTGCCACTTTCTGTGAACAGAAGTGTACCATGCTTCCATTAATTTTTCTGTCTCAAATTTGGCCTTTTGGTGGCTTTATTAATCTTGTGTGAATTATATTGGGAGGTTAACTATAATATAAAGGTCGTCCACCCTTTCCCTGATAAGGTCGTTAATATGCCAGACGGTTAACCTTTTATTATTATTCTTTAATTAGTATATTTTTAAGGTAAATGTTAAATTACAGGTCAAGTTTGGTTAAATAATACCCGTAATCCTTTTGTACTTTCTTACTGCTATCGAAAGTGGTAAAATAAATTTGCAGTTTGCAACACTGTGCAGACGTTCTCATGATGGCCACTCACCTCCCTATCTTCCGGCACCTCACAATCATGCAAGCAAAGCACAAACGAAATTCCCGCACATTCAATTACGAAACATTTTCTACTTCCTCCGGAGAACCAAGATCCTTTGTGATTCTGTACACTTGTACAGCGTCATATCAAATAAGATCGAAGCAGAAAACAATCCCATAACTAAAGAATGAATATGAGAACTCACCTGGTCGCTGTCAGGGACTGGGCTTGTTTCGCCTGGCGTATCGAATTCCGTGTCCGGGCTCAGCCTGTCCGAAGTTTCACTGATGTCCATCTTCTCCTCGGACGGGGGGTCATTCTGTCCGGAAGCCCCCTCCCCGTTCTCGCTGAAAAAAATGCAATATCGTCAGTGTTTGGATCGACGATAATACGTACATAAAATGAATAGCCCTTTCTCAGAAACAAATGTTATCCACAACTTCCCAACCAAGTATAGAATCAACAGAAAAAAACATTATTTCCTCAAGTGTACAGGCTCCTCTACAACAAAGATTTTTCTTAACTGCAGCAATACTAAGCCAAAAGATTCGAAAGGCGCATTGGACATTATTTCTCTGCTCCGTGGATAATTTACAATGCATTATTATGCAGAATATTGACTACAATTATCACAACATGTAGAGAATCGTTAATACAATAATATTTGTAAAAGAAAACCATTGTAAAAATATATATTTTATGTATACCTCTCAATATATATTACACGCTTGCTTATAAAACAAGCACGACAAATTGTACTGACGTGAGTATATTTTTATGCCTTTAAAGCAGAATTCACCAAATGCCTAACACGCATTTCCTAATTGTAACCGATTCAATTTTCTAAAGGCCTTTTATTCGTAACATTATGATCCAATCGTATGCAATATTCGAATAAGTACTCCTATTGTCATAACTAGGGAAAGGAACTTTAGGTAAATAAATGTTTTTTTCTGCGATTTCATTTTTGCCAAAATTCTGATCATAGCCTTATATGTCAACACAGCAAATTTTATTTTACATAAAAACACATATTTTCCAGTTTTCCGTATGTAAATACATATTTTGCGAATTTTCATTTTAAATACATAAAATCGCTCATTGACTTCATCTACCTCGAAATCCTCCAAGGAAAAATGTTTATTCTCCGCACCTCTTTCATATCGAGAGTGCTAGGTTTGTTTTGTCTTTGAAAACGCTCGCTGGCAGACTTCTGGCACCTCGCCTACGATCCTATTGGGAGAAAATAGCTGTAAGTAGCTGGGGCTGGCTACACGTAACGATAGCAAGGCTTTTTAATGAAGCAATGCAGCTATTGTGGCCAGAAGGCATAAAATTTGACAATGTTCTTCTCTTGACAGATGCTGCAGCTTACATGCAGTGGTCTTGCCGTTAGCTATCCCAAAATGGTGCACGTTACATGTGTGGCGCATGCGTTGCATAGAATATGTGAAAAGATAAGAGCTCTTTATCCCAATGTCGATAAACTGGTTTCAAATGGGAAGAAAGTTTTTATCAAGTCGCCTAGAAGAATATACATTTTTAAACAAAAATGTCCTGAGGTTCCCCTTCCCCCTACACCTGTAGTTACGCGATGCAGATGTTATGCCCAGAACTTTGAAAAAAATTGTATCTGTTGTAAATGATCTCGACAAAGAAGAATTCTGCAAGAACTGTTGATGGAGCCCTCCTTAAAAGTCGAATTGGCATACATCTCAACAAACCTGTCCATTCTCTCTAATTCCATATGAAAGCTTGAATCGTCCGCGAACACTTTGGCAGCTTCCATTGGTGAAGTCCGTATAGTAGAAACGAAACTGAAAGAACTCACTGGATCTAAATGTCTAAATGTACAGAATTTTGGGGGAAAAACCAAGGTTTTCAAACATTGTGCCAAATTGCATGTGTTTTGGAAGGAGGTGAAGTAGAGGAAGAGGAAGCTTTGGAAAACTTCAGCGTTAGTGACATTTCGTGCTTCAAATATGCAAGAATTGTTTCTTGTGACGTGGAGCGATCTTTCTCACAATATAAGATGCTTTTTAGAGATAATCGTCACAGATTTACAATGGAGAATTTGGAAAAAACTATGGTGATCCACTGCAACTCTTCCAAAAAATAGCTCGCTAAGAGGTAATCATTTAGAAACTAATTTCAGGTGTTTAAAATGCGTTATAGTTTGTTTTTGTTACCAAATGTTTTTATTTTTGTCACATATTTTCCTGTTTTTATCACATATTTTCAACATTTATGACACATAAAAAATAAATATTTCTGAGTTTTTTAGCACATAAAGTTCCGTTCCCTAGTCATAACAATATTCTTTCCCCTTTACTTTGGATCGGTGCCCAGTGCAACCACACCGCCGCTCTCTTCCTATAGGCACGGCTGTCACAACGCATTCTCAAATAACGTTTTGTGCTTCACGTCCTTCCGATACAGCACACCACGGTATGTTTTCTGATTAACTCATTCTTGTTTACAATCGGCCGCTTTGTAGATTACTGCAAGAGTTTCTATTAATGCTCCAAGAATTGAAACCTGAGTCAGGTTACCTGACATAACTGACTGACAGGTCGATAAACATGCAGTAAATGCTTGTTTGTAAATAAAGTCTCAACGAATTTTATTATTGTTGTATACTTATTATGTATTTGGTAAGGCAGGTTGTATTAATTTAATAAATACATATGAAAACAAAGGAATTGTACTCGGGCATTTAAAAATAATTCTTATTTACTAGTAGTCATTCGCACGGGCTGTGCACAAGAGGACTCCGGTGAAAAGATAAAATTATGTAGACTAAGAATTTACAAAAATGTAGAGGAAAGGTGCGTAATATGCGATAATTCCCTAATATGAGACACCTGGACTCTGCCGGAGACTATGTGAATCACGTCCTCAGCCGTTGTGCAGCTACGGTGAAAACAAAGAAGTCAGTTTGCAGCAGTCCGGAGTGGGTGGGAAGAGACTCGAGTCTCTGGCGTACGCAGGATTTTTTTGGGGAGGGGCTGGAATTGTAAACGTGGATAATGCATGCTACTTTCTAGGGGGCGGCATACACAATAAGATATTTCGTATATTAACAACTTTCCACTTCCAAAAATGGTAGTCGTGGGTCATTTTAAGTCTAGTTTGCTTTTACCACTCTGGTCATTCCCGAGCTCTCCACAGCTTTTATTTGACAATGTTGATTTTCTCAAAATTTCGGAGACGGATGTAGCCCTTTCAGCACCCCCTGCGTACGCCAATGTAGAGAGTGGTTTTAAAATACGTCGGTTTCAAGTTTTCTGTGGCGTTTGCCCTGAGTGGACCTCGCTGGGCTCATGAAGACTGGTGTAGAAGAAGATAATTTTGTGCCCTGAGTGTACTGCAAAATTAAGTGTAAAAAGCACAAAAAGGCTTCACTTTAAAAAATGCATTCAAGTATCACACAGTATTAGCCAGTATTAGAAAGTTTTTGAACTGTCTCATATTAGGACACCCTTTTCTACTTTCATAAAAATGACCTTTATTTTCTTCAAAATTACAAAGGGTAATCTACAAATAATGAATCCATTGTAAAGTGTAAGGATGATGTACAGTGTCGACATTGAAAAAATACATTTGTATATTTTATCCCTTACATATTCATTTGAAAAACTGTACCTGGCACCTTTCCTCTACCAACAAATTATCCCCTACGGCAGGGGTTTCTAAAGTTTGCGCCACGGCGACCTGGGGCCAATGGAAAACCTAAGGTCTGCTAATTAGTAGCATCTAATTGTATTGAGAGTCCATGATGTAAGAAGACAGTGAATGACTGTCAATGAATCAGCATGACACAACATATGATTTTTCATCAAACAACGACACCGTACTCTTGGATTAACAGGTAAAGACTGTTGATGCAAACTTTTAAAAAGATTTATGGCCAATACAATGGCGTTCCCAGAACATGTGTTAACGGCACAAAAAAACAGGGCAAATATAAATTAAAATGGATGCAGCAAGTGTGTGTAATCCCAGCGGAAAGTGGGACGAGGCGTGTCATTTTATAGTACGGGCCTCCCCGATGACATACTGGATTGTCACCTTGTAATCAAGAAATCTAAGGTGGAGGCACATTGCACAGTGACTCGGATTCAATTGAATTGTAGATCTAGTCGCGAATAGCCTGAGAATAAAGTGAACTTAAACTTTTTGCTTTACAATACGTCCCCGAGTTTGTGTAATACGCATTCACCAACTCCTGCACTTATTACGAAATAACTTCCGCTGGAAAATGGTAGCCTTGACGAAAACACACAGGAACAGTTAAAACGTAAAAATAGCTTCCTCTTCAATTTCTGATTAGACATGCAAGGAAATCCCTCCAGTGCAGTGGCGCTTTCAATAACGAAACCTTTAATTTCTATCGAGTTCTTAATTTATTGCCTTCAAAATATGCCGCCATCGGCATTTCTTCTCCTTGATTGATTTAACATTAAAATAATCTTCGAACGAAACAATCCCTTGGAGAATGTAATTAGTTTTTTTTTTAAAAAAAAAATCAGGATTCTTTTTTGCATTAAAATCGTGATACTTACAATGTATCGTCAATTGTATCAACATTTATCACGATAATTTCACATATATATTGATCGTATCAGCTATGTCACAACCATTAATATTTTGATGAACACAATCAACTTTGGAAAACTATAATGGTGGCAAATATACTATCTTATAGTATCAACATTAGTTCCATATTATTATTATTGTGTATCTAAAAAATGAAAATACATGTGTTTGAAACATAATTAATGGCATGAGAAAACTTATCATTCAATTAGACATTACAATACATTTTGTTCTGCCGTTTCCAACCTGATTAGCCCACTGAGTGCATAACACAAACTTTGCCGAACTTTTAATTAAAATTACAATGTGTGACAAAGAATTATCACATGACCAGTTGCTGTTCCTGTTCAGTCTCTCTGTTCAACAAAAGATATATATATATCGTCGTGTGTTGCTCATACGATATTAGGGGTGCAGAAAAGTTTGTGCCGAGCGTTTCCACCACCTATGAAGAGGCCATGATTTATGTAAATGAAGCAATTCACATCGTAAACACAGTTCCACCTTGTTTTACCTAACATTAAATTACATCATTGCAGATTGGATGCATATTTTCTCTACACACACGATAACATTCGTTAATATATTAGCGTAACATATTTTTTGTTGATAACAGTTTCAAATTAGATGGAGTGAAATTGTTAAGGTTTGGATCTCGCTAAGACAGCAAGTCTGCTCATTTGATAATATTACCAACTTTATCTGTATTTACAAGTTTAAAAAAAAATATCAGTTTCCTTCTTCTTTCGCATTTATTCTCCATCAAAAGTCGATAATGTGTTCGGCATTCATAGATCAGTAACGTATTTTCTTGTTGATCTGACAAGCTAGTATACAGTATATATAAGTTTCTGAGACGGTAGACTAAGAGAAAACTATTATGTTATTTTAAAGGAAACAAATGTGAAATTTATTAAATTAATAATTATCTCCAGGACCATTGGTACGAATATTTTACGAAGGAAAATGTCTTCTCGTCACATCTATCTTCTACCTTCATGACAAATCCGCAACGCAGTTGCAATCAAGGCTATTTAAAAATTGGTGTTGGTTTCAATAACAATATTTATTGCAACATATTCCTTCATCAATAAAATATATATTGTTGTCAACAATACTGAACATTAATAATTAATAATCAAGATCTCCACTAAGCAATTACTTTTCTCTTGTTAAATGCCAATTTACGTTGACTTATGACTTCCCGCCAGATTAAGTTCGCTCAACATCCGGCGTTTTGATTCCTGTGTAATTTATGTGCACTTGATATTTCCAACGTGGTAAATATAGTTCCCAAGGGAAATTTTACAACTTTAATTCTTCCCAGATATTCTTCCAGTCTTTGCAACAGTTCCTTCCCACAGGGCTGCATAGTGGCGACACCTAGTGCTGCGCTTGAACATCGTATGTGGGGGGAAAAATACACCGGTGTGTGTCCATGATGGCACAGAATTTGCATAATGGCTTCCGTCGATAGTTCCAAGCCAAGTGGTCGGATAGCGATGCCTGTACTTGTCTGGCTCTCGGTCTAGTCTCGCCTTGAGAAAGCACGTCTCGTCCTCGGGTCGAGAAAAGCAAGTCTCGTCCTCGGCCTCGGGTCGAGAAAGCAAGTCTCGTCCTCGGACTAGGGTCGAGAAAGCAAGTCTCGTCCTCGGCCTCGGGTCGAGAAAGCAAGTCTCGTCCTCGGCCTCGGGTCGAGAAAGCAAGTCTCGTCCTCGGACTAGGGTCGAGAAAGCAAGTCTCGTCCTCGGCCTCGGGTCGAGAAAGGCAAGTCTCGTCCTCGGGTCGAGAAAAGCAAGTCTCGTTCTCGGTCATGTAGAGTGCACAATTTTTACACATTCTGACATAAACGCATAAATTATCTAACCAGACAGTCGCACCATAATAAAGCAAGTTTGAATTTGGTGACAACTTATATTCAAATTTACAAACCTCTCGAATTTTGTACACCGTCAAGGGGCACGTCTCGGCCAAATTTCGATTTCACAGACGTTTTCTAGTTCTCGTTTCTACATTTTGCTCTGGAAAAATTCCTAGCTTTAGGAACGAGAGTTCGTCACCCCGCCTCCAACAGTTAACTGTGAAATAAATTACGAAAAAGCCCTTATTAGCCCAAGTACCGCAAAGGTGAAGACAGACAAGGCAGGATGAGTCCAACACGGTGCATAACTTTTAACAGCACTGGTCTTGCGGACACGGAACACTGGGTTTCCCGCGAACAATGAGAAGGGAAAAAATGAAAGCTCTTCCAAAGACAGCTGTCCAAGTATACAACAAAGTGTAACGACCTGAGTGACAAGCAATGTTCCTACAGTTTTTGAAGGAAAGCCATTATCCAAGAAAAAGATAAATGAAAAAAAAAACACGTCAATTTGTGTGGATGCTGAGAAGCGTTAAAATTTAATAAAATTATAAACCAATGTTTGGAAGTAAAGAGTAACCAAATCATAGATGGTTCAGGTTCTGATAAAGTATTTTGTATACCTAGTAGGAAAATGAAGCGGAATTATTATATTAGCAACTTGCCTTCACAAAAATTAAGTCTAAGGAGAGTGAATCTAACCTTCCTAAGCTTTCCATTTTCGGTGCCCTCATGAACGATATCAACTGTTAATTTTGACACATAAGGAAATGTCCTTGTGTCTGTTCTCTCGCTTACATGTTATCCTGAAATAATGAGTAAGATGATGATATGTTTAATTACTTGCAATCTACAATGCATTTTCGTCTATTTTTCGAATTTAAACATATATTAAGTTCACTGTAATATAATGAAAATATTAGTTTTGGACAGTCATCAGTGAAAAAAATAACACCCGCTTGCAGTTCACCATGAAACAAAAATTATAATTTATCTAGAGTAAAGTAAATGAACAAGAAACTTACTGCTAACTGTAGTTACGTTATGTTTTTAGAGAAATAATTAGTTACTTTTAAAAAGTAACTTAACAAAGGCTCATATAAATACATTATTTTAACATCCCTCACGAAGACAAAACTCAGATGTTACGTTTATATTTATTTTATACTAGCAAGAATGAACAGATCGAAGATGAAACTCACCTGTCAAACTTTTAAGGTATATTTGATAAAGTATAAGCACACAAACTAGTTTTTTTTGTTTTACGAAGTTAAACACAACGAAATGCTAAACACAAAGTATTTATTATTGTTACAAAGTTTGGTTCAGTTGACTTTAGGGATAGTTCCGAGACACCACTTTAAAAGCCTAGATGAGAAAGAGATCAGACCCATAGATACTTGTCGATGCACAACAAGAACAAGACAGCCCTTTATAAAATCGAGAGGAGGCCGAGACTTTGGTAAACTATGTGCAATGTATGATATTTGAAAACGAAAATAAATGTACTATGCGACTTATTCAGACATACGGGTGGGCACAAAGTCGCTTTCCCAAATAAGTGAAGAAATACTTGTTTTGGGGAGAGCGACTTTGTGCCCACCTTATATATCTAAAAGATTCATAAATAGGTCATAAATTGTTGGTTTGGTTACATATACGTATCGTATATTCTGGATAAAATGTCACTTCCAGAGAGCTCGAGCATAGAAACCAAGTGTCACCACCAACAAAAAATAATTAAGAACAACAAAAAATTGTTAAGAAAAATGCTTGCCTTTATGACCTCCATATGCTGTAGAAGTTTATGCGGTGACACGCTGTATATATTACTTCGAGACTTCAGACGAGACCAAAACAAATATTTTTCTGGATAATTCCTTCTATGTTTGTCTCTACCCCTTCTATCTCGATTTTTTTAAAAAAATAATCCTATTCTTCTTTCAATAATAACTCATATCCATGGCTTATTAGTTTTCTTTTCAGATTACACATGCTGTTTTTATGAACTACAAGTTTTAGTTCTGTGTTCAAATTTAATATTTTCTAATAAATGCAACATGTCCGCGCCTTGGCAGTGCGTCTGGCTTTTTACTCGGGCCACGGGACGCGCGCTGGTTCGAGTCTCCTGGGGGAAGTAAAAACTTTTCTCCAGAGACTTCGGCCAGTGCATGGGACCGGTGGCCACCCACCCACAATCGTGAGGAAATTTGGGAGTTACGAATGAGAAGCGTAGTCTGGTCATCGAAAACTTACAACGACTGGAGCTTCGTCGTGCTGACCACACGTCACGCCGTAACTGGTTGGATGATGGCCCTTCTCCACTGAGGCATGTGGGGTGAGACCGTCAGTCGGTAAAGTAGGCCCTGTTGCGCCACGGGTTATTAATAATAATAATAATAAATGCAACACATAAAACTACGGAAGTTCTAATGAGTCCATCAATTTATTTCGAAATGTTGAAGTAAAAAGGAAAGGCAATGGTGATTAGAATGAGCTTCTACGAGATCCTCCCAAGATTCAGTCATTTTAGCACTAAGTGTATCCAACTTAGTCTCACTGAAAAATATAAGATTAGTCCCTTTCTCAGTTCTTCGGGCAACGCTGTACTTTCAACAAAAGGATTCGATAGGGGCACTAACCTGTAGTCTAATCCTGACAAGCCTATCGGTGTGTAAAGCAAACTTAAACGTTTTGCAGATTCAAGTAATAGTTCTACAGATTACAGTAGCACCTTTCCATTTACCATAAATCCAAATAACAGTAGAAACCAATGGGTTATTCTGTAAACAGCATAAATTATACGGACATCAGAGCATTCCAGTGATTTTGTAACAAATAATTCTTCTAAATGTGCACTCAGACAAAATAAAGTGACAATTTGCTCAAACATTAAGAGTACTAGATGATGAACGGGCAGGAAGTGTCCCTATTATTGACATATGTGTATGGAGTTAGCAACGGCAGTGAACCTGTTATAACACGGCGTCAATGTTTAAACTATATGCAGCGTGCAGGTCATGTGTGACTTGAGATAATGCAAATTGGATATGATGTAAGGCTCGTGGTGCGTAGGTAGACTTGAATGTGACATAGAGCAAGTCAAACAGGTTACGTAACAGCACGTGCGAGAACTTTCCCTTAGAATAAACTTTGAGCGTATGTGCTAAGGTTTGAGCATTCAAAGTATTATTTACGAGAACCCTCATTGTCCACCGCACTTGAATTCCATTTTATGTTCCGTGAAATGTGAGAAAAGTTCGTGGGATAGTTGATACAGGTCTCTAGCGAAGTTTCTACCCTGGAAACTATATTGCACGAAAGGTGATTAACATGTTTAGCCTTATGTGCACATCAGGAAATGATACTTTGAAAAATCCCCCGATATTTCCCTTCTTACTTTCACTGTGTACACGGGGAAAGTATCTTTTTCTGAGAGAAAGATAAGTTTTTTAGATAACCAACACAAAAACCACGACTCCTGATAATTTTCTGCAAGAACAAAAGTGGCGTGTGTCTTAGGTTGAGAAATTCAAGCAGCCCAGTAAAGGTAAAAAATTTCCGGATTATCTTTTTATGGAATTAAGGTAAGGTAAAGTTTTCCGTGCACGTAGCACCGTGCCATGAAGGCCCGTTTAGGGGATGTGGGAGTAGGGTCCCGCACATTATCGATCTTACAATTTTAGTGGTAAAGTGATCAGCAACATGCTCCGGCCGCCTTATTTAGCTCCCCCAGGTACCCATTGATTTCAGGCTGGTTGAGCCACGGAGCCGCTTTATGCGGGGACAAGACCGAAAAATTTCGACACCCACACCGGGAATTAAGGCGACCTCATTCAGGTGCTTATGCAGTAGAATCAACTTTCTCGACACCGTGTAAAGATGTAATATATGAAATAATTTAAGTGTCTCAAAAATGTTAATTTATTCTTGTCAAATATATATAGCCGGTTGAAGTATACAGAACCTAGTGACCTTGTTCTGAGAAAATTTCATAAGTTCAGCTCAGCCATTATTTTGTACACCCCTGGTGCCTGCCACATTTAAATCTCATTTCTATGAAGTTGGTTTTGAAGTCCACTTTATGCACAGGAAGGCTAATCGGGACTAGACCTACAGTTTCCAGTTGGATCCGAACCACTATATGCCTATACCGGGTATCGAACCCGGGACCCCTTGATTACAAGGCAACGACGTTACTCCTAGGCCACCAGACACACCCAAATCTAACTCATACAACAACTAATGAATGAAAATGTAATATGAACTTTAAAATATCTTCCTTTTATACTGTGTGTTAATTGCACACACAAGTAACAATAGCTGAAGCGACATTCTTCAGAAGGTATGTAAAGTTTCAAACAGGGTTTTCCCCCTGATGATTACTGGCAATATTGAACTGCATCCGAAAGATCATGGTAGTGAATTCTCGACAATGCGAGCCTTGCTAATTGAGTAATCGTCAAAGTTGGCTTCTCAAGCGGAAAGCATTATGAGGAAAGAATAATTTTATGCATATGTAGTTCGGTCATAAGGAAGGCAGCAACATTAGTTACCTCTGTGATTAGTTTTGCTACAGAAGGCGTGGACAAACGTCTTTATTTGGAAGGGCGATATTTTAGTTACGTAACTTTGAAAAGAAAGAGGGTGAAACAATATTTAGTTCCCAGAAACTTTGTTTTTCATTTTATAATGCAGGTTTACAGAGATCTTATTTCTGGAATTGAATATATTCAATTTTGTTATTGTATTATTTTAGTTAACGTCGCTTTTCTGATACTTTTCATAATTGCGACAAAAAGGATGGGTGATGTTTACATGAAATTGATTCGTTGGTTGATTTGGTGTTTTAAGTCCACATTATGCACAGTAAGGCTAATCGGGACTGGACCTACAGCTTGAAGTGGGATCTGAACCACTATGTGCCTCCACCAGGTATCGAACCCGGTATCCTTTGATTACACGCGACGACGCTACCACTGCGCCATCGGGGAGGCCTATATGAAATTGATGAAGGGATACTCGCAAAGAACATTGATGTCCAGGTAGGGTCTCGGACCTGGGAACTTCAGTGGTGATATCACCGAGTCTGGTTATGGTCTTAGTTACAGAGACTGTGAATTCGGCATATTCAAGGAAGTTATTGGGATTGACTGCACGGAATATGTAAGGTTTTACAGTGTGGTAGGTACTTGAAAAAATCGTGGGGGCTCCATTAGTAGTGGTGCCAGGACGAGATTTAGAAGTGTCTCGGTCTTCAGTTTTAACAGTGTCCCGTCCTTTGGTCTCGAAATATATAATATAAACACCATATCTAGAGTGTCACCGTATCAACTGCCACAGCGCCATCAAGCGAAATAATT
The DNA here is from genome assembly GCF_977018435.1 of Lepisma saccharinum. Taxonomy (NCBI): domain Eukaryota; kingdom Metazoa; phylum Arthropoda; class Insecta; order Zygentoma; family Lepismatidae; genus Lepisma; species Lepisma saccharinum. Next base: position 29,791,682 of record NC_139249.1, on the reverse strand, counting down.
TTTCTTAATAAAGTTTATTTTCTGTTTGACGTCTCGTCTGCACAGCACGAGCCGTCGAAAAATCTGAATTTTATCCTGGATATGCAACCAGGCAGCATAGTCTTACAATCGTTATTAAAGTACTTACTTTGTAATTACTATACACCAAATACATGACTTCTCTGTAAATAATCAGGTAGATATCCGCTGATGTCTGAAGAAGTCACATAATAAAGTACAGGATTGGGCATGAAAAACTGGCCCGCTTCATATCATTTGGACTAAAACAAGAACAGGCTCAGATACGGTGGGCGGGGTTACGTGACGTCGCCAGATGGAGAGAATAGTGGAATAGGTGAATGTAGAAGTAACAGTTTGAGAATGTCTGGCAAGATGAGACGGCCCGGTTTTTCGTGCCCAACCCTGTATTACAAATTTGGTTTACGTAAATTTTTCAATATCATACCAAAGTTTCGATCTCGTTTCGATTCTACACAGGCTTGTCTCGTTCTAGTCTCGAAATTAGATTGCCATTAGGTACAATCATCCGTTATACTGTTGTTTACTGAGGTATTGGATTTGGAGCAAGGTCTTTGTGACATTCTACTGGTCAGTTATCTTGGGAAAGTTTTAAACACGCAAGAAAGGTATAAAAGCAACCGCATATCTCCAGACCCTGGCGTAATGGCTTTCGTAATAAGCTGCACTGTTCTGAGCCGTCCCACTAGATAATACAGGAGACGATAGCATATGCGGATGTGAACCTTGTTACTGCACATTTTATGAATTTTATAGCCTTGTTAGTGAAATAGTCAGCTAATTGTTCTAAACGCAGTTACTTTTGTCACATAACTAACTAACTACTAACTCTCTAGCCTACTTAAACCCGAAGGTTCATGGCTGCAGCAACACAGGCCTTCCATCTTTCCCTATCTTGAGCAAGTTCTATATACTCTTTTCCATCCCTACCGATTTCCCTTAGGTCCATCTCAACGTTGTCCCTCCATCTTCGTCTTGGCCTTCCTACAGGTCTCTTACCATCAGGTTTCCCAACCAACAAGAATCCTGTAAAACTCCTCTTTCCTCTCCCATTTGTCACATAACGAGTAACGTAATTAATGTTCTCGGATTGGAGGATATTCTGTAAAAAATAAATCATCTACTTGGTTTATTTTGCCACTTTTGACTAATCGCGAAGATGAGTATGAGTGATGATGACATTGATGAAGAGATATACTCACAAAGAACACCCACGTCCAGGTCGGGAATCGAACTTGTGATGCCCCTGGCGTCGTTGTAACTGCGTTACAAGTAACTCGTTACTTTCAAACACCGAACAATAATAATAATAAAAGTTAAGGGTGCCGGAAATAACCTTAATCACAAAAGAACGCTGACCTAATCAACTTCCTGATTAAAAGAGGCCCCCTTGACAAATGAACACCTGGGGAAGAGGCCCACTCGCACCCACCCGCTGTTTCCCCATAATCGCAAACAGAGGAATGCCTGCACGATTCCCACGTTACTCTTCACAGAAGACACCTCCTTCCTGCTCGGCACAGAACTCCAGCAAACAATCGAACATTAAGCTCTCGTGAGAAGATCCGCAGATTTACTACCGTCTGGCCAACGCTGCTGGGGATTGTGCTTCGGTCATTGCCAAGGGAATCGCGAATGTCGTGGTATAACAGATTCCCTACACCCAGGGCAGGAAGCAAATTACGGAAAAAAATAGTTTTTATATATAGTCGATAACAGAAATAGAAGTGTAGTTTAAAAATATTCCAATAGAAAACAAAGTAATGTGTTGGATCGAAAAATTGAGGGTAAAATGTTATAACAGATCTCCGAGATTCGCGTTTTCATATTCCTAAACTTATTTTCTTTAAAATAAGGTTCCACGAGCTTACAATTTTTTTTTAAACAAGGTTTTTATGTGGGGGGATACACAACGTAAGGTTCGAGGCAAGAATTTCCCCAAACTTTCCAAATATTCAGTGGTACTGGTGTGTGTATAAGTGAATACAAATTATGAGTTTCAATATACTAACTAACTAACTCTCTAGCCTTCTTAAACCCGAAGGTTCATGGCTGCAACAACACAGGCCTTCCATCTTTCCCTATCTTGAGCAAGATCTATATACTCTTTTCCATCCCTACCGATTTCCCTTAGTTTCAATATTTTCAATATAATATACAACCTGCCATATGAACCCGTATACGCGGTACACAGTGGAGTTACGTGACGGCCAATCCGCGTCCCTTGCATTGAAGCACCTTCCAGCAACGGTATGGCAACTAGGAATTCTGGCAACGTCTTTGGCCTGTCCCTCGCCGTGTTTATGTATTCGCATTTTTGTCATTTGGTGTCGCTCGTTTGTCACATCGGTTAATCGCGACGATGAAGACAAATAGGTGAAATTGATGAAGGCGGGGAGGGGCAGAAGATGAAATTCGCGTCCCAGGAGGTTAACAAAAATGCCCTTACTTTGTATTTTTTTTAAAAAAGCTGAAAAATGGGGGGCCAGTTACCCCTTGCCCCCCAATTACGCACATGGATGAAGGAGCACCTATAAAGTACACCCATGCCTAGGCAGGGATCGAACCCGACAACTTGGGAGGCTGATCTATTTAACGGGTTCAGTCACCGACCTGTCGGCAGTGTTTCTCTGCCTGCATGATCTTGACAAAATAAAGAAATAGTTGTGTCGCATCGAAAAGAAGTCCATCCTCAAAGCTGTTACATCATCATCAAGGGTGCTTGCAAGGGGGGTGGGGGGTAGAGGGGGCACTTGCACCTGAGATATCTTGAAAAAGGCCATGTAATGCAAATGGTGAAATTGTAGCGGCATTTTATTACATTTTTTCCTGTTATTTACAAGCTATAAGTTTCAGCGATTAACTGCCATGTCCAACAAAAGAAAGGAACTCCCCCCCCCCCCACATCAGAATCATGTTGACTGCATAGAGATGTGTGGGATGGGATTGGGAAGGGGAATTTTATAATCCTCAGGTTCCGGAATAAAAAAGATCGCCATTTCCCTACTAGGACGGAAAATTTTAGGGAATTCAAGACACTATATTTCCCCTACAAGTAATTGTTTTACACTTCTGTATTTAAAACTGTTATTTTCAAGACACTTGTACTGCAGAAAATACAAAGAATTATCTACTTTTAAAACTTTAACTGCCATGTGCATCAAATTGAAGGGATACACACGCCATGTGTATCAGATTGATATGTACACAACTTGAAGGCAACGTGTATAGTTCTAGTACACAGCTCCTTTGAAGACAAATGCACGAAACTTCTCTGTTACTACACAGTGTGTATAATTATTATACACACGGCCTAGGGTAGCAGAATTTTTTTAAAAAGGTGTATTACAGAGGCCGTGTAGTTCCGGCCTCACACAAGAAAATGCAAAATTCGGCCTGGCAGTTAAAGTGTTAAATACGATCCTTTGGAATTTCTCGACTTTCCGAGATTCAGAAAATCTGGAAATCATCCCACGAAGTCGAGATCTGACCGTGAAAATTCACGTGCAGTTATTTGATTCTTTTTCCAGTATCCTTCATGCGTAAAGGAGATCAGATTAAATGGTCTCTGTCTGATATGTGCGTACATCAAGAAAAAAGTACAGAAAGACAAAGGTATATTCATGAACAATTTATATACGTTGCTCCCGACGCCCATGGCCATTAAACCCATTGAAACACAAATGTCATTATTAAAGAAGAACCGTACATACATAGTAAGCTGATACAGATTTTTGAAAACCGTGGCTCGCCATGAAGATCTCGCTGACAAGCGCCTGTCGGACCGAACAGGCGTCAACTTCTCTTCTCGCCTTCATGCAGCCTCGCCCAAGCGACCAAAGCAATACATTATGTAACTCTCATCTGAAGAGATTGACGTCAACCGTAGAAAATGAGGGAAGCCGGGTGGAAACAAGCCCTTCGTTCTCGTCTTCTCGCAAACGCTTCGCCCTCACACTATTTACGTCGACGAAATCTATTGGTAAGTTTTGGACAAATAATAGCATAAACAAGCAATTGCCTTATTAGTAGAACAGGATTTCCAGGTACTAAAAACTACCCAGATAGGCAGGGCAAAAATCATTAAATGGGCACGACAATATGCACTAAAATCTAAAAAGCCACACAATAGGCATCCACTTTCAATATTGTGAATAATCAAAGGCTTCAAATTCAAATTCTTTCTTCATCCGGAATTTACTACTTCCATACCATTACCGTGTATGATTTCATAATGAGTCACTCACATGGTTGATTGATTTGGTTTATTTTGCTTCGCTTTTCTGCCTCTTTTGGCTAATCGCGAAGATGAGGATGAATGGTGATAAACATGCCCAGGCCGGGATTCGAACCTGGAAGATTCTGTGTCGACCGTTCAGCGTGCTTACAGTGGCAGCTATAAGGCAAAAAACAGTGGGGAGCGGGATTCTTCGAGGTGCGGTAGGATGAACTTTATTTGTGTCCCAATGGGACGATAGCTCGTTATTCTTATGTTTATTGAATATTTACTTTTAGGTTCTAGCCGTCAAAATGAGGGCAAGCTGCTTCCCGTGCTCTTTGAATCCGCCTACGAGACACTCAAACAAAAAGGGTCGCAAAAACTCACTTTTGGCAATTTTGATCCTCTTTTGCAAGCGCGGATCCACGTGAAGGTCGATAGGGGCAATCGCCCCTCCCAACTGCTATTTTTATCAATAAATTATTAATACTTAATGTTTTTGAAGACTCAAATGTCCTGTCTGATAACCAAGTTTAACAGGGTCCAGAATATTTTTTAAAGTTCGATTTAAGCCCACTTTATGCTCACGGTAGGTCAATCGGAACTGGACCTACAGTTTAAATTTGAGCCCGAGCCACTGTGCAATATGCTTCCAAAGGGGATATAATCAGAGACTCCCTGAGAGAATAGATTTTTGTTATCTTTGTTAATTCACTTTACTCCTCATATCTGATCGTTCAGTTTACCGTGGGAACGGGACCAATTATGAAAACGACATACAATAAATACAATCTATTCCAGCACTGGAACCTAACTACTTTTGTAAAATAATACATATATGTTTATATAAAACAGTGCAAGTGTAATTCAGAATTGATTCTCTGTGAGGTGAGATATCCGACTAAAATTCTCCGAGGTGAACTTCCTTGAATAAGGGAGTAAGGTCGTAAACATGGCCGTGGAACTCAACTTTCAGAACAGCAAAATGCCAAATCTAGGGGATTGGGAGCAGGGTGCAGTCGAGGGTATACGGCGGTGTACTAAAATTAGGCTATACCTTCTGCTTAATGCCTATACCCCTATATATTAATACATATATGAATATATTGGGGTAATTTATATACCCCTATAACTTTCGTTTCGTTTATATTCATTTATGTACTTTGGGCATAACTCCTGTAAGCTTATTGAGAACTATAGTATGCCTTCTTTTGTTATCAAATCCAACGTAGAAGGTTGTCATTACATGAGATTTCCAATTATCGAGTAAATCGGATGCGAAAGTCTCAACAATTTTCTGTTTCTCTTTTCCACAATAATTGGTGATAAACTATAAAAGCTCTAATCATTTAACGCGACAATTGAATAGTTTATTGCAGAAACCCTCTATCGGCTACTTCTGGCGAAAACGATATTTGTACTATGTAGTTTCATATGGGCTTTACCAAGAAACATCCTTTGATGTTATCATGAAACCACGTGCGTCTTGACAAAATCCATATGAAACTCTACAAATATCGTTTCCGCCAGTAGTCGATAGGGGGTTTCTGAAATAAATGATTCAATTAAGGTCTACTGTATACAGTTTTAAACACGAGAGAAATGTTGTTTCTGTTAATTTCCTCGTTTCTTCTATTTAAGTAACCTTCCAAGAGTTTCATTTTTAGTGCAATTAGCAGTATTATTAAAGTTATTACAGTATACAAACTGATAATTCACAAAAGCAATATTAACAAGAAAATATACTACAATAACATGATACGAGTTTCATACTTTTTATTGTAAAAATGCCTTCCTTATTGTATATGTCTCTTATGGGCATATAATCATCAATATTCTACCATGACTGACATTTTTGCAGAAGTTAATAAATGTTCATGTAAGGAACATGGGAGTCACGTGGCTCGCAGATCGTGAAGTCTTACTCTCCGGTAGTCTGAATCGTGCTGGGAATATTGATTACACGTATCACATTGTTGCGTTTGCTGTGAAATGCAAAGTAGGTAAATTTCAACGGACAATATTTTAATAAATAATTAGTTGGTTATGTAGTTCTTATTGCAGAATCGTTACTGGTTTTCAAGGGAACATGAGTGTCAGGAGGGGCGTAAAATCGGTTCGTCCATTCCCATCCCCCTGGAAATTGGAGTCGTTCATTTCCTAAAGTGAAAACTGCGTAGATTAAAAAAAAAATGTGTAAAATAGAGGAACTAGGTTATGTTTTCATATTCTACCATTTAATACAAGTCAACTTTGCGACTAAACTTTACCCTGAACTTTTAAGGTCTTTTCTTGAACGTGGTGTGTAAAAGTTAATAACAGGGGCGGCGCCAGAAATTTTCGACCGGGTGGGCAGAAGCTGTATATTGAAAGATTAGGGTGGGCAGGTATAAATATATATAGATAGATAGATAGATACATGAATGTATATGCATGTAAGACACATACATGCATATGTATCCCCTTTTCTCTTACACTCCCGATTTCCCTTCACTTCTTTTCCCTTTCCTTTTCATCTTTTCTGTTTTACTCCCTGGCTTCTTATATCTTTCTTTCTCAACTTGTTACCTCTTTCTCCCTTTCACTTTCTCTCGTTCCATTCTTCAAATGTTTCTCTTAACTGCCATGCACACACACACATCACATGTATTTGTGTGTCTGTTTGGTGTCTTTCCTCTTCTTTTTCTTATCTATTCTCGGATCTTGTTCCACTTATTTCAAGGTGTTTGTGTGTGTGCGCCCATACATTCTAATCACATTCTTTCCTTCATGTCAATGTAGTGAAATAAATGTGAATTGGTTGCGTCACATTTTGTCCTTAAAATGCAAAAATATAAGGTAAATACCTACTCCACTTTATATATTAGGCGACAGTGATAGAAATTGTGATGGTAGCTAATGGTGAAGGATTAAATTACTTTTTCGTAATTTAAATTCATGATCCTGATCATATTATTTTCATCATATCTGAATGTTTGCAGTAACGGCGATCGGATGCCAAAACTTGGGGGAAAGGACAGTTTACATTTTTGGTAGAAAATCTTAGCATTAAGAGGCCATATTGTGGGTGCAACAAGTGGCAAAATGTGGCGATGGGAGGGGGAACTCCCCCTCGCTCCTCCTAATCGCCGCCACTGGATATTTGTATTAAAATTAATGCCTTATTGGAATGTAAACACACACACACACAGATAAACCAGTTGTTTGTTTATTCTGGATATAGTATCCCCAAGCTTATGAAAGGCTATTTTGACAAAATATTGCCCAAAAGTAATAATCAAGTAACATTGAAAAATCTGTTTGCTAAGTTGTTATTCGTTTTCTGAAGTAAGTCTTCGTTACGCAAGCGGGAGAAGTAACGCGCGTATGGTTAGACATTTTGTAGAATGTGATTTTGGACACAAGGATGTCATCGAAATTTATTAGTAGAACAAATACAAAATTGTTATTTTGTATACCATGCAGATATTTGAAAATGACAGGTATGTAAAATATAAATATAGGGTGTCTCAGAAATATTTTCGTTTTTGAATCCGCCCTCTGGGGCAATTCGCACATTACGGAGAATTGAGATAGATCGCAAACGCTTGGCAACATTGTTAATATTTAGTTGCCATGGAGAGCTTTACGGGGCAGCAACATGCTTTTTGTGTTCGTGCGTTTTATAAAAATAATGATTCTTATGTTGTTGTGCGTCGTTTGTACCGGCATCATTATAACCTGGCAGGAATAAGAGACGTCCCAAGCGCAAATTTAATTAATAATATTGGGTGAGAAAGTTTGAAAACATCCAAGGTCATCAAGATCGAACAGGAATGTTGACCGTGTGCGCCGTTGGCCCTTATTTTGTTGAAGATGATCATGGTAATGCTCAAACTGTAACTTCTGAGCGCCACTGCCAAATGATTAGGACTTTTTTACTCCTGCAATTCAGAACCATGATGGCTACAACAGAAACACGTTCTTCCAGCAAGATGGAGCCACTTCTCAAGTCACCAATGATTCACTGAATGCTCTTCATTAGTTATTCCATTAAAGTGTCTTCAGTCGCAGAGGGGACATTAGCTTGTCACCGAGAAGTCCCTATTTGATACCAGCAGAATTTTTTCTTATGGTGGTACCTTACGAGTAAGGTACAGACCCCAATGCCACAAAATTTGAGAGAATTGAAGCAATGCATTACACATTAAATTAATGCTATTCCTCGTGCAATACTTCGGCGAAAACTTTAGTTCAAGAATAATTGAATATGAAAACACGAACGGTCGCCATTTACCCAATACTCTTTTCCACAAATAAAAATTTAATGTTTAAGCTTTCTTTTGGTAATAAATTTATCTTGATACAAAAAAATTAAGTATTTATTTTAATAGTTTTAAAAACGAAGAATAACCCCATATTCTAATGAAATTATAGGTGATTATCAATGTGGATTTAAACGTAACAGATCAAATTTTTCACATCAGACACTTTGAGAAAAAGTGGGAATGTAATCAAAATATCCATCAGCTATTCACTGATTTTAAAAAGCATATGATTCAGTCAAAAGAGATAAATTATATAATATATTAGTAGAGTTTGGAATACCTAAGAAGCTTGTTAATATGATAAAAGTATACACCAGTGAAACAGAAAGTAAAATTCGTGTGGATATTAATATGACTGACAAATTTACAATTCATGATGGGTTAAAACAAGGAGATTCATTATCTCCATTGCTCTTTAATTTTGCCTTACAATACGCTGTTAGGAATCTAAAAGTAACTAAGAGGACTAAAATTAAACAGTGTGACTCAACTGTTAGCACATGCAGATGATGTAGTTATATTAGGGTATGATATAAATACAATTAAGAATAATGCTAAAATAGTTTTCAAAGCAGCTAAAGAGATAGGTTTGGAAGTTAGCAAAGAGAAAATTAAATATATGCTTACAGGTCGAAAACAATTGTTAGGTAATAATCAAAATCCAATTATTGATAACAACTCGTTTGTACCAGTTTCCAAATTCAAGTACTTAGGAGTATTACTTACAAATGAAAATGATATTAAAGAGGAAATAAAAAGCAGGCTTAATTCAGGAAATGCATGTTACTTTTCTCTTCATAAACTTTTGTCTTCTCGTATAATATCTAAGAAACTAAACGTTAAAATATACAAAACAGTAATTTTGCCTGTATTATTATATGGATGCGAAACTTGGTTCCTTACACTGAAAGAGGAACATAAATTGAGAGTATTTGAAAATAAGATCCTTACGAAAATCTTTGCACCTAAAAGGGATGAGGAGACAGGTTAGTGGAGAAGGTTACATAATTTAGAACTACATAATTTGTATTCATGTCCAGATATTATTAGAATGATTAAATCAAGCAGACTTAGGTGAGCAGGCTATGTGGCACAAATGGGAGAGGAAAGAAGAGTTTACAGGTTTGTTATTGGGAAACCTGATGGTAGGAGACCTGTAGCAAGGCCAAGACGAAGATGGAGGGATACTGTTGAGATACACCTAAAGGAAATAGGTAGGATGGAAAGGAGTATATAGATCTTGCTAAGGATAGGGACAGATGGAAGGCCTGTGTTGCTGCAGCCATGAACCTTCGGGTTTAAGAAGGCTAGAGAATTAGTTACTTAGTTTTAAAAACGAAAATATTTATAAAAAGTGTAATGAAACAAGGAAAGGTACGCTTCTGGAATTTCAATGTAGACCTAATTAAAAAGTCGAAATAATTTATTGTGTTGCTGGAGGAAGCAACACTGAAGTTTTTATTTGTTTATTTAGATATTATTTTAATCATGCGCAGGCCGGTATTTATATATGTGAAAACCCGGTGTTTACAACACCACGATCCCACCCCAATCCCCTCAGTGTCAGTTATAACTTTTCGCCAAGCAACATGAGGTGGGACGTATTTCTTCATTTTTTCATCACATTCGAAGTATGTAATTTTTTTTGTGCTACTTTTCAAAGCAGTTTTTCCCCAGTGAAGGCCCGGAGCTGCAGCTCTCAAGCTCACCCTAAATCCTGATCTTATTTTGACCATACCCTGCATAATTTTGCGCCTCATAAGCCTACTAGCTGCTTCTAATCATAGAAGAATTCAATTGGTCACAGTCATCTTGTTTCAAGATCTGTGGTAATTCCTTTTGCTTTCTATGACAAAGTTAAATCAGCTTTTTATGGGATAATGATATGCGAAAATTTCTAGTATAGAAAATATTCATTAGTACATGTAATGAACACCAGAATACACTTATTTATTGCAACATTCACATATCTCTAAGTATATGTACTTAGTGAATTTGATTGGGTGGGCAATCGGGTGGGCACAGGAATTTTTGGGTGGGCGCTTGCCCACCCGTGCCCACCCCCGTCGCCGTCCCTGGTTAATAACAACATAGAATAACTATTCATTTCAGTATACAAAGAAAAACAAAGTGAAAAACAGTGTTGCTGGTGGAGCGAGTAAAAAAAAATTCGAGGATACAATAATATTTAATATTCCAATAAATTTGGAATAAAATTGGTTTATTGTATTAAAATGCAGCATTTTTGTATAATAATTATTACAAACATGATTATCATGTTTAGGATAATGCCGCCCATGTCAGAGGGCAAATGCCCCGTTGCCCTATGGATAGTGAGCCCTGCCAGCAAGGGCGCCCGCAAGAAGGAGCACTTGCCCCCCTCCCCCTCTGACATATCTGGAAATGGTGAAATTGTTGCGATATTTATTAACAATAATTTTGTTTTCTGTGATTGACAGGCTATAAGTATAACAGCAAGTAACTGCCACGTACAACAAAATAACGAGAGAACGTTTTCACCAGACCTTAGAAACAAGTTTGCTGCCGCAACTAAGGGTGTGAGGAATGGGAAATTTAAAATCCCGTCGTTAGGTACTGAAAAAAAAAATGCCATTTCCCGACCAGATCGGGAAATTTTTGGGACTGAAAATTCATGAATTCTCCCGACGCTGTGAAAATCTCGAATTCTACACACTATTTCACCCCACAAGTGTTTGTTTTTTGCACTTCTGGAATAAAAATTATTAATTTAAAAAAATGTCAGACACTAATGGAGAAAATACCAAGAATTAAACACGATCCTTTGGAATTTCTCGACTGCTCGGGATCCAAAAAATTAAGGAAATCATTTCCCGAAGTCGGAATCTGACATGACAATTCACGTGCAGTCAGCCGCCATTTTGAATTACTTTTGTTCTTCACAGTACTCCTTGACACGTTTAGGAGAACAGATTAAATGGCCTTCGTTTAATATCTGTACTTCATGAAAAAGCACAAAAAGACAAACAACTATTCATGAACAATTTATAGACACTTATGGAAAGGAAGCAAGGCGAATCCAGCTTCTCAAGTCTGAACAACGCCAAAGTATTTTCAATTCAATTTCAAATTTATGATTAGTAAAATAATAACAAACAGTAAAATATGTTTCTATGACTGAAGGGCAATATTTGAAATCTTGCTCTGCTCCCGAGAAAAAATCCTGCGGGTGCCCTTGCCTTTCAGATATGAGTGTCGGTGGTGACGTATTCGATTAAGAAACAAGTAGACACCTTGAAAGCAAAAACGATGCAAGCGTCACGTACGTGACACCCTAAACGCCTCAAAGGGAAGCAAGCACCAGTTGGCAAGCGCATCATCAGTTTCTCAAGGAAATATTCCCTTCCATGCACACCAACAGCTGACTTTAGTCCATTCAAGAAAGGTTTGCATAGTCATCATTACCCAATGGTCACTGCACGGGAAGAATTCCATTCTGCGGAAGTCCTACATATGCAAAGCAGACGCGATAAAAGCATCGCTCACAGAACCTGCGTGACGAGCCTCTTGCGGCAAAGCAAATAAAAGTACGGTATAACTCCCGACCCAGTGACACCTAAAAACATCAACACCATGGCAGTCACGTTGTTTAGCTGAATAATGCAGTCGCCTTTCTACGTCGAAAGCGCACTGCAAGACAAGCGTCTCGTTTTTGTTTCATTTTTCGGGTCGAGAAACTGCTCATTCAGCAGAGAATCGTTGCGAACGAACTGTTCTCATTGAGGCGTTCACCTGAATCTCCACCAGACCGAAGATCAATGCTCAGTGTCACGTCTAAGACTTTTAAAAGGGAGGGACCACTATAATGAGAGGGTTGCGACTTTATTTAGTACGAGTTTCTATACATTCACCCTTCTTTGAGGGACATTGCAGCCAAAGGACGACGAGAACTGGTTATATAGCCCGCATTAACAACCTAAGGGAGCTTTCAGACTAAAGCGACAGGTGTTGCTTGGAAACTAACCCTCAGTAACAAATGGAACCTTTTAAACCGAAGCAACACAAGCTTCGCGCATCGTGTCCGCCTCGGTCTCTTGGTAGTTCATGTGCAGTGAATGCTTGCTTTGCCTAAAGGGGCTTTTGCCACTTGTTGCTTCGGTGTGAAAGTTCCCTCTAGGACTGCGCAGTTCTCTCTCAGCACCGTGCATTGTCTCTTCATCGGTTGATCGTGCAGGCGCCGTGAATATTTTGCTTTAGACGGAAAGGATAAGTGTCGTTTGTCGCTTCGGTGTGAAATCTCCCGCCGAAAGCCTATCTGAAAAGGCTGGATGGAGTTAGTACAGTCACGGGGTGTAAATTGTCGGATCTCCCTTATCGCACAACACGAGGACAACATTGCATTTCCAACTTCCACAGGATAGGAGAAATCATCAATCTCTGGTTGCATATTTCATGATCTTGGGGGAGAGGGGATAGTACATACAGAATTTATATAATAGACCGAAACCTTGTAAGAAGTAACTAGAATTTCTCCTCACTGGAAATTTTCAAATGCCACATTGGGTAAACATTATTACGCACACACTTTCAAGTTTCCCCGCACTTAGAAGCATAATACACACGGAAGTACTCGATGCATTGATTGCGCCTCAACTTCATGCTTTAAGAACGCAAAAACGCAACGTTGTCACGCGAGTGAAATTGTTTCACAGACTCAGTGTTCATTTAACGCTTCGATGGGCAGGAGGGGGCACGAGTTCCTCTGGAGGAACAGGGGGTCGAGTTACAAATGTTCCCGGTCTGAATACTGCAAGGGGAAAAGGGCAACCATTTTGCTAAGGTTTTGCTACGTACGAACGTTAAAATCAAACTTTGTCCCTTTTCGCTCAGACTAATGGGAATCGCGCCCGGGACCCTTCAATCGCAAGGCGACAGCGTGACTATCACGCCATCGATTGATTGATTTAGTTTATTTTACTTCGCGTTTTGTGCCTCTTGGCTAATCTGCGAAGATGGGGATGAAATTTATGAATGGACATTCACAAACAACCAAGCCCGAGCGGGATTCGAACCCGGGACCCTTGGCGTCGCAACGCGATGTGCTAACCACTCGGCCACAGGGTCCGGCTATCACGCCATCGAGACCCACTACGAATGAAATTTGCTAGTAACATAATTGTATCAACTTAATCAATACTCTATTGGTTATCCCGGGTTCGAATCCCGTCCTGGGCATAGGTATTATTAGGAGTGTTCCTTCATCAATTTCATAAAACTCATTCTCATCTTCGCAAACAGGGGTGCCCACATGGGGGGGGGGTTCCCCTTAAAATAACAATTACACATTTTTTCAAAGTAAATGTAAAAACCTTTACAATTTAGGTGCACCATATTTAATCCACTAGATGAAGAAAAGGAAGTATCTTGAGGCAGGGGTGCTCGCAGAAGGGTTTGTGGACGCATTTTGCCCAACTTATATATTGGGGGGGGGGTTGTGATGGGAATTTCACTTCTATTTTGGTTTTAAGTTTTCAGTCAGTGTGATTAACTTCATTTTATAATACATTTATGAAACGGTACATAACGTCCTGTCTGCTGCTGTTGTGGAATATCGTGTTGGGTGCTACATTCACTTGCGCGAAGCCTTCTGGCTGTTCTGCTTCACGCTAAGGTAACAATTTTGACGAGCTAAAAACAACTGAAAACGCTTATAAACAACAATCTTCATAAATCATGCAAAATATTTCACTTTCCCGATGGGGTACAGGGGGTCCAACTCCCTCAAGAAAGTTAATGTTTATTCTTAGTAAATAATTTACTGTGCAATGTGAACTTTAGTTTCCCTGGTGCAGATATGAGTATGTACAGTGGGATCCATGAGTATTATCGTACAATTTGTCCATGACTATTTTCATTAATTTTTTTCTTACATCCTGTGTGTTCTTAAGCGATGGATTTTTATGTATGCTGGTGCAGAAGTTGTCAACAGTTTGTTTTGAGTCTTTTTTTAATTCTTGAAGCTCTTATTGGGTCAAATAAAGTGCACGAACATGGTGATGGACAATTTGCACGGTAATACTCATAGATCCCACTGTACATTTTAGAGCGCGTTTGAGATGTAACAACAATGGTCGTGATTGTACAGTGGAAAGCATAAATATTACCAAGCAAATTGTTTTTAGGGGATAGAATTGTACTTATGCGGGCAAGAAGAGACAGTTCCTTCACTGCATTTAAAAAAAATCTTAAAACTTGTATTTTGTGAAACGTACATGAAAACGGCAATGGACAATTTGCGTGGTAATATTTATGCTTAATACTCTACAAAGCTCTTTCAAGCAAGCATAAATTAATAAGTGAAGCAAGCATAAGTTAATAACTTGATATGGTGCAATCAATGCATGCAGATAAACCACCTTCAACAGTTCAAAAAAGTTGTGCCACTATTTAGAAGCAATAAGTGTGTGAAGTATTTGCACCTGGGTAGTCCGATGCATTTAGTATTCTCGCCGCCAAAGGTCCTGGGTTCGAGTTCTGGCCAAAACACGGTTTCACCTGAATTTCTCATCTTTTAACTTTCAGTACGCCATTACTGTTTCTGCGCTTCGAATATGAAGTGCAATCGTAGTTCAAGGTACAGAATATTGAACTTCATTTTGATTGGAGCAGATGCCAGCCAATGGGAATCGATTAAGGGAGTCTCAGGGGAAGTAGCCAGTCGACCAGTACATCTCCCCCTCAGCCAAAAATAAAAACTAGACAAATACAGTTTTATGGCATCTTTGTATGTTATTTGTGTGTATACTAAATGCGACCGCTCCTTAAAAAATGTTTTTTTTGAGGAGGAGGCGCAGTCACCATAAAGAGACCACAAAGAAAAGAATCTTCGGCCAAAGTCTCTTCGCACCTTCTCCTACATCGGTTCAACTCAGGCCACTACGAAGGTTGATCCACGCCCCCCCCCCCCCCACAAGCGGGAGGACGATGCACAGGAGTCGCGGGTCTGCGCAGGCTCTTTTGCCTTTGGTTCTACTATATACTGAGGGATCATAACCAAATACAGACATGTTTTTAGACTGTTTCACTCTTTCTCATGCGACTAACATCGCAAGAGTTAGAACGAAAATTTATTTTCCTGACAGTCGCAGTCATGGATTTATCCACAAGGAACAAATTCGTTATTTGACCCTTGTGAAACATTTTAGGAAGTGTTGGGGTGTCTGAATAAATCAGTGGTTCCAGCCATTCTCCTTCCGAGACTGCCATTGGTGATAACTTTCGCTATGTCGTGGACGTGCACGAGAAGTAATAAGCGGGAAGTCGTAATTGTTTACCACAGGATGTCTGTTTTAAAGCGCCAAGCCGACATTAGGTGATATCCGACAGGAAGCTACTCGAAAGCGGTTTTAATATCATCCCTTTGGTGTCCGCGTCTTTCATTAACCCCTGGTGTAGGCTGAGTTCAAATCTCGAATATGGGAGTGGTAGTGAATTCTCTAATATATACTTGGGTCATTGTCAGTCGCCATCGGCGAGATTGTAAACAAGCACTATTATTATTTATTAACAATACCAAAAATAACCTTTAGTCGGATAAAACAAGTGCAACCATATTCGAAATATTCAATGCAAAACAGGATGAAAAAAGTTAATTGGCTTTTGTAATGCCGTACGTGTGTATATCCTTCAATATCTCTTAAAATCTAACAAAATTTATGGAGGTGGCCGATGTAATACATGCAGTGACAAACAGGATGCAGATTCTTGCCTCTTTCACTCTTTTTATCCTTTTAGGTCGCCCTTTTGGAGCTCTCCACAGCACATTGTACAGGGTGGCCCGTAAGTTCCTGCCCATTCACATATTTTATGTGTCCAGTGTATCTGTGTGCTGTCCTTCATTCTCGCTGCATATTAAGCGACGCCATGTTCTGCGAGACATTTTTCGCAACATAGCAGGGGTTATTGTTCCAAATGCCGTTGTAACAACTGCCCTCAACTCATCATTGGAATTATAACGTTGTTTCGACACAATGTCCTTTATGTATCCCAAAGAGTTATCACACGTTCGTAAGTCCGGACTTCTTGCGAGCCATTTCATAGGCGCCGGGGATATTTCAGAACCACGACCTATCCATTTGTTAGGAAAAGTGTCATTGAGATATGCACACACACACAGAGGGCATAATGAGCCGGAGCCCCATATTGTTGAAACCAAACCTCATCTCTGATTCAAAGTTCATCGAGTTTCGGTATAAACCATTGTTGTCACAGAACATGGCATCCCATAATATTATGTGCAACAGCACACAGAAAATTATACATGGGTCTTACGGGACACCCTGTACATGGTACTGGAATATGAATGTGTCTAAAAGTATATATTTCACAGATATAATTCATTTGTCACAGTAATTTGTTAATCATTATGAGGGCATTGCAAAAATATGACTTCAAACTGAAAGGCAGCACTAATTATGTGGAAAATATGACTCGTTTTGCTCGTTTGGAAAAATACCTTACTGGCGCTTCACTGGAAAAAAATCATGCAGACGTTCATGCCATCCACCATCATCGCCGCGATTAACGAAAAGCAAAGCGAAAATAAAATACAAGTATACAAAACAGACTAGGAAAATTAACAAGTATCTGCCTATTTCGACACATTTGTTATTTTAAAGTACCTTTTAAGTGTATTTTCAAAGTTTTTAGTGCCTTTAAATCCTCACTCTAGTGATAAATGAATGGTGATTTGTACTTCACGACCAGGGCAGGAAGGACGTTCGCCAAGGAAACATTTAAAACTAGAAATAAAGTGTCAATTAAAATCATAGATTACGCTCGCAGCTCCCTTTCAACCTAAAAATTGAGATATCACTCAGGGGAGGTTGTTAATCCGCCACTGGTTTATATCCTTTTTATTTTTTTGCCGTGAAGATAGGTTGGGCGGGAGAATGAAATTTATAAAAATAAAAACTACTTGAATTACGAAATAATATCGATTTCAATATGTAAAATTTGTTGAGGTAGTGACGGAAGGGCGGAGAGCTTTCAACATGTAATTGCCGATTATAATTATTGGTAGCCAAATGCTTTGTTTCGCCTCACCTATAAATAGTCTAAATTGGTGAAACTTCATCAAAATTCTTCCAACAAACAATAGTTTCTCAAATGAAGGTCGTTAGACGTCCCAGCGGCAGTGGGGCAAACAAGTCGGAAGCATGGGCGTCCGTTCGTCGTCCTGCCCCCTTGGAAATTGGCATCGTTCACTTCAAGTTACAAAAAATCAAAGACGTTGCATTTGCATAAATAAAGTTCAGTTAGTTAGTATCTGAATAGAATAACGAAGTAAAAAATACGTTACATCGAAAAAATTGTGCGTAAAATCCAGAAACCACTTTATACCTTCATATGCTATCATTTAACCGAAGAATAAAGGTTTCACGGTTTTCAAAATTTCAAAAATTAAAGAGTTTTATGCATTGACGTCCGCAGGATGTTTTCCAGGGAGGGGCAAAGGAGGCATAGTTTACACCATAATAGTGTTGCCTCCTCAGAAAACACTCCTTCAGATTGAAGTTATGTTTCTGCAACATCCTTCCAATAATTACATAAAATACTGTGACAAATGAAATTATATGCACAGTAATATATAATTTTTTGGTAACAGTCATCTTCCAGGGGGGCATGGTCACCTTGCTCCCTCCCCCTTCTGGACGTCCATGGTTTTGAGAGAGGTCACAAAACAAACACTTATGACTACAGGGCCTCTCCCATGGCGCAATGGTAGCGTCATTGCCTTGTAATCAAGGGGTTCCGGGTTCGATACCCGGTGGAGGCACAAGTGGTTCGGATCCCACTTTAAATTGTAGGTCCAGTCCCGATTAGCCTTACTGTGCATAAAGTGGACTTAAAACACCAACTCAAATCAAACCAAACTTATGACTACATTTTCATTATAACTTATAAAGCTCTTTCATAAACGAGGTGTGTAAAATTTAATAACAAAATACCATAGAATAACTGGACTTACATACACTAACTGTACGAAATGTAAAAAAAATAATAAAAAAAAACTGTTGTGTTGGATCTTCACTAACCTGACGGATCGAGTTGAATATACTATTCACGTTTTAGTGAAGTCCTGACCCCCCCCCCCCCCCCCCGACCAAAAATTTCTAGCGACGCTGATGATCCGAAACAATTAGAGCAGTGGTTCTCAACTTGTTTCAGTCCGAGATCCCTTGAAACATATTACACTCGGCATAGTTCTAGTAGCCAATGCGTTCCGATGAATAACAGAAATGTCGAGTTTAGACTTCGTACAGTGGGATCCAAGAGTATTACCGTGCGAATTGTCCACGGCCATTTTCATTACTATTCCCCTTGCAGAAATTGTCAACAACTTGTTTTGAATTTTATCTTCATTCTTGAAGCTCTTATTGGGTCAAATTAAGTGCACGAACTTGGTGATGGATAATTTTCACGGTAATACTCATGGATCCCATTGTACAACATGGGTTGAATTTAAATAGTTAAAACAATATATCTTAGTAATTTAAATGTATTAAGTTTTTAAGACACAGTAAATAGATTTTAGTCCGACTTCGCGACCCACCAAATACCCCCTTGGGACCCAGCCGTGGGTCGCGCCCCATAGGTTGAGAAACTATGACTTAGAAGAATCAATTTCGCCGTACTGTCAATCAGAGCTGGAGCTAGTTCAAAGCGAGATCAGAAATATGTCGGCTCACCTGGGATCGAAACTGGGTCTCTTTGACTGCAAGGCTACAGAGTCGGCGTGCTTTACCCATAATGACGTTTGCAGTTTATCTTTTAAATGACGTATATGGTTTCTTTTTCAGAATTAATAAAACCATTTGTCACTGATTCATCAACTATTGTTCGACTCTGCCGAGATTACAGTGAAAACTATTGTAGTTGAAACGTTACAAGATAGAGACAATTTCATTCCAATTCTTTACTGCAGATAGATGGAGTTTGATTGAAAACCGGATTTAAAAAAAACAGACGTCTGAATCAGCTGACTGCGGTCTGTCTCTATATCGATTCCTTCATCCGCTGCGCCACTCACGAAGTTGTGCAAAGAAATCGGAGCAAAAACGACAAAGGAGAGTAGCAAGTACCAATCGGGAATTTCAATCACGAGAGAAAAATCCCACCCATGCCATGCGATTATCTCTTGCCGCATTTTTGAACCTAGTAACGGCACTTTTCCGTAACCTACATTACCTGCCCTCCTAACTGCACACAAAAATTGCCCGAAAAGCATCATGGCCTCTTATGACCTAACTTATTCCGTCGAAATGAAAATTCCCAAGAATCAAACGAAGGTCACCGCAAGCCTAAGGAAGCCGTAACGTCGGCAGGTATTGTACACGAATCATACGCACGTTCGTTCTTCCCACACGCACACAGATCATTTAAACATATATGTCACCTGGATTAAAATTTGCTACTCTCGTACTTACCACATATCCCCACCGCGTGGCAGTTTGTTGGAAGAGGTTTAATTCCAAGTGTCCCAATTCCTCTGCCTTTTCAAAACCAATAATTCACTACGAATCGCGTACACATTAGGAAACAACACATAGTCGGCACCATCACAGTAACATTTGACAAACAAACAACACACCTTCGACTTCTACTCCCTTCGTACGTAACACTACGCTAACGCCATCTGTTCAGATTACTATTCACGTCTTCCAAGCATCTTACTGCCATCTATGAGGAAAGAGAAGAACTACATTCTCGGTTCAGAAGTGTTGCCAACCAGAGAGAGCAGAACAGATCTGATTACGATTAGGCTACGAAGGAATAATGACGGAGCGACTTCTCTGATACCATTGTTAAAATTATGCTAGTTTCTTTCTTCGTGATTTGCAATTACCATCCCATGCTTCCGATAGAACAAAAAGAGCGTACTATTCATTCATTTGCTGGTGGAGGCACATAATGGTTCGGATCCTACTTTAAACTGGAGGTCCAGTCCCGATTAGCCTTACTGTGCATAAAGTGGACTTAAAACACCAATTCAACAAATAAATTCAATCATTCATTTGCCTTAATTACGTATGAAACAAGGTCAGAGGGATACTGGTTCCTGAAACAGAAGTGAACTCTAAGGGTGCTGTGCTTTGGACTCCGACTGAGGACGCCATGGGTTCGAGTACGCCTGGGTTCAGTCTCTTGGTTTTCGGCCTGTGTATAGGATCGTGCATAGGCATGCGCAGACCTTCTGATTAGGTGATTATGGGGGGGGGGGCAAAAGCCTTGATGAAAGTTCAGTCGGGAAAGATTGCATTGATGTGTGTGTATTCATACATATATATTTACACACACACTTACGCACACATACACACACACATACAGGGTGTTCCGGGAGGAAGCGGCAATACTTTGGGAACTGGTAGTATGGATGATTCTAAGCAAAAAAGTTCATATGAACATGGGTCCGATTTTGAACGATAACGGAGATATGAACAGAAATAAAAATGATGTAGGAAAACGTAAACAAAAACAGTAACAAGTAAAACATGGCAATGTAACGGTAATTGTGTAAGTAAATACGAGAAGGGACATGCTGGTACTAATCTTTATCGCATGAATTTGTAGTGTAGCAGTAATTAGTACACGATAAATAAGCAAGAAATGTAGAAAAATGAAATGTTAACACCTGCTGGTCAGTACTCACATGAACGAATGTAAGGAGGGAAAAGGCCACATAAATGATGGCAGGTCAGAGCAGATTCTCAAAAATACCACCACCAACATCAATGCACATCTGAGCGCGTAGGAGGACATCTTGTGTTGCACTACAAAGTTCCCGATGATGTTCCCGGATTAACGCAGCAGCATGCATAATGCGAATGTGCAGTTCATCCCTTGTATTCACCCTTTCCCGTTAAACCTACTGCTTCATCCACCCCCATAAACAGAAATCAAGAGGGGTTAGGTCGGGAGAACGAGGTGGCCACGGAACCAGACCACGACGATGACCAATCCATCGATTTGGGTAGGTGGAATTCAGATGTTGAATGATCAACCGACTGGAATGAGCAGGTGCTCCGTCATGCTGCAAGATGAGATTCCGCCTTGTGTGCAAAGGAACATCGTCTAACTGGTTCATCAAATCATTTTGTAACAGACGAAGGTACCGCTGTGCATTCATGCGTTCATGAAGGATAATTGGGCCAAGAAGAATGTCGCCAACCATGCCACACCACACGTTTATGGAAAATCTGTCTTGGAACCCTGTGACAAGGGTTTCGTGAGGGTTGTCCCGAGCCCAAGTGTGTCAATTACAGGTAATATTCACACCAGTACGAGTGAAGGTCGCCTCATCAGTGAATAAATGTATGGCACTTGTACTGCATGCTGTAATAACCAATGACAAAATCGACGGCGGGAAGCGTAATCACCAGGACGTAAGTCCTGCACTGATTGGTGGTGAAATGGATACAAATGTTCCCCATGTAATGTCCACCACACACGAGTATGTGGAATACCCAGTGGTAGGACTTTGTTGCATCATGGTAAGTATTTCCTTCTGTTCGTCAACAGATTATCTGGTTTCACGTTCGGAAGTCACTTTAGCACTGGGAAGTGTTCCACGCTCTCTCAATGCACGAAACGTATTATACCTGCCGAACAATGATGAAATGTGTTATTGTTTTTCGAGGAAAACGGAATAACAATGATGAATGTGTTATTGTTTTCTCTCTTCACTTCCATCTCCCTTACAACATGAACGAATTAACGAAACGAGCATTGTTTACAGGTTACCTTTTCAATCCAATCTGAATATATTGAATATATACACTTGGAATAACCATTTCTTTCCGAAGTCGCCGTTAAAGTCCGCCTGTCTTTCAATTATACCGCAACTGAAGTGCACAAAAGTCCAGTTGGTGGGGCGTCTGACTTTCACGCGGAGACCCACGGTGGTTTGTGGAACTTTTTCAAATATCCCGAGCGGCTCCGGGGTCGACTCAGCCCAAGTGAGTACCTGGAGCAAACCTGGGGTAAAGGCGGTCGGTGAACCACATGACCTCCATAATATGGCCTAGGTCGAGAATGTGTGGAGCCCTACCTCCACAGCCCCATAAGCCTCCATACTTTACATTATATGCATTTGTTTAATATATGGCTAAAAGAAAGATAAGACAAGTCAGTTACATCAGATATATAACATAAGATAAAATTGTGCTTCGTAATTTCTCTGAGGAATGTACATCGCCATGCAGAAATGTAAGGTTCCTCCATCAGTATTTTGCGTTCATAGATTTTATGATTGTCCTTAAAAACAACGCGCAGTTTTCCAACAGTGGGATGATCTTTCCTCATATAATAAGAGTAAATATGGCAACGAGTAGCGTCTTGCTGAAAGGTATTTAAATTTGTCACACATTTACTGATATTCCTCTTCTTTCCTGGGGTTTCCCATTTTGAAGCCTCGCATTGATTTATCTCCACCACATTATATTTTTTTCCCTATGTCAGGCGCGGTTGGCCCTATAGCGCACAGGATCAGTGAACCCCCACTTATAATATACGGCATTTACCTCGAGAATGGACAATAAACAATGGGTGCGTTCCGAAAGTCTTAACGAAACGAACGCATTCAACGAAAATAACTGGGCTCGTGAATCTGGTGAAACCAGTTATTTTACAGACTTATGGGACACGCTAGGCGAAAGCGCAGGCGCAGAGTTTTGTTTAGAGAAAGTTTCCGCATGGCGTCAGCGGAAGGAATGACCTTATGGCAAAAATATACTCTATTATGGCCACTGTTACTCATTTTAATCACATTCTAAGAACGGTCAAGGCATACTTATCTTGTGCATGTTGCTTCATATCGCTATGTGTTAAAATTATAATACATTTTCAGAACTAGTGCAGTTTGAATCCATCAGCACGCGTTTTGTCTGCAAGGAGCAGACGATTTTCACGGAACAAACCAGCATCCTGGTCCGTGCGTTTGGTGAATCTCGTTCTTGCACGAAACGCACGGAATGCGACTTTTGGGACAGCATAATGAAACTCACGAAACGCACGGAAGGACTTATGGAACGGCCAGTTACCATAACTCGTTTAACGCGTTAAACTCGTGCGACTTTCGGAACGGGCCCAATGTCTTTACCTTTTGACAATTTTTCGCTAAATTTCTGCACAAGAAGTCATGTATTTGTGTCCCTAACACAGCAAATTCTTTTGCTGAGAAAGAGAAACCGCGAGTCGGCCGCCCTCGTGCAGACGGTGTAGCGTCAAATCATCGCCGACAAAACATCGCCAACAAAACATCGACTGTACAAAACATCGACGGTACAAAACATCGACGGTACAAAACATCGACGGTACAAAACATCGACAGTACAAAACATCGACGGCAAAAACATCGACGGCAAAAACATCGACGCCAAAAACATCGACACCAAAAACATCGACGGCAAAAACATCGACGCCAAAAACATCGACACCAAAAACATCGACGGCAAAAACATCGACGCCAAAAACATCGACGGCAAAAACATCGACGGCAAAACATCGACATCAAAAACATCGACGGCAAAAACATCGACGGTAAAAACATCGACGGTAAAAACATCGACGGCAAAAACATCGACGGCAAAAACATCGACGGCAAAAACATCGACACCAAAAACATCGACACCAAAAACATCGACGGTAAAAACATCGATATCAAAAACATCGACACCAAAAACATCGACGGCAAAATCATCGACGGCAAAGACATCGACGCCAAAAACATCGACACCAAAAACATCGACGGCAAAAACATCGACGGCAAAATCATCGACGGCAAAAACATCGACGCCAAAAACATCGACGGCAAAAACATCGACGGCAAAAACATCGACGGCAAAAACATCGACACCAAAAACATCGACGGCAAAAACATCGACGGCAAAAACATCGACGCCAAAAACATCGACACCAAAAACATCGACACCAAAAACATCGACGGTAAAAACATCGACGGCAAAAACATCGACGGTAAAAACATCGACGGCAAAAACATCGACACCGAAAACATCGACGGCAAAAACATCGACGGTAAAATCATCGACGGGATAAACATCGACAGTACAAAACTTCGACAGTACAAAACATCGACGGTAAGAACATCGACGGCAAAAACATCGACGGCAAAAACATCGAAGGGAAAATCATTTTTTGACAAAGTTTTCCACACTAAGGAATTCAAATCTAATCCCGAATATTTTGAGATGGCTGCCCTAAATTATAAAGTGAAACGAACAATGCGTAATGAGCGAACTCAAGTTGCCAACTTACAGTGTTACCAATGTACAATGGTCATTGTTGTAAGAACGGCCCGCGAGGTCGAAACACGCCCTCTCAATAAAGACGTTATTATTAGAGCCCGGAAGTTCAAGCATTTATTTTCGTTAAAATAGGCAGGCAAAAAGGCATTTATAATGTGGAAAATAGGCACTAAAAATGAAAAAAAGGCAAAATAAACCGAAAAAATGGCACATTTGGAAGTCGCTTACTTTTATATATAATTTCTGGCAACATGTTAAAATCTACATTGGGAAGAGCATTTCAATTTTCTCCGTCTTGATTGCACAAAACTACAAGGTGTTTTTTTAAGTTCTCAACATTCATTGATAGTCGTCTGTCAGAGAGAATGTTTTTCATAATAGAAAATGATCTTTCTACTTCGACAGAAGTTATTGGAGCATACATAGAACAAGCTAATGTAGCTGGACTCATTTTGGTAACAGCATTTATATCTTTTAGAATATCACAAATTGTTTTCAATTGTTTCAAGTCCTTATTTGCACTCACTACCCGTTTGCACTTTTCCGCAACAGCTGACCTCTTTTCTCCTGGCACTTCCATCATCTGCTGCATAGATTCGTCGAAGATTTTCATGGATGCTACAAGAGTCTCACCTCTTTTTTCTAGCTTTGTAATTGTCTCTGGCAATGCACCATAATGTGCAAAAATAAACGACAGTTCATTCTTCAGTTCTGAATAGCACAGAAGATTTTCACTTCACGAATTGAAGCCGCTTCATTTTCTGGATGAGCATCGATCACCTCACTGATTTTTTCAAGGTTGTTAGCATAATATATAGCTGCTGATATCCAGGTTCCCCATCTTGTCAAGACTGGTTGCGGAGGAAAACTAAGCTCAGGCGTAACTTTCTGAAATTTTCGGGTTCGAGAGGGAGATTTCAGAAATATCTTTTTTTTTGTTCGAAATCAACCTCTCCACTTCAGCAGTCAATCATGCACAAGGAAATGTTAACCGAAAGGCAATATCCTAACTCAGCATGAAATACTTTTCTCTCACACTTTTCTCCTTCAGCAATGTTGAAACATGCGTGAGTTCAATATTACTTAAATAAGGCGAAAATTATTCACGTAATAAACGGAAGAAAAATAAATGCCAACATTTTTTTTAAAAAAAATGGTCAAATTTCATTGAAAAAGGCAGAAAAAGGCATTATAAATAAAAATAGGCAGTGGGGTCCCAAATAGGCAAAATAGGCAAAATGAAAAGGCTTCTAAAACATTCGAAACAACATAAAAAACGTATATCCGGAAAAATTTTATCAATATATGCAGTAAATAAAAAGAGGCATTTTGCCAAACTTCCGGGCTCTAGTTATTATTATTATTATTATTATTGATAAAATTACAAACAATGAGATTGCGCAGTGAACGTGATTGTTTAGTTTTCTGGTAACCATTTATCACTTCTCGCCGGCAGCGTTTGTGGTCGGGCGAAAGGGGAAGGATGGCTCCTCCGTGTGAAAGATGAAAAGACCACCGACTATTGTTATTTCTTGTTTATTAGACGCAGGAGACCGAAAGGACTAAATACAACTTGACTTTTCCGTAGTGACTTTCTTTCGGTTCATGCACTGGTATACAACGTGTGCAAGTAATATAACTGCCCCCTTGCAATATTGTCTTGCCCCCTTCCCCTCCAGACATTTTCCCTGGGTGCCGCACCACGAAGCGCCGTCACTGTGTATCGGTACCGCTGTTGTATTTGAATCAAGGGGTCCGAAGTTCGTTCCCCGGTTGAGGATAGTTGCACAGTGGTATGGATTCTTTAAACTATAGGTTCAGTTCCGATTAACCCTTCGTGGGTCACACGAGAAAAAATTACCTTGTTGATCGCTCATGGTGCCAGAGACCGGGCTCTTAATATATGTTAAATTAAAGGTCTAAAACGCCAAATCCTCAATTAATACGATTAAATATAATTTGTTTTTTTGTTATAAATATATTTGCAAACAATTGAGATTGTATAAAACTACAAATTGCATGTTTCAGTTTTAAAAAATAAATATACAGCACAAAATAAATAATAGGCTATTCCATATACCGAAAATTTCAATGTTACATGTGCACCCATAAAATAATAATAATAATAATCGTTTAAGTCCTCTTTATGCACAGAGAAGTTAATCGGGACTGGACCCACAGTTTAAAATAGGATCTGAACCACCATGTGCTTTCACTGTGTATCGAACCCGGGACCCATTGGTTACAAGGTAACACTGTGTTTATTGCAGAGACAATTGGAAAAATTAGTTTCTTTTGCAAATAAAGTAACTGGTGATTGAAAGTATGTATTTTTAAATTTTTCACTGCACTCTTACAAATGTTACAGTGATGGGTATCAATGACCATCTGAATCAAACTGTCCATCTAGTGAGTCACTTTCCCTCAGAATATTTGCTCTTATTCCCTTATGTCCACTTTATCAGGAACGGCGTTCCAGGCGGGCCACGGGACTGAAGCCCCACAAAACATCTCTGGCTCCCTTCTCCCCAAGATTATTATTAGGGTGACCAGATATTTGTTGACCAAAAAGAGTATAGTCTATAGCTTGTAGGTGCGCATGCACAAAACATAAAAAGAAAACGAAAATAAGGGTGGCTATTTGTTATTGCTTCTATTATAGCCCCTATAAAATAGGCCTACACTCTACAGATTCAAATTACTTATTGGTGTAATGTAATTAGCTACTTACATATACTTTCTCACCAATGGGCACCGTCATTCATACTTCTGGGATGATTTTGCTTTCTTGAGTATGTATAAATCGTCCTCAATTGTGGTCATGTCCACATTAAATTTCAGTTTCATTACTTGTTTGAGTGTTGACACCAGGAGTGTACGTTTTTCCTCTCGAAAATAAGTTTTAATAACACTGAAGAGTTTTCACAATCAACATTCGTACCAGGCAGAGTAGAGTAAACAAGAATTTTATGAGGCACAATCACTTTTAAATTTGACCCAGCCTGTACTAAATCTTTGTACAGTGACCTCCACTTACCCATCATTGCTTCTTTTCTCCCCCCCCCCCCAATCTTCAAGATGTTTTTCAACGGCTTTTGAAACTGCACAGTAAGTGTCAAAAATATCATTCTCATTAAATTCCAATGAATTTGAAATATGTTTTGCTTGTTGATGGATATATGAAAATCACTCTTGAAATTGTTCATAGGAAATTCTTGAGTCAAGGAGTAAATACCTCAGTTTCTTGACATTTTGAAAAAAACGAAGTGACCATGTTTCCAAGTATTTTACCACTTCACAATACGATACGGTAAAACCTATTTGAAACAGAGTATGCATATTCCTCCTTCATACTCCCTTCTTTTACAAGTTTCATTAGTAAATTTTTTGCTGAGAATGGGGAAAAGTTCTGTTCTATTCTGTAGGAGTTGAAATATTGAACAGCAACTTCAATTACTGTTATATCACACCTTTCAAATTTTAAAATAGTATCATTAAACAGGAGTAGCTGTGCATGCAGAAAATATAGCCATAGTTCATTTGTATCATCTTGAAAAAAAATGACTATAGCAATTGGGGTATTTTCCTCTCAAAAAATAGGCCTTTATCGCTTCATACTGACGTATAATTAAAGTAAATAGAGGAATCTTATCTTTGAGTGGTATAAAAAGACCCCTCATAATGGCACCCAATAAATTCACAGAATCTTTTCAAATTTTCTGTTCTCACAGTAAAAATACTAAAATGATTGTATATTTTGAAAACCAAGTTCTCAACATCTATGGGTATTATTTTCGCACAAGGTACAGAAATTGCATTATGTAGAATATGAGCTCCACAACCAAAAGGCAAAATATTTTTTTTCTAATCTGCACTCTAACTGTGCACATTTTTATTTCCTGATGTTGTCTTGTTTATGCTACCAAAATTTAATGGTGCATTATGTGCTACAAATCCAACAACCTTAGTTTCCAAACCATATTGACTTACTGTATCCATCAATACACTTGAAGAAACTATCCAACTTACGTGTCTCAGAAACCGATGAACATTCTGTGTGTGACTTCGATTTTATATGTTGTTCAATATCATATTTACCTTTGTTTTTATGGAAAAGAGTATATTTGGGGATTTTTGCAAATTGAAAAGAGTATAGAGTATATGAACCTCTAAAAGAGTATAATACTCTTAAAAAGAGTATGTCTGGTCACCCTATTATTATAGTAGGTTAGACGCATTTCGACCAAAAATTGGAAAAACTAGAAAATTTCTCACTCAATATTTTCCATTAAAAAACTTCCATTTGGCCAATCATAATTCACCAAACTTGCTACAAAAATTGAATCACTATTTTTAGGAATAGGTCTATAAGGTGTGAAAATATTTTTTTATAAGTAAGAGGACGTTCAACACCTAACGAACCTTTAAGCTTCATTTTCATAGACGTGCGCACAGGGAGGCAAGGGTGGCCGACTGTCCCACCCCTAATCCTTTACTTAGAAATGCAATATAATCTTATTGCAGTTATAATATTATACTCTAAAAGAATGTTACCTATTTTTAAGCAAGCATGTCCAAGCAACTACGGGAGAGGGAGTTGCTTGTATTACTTTGTATATAATTGAACTATTCCACTCCTTTTTGTAGGAAATTTCTTGTTATTAACACTCACTCATACTTTATTCGTTAGCTGTGAGTTGTGATCTGTGTTGCTTAATGTGGCTGGCGAATAAATGGCTCATACTTGGAAATTAATAAATTATGTGTAGTTGTTTTGAATCTGAACCTGAGAGATTAATTTAAAGTCACATATAATTTAAACAGTGTGATCTTCTTTTTAATAATGCAATACATATATAGCTTAATTCCAAGTAGTCCAACAAGACATATTATCTTCGAAAGCATCTTAAGAGATGCAGGATAGAAACTAATTCCTTTAAAGATCCTATCTGTAACAAGATGGGCTTGCTGTGCGAATGCTACGACAGTCATAAATTCTCTCCGTAAATATTTGACATCAGGAAATAGTCTCAAATACAAAAGTAACTGAAGTGAAGGCATAAGAAGAGGACTGCTTTCGCAAATGAGAATGGTGGAAGCAAAGGGGCCATTGGCCGTCTAAAATTTTCAGGTTTATTAAAATTTACAAGTCAATGGTACTTTTATTGACCTCTTCGGACCAGAGGAGCAATTTTTATGATTTCACAAATGTGACAGTTGTTTCACAAAAAAAAATAATCTTGGACGCTATTTTTATGGCCTAGAAAACTTTTTAATCCTCCCCAAAAAAGTTAAGCGGCAAGTTCGATTGTGACCCCCTACAGTTAGATTGCAAGTTACGCCCATGAACTTGGATAGAGAAATTCCTCGTGAAACAAAAAAAAAAGATAATACGTGGCAAAATGATGTCTAAAAGTGGAGGCGATTGGTTTCCAAAACTGGGGGGGGACAAGGACAGTTTACTTTCCCTTGGTACATAAGGTTTAGCATAGTGCGAAAGATAATGTGGCAAAATGTATGGGGGGTGGAACTGCCCCCCCACGCCCCCATAATCTCCGCCACTAGTTAAATGTGAAAGAACATTTTTCTACTTTGCAGCAAATCATGGGTTACCTTCGTAATGGGATTGATAACTGGAGGTTGAGTGCTGTATTTATCCACTCAAACGTAACAGTTATTTAACAAAATAGTCCTGGATATTATTTTTATGGGATGGAACAACTTTTTGATTATCGATTAGTGCAGTGGCGGCGATTATGTTGGCATGGGGTGCAGATGCCCCCCCACACTTTTTGCCGCTTTTGCCCCCGCATTATGCTAAACCGTATGTACGAGTAGAAAGTAAATTGTTCTTGCCCCCCCCCCCCCAAGTTTTGGAACCCAATCGCCTCCACTGCATTTAACTGTTGATGAATAACACAAAGCTTATAAAGTTCGTTAAAGGCAATTTCGAACGTTTCAACCATTGCAGGCAGTTGCTAAAGGGTTCTTATTTCTAATTCCCTTCCATATCACAACAGTAGTGAGCGGCGGAAGATTGTAGCTTTCCATAGTTCATAAATTCGGAACTTTCTGAATTGAAACGGCCAAATCCAATTAACACATCACTTACTGTCCTTAGTAAAGCTTTCCTTTAATTTAGAAATTAATAAATCATAATTTTAATATTCTCTTCACATGTAGCTCTTCTACTTTCACATGCTGGAATCGAAATGGGCTACCATGACAGTGCACAAATTATTTCTAACCTCAGAAATGAGGTTAATATACATCCAACCAACTAAATACTGCAATACGGTGCAAAAATCATCACGCTTGGGGAATGTAGGCATACTCCTAAGACTCCGAAGAGCATTAACTTGCCCAAGCGTGCTGACTTTTGCACAAATTGCAGTATTTTATAGTGGAATTTGAGTCACTTAATGAAATGTACCCCCACCAGGGATCGAACTCGGGATCACTTGGTTACAAGGCAGCAGTCTTATTGCCAGACTACCTGGGTCTGGAACTCAATTTTAATATTTCTAATTCATAGTTTGTTAACTTCATGCACAATCTACATTTGGGACAAAAAATTCTAGCAACCCTTCTGGTGTGACTGGCAGAATTGATATCAGTTGCAGATTAACAAACCCTGATGTTTGTGAGAGACGATGTTTTGAAGGCTTCTGTCCAGTGGCTGTCACGAGGTGTCTGCTGCGTGAAGGTGAGCGGGGGAGGTAAAGCAAAGGGGCCCTCAGTCGGTTCGTACCATAGTCATAAAGGAACATTTCTTCCACATCCACAATATAACGAGCATACAACGATCCCGTCTATGAAGTTAAAAGCAGCTTGCTAGAAAGCAGAAGAAAACATGACACTTCGCATTGTTTACGATTCCATTGTTTGAGCTTTGGGGCAAGAATCAGGTGCTAATAATAATATTGTTTTGATGTCAGAAAGTGCGCGTGCAGCACGAAATTATCGAATCAATGAAAATACCGCTCTTGCGCAACAACCGTGGCTGATAAGAAATCTAAAAACAAATCGACCAATGTAGGGAAGTTTGGTCGAAAGAAAGAAGAGCTGTAGCTTCATGATGCTATTATCACAACACTAAATTCAATTCATGGAACGAATCAAGATATAAATTTCATCTGGGCGAGTTGGAGTTCTAGCGCCCCTCTACTTTCCACTCTGTTACTCACCCCAGTCTTTCTACCCTGCAGTGGCGTACGCAAGGGTGGGGTTACCGGGTTTAACCCCCCCCCCTTGAGCTTTTGAAATATTATGGAAAATGTTGTAGAAAAAAATTAAAAATGGCTAATTTATCACAGTCAAAGATCTGCACAGTAATAATAATAATAATAATTTGAATTATTATTCCCATGCAGCATGAAGAGAAACACAACATTCCAAACACAGTCTAAGCGGACGCAAAGTTCAATTTTGCATTTTTTTTGCAAAGTCGCGCAGTGACTCTCGCGAGAATTGTAAAAATTCCTTGGATCGTCGCAGTGTGCCGACCTTATTGCAAACGTTCTTCCCGGTACTGATTTCACATCCCCTTGTGAACTCTCAAGTTATGCTGAGTCTACATCCACATCATTAAATAATGTTGAAGAAGTGCTATGTGAATTACCTAGAAGTGATAAATGTGTTGGAATGTCTATAAACTTACTTTTCAACGAAAACATAGACTCAGTGGAATTTAGCAACACGTATTCTCGCGCTTCATCATCATCCTGGGGGAGTTCCATAAATGTAAATTTCCCCGTGCATATAGCACCGTGCCATGAAGGCACACCTAGTGGTGTGGTGGGCCCCAAAGATTCTCGATCTCGAACTATTTTGCAGATGATGTGATCAGCACCATGCTCCGGCAGCCTTCATCCCCCAGGGTTGCTCTCAGGTACCCATTGCTATGAAGCTGGGTGCGGAGACAAGGCTGGATAAATTCCAACCAATTCCGGGAATCGAACCCGGATATCCCACGAAGTTGTCAGACTAGACCAGCGCGGCTCTTGAATGAGTTTCATATTTCGATTATTTCAATAAATCCAATATATTTGCTTCTTTTTATGGACAAATAACCGTTGACTAGACAATTATTTTGTAACAAAGAAACAAAAGAAATGTAATTTTGTTCTATTTCTTTCATAAATAGCAGCTTCATTAGTAGTAATTAAACTAATTAATTAATTAATTATAAGAATTATTAATTCATTAATTAAAGTATAATAAAAGAATGGTAATGTGAATTTGTAGAATGTTTTCGAAATAACACCCCCCTTGATGAAATCCTGCGTACGCTACTGCTACCCTGCTCCTCCTACTTTCCGCCATCCTTCAATAATAATAAAACATGACTGCATTATAAATTAACGGTTTTAATGACAAAAAAATAGCGATGTTTTTGGTGTCGATGTTTTTGTCGTCGATGTTTTTGGCGTCGATGTTTTTGCCGTCGATGTTTTTGGCGTCAATGTTTTTTTGGCGTCGATGTTTTTGGCGTCGATGTTTTTGCCGTCGATGTTTTTGCCGTCGATATTTTTCCCGTCGATGTTTTTGCCGTCGATGTTTTTGGCGTCGATGTTTTTGCCGTCGATGTTTTTGGCGTCGATGTTTTTGGCGTCGATGTTTTTGCCGTCGATGTTTTTGGCGTCGATGTTTTTGCCGTCGATGTTTTTGGCGTCGATGTTTTTGGCGTCGATGTTTTTGCCGTCGATGTTTTTGCCGTCGATGTTTTTGCCGCGATGTTTTTGCCGTCGATGTTTTTGGTGTCGATGTTTTTGCCGTCGATGTTTTTGGTGTCGATGTTTTTGCCGTCGATGTTTTTGCCGTCGATGTTTTTGCCGTCGATGTTTTTGCCGTTGATGTTTTTGCCGTTGATGTTTTTGGTGTCGATGTTTTTGCCGTCGATGTTTTTGCCGTCGATGTTTTTGGCGTCGATGTTTTTGGCGTCGATGTTTTTGGCGTCGATGTTTTTGCCGTCGATGTTTTTGCCGTCGATGTTTTTGCCGTCGATGTTTTTGGTGTCGATGTTTTTGCCGTCGATGTTTTTGCCGTCGATGATTTTGCCGTCGATGTTTTTGCCGTCGATGTTTTTGGTGTCGATGTTTTTGCCGTCGATGTTTTTGCCGTCGATGTTTTT
Source organism: Lepisma saccharinum (assembly GCF_977018435.1). Lineage (NCBI taxonomy): Eukaryota > Metazoa > Arthropoda > Insecta > Zygentoma > Lepismatidae > Lepisma > Lepisma saccharinum. The sequence continues at coordinate 29,757,701 of NC_139249.1, read as the reverse complement.
GTCGTCGATGTTTTTGGTGTCGATGATTTTGTCGTCGATGTTTTGTGCTGTCGATGTTTTGTACTGTCGATGTTTTGCACTGTCGATGTTTTGTGCTGTCGATGTTTTGTAAAGTCGATGAAATGTAGGCGATGTTTTTGTTGTCGATGTTTTTGCGTCGATGTTTTGACGTATAACCCGTGCAGACCCTCAGCTCAACCCCACAGGAGAGCTCCTGCCATGGTGAAGGTTCGGGGTGCAGGCAGAAGCTCGGGGTAGCTATATGGGGAAAATACATGGAAAAGGATACTGAGGAACCTCGATCTCCAACCAACGGTCATGCGCAGTTCGTGCTCTCTCAGAAGCCACAGCAGAAGGCAGAGGGCACCGTCCTCCCTGCCAGTGAGACCCAGCTGGTTCCTCCCTTCCAGTGTTGCCCTGTGAGGTTTAAGTTTGGAGCGCATTCGTTACATATTTAATCTTCTCTGTTGAATAACTTTGTGCCAAACTTCTTGGCATAAATGCAAAATTGTGGGAGAGAAGGATGAGTAGAAATGAATTAAAGCTGGAATTATACACGATGAATTAAAATAAAAGAAATACATTACTAAAATAACTCGTGCATGCATTCATACGTTTTCCTTAAAGATGGAAACACTTCGGATATGTGAAAGTAAAAGAATGGCGCGATCTTAGACAAGAAAGAAAGACGTGACAAACCCTGTCGGTGTCAATGTTTCAAGGTAGTAAGTTTTCGAAGTGCTTGGATAGTTGTTGCAAAGTATTGATTTTCCAAAGGATGGACTATGTCACACCATTTGATGCAGTGTAGGTGTTGCTGTCTGCGCAGGTAAGAAATGGCCGCTAAAATGCATACAATTAACGGAAACAAACTTTATCGTATGTTGAAAGAAAATAAGAGATAATGCGTGTGCTGGTCGACCAACTCCAAATTTGAAAAAAAAAAAAAAAAAAAAGCTGTAGCGTTTCAATGATAGGGTCTCACGTTTCTGGTACACACATGCCATTGGTTGCCATTTCCCTTTAATAATTGCAGGACCATTGTGATTATTCGTTTTATAATTGCAGGAAAAACTATTTATTATCCACATATAATTTCATTTCAGTCACAGTAATTTATGATAATTGTTATGAAACTCTGCTATGAAACCTCATTCTATGAAAAAAAAAATATGTACCAATCTTTTAAGCCCCACCCCTGATCCCTTTGTTTCGCGAAGAAAGTATTTGCGGAAACTGAATATGTGTCATATGACTTCGGTGAACCCACAGCATGCACCCAGGAAAATAATGCACGAGCCGCGCCTGCCCTATGTTAACAATAGTGTTCTTAAGACACGCCGACAGCAGCAGCAGTCCTGTCCAGAACTATATTTACAGAAATGATTGTTTTTCTCTTGCTCAAAATACTTGCGCGCAGAATAAACCATCTCCCGCGCTTAGCCTTTGAGAGGAATTCCTTTACCGAATGCTTTCTTTATTTAAGTGAATGGTATCTTTGTTACATTGTCATCTCGAGTATTCTCTCCTGTGTTTGACATTCTTCTCACAAGCACACAGACACACACAAGCAGAACACAGAAAATTATGTACAAAAAAATAATACACTAAAACAACACGCTAGATACAACAAAGAATACGCTAAATTCAGTAAACACTAAACAAACGGATCGGTTAAAACATCACAGCAACACAAACAAACAAACACGTCCTCTCCCAACAACATGAAAACTGATCGCAAGAACAATCGCCCGATAAGCGGCAACACCATGATATACGTTTTCTGTTGCTAGGTAACCAGAGCTTGGATGAAGCACTGGGAAGATTTTGATTGGCTCGCAAGCCAGCAATCCACCCTCCCGCAGTGACGTAGACCCAGTTTCTCCACGTGCTTCACAAGCGTAAATACCAGCAGTCGGTAGGTAAGCCAAGGCTCTCAAGGGCTGTCGCGCTGTGGGTTATTATTAATTTCGCGGCAGTTTTTTTTATTTTTTTTATAGTAAACACTACCTTATTTGGTGTTCTTCGTAATGGAAAACGCCTCCTGTATTCTTCAACAGCCGCGTGCGCACTTCCATTACAAAACCCGTACACAAACACCATGTCCGCACACTCCTCATTCGCGTATGTAGGTGCCATTTGACGGTAACTGTCTATGAACTGCTACGGAAACAACCCAGATAACAGCATCTCACAAATGTGCACGTGTTCCAAGCACACACTCTCACAGCACAGCACGCACAGCACTGAAGTAAGACGCTTCGATAAGTAACTGTATCACGTGTGCTGCCACCTGTTGGCAATCTTGCGAAATTGTCAGAGAACGTTATGGTTTACTAAGGGGTCGTGGTAGCTCGGTCGGTACGGCGTTCCAATACCAATCCAAGGGTCACGGGTTCGACTCCCGACTGGGGATACCCGGGATTGTTCTGACGGTGGAAGAGGCTCCGGCGTACCTATCCAGCGTCGAATAAAACGAGTATTTACTTACACAATTACCCAAGGGCGCCACCTTTCCAAAATTTCTGTGGGTGCATATCAATGGCAGTTAGATCTGTAATTAAGAATCACCAGAAAGTCTCGCACATAACTGATACCTTGCATCGCATCTTGCACTACCAAATTCAAATTATGCGTCGAACAATGAACAAATATAACTCTCGGCTCCAACTGAGTAATCCTACTTCGTAATCCTGTTAAAAGTCCACTGACATTACTCGCGCCATCATAACATTGACCACGCCAGTATTTTATGTCGAGAGATAAACGTCTTATGACATCTTGGACGACTTCAAACAATGTCCTAGAACTTGTTGAAGCTACTTCATAGAAGCCCATAAACACTTCTTCAACTTGCAGATTTTCATCGACAAATCTGAAGCATATGGATATTTGTTCCTTCACTGATATGTCGGAAGTCTCATCTACAATAAGAGAAAAATATTGTGCCGCCTTAATACAACCTTGGTGACAATGAAGTTCGACCAGAAAGGAATACGTGATTAAATGCACAGAGGCATAGGCGGTGGAATGGGTGACCCGCAGAAGTGATGCATGTGTGTAAAAGGAGGCGTGTGAGCAGGCAAGAATCGTGATCCCAGCATGTTGCACCCAAGGTCACGTAAAGAACGAAAACGGGAAACTATACGCGTGACATAGAACTTCGACCAGGCACCAGACCCATATGGAAAATTCCAGATAGTGGCGCATTCGACGGAAGCATGACGTCACGGACACGATAAGGGAGTCCGCCGTATATAAGCGCGTGCTGTGCACCCAGGAACCGCAGTGCATCATCACCATGGCCAGGGGCAAACCTATTGACAACACCGTGAGGAGAAGAGTGGTGGAGTTGCAACGGGATGGACTCAGTGAACGGGAAATAGGGCGCCAACTGAACTTACCCAAGTCAACCGTCCACTGCATCATCAAACACCACCAAAATACGGGTACTACAGAGCCAGGTAAGGCCCCCGGTCGAAAACGCCTGCTGAGTGTGCGTGACCTACGAATATTTAGGCGCTATATCCAGACCAACAATCATGTTTCTGTGGTCGAATTACGACTGTGGACTCGAGAACACTTTCACATTGAAGTGTCGACCAGAACCATTCGCCGTTACCTACAGCGATGCGGTTACCGAGTGTACAAGGCGAAACGTAAACCCTTCCTTTCCATGTTGAACAAAGGCAATCAGCTACGGTGGGCACGTATGTACCGGGGATGGACATTTCGGCAGTGGAACAGGGTTTTGTGGACGGACGAATCCATTTTCAATGTTGTGTACGGGAAAATACGGAAAACAGTCATTTGTCGGAAGGAGGAACAGAATGAAGCAAAATGTTATGCACGTCGGGTACAGAAACCTGCGTCAGTGATGCTATGGGGATGCATGACGGCATCTGGGGTTGGCCCACTACACGTCTGTGAGGGCATTGTGAATGCACACGCCTATACACGCATACTGGAGCGGCATCTTCCCACAGTGCGAAGGCACCTGTTCCACAGGCGGCGTCTCATCTTTCAACACGACAATGACAGGCCTCATACAGCGCGGCTGACAAGAGAATGGTTGACTCGCCATCACGTGCGAACTCTGCCATGGCCACCATCGAGTCCCGACCTCTCGCCCATTGAGAATGTGTGGCGTGTTCTTAAGCGACGTGTGCAACAGAGGGGACCCACGACAGTGGCTGCTCTTATCGCCTGCCTGCAGGAGGAATGGCACCGCATCGATGTGGAATACCTTGAACGACTCGTTCGCAGCATGCCCCGACGCATTGCCACAGTTATTCGCCGACGGGGCGGCGTCACACCATGGTAAACATAATCCCCTCTAACAGTGGTCGAACTTCAATGTCACGTGTAGATGGACGAAAATGTTTTATTTTGTGTGGACACCATACATTGCTGCGTTGCAGCGGAAATTTATGTTTTCCTTTGTTCCATGTAGCCTGCTGAATAAAATATGTTCAGCATATGCATGTGTTCTCCTTCTATCACAACGCATTGCTATATTTGTGACTGGTCGAACTTCATTGTCACTAAGGTTGTAGATTTCACAATATTTTGCTGTACATCGCTGGATAATAAAGATATAATTTCATTCAATATATCGTGAGAAACCCACTTATATGTAGTTCGCTGCAGCCAAGATTTCAACTCGGGAGCATCTTCTGCTCTAAGCAGCAGCAACTGATGAATATTTGATGCTTCATCGGTGTGACCCCGAATTGCTATTCCTTGCTGACTTAAAAATTTGAGAGACGTTATTATCTTTAAAATCGCCTTGCGTGCATTTTTCATATCTCCTAATTTATGTGTTGAGATGAGATGAACATACTTTTCACTACGTTCAGTGTCAGTAATATCCACCTGTGATGACGACGACAAACGTATTCGAAAATATGTAAAGAAGCAATACTCAATATTGTGTTTCAGCTTTCCACACGGGTCCCGTGCCACGTTTGAAAATTGTGAAAATTTTTGCCCGGCGAAGAGCTTTTGCTCCACGCATCCGGTCAGTAGACCTTCTTCTTTGTACTAATTATTAACACGGTAACACCCCTTTTTTCTGAAAATGAGAACTTCCCAGTCTACAATCTAAGCTCCCGCGTCTCTCGGAGAACAAACAAAACGATAACAATGCAGATTACATGAAAACAACTTCACTGAAATCGTAAACCACGCCGCACTTATCTGATTGAAACAAACAAAAGAAGAAAAAATCAACTATTGAGGTAGTCTGTCACAATCGGCTTCCTTGTGTTTCGGTTTATTCTTTATTAGTGCTCAATATCGGCAAGTAGTTATTTTAAAACAATTGTTGACGAATGGAGTGGGCGTATTGTAGTGTGTCACTTGTAAGGAAACATCAAAGCAAGCCGAAAGACTGGATTCTATTCACAATACAATATACTTCCATTGTTATTGTGGGGACTGCCTTTGACTTGGTCAGAGACAGGCAAGGAAGGGGGGAATGTGTTGCTTGGTTGCCTTTGCACAAACACATTTGAAACAATTATGTTTTAGAGGTTAGAAATTTTAACATCCATCTCAATGTTTTAATTGCTTATTATTTTTTGATAATGGCAAGTAAGAAATATTTATTTTATTTTGTTTTTATCAAACTAAAAATTTTGTGGGTGCGGTGCACCCACAAGATTATTTATGTGGGTGCTCGAGCCCCGGAGCACACACGTAGTCGGCGCGCATGCAATTACCATTACATTGCCATGTTTTACTTGTTACTGTTTTTGTTTACGTTTTCCTACATCGTTTTTATTTCTGTTCATATCTCCGTTATTCATAGGCGGAGTTCTGGAGGGGCCAGGGAGCTGCCCCCAACTTAAAAAAGACAAAAAATAACACATGATTATGTTCAGTTACTACATTTTTGTTATGAAGCCATATCGCAAATCGTGACGTTTGGCATGTGCGGTAATTGCGCCGCAATAGCGGGTCTTCGACGATTTCATTGAACAGGGCCGGATTAAGATTAAATTTGGCCTGATGCTGTATAATAAGTAACGCTGTGTCTAGGTGTCCGAAATTTTGGCTCCAAATTTCATTCTAAGATTTATTTTCAGGTTAATATAGCAAAAGAAAACTGTTCAGCTTTCGGAAAATTCTCGTCTGTTTTCATCTGGGCCTATTTGAGGAATGGGCCTAATGCTGCAGCATCAATAGCACAAACCTTAATCCGTCACTGGATGTGTACAGTTACTGCTGGTTCATCAAAAGAACTTTTCAATTGATTTTTTCTAAAATTTCTGAAGCTTACTATTGTACCGTAACTTTTTTAAAGTAGTACGAGTATTGTATCAATAAAAATTTAATGAAATGCAAAATGCAATAATCGTACTGTTTTGCTTCTTTTAAAACTGACAACCAATATACTAATTAATATTTGTTTACTTAAGCGAGGAAATTTAACATTTTCAAATCTAAGTGTTTTTAAGTAGTTGTTTTTTAATTTCCGGGGGAAGGCCTCCGAACCCCATATAAACTAGGGGATATTCAATAACCCTCAGGTACATAATATGCTTCTCCCAGAGTCTACCTACCCAAAAGTAAAAGCTCAAACTCCGCCCATGCCATTATCATTCATGTTCATATGAACTTTTTTGCTTAGAATCACCCATACTATCAGTTCCCAAAGTATTGCCGCTTCCTCCCGGAACACCCTGTATATACATACATACATACACAGGGTGTTTCTGTGACCGTGTTATGATTTGCAAGGATGATGGAAGGGAACAAGTGCAACAAAGAAAATTCTGGTCCGGAAATGTTCCAGTCAAAAGTTACAAGCCAAAACCTTCGAAGGGCAGGCAACCATGCACAACATGGAGGGCAACCATAAAAGATGTCTGGGGAAGTGGAAAACAAACACAGAAGAATCACTGTAGTGGCTTTAATGAGTAGTAACTGCAGCCATCATTACAGCAGTTGATCAAAGTGACGCCCCCCTGCCTTGATACAGGCATGAAAGCGTCGCAATAAGCTCTGTCACATCTGTTCTAATATCCCAGGAGTCGTTCAGAGATCACAGGCTGCAAGGATTCTTGCCAAGAGTTCTCTACATTACTCACAGGTGTCTTGTAGACAACACTTTTGACATGCCCCCCCGCCCCAAATCAATTTGGGTTAGATCAGGTGAACGGGCAGCCAAGCAACGGGTCCGCCTCTTCAGGCACGTATCCAGAGGGGGGCTTAGGGGGCTCGAGCCCCCCCGAAAGTTTTAGGTTTACACTAGATAAAATGAGGTTTTTGGTTTCTTGTAGTTTGAAATAAAATAATGTGACAATAATTTAAGGAGATAAATAATTATCGAGGCAAGACTGAGAATGTTCCGTAACCCTGTTATTGATAATAGCACGTATCCAAGATGGGGCACAGGGGGCTTGACCCTCTCCCCAGGAAATTTTTCAGTTTACGTTAGATAAAATTAGGTTTTTGGCCTCTTGAATAATGTGAAAATATTTAAAGAGAGAAATAATTATCGAGGCAAGACGGAGAATGTTTTATACCCCTGTTATTGTTAATAGCACGTATCCAAGGTGGGGATGAGGTGGCTCGAGCCCCCCTCAGGAAATATTTCAATTTACACTAGATAAAATTAGATTTTTGGCGTCTTGAATAATGTGATTTATAAATCTGAGAGAAATAATTATCGAGACAAGACAGAGACTGTTCTATAATCCTATCATTGTTAATAGCACGTATCCAAGGTGGTAATCAGGAGGCTCGAGCCCCCCTTCAGGAAATTTTTCTGTTTACACTAGATAAAATTAGGATTTTGGCTTCTTGAACAATGTGATGATAATTTGGGAGAAATAATTATCGAGACATGACGGAGAATGTTCTATAACCCTGTTATTGTTAATAGCACGTATCCAAGGTGGGGTTGAGGTGACTCGAGCCCCCCCCCCAGGATTTTTTTTATTTCTTACTAGATAAAATTAGGTTTTTGGCTTTTTGAATAATGTGACTATGATTTAAGGAGATAGACAATTATATCGAGGCAAGACTGAGAATGTTCTATAACCCTGCTGTTGATAATATTGCACGTAAACTTTTCTTGCGCTTTCAGTGTTGTCGCAGCGCACTTGAGCACTATGTAGAGACTTGTCAGCATTTGGAAGCTGCACAACAAAGGTAACGCCGCACGTAGGGCGATTTGTTGTAATTTCTAATCTCTGGAAGGCGGGAGAGGGTACGTTCTTGAATGAGACGAGGAGTCAACTACTGGCAATATTAACGAATCGTTTTATCTGCGGAACGTTCTAGAATATAATGAGGATATAGATACGCGGATTCAATTTTTCGGTTGATCTTACAAAGAATCGGTTACTGTGATTTCAGAGGTAAGTGTGACAATTCATACAGTCGATTAGTGATCAGTCAGCGTCCTCTGGTTGCTTTATAAGATATAGTGATTCGAAAATGAAGACATTGAAGACAGCAGAACTTCCGGGGCCTCAGTGTAGTGCTAGTTCGGGTCGAGGGCCGAAGAGATCAAGGCGCGCCTCTGTCTGCCTCTCTCTTTCTCTCTCTCTCTCAAGTGAATATTTCAGCAGTACCTTATATTGGAGTGTTTTTTTAAAACAGATATAAGCTGCATAGATCAACTGAAAATCAAAGTTTTGAGTGATGATTTAGTTTTGCCAGAACTAAATTTCGTATATGCAGTCCGAGAATTTCATGGTATAAAAAATACTCTTGTTTAAGCCTACTGGGTTCGAAACACATTCAGACACTTAACTACCATAAAGAGACAGCCGAAAATTTTATGAATGTCGAGAAGAGAAAGCAAGAAGATGTTGCATATGTAGACATTTTAGGCGGAAATTGCAGGCTCTACCAGGACCCGAATCAGGACTCTACCAACTGAGCCACCTAGTCATCCTTGACTTCAACCGATTTTTCGTTAAAATGTCTACATAGTACATGTACTGCGTATATCAAATTGTAAGGTGTTGCCTGTATAGTGAACCAGCACAGAAAATATAGAAGAGAGAAGAAAACTGAGGAGCATTCCCACCGGTTGAGGAGAATTTTTTTCTTCTGTGGTCAACAAGAGCTACTACTTCTAGGTGACAATGACAGTGTCCTAATACGGGAGATTTCACACCATGTCGCCTGAGGATTTCACAATTCGAAATTAGGTTGTGTCGCTACGGTGTGAAACGTTGCTGTTGATCGGCCCATTCCAATCGACATGTATCGCCTGTCTCTTCAGTCTGAAACCTTCCTAAGTCTTGAAAATCCAAGTCACAAGGATGGAAAATTAGGGCCTTGTTAAGGTTAGGTGTGAAGGCAGGCAGACAGCACCCTAAAGGATCATATCCAAAACTGCAGGAAGAACAAACACATCTTACTTCAATCTCCAATACAGAATGATAAAAACTTCTGGTGAGTTGATTTTTAAAAATGTGTCCGAGATAAAGAGTGGCATGCCCAGGATTTTCGGAAGGGAGAGGGGTTACGCATACTATTTTTGGTGGTCAGTCCTGATTTTGCCATTTTTTTCCTGTCTTTGACGTTCTTCTTTTTTAAAAGAAAAGGGATACTGGATCAAATGGGGTTATGACCTCACCAACCCTCCCTTGGGCACGTCACTGGAGATAAATGAATAAGCATTTGATCATACTGGGAGACGAAACATTAGATGTGTTGGGAACGGAAGGGTTTTCACTGTGCATTAATTTTTCGTGATCCAGCTGTATTCGAGAAGACTTCCTTTGTTTCGTGCCGATATATGACAAGTAAGCGGAAGTTGTGACAGGCATTTTTGAACATTTGTGAGTGCTAAGGCCTGAATCTGAACAATTTGGTGGGTTTCGGCTTTTATAAGAGCTGCAAACATGGGACGACAAGACACGTTAGTGGTGTTCAGGCTCAAATCAGAGATACATATTCGAGAGCTGTCTGCGTCCAGTTGGCAGCCCACAATTTGAATCTCGCGTTGTCGCGTGGATTGTCCATCCCGTGCATGTGTAACAGCTTCGTAAAAACACTCAAAGACACCATAGATGTTTTTATGCCTGATGAGAAGAAATGGACAAACACATACTGAGATGGTTCCGGCACACAATGATAATGCATGGAAACAGAGGAGTCTAGTGGTAAAAAATGTTACGATTTCACGTTCTGATTAAAATGACAGCCTTACAGTGGCGACGATTTAAGGGATAGTTGCTTCCCATTTTTTTGCTTCAACATTATGACCTCTTAAAGTTAAGCCTTGTCTACCAAGAGAAAGTAAACTTTTCTTGCACCGCCCTCCCCCCCCCCCCCCCCCCTGTATTTGAACCCAGTTGCCACCACTGGTCTTAAACATACAATTGTGAGGTTCTTACTAAACCCCTTAAAAAAATTGTGTTGAGCCCCCCCCCGAAAGGAATTCCTGGATACGTGCCTGTGCCTCTTACTATCCACCTCTGTGGGAAGGTCTGCGTCAGAATATCACGAGCACCAGCTACGAAGTGGGATGGTGCCCCATCATGCCGAAACCATTTACGAATGAGAAGTGGGACATGTTCTAATAACTCAGGGAAGATGTCTCTCAGAAACGCAGTGTACACTGGTCCAGTTAATTGTGGCAGTAAAAGATACGGACCTATTAAATGTTCGTCGACAATGCCCACCCACATGTTTACAGCAAATCTGTCTTGATGGTCTTTCACGATTGTGGCACGGAGATTTTCATCGGCCAATACATGGCTATTGTGACTATTCAGCATCCTGTCTCTCGTGAAACAGACCTCATCAGTGAAGAGCACACAGGCATGGAACTGGGGCTCGACCACACAGCACTGCAGTAACCATTCACTAAACACGACACTCTGAGGATGGTAAGGGCTCAGCTGCTGCTTCCTCAGAACTTTCCAAACAGTACTATAGGCCACACCAATTTCACGTGCCACAGCCCGTGTACTAATGGATGGTTGTCCTTCCACCTGATCCAGCACCACTTCTTCAAGGTCAGGTGTTCTTTCAGTTTTCTGTCTTCCTTGCTCGTGGAATTGAGGTCGCACTTGCCCCATGTCCTGTAATCGTTGGAAAAGTCTAGGAAACATGGTGTGCTCTGGTTGTCTGCACCGTGGATACGTGGTCTGATACAACCTTTCAGCTTCCCTACAGTTCCCATTTGGTCCTCCATAAACAAACACCATATCAGCCAGTTCCTCTAGTGTATACTCCATTGCACTGATTGCAGCCACAATACTCGTGCTTCTAGACTACACACGTCGAGTTTGAGGTTACGTCTTCTCCAGGGCATGCACGGTGGATTATTTCCCCTTTCTTTTATGGTTCCCTACTGTGTTGTGCGTGGTTGCTTGCCCTTCAAAAGTTTTGGCTTGTAACTTTTGACAGACATTTCCGGACCAGGGTTCCCTATCTAATTTTGTTGCGTTTCTTCCCTTCCATCATCCCTGCAAGTCTGTAACACGGTCACAGAAACACCCTGCATATATATAAAACTGACGAATAAAGCATGTGAGAATGTTAATAATAAGAAATTTGCCAGAGAATGAAGCACCCTCTCAGAGGCATAACCACATATTTTTGTCTGGGGAGGGCAAGTACTTGGATAAACGTACTAATATTAATAATAATGGTATTATTTTATACTTACACAACTTTTATATATATATTATTTAAATACATTACATAATCAATTCATCCGCCTCATAACAAACCAACAACAAAAATAATACAAATTGTCTCTGAAATGTGTGCGCTTCTTCTCCCTCAAACAACTGTTCATGCATTTATGTAAAACTGTTTTCAATAGTCTGACATACTTAGTTGTTGTTATTCTCTCTCTGGTAATTTACAATGCATTACAGAAAAGAAATTGCAAATAAAGCAACCAAGAAAATTTTACGAAATCTATTTTTTATTTGTATAAAATTTGAAATCGAGGGGGCAATTGCCACTCTGTGCCCTCCTGCAGGTGCTCTTTGCTGTCTGCAAGAAATAATGCAAGAAAGACGTGAAAACTAAATCCATCTTGAGTATCCTTTTGTGATGCTACTCTTAGAATCTGCTAGCCTTTCTTTCTTTAGTTCAGTGTTTGCCCCCCTTGTCCCTTTGGATAGAGTCCAATGTGTGACGTTACAGCAGACGATGTGCTGGGACTGAGTCTTCACAATGAGAGACCGTGTTTTCTTCGTATCCACTTCAATGCTATTTTCATTCGGAAGGGGTATATTTAATTATTGTGACAGCAATTAAGAAACAAAATTGTGATGTGCATCGTACATCAATGTAAATATGAGATTTCGGAGAATACGTCTATATATGTATAGTCTAACATATACCTCACAGATGATAATGTAAAGAATAAATAGAGTAGGAAATCGTGTAAAGCGAATGTTCCAAAATAAATCTTAGCCAATGGGTGCCGTTGGTTCAATCACCTGAGGTTGCTGGTTTCCAATGGTTTCCCATCATCCAGGGGCGCCTCTAAGGGGAGAGCCGCCGTGCCATGGCTCTACCCTCAGAAAAAGAAAAAGCACTTGCTTTGCCAAAATATAGTTAAATTAATACATTTACGAACGAGGAGATTCGAATCTCATAAGCGTTCGAGCTTACGGCTGCCTTAATTCCTGCGCTGCATCCCCAGCTGTTCTCTCACTTGCTCTGGGCCAGCGTAGTCTGGCCTGTGCGCAGAGGCATGAAAAAGTCTCCGCAGTTAACAAGTGAGGAGTTGGTAGCCCAGTGGTATCCATAAGACAACCAGCCGTGCCCCTTTTCGGCTGGCATGCCCCTTTTCCACTGGCACGACGCGAGAGCTTTCGCATTGTGTTGACTTAGTTGCAAATGAAGTGACTAATCCTGACCGATTTGTAACACTCGTTGAAGAAGTAATTCGTGAGAAATATACTTTCCTGCATACTTGGCAAGAATGAACGTAATATCTTCCCCATATTTATATAACCATTTAGATAGATGCATCTAAAGAGCAATCCAGACTTTTTTGTTATCGATTTCTTCCTTAAGAAAAGATATATCCCTTGCTCTCACGTGTTGCAACTGACGTTGACAATATTGAAGACATTTTCTGTACAAAAGAATTGCCTAAATATCAAAGGGAATTCGCATCACCAGGGGATTTTTTACTTTAATATTTGTAAAAAATCACACGGAAAATCTATCAGTATAAGAATTTCACTTGGAAATATAATTCAATTTCTTGCACTGAATTCTAAAAACTGTAAATCTAAAGTTCATTTAGCAGATAATCATATTTCAGTTGTTAGGAACACCGATTGTTGATGTACTGTCTGCTGTGCTGGGGTTGCAAATTATAAACAAAGCAAGGCGAGAATACCGTGATCGACTCGGTGTGTCTAATTGTTCAGTGTTTTTCTTTTTAGTGAAGTGAAAGTGTCCGATGGTATGTGAAAGGAAGAGTAGTTAGTAAAGGAAGGCAGGGGTGCCGACTTGTCAAAATTATTGGGGGGGCTCTGATCACTGAAATAAATTAATGAATGACTCACTCCCTCCCTTTTGTTAAGTTTTGGCCTCAGTGTTCGGAATCTCGTAAAAGCCCATGAATTCCTCAAAAATATCAAAATTTTCATTCACAGTTCGAATGCAGAATGTCAATTGTTCACATTCCCGACTTTTAATATCAGCTACCATGGAGCGCAAAACAGATCTCCCTAATATATCAACGATCTCGTTCTGAATGTTATGTGAGAGCCATTTGTAGCCCGAACGTCCCATCTACTTCCCTAGTTCATGCACATCATCTTTTGAAACTCTTTAGTAAACATGTTAACAATACTCATAATCATATTAATCATATACTTACGTTAGTATATAGTAATAAGTCGTGTGTTTTGCTGCCTGTGGTTAAACCCCCCCCCCCCCCAAAGTTGATGGTTTAGCGGTCTCAGCCCCCCTAGCGTTGATGATCTAGAACATTTCAAATGTTTATTTAAAGTTAAATCCATGTGGCACAATTCAGAGTAAACTTTACAAGAGAAGCAAAGTAATACATTAGATCCTCTTAAGCAAATTATTTGGGGGGCTCTGCCCCCATATCGTTAACATTTGGGGGGCTCTGCCCTCACATCGTTAACATCCCCCCCAAACCCCATGGAGGGTAGTTAGTAAAGATGAGTCAGATTAGAGCATTATTACGTACACCGTTTTCCAAGGTACTATGCGATATTAAATTAAAAGTTAAACAACTTGGCTGTCCCACGCCAGATTTAAACATCAATTCTATTTAAAAATATCAAAAAATGGTAAAGGTGACAGGCATCGAAATTTTAATAGTCGCATTTATTTCTTAGAAACTCTGGCCGACCTCCGCACAGCATGCTTCGACGCCAGGGATTGCGGGTTCGAATCTCGGCCTGGGCATCGGTGTTCTTTGTGAGTGTTCACTCATCCTTATCTTCGCGATTAGCCAAAAGCAGTACAAATGTGAAGTAAAATAAACCAATCTTAGGAACTATGAATTTTTGTCTGCAATTTTAGTAAACAAAGCTCCATTAAAATTACCTCTTTCATTAGATTTCTATGACATATGCTAGCAAAAATTTTTCGATTTCTTGATCACGTTGGCACTACCCATCATACTAGCTGCCAGCCATCACTGCCATCATCCATAGCGGCAGCGTGGCAGACTTGAGATCAGATGAACTTCGGGTCGGCTTCGGCTGTGCTCGGAACTGGAATGTTATGAAAATGCATGATTTTCTTACTCTGGTTATTCTTTACCTTATTCTCTTAGTCGTATTCTCCGAAATCTCATCTTTACATTGATGTACGATGCGCATCACAATTTTGTTTCGTAACTGCTGTTGAAATAATTAAAGCTACCCCTTCCGAAGGAAAATAGCATTTAATTGGATAGGAAGAAAACACGTCTTCTCATTGTGTAGAAACAGTTCCAGCTCGTCGTCTGCTTGTGACATCACTACTAATGGACTCCATTGATTTCCGTCCAAGATTGCTCTCTGTGGTTGCGCCACTGCACCTTCTCCCGTAGTTACTTTGAACTTTCATCGGCATGAAAATACTTCATTTTCTTTAAGAGGATAATATCGTTTAATAATGGCTATAAGATTCCTCTACTCTAAACTTCTAGATGAAAGTATAATAATATAGGGGCATGAACACCTGGAAGGGGGCAAAGATAGCCACACCTCCCCTTTAGAAAACAAATGTCAACCCTAAAAGTATATATTTCACACTTATAATTTGATTTCAGTCATAGTAATTTACATTAATTATTATAATGGAGATGCAGGAATGCGAAAATTTCAAATTCAAGTGGTTTTGTGAGGGGGCAACACTATTATTTGGGTAATATGCCCCATGGAAAAATATCTTGCTTGTCCCTCCGTGGAAAAAATAAAAATCTGCAGATGTCCATGATTAGGGGGGCATTTGCCCCCCCACCCCTTCCCACGCCTATGGACTGGTGGCAACCCACAATCGTGAGGAAATTGGGGAGCTACATTGAGTAGCGTAACCTGATTTGTGAAATCTCCTATAAGGGCTGAGGGTTCGACATGCTGACCCCATGTCACACCATTACCGGTTGAAGAGCTCCACACCTCTAGGTAGTATTGTGGGAGGGAGACTAGCAGTAGGGAGATAGGCCAAGGCCCTTCCAGGGCTAGCCAGGGGTTATGTTATGTTAGAGGTAATTTTACTGTACAAGTTTAAAACAAATATTTTTTTTTAAAAGTAATCTGTAATCTGTAGTCTGGAATATAAAATGGGTCAGTAGCGCAGTTGTTCCCAAAGTGTGTGCCGTGGCACCCTGGCTTACAGGGGCGCTGCAAAATGTTCCAATATTTTCACTGAAATTACAGTGATTGTTATGAATATCAATATGTTTGTTCCAAATGTGCACTTATTTAATACTTTTTACATATAAAATGTGTTTGGACTTGAAATATGTTTATTTCTTAATTTAAGGCAAGCAACCTAACCACACTAACAGTGTTGGAAGCGTTAAATAGGCTACATTCTGATTTGGGCACTGCAGAAAATTATTGAAACACTTAGGACACCATGAAACGAAAAACCTTGGGAACCCCTGCTGTAGCATATTCTGAAAATTTGACCAGGTTTACTGCAACAATTCCTGTTTATTGAATAAAACACCAATGCAGGCATGCAAGTAAAACAAAAACAGAAGGCGACAACTTCTTAATTTTCCATCAATTTCTATTTATATGAAAAAAAGTTGGTTTATGTGCGGTATATAAGGTAAGATGGGAGAATACACCACTAGAATGGGTTAATTACAAATGTAATAATGTGTAGCTTGCAAGTATTAAAAAAAGTGGAATGCATATCCTATCCTGTGACTACACTTCGGTTCGTTTTATACTTGTTAAAATCAATGGATCAGTGGTTCAGGAATAAAACTTGATAGCCCACACTCCATTCAAAATTGAGTTAACATTAGATCCAGTTGCAGTACAATAGCGAATGAAGTTCCTTCAGTAGCTGCTGATAACAAGAAACTCACAGGAACATGTGGGCAACAAGCCACAATGTAATTGACGAATTTTCACCTGCATTTTTCTAGGTCTCATACTTTTCGAGTTTTACTCCCAAGCTGCTCGCTCATATATTAAAATCTAATACTGTAAGAGAACTTGATATGGCAACTTGATATTGAAATTGTCCCCCCTCTCTCCCCCATCCAAACACATCACCCTAGCTACATCCTTAATATGAACCCTACCTTTCAAGTATTGGGGGACTTGAGTCATCAATATTATTCAATATACATTTTTCTGGATTATTAGGGCGGGATATTCATCTACCATCCCCGTTTCCGATGTCCTTCAATTATTACATGACAACAATGGTCAAAATCTTACACTCTCTCTGTATACAGTGGAACATCGAATGTACGTTTTTCAGGGGACCAAGACGAAAAATCTTAAGATGCAGGAAAATGTAAAATTAAGGAAAATTTTATAACATTTTGCTATATTGGGACCATCAAGATTCAAATGTATAATGCAGGAAAAATGTAAAATCGGGTTTCCACTAGTCAAATACACAAAGGACAGAGGTCATCCAGGCACATGCATTAATTGTGGAAAAAGAACTACATTACTTTCTAATGCACTTGATTATGTATGCATCGTCATTCGCTTTACACTCAAGAAATGTAACACAAGCTTAGATGTGTGCTCTTGCATTCACTCCTCATTGTTCCCTTTAGGGTGCTTTCAAACCAAAGCTTTGCAACAATCTACATGTGTCAGTTGGAGGTAAATCCTCAGTAATCAATGCAACGTATCAACCTGAAGACGCACGACAAGTTGCACATGTTACATGTCACTTGTGTGTCATTCAGACTGAGCCATGTGCTTCATGTTGCGTAGGTCTATTATTTGCCCATGTGCGGTGAATGCTTGCTTATATACTGAAGGAGCTCATGTCCCTTGTCATTTCTGTGCAAAAACCCAGAATTGCTTGTCACCGGTTTCCTGTTGTGTGTTGCTTTGGTCTGAAAACTTCCTATAAGAACACCATGGACAGCAGAGAAGGAAAGGGCATTTCTCCAATTGCATTCCCTTCCAGTAGTAGCAGCATGATGCAACAGTAGATGGTAGTACTAGCATATCTTGAGAGTCAGTGTACAAAATTTCACACAGATGGGTAAACATCCTGACCATTTATGTCCATTTGTTTGGAGTTGTGTATGTGGTGTGTGGCAATTTGCGATGGATTGGGAAAGAAACAGCAAGTGTGCAAGGAGCTGTCAGGTTGCCTCCAACGATGGAACCTTTTTGTCCAGGGTCATTGCTTGTGGTGAGAGCTGGGTTTCATGATTATGACCCTGAGACAAAACAGCATTTCTCCCAATGGAAAAGTTCAAAATCACCAAGACGAAAGAGAAAAAAAGCGAGGCAAGTGAAAAGCAAAGTCAAGAGCATGCATATGATTTTCTGTGACACCAAAAGAACTGTGCACAAAGATTTTGTCCCAGGAGGCCAAACAGTCAATTTCACCTACAACTGTGACTTTTGCAACAGAATTGTGAAAATGTTCAAAGATGTCACCTCAAACTCTGGCAACAAAAAATCTGGCTTTTGCATCACAATACACCATCTCACACTTCCTTGTTCACTAGGGACTTCTTGATCAAAAGTAACATGACTGTCATCCCACATGCTGGACTTGCTCCTCCTCCTCCCTGTCTGTGACTTTCTTCTTGTCCTCTGACTGAATATCAAGATGACCAAAGCAGAAATGCAAATACACCCTTATAGAACACAATTTCCAGGATATATTTTCATATTGGCAGAATCCCTGAGACTGGTGTGTATGTGCAGAAGGGGACTTCTTCGAGCATGATGGTGGCAAATTGGCTCATGGTGATTTTCTGATCAGATGGTAGAACCAGTCCTCAAAATTTTGAATACCATGCCATAAACATGAGCAATAACACAAAATGAACCAGTTTTCGAGCAATAATAATAAAAAGGATGGCCAGGACAAAGTGACCCCCATCCCCCCACCCGTCCAACAAAAAATATTCTTTGCAAGTATTTGATGTTGCTTTAAAACTAACACCTTACAAAATCTGTAAGCAGTGCTTTGAAACACTTTCCACTTTACAGTCTTACCTTCTAAAGTTCCCTACAATACTTTTCCTGCATGATGGTCAAAGAGTTACAACAATTACAATCCATTCAATTCTTTCCACTACTTTCCTCAACATATTCAGCATGACTTTCTTTTTTTGTAGAGAATCTGATTTCTGGACATTGTTCACGAATTTAGTTGAGTTTATAAATTTTAATACAAACAAGAGCAAATTTTGAAAAATATTTGGACCTAAAAGGGATGAGGAGACGGGTGAGTGGAGAAGGTTACATAATTTAGAACTGCATAATTTGTATTCATATCCAGATATTATTAGGATAATTAAATCAAGAAGACTTAGGTGGGCAGGCTATGTGGTACAGTGGGATCCATGAGTATTACTGTGCAAATTGTCCATCACTGTGTTCGTGCACTTTATTTGACCCAATAAGAGCTTCAAGAATTAAAAGAAAACTTAAAACAAGCTGCAGGCAACTTCTGTACCAGCATACATAAAAATCCATCGCTTAAAAACACATAGGATGCAAGAGAAAAAAATAATGAAAATAGTCATGGCAATTTGCACGGTAATACTCATGGAACCCACTGTACAAATGGGAGAGGAAAGAAGAGTTTACAACATTCTTGTGGGGAAACCTGATGGTAAGAGACCTGTTGGAGGGATAATATTCAGATGGATCTAGAGGAAATCGGTAAGGATGGAAAAGATTGGATTGATCATGCCTGGGATAGGGACAGATGGAAGGCTTGTGTTGCTGCAGCCATGCAGAAGGTTAGAGAGTTAGTTAATGCTGATAAGGTTAGGTGACAAATTGAAATTCTGTAATTTTTACTGTAAAATCTAAGGACCAAGATGCAACTCCTATCCCCTATGTGTTTTGAACTTTAAAAAAATAATAAAATAAATAATGCAGTCAAATATACCGGGTGAGTTTTTTATCTTGACACAACGAAATATCTCGAAAAGTACGCATCTGATCAAAAAAAAGTTCTGAATGAAATTTGTTTGTCACGAAGGGGCTTATCCAATGATGCCAAACTCCACCCCCCACCCCAACTCCTGGGGGTGGGGCGAGGGGCAACTTTAAAATATAAAATCAAAATGGAACCCCCATTTTGTATTGCAGATTCGGATTCTCCAGACAAAAATACGTAGGTTTTGTCTGAAACTGTTTTTTTGGATTTGTGATAGCTGGCGCTGTAATCGCAAAAAATAAGATTTGGCGCAATTCTCGAGAAATACACTGTCCTCTTCGTCAGGCTTCGTGGCAGATTATGCCGTGTCTGTTTGACCAGGAAACAAGGTGTAATGGTTTGTAAGATAAAACAAGCACCCCGATGGTGAGAGGTGAGGGGACTCACCTTAAAAAAGCACCCCGATGGGAACAAAATACTGCTACGTCCACGTCGTTGTTCCTGGGTTATGCTAAATGCAGTTTCTTATAAAAATTCAACATGCCTCAAGTCATTTTGCGATTAAAAGTGCATTTTTTACCATTTCCGCAATCTTTCATTTTTGCGATTACAGCACCATCTATCACAAATCCACAAACAAGTTTAAGACAAAACCTACGTATTTTTGTCTGGAGAATCCGAATCTGCAATACAAAATGGGGGTTCCCATTTGAGATTTTAAAGTTGCCCCTCGCCCCACCCCCAGGAGGTGGGGTGGGGAGGTGGAGTTTGGCATCATTCGATGAGCCCCTTCGTGACGAACAAATTTTATTCAGAACTTTATTTTGATCAGATGCGTACTTTTCGAGATATTTCGTTGTGTCAAGCTAAAAAACTCACCCGGTATAGTAGAACCAGTATTATTTCTGGCCCCAATAGCACACAGTAGGGTCAGGGATATGCTAGTCTGACCTGCCATTCTTCTGTGGCATGTAGAAAAAACAAACTCTCTAAGGATCAGTCACATTGCACACTTCCTCCATAAATTAAAGGTGTGACAGTGTAGCTAGATGCAGTCGAAGTCAATGGTATGGAGGTCTAACGGTGCAAACGATGGTAGCAGAAAACAAACACACTCACTCACTCACTCTCCCATCCCCCTCCCTCCCCACATATTACTAAGACATGGGTAATAATAAAAATAAAAGACAGGTTCAATAAATTAATATAGGGTTTATGATTTCACACAAAATAAAAAGTGATATGTAAAAACTTGATTGGACTGACTAAATTAATATTAATGAATCACAAGACAATATAGATGCAGGTAAAAGCATATTTATTATGTAAAAAAAGGCATGAGTACAAAATAAATCCATCTTACAACAGGTTCATAAAAAAAAATATTCAATAACAAAAAAGTGTGTAAAAATAAATCAACAACAAAAGATTAACAAAATTGTTTATAAAAGCACAACTAAAGAGCACCAGGATTGTAATGATTATTTCTTTGTGACACAGAAATTACTGGGTAAGAAATTCTTAGGGTTACCAGATCACTTTAAGGGAATAGTAGGACATGCTGTACCAAAATGTAGGACAAATCATTCACAGTAAATAATACACATTACTAGAACGTGTTAGCAAATAACGTAAAACTGACACATTTATAATTAAAAGAAATGATTTCTTAAATACAAAATTCCCCAACTTGTAATCAATACTAAACAATACACTTCTTACTGCATGTGTTTTCAGTCTTACTTCTCAGAAGAGCCAATTTCTTTTGAAATTTCAGGTTTAGTCAAAATATACCTATGAGACTCTGAACATTCAAACTTTTTGAAATTATAATCAACCAGTACCAAACCTTTTACAGACTTTGTGAGAAATATATTTCTATTATCAGTCCAGTGTGCTGGCATTAATGAAAATACTCTCTCAACAATTGCATTATGCCTGGAATGGCAAACATATATTCAGCAATTAAGATAACTTGAAATAACATGAAAAATAATATCCTTAAAACAACTTTTGTAATGGTCCCAGAAATTTTAACACAACACACACTTTTCTTTCTTTTTGCAATGTCTAGTCAAAATAAATTTCACTACTGAGTTGGGACTGCAGTTTATAAACTTGTAATTTCTCTGTGTTCGACTGAAACACATATTTTCTTAATTCAAATTATGTGACGCTCAAAATGTAGGACATTTATGATTTTTTCCAAATTCCTCCCAGACGCTGGACATAAGGCTAAAATGTAGGACATGTCCTGGAAAGAGAGGACGTCTGGCAACCCTAGGAATTCTGATGTATTTGGTAAGAAAATGTATTAAGTTCGCTAAATTTGCTAAGTCCTGTACCTTCTTTGGCAAAAGGATTCAAAGCAAATTCTGATGGTAGGGATGAGCGGATACCACTTTCAAAGGATACTGATACCAATGCTGCTATAACCTCCGATATCGATACTTGAAAAATTGTAACAATTATATAAGTACTAGTTCAGAATAACTATAAATTTTAATGTATGCTTTCCAATGGAACTACAGGGGTCGGCTTAAGTCAGTTTATTGCTGCACCCTACGACGTGATGGACGGAGTTCAATGCACCTTCACGAACCCCTCCATTCTATGAAGCCCCTCCACTAGCAATGACCTATCTCGTCCTGTTTCTTGCTGAGTTAGGTGTTGGTGATTAACCCTTATCTTAAACAACACCTCTCGCACTAGCCTTATTGTACGGGAATTTTTAAATGAGCGCTTCAGGGAGTGGATAGGGAGAAGAGGTACCATGGAGTAGCCTGCAAAATCTCTGGACTTATCTTCATGTGGGGAATTCTGAAAGACAAAGTTTTGGCCTTTTGGCCATGAAGTCGCGAGTTTTGGAACACTTAAAGAACTCACAGAACTTAATTTTACACAAATAATCACACCACAATTGAGTAATAGCTCTGTAAATCAGTATTAAAAAGGTTTAATAAGTGCATCGAAAAAAATGGTGGCCATTTTGAGCAGTTGTTTTAACAGGTAACTTATATTTCTATGTAAATACAAACAGTAACATAGTTTGCATTTTCGGTAAACTGACTTATGCCAACCCCTGTATATCATACCTGAGTTTTGACTCAAAATATTCATAATCTTAAATACAAAATTAATTTCTCCCCAAAGTATTGTTGCAAGATTAATGAAAGTTATGCAGTTTGCATAATTTCAGGATATTTTGATTCCATAAAAATGACGCATGGTAATATTTTTGTTAACTCTGTGAGACACTCAGACTACAGAAAAGTAAAAGTATCAATGATAAAATTCTAACTGATACCGATATAATCAGTAACAGTCAATATTGATATATTGGTATTGGCTCAGCTCTAACTGATAATCTTACTTATTCTGGTTGTCAATAATGATACCAATACTTTTACATTCTGATAAACTTATCACGATTCTAATATCCTCCATCAGGGAGAAAGTATTTTAATTTCCTACTTTATGTTGGGCAATATGCGAGCTTTGACATTCCGTCATCTAAAAAGTTCTGCATTCACAAGGCTTCGAGTACAAGTAAAGAACATAGCCAACATTCTTCACCATTTTTCCCTCGGCCTTTGTAATGATGGTGAAGAAGAATTGACAAAGGGCTTGGTGCTTGTCGATCACTTTCCACATCTTTTCCACTTACTTTGAGAGGAATTTTTCAGCTATCCCCCTGCCTGCTTCATACAGACAGTACTTGTATACAGTTTATCACTTACGATTAAATTCAATTTATTTTTTATTATATTTATTTCCGTTTGGTTGTTGTCTAGTGCAACCAGTTCACATATCATTGTGGTCTCATATAAAGATAATCACAGTATAATCGTAGTGCATTAGTAATAATGAACTTTCAATTTTTTTTTAAAAAATTATCAAATTTTCTTGTGCATCAGACAAAAAAAAATCTTAAATATTAAATTACAACGTTTATGTAAATTTACGATATTAGTCTACAGTGCTTGTAGATTTATTTACTCAAGTTTGTTTCTAAGTCCACTTTATGATCAGATAGGCTGATCAGAACTGGATGTACAATTTACAGTGGAACCCAAAATACTGTACAATGTACCATCTCTGGGGAGAGATTCATTTATGGAAGAAATGTGCATTATGAAATGCTTGGCATTTAAAAGAGAAAAACATCCAGTTCTGTCACAATATTGTGCCTGCAGAATTATATAAACTTTGTAAAAGTTCATGATATCCAAATCAAATTTGAACTAATTCCTTCCAAGTTTCAAAGCAGAGCATATAGATGTTGGTGTTGCAGAAAACACTATTATACTACTTTGGAGTCTCTAAATTTTAAAATGTTACCACCTTCATGTGATAATGCCAAAATTGAGGAGGGAAACCGAACTTTAATTGGAAATAAAAAAAAACATAAGGTTTGTGTGGTATCTTATGTTGTAGGTTGCATCAAACCTATTTTTGCGGGACAGGATGCTTCTTGACAATGCAGCATATGTATTCCATTTTGGAACCTATGCATTCACACAGATAACAAACAATACATACTACTTACCCATTGTGCCGGTTACCCTGGTTGGAAGAAACTTGTTTGCGGTTATACTCTTTTTCACTGTTGTCATAGTCATTTTCGTCTTCGTAGTATTTACGATTAGAGTGTTTCTGTAGAAGTTGTCGGATAAGAAGCTCAGACTCTGCATTTGGAGCTAGCTCCTTGAGCAAATGTTCAACTGGCACAGTGCGGATTACCTGGTTTTCCTCGCAGTCACTACCACTAGAATCTACAGCTGCCTCGTCTGCCTGGAAATGGAAGAGAAATTAACCATCACGACAGATGCCACACCTAACATGAATTTTATTGCACTATTGACATGAGCAAATCTATTTCCGAGGTTATATAGAAGGAAAATATGGTGGCGAAGATGTTAAGATTTGCTAATGCTACTAAGTAAGGACCTTCAAGTGGTGTATGGTATCCACACTTGTACAGAGTCCGCAAGTGAATTGGGCAATTTGGCAAGTGTTTTCAATTTTTAGCATGAGAGAAGGAGGTGATACTGCCAGGTGGTGTGGCCTCGAATAGCATTCAGTTTGAAATGGTGTCATGGACTGGTGCACAGCATACATAACCCATGAAAGCATTTTATACAAATAATGATAGCTATGTTGCCCAACATGAATTTCGCAAAAAATTCAGGATTCATCAATGAAACAGTAAAGTGCTGCCAATTCACACCATAAAAATGTGGGTAAACAACTTTGAAGAGTCCGGCTCAACTCATATGAAAGGTGGTAGTGTTAAAACTGTTCTCACCCCACAGATGTGTTCACCATGAGTAGTGTTCACTTGTGTGTGCAGCCGATCGTGTGCGGAATAATGGAGGGCATCTTGAGGATGCTAAGGTATGTACTTCCTAATAAATGTAACTGTGTCATGACATCCAATACATTTCATTTTGCTTTAACATTTAAAAATCGCCCAATTCACTGGTGGACCCTGTATATAAATTAAACAGCAAATAAAGTTCTTCCACTCTATGTGGTTTATGTTACTGTACATTGTATGCATTGCACACAGTTACAAGTTTAACAAAAATATACACTTTTTACTTACAAAATGTGGATAAAAAGCATAAATTGACACAACTTTAAAATTTTGGAAATTATATTTTCAATAATGTGACCAGTTTTGAGATTTGGTCCAATATTTGGTAATAAATTTGATGAAAGTCAATTGTCCTTCACTTATTTTAGCAGCTATGGAGTAAAATGTGATAAAAGCATGAAACAGAAAAACGCAGGTGAAAGTTTGTCCATTATATTGTGGCTTATAGGTTACCCAGATGTTCCCGTGTGTCACTGCCTACTGAAGGAATTTCATTCACTATTGTACAGAAACTGGAGACTGCGCAGCAACTGCATCCAATGTTAACTCAATTTTGAATGGAGTGTGGGTTATCAAGTTTTACTCTCGAGCTGTTCATTTAATGTTCAGTAGTTAACGAGTATTGTATTTGCATGCTTAAAGCTGTTAAATGCTATTTTCATACTCGATGAGAGAAACAAAATTTACTTAATTAGATTGATTTGCTTTATTTTACTTCACTTTTTGTGCCACTTTTGTCTAATTTGTGAAGATGGGGATGAGTGATGATATGATGAAATTGATGAATGGACGCTCACAAACATCTGTGTCAAGGCCAGGATTTGAACCCAGGACCCCTGCCATCGTAGTCTGATGTGTCAACCACTCTGCCACGGGGGTAGCCTTAGTTAATTAGAATTCCAACACAAAATAACCAAAGAAAAATTTGCTTTAGATGAAAAAATTAAGTATAAAATACAGAAATCAGGTCATAATTTAGTGTTTTCATATTCTACCAGTTATTTAAAAAAAATGTTCCATAAGTTTTCAAAATTCCAAAAGGTGAGATATTTATATGAGAGGTTACATAATATAAACTTTATGACTAAAATTTTCCTATAACTTACAATTTTTTTTCTATAATGAGTTATGTAAAAGTAAATAACAACATAGAACAGTTATGCATTTCAGAATTGTAACTGCATGAAATGTAAAAAAGTAAAGAAATTAATTGGATGTTCTGGATAATCTCTTATGATGGATCGAGTAGAAAAGTCTCACCATATAATAATAATAATAATAAATAGGCAAATAAAATAATATTTATTATTACTTCTCCTACAGAGTTTTGTGTCAATAGCCTGACTAGTCCCAAAAAACAAAAATTTCTGGTGATGACCATGCCAATGAACACATACAATGCTCTCCCCTGCACTCAAAACCCAGGACTTTTAGAGGTAATGTTGGAGATCACCACCCAATATACCGGGCCATACATGTAATCTGATCTCAATAACAAAGTTCCTTTGCATTCCTTGTGGTGAATTTATTACAATCTCTCCTCTTAGAAGCTTGCTCTTTTAATCAAACTGATATCCATCCAGTTTATGTCAGAAATATTATTAAACAAAAAACAGAATTTAAATATACTGATTGTAACAAGAAAAAATTACTAATTATATTTTAAAAATAAGTATATTCCAACAATACTGCTTTGTATATTATATGATAGTTACTGGAAATATTTTATTAATGAATTCAGAAGTATTGAATATTTAATACACGTTGATTTAGATGCAGGCTCTTGCACTTATTCTTTGTGTTTAAAAAAAAATATTTCAGAGTTCAATATGAAGGAACATTACAACACATTAGAGTATTTTATAGGGATATAGCAGACGAAATTGCTACTCTACCAGTATTTGTTTATGTAGGCACATCGGTACATCAAATTTGTTAAAATGACAATAATTTTCCCAATCTCAATACATCCATAGATAGACTGCAAGTTAGTGCCAAAATCTGCCATTTTTGTTAAAATTTTGTGAATATAAAGGCAAAAAGTTTTGTAAAAGAGACATTTAATTATGCAGTTTCATTTTCTAAGGCGAAACCTATTGCGGTGACTTGGTTACATATTTTAATTAAAGAGGTAAATGAACCATTCATATTCCTCAACTTTATTTCAGGTCAGTAGAATTCCGGTATCAGTGTATCATAACGTTTTTGGAAAAAAATCATATTGATTTATTCGTAAAATTTTACTTTGTCAAAATTCATTACCTGTAGATATGGATTGCTCATGTAAGATGAGAATGGCTGCTTCATTCCATTAATGACCTTGCGAGTAGTTCCTTTTCCCTCATAACCATACTCAGATTTCATTACTGCAAAGAGAATTTTGAATTTTTGAATTTGAATTTAAAATTTTGGGTGCGTCAGCACTTAAGCTATTTTGCACCCATCACATTATACAGGGACCAGCCCCTTATCATTACAAATGACAACTCTAATGTTGTATAGCTAAAAATTTTAAAATCTTCTGACTTCTGTTAAAAGCCGAGGCTCCAAACGGGCACTCAGCACACACAAGAACAAAAACAGGAAAACACACACAAAATTAGACTGGCCAGAGTGCCAGTCGCCAGAGCCTCGTTAGTCTACAGTCCAGGGTGTACTATGTGGAAGTGAGGTTGACTATTGGGTGCACTGCGTGGAAAGAGCACCCCTTACACCCCTGCAAAGAGAACAAAACTGACGATGTTATTAAAGATTTTTTTATATGCAGTGTAATTTATAATTACCTCCATGGTTTCTGGAGTCGATAATAAATTAACCAAATTGGAAAAAGCAGAAAGAAGCATTAGATGTGGAAACTCATGAAGTTTTTGTTGAACATTACAGATGCTTGGTATGTCCTCACTTGCATATAAGGTAGATGTCAATGCCTTAATCTTAAGTTTTGTAACAGCTGTTGGTCAATGATAGCAACTGCAGCCACAATCCTTTGTTAAACTTCTAGTATGTCACATGGCACAGGGGGCACAAGATCCTTGATGTAACACCAGAGGACGAAATCACATGGGGTGAGGTCAGGCATGCTTCATTGCCATGAAAGAACAGTCCTTTTCAGAAGAGTGCTCAACCCAACAGTCTCTTGTGAGGGACCCAGCCAGCCTAGCAGCACACAAGCAAACAGTCCATGAGAATTTCCTGTACAGCTCACAAATTATGTCTGTAATAGTGTGTGTAGGGAGAGGATTTCACTCGAGTGTCAAATAGTTCACACAGATAATCTAGATTAGCAAATAATGCTCGAACAGGCAAAACAAGCAGTAGTACACGTATGACCGTAATTTTTCTATGGTAGTGAGCCCTCAAATATGGATCGTGAAGTAAAAGATGCAGAGAAATCACATAGTCATTATCTCCATGTTAAAATTTAGTTTAGTCCATTTTAACAATAGATATATGAAAATGAAATTGATGATTGTGGGCTGAAACTACCAAGGCAGCTATTTTACATTTATATACTCTGCCGGAGTATACTCATATTATGTAAGTAAACTATTTTTATTTTTTAAAAATACTTACCGTTTCCAAAAGTGAGTAATTCACACAAGTGCAAATATGAATATATATCAACAATTATTGCCACATTAATATATTTTATTGTATACGTTCGAGGGTGGAGACACAAATGAGTACAAGCAAGCAAAGTAGTCCAATGAAGTACTCTAGTTTGTAGGTTCAACTTTGTGGTACATTGCATAGAAACTTCACTTGACTCGATTTTGGCAAATTCCAACACATAAAACAATTTCCGTTCACCTATACACACCATAATTGCAAACTCTGCTGCTGCTAGTGGAGAATGCACCGTGCTGCATCTAATGATATGTTTCATTCCGCTCTGTTTTTCTTGGTTGTTTTTTTATTGATTCGAGAAATCCCAGAAGGAATTATGAATTACCCTGTATGTGTATAAATTATGGAGAAGTTGATACCAATGCATTGGCATCAGAGAACACCGGCTCAAATTTTACATCTGTTAATGACCGATACTTTTCTGGAGTGTAAATATTGTCACAGAGTAAAGGATATCTTAGAAAGTATGCAAAAATCAAAATTCTCATTAATGTTATGCAAACAACGTGAAACAAAAGTGGATATTGTGATTCAATGGCAGATAATTTAATATTTTGATTACCTCATATGTGAATATATAAATATATTAAAGCAAAATCTGGTAGATTTTAAGGTATAGTTGCAAGTATAATTGTTAATGGTAGACTGATGGTTGATTTCAACAGAATAAAGACCATCCTACCATAGACATACATCATATCCTGCAGATGATATTGCATTCTAAATAGTAAACTATTGACATAAATTAGCAGTTAAGAACAGATTTCACAGTCAGTTCTTGAGGATGATGGATCAGATCAACCTGCCTAAGGCCTGCTTTAGGCGGAAGCATTTCCTGCTAACATTTTTGCTGGTATAATTGCATTGAAAAATTGAAAATTTTAATAGCAGACAATACTTTACACAGAGGCATTTAATGTAATATTCCATTTAGCACTTGCAATTGCGATGCAAAACATGCAGAGAACATTAGGTAATATATACACCACAAAAGGAATAGGGTTACGTGGTTTTCATTTACTAACAAATTTAAAATGAAAGAGATTTATATAGACGTAAGCGAGTTACTAAATATATATCCGCGAAACTTACTTATAAGTGTTCTATTAATTTCGGTGGCCTCTGCCACCATCCACTTGGGAACTTGATGCTTTACCGTTAGGTTGACTTCCGGTTCCTGTTGTCAGGCTCATCATGTTTGGCTCCCGCTATTACAGCAGCTCAAACCCATCTTGTTCAGCAGACAAAATGGCTACACCAGCACCCCTAGCGGTAGTCGAGGAAACAATAAAAGGAACCGGAAGTCAACCTAACAGTAAAGCATCAAGTTCCCAAGTGAATGGTGGCAGAGGCCACCGAAATTAATAGAACACTTATAAGTAAGTTTCGTGGATATATATTTAGTAACTCGCTTACGTCTTATATTATCAACTGCGTTGTTTATTCCCCTCAACATGAAAAAAGAGATTTAATTTAAAAGATGAAATGGTTATTTAATTGATGAGATATTGTGTAAAGTTGAACTTGACACATTTTTTGTAACGTTAAGTAAACGTTAATCTCATCTATATATTGATATAATTCTGTCTATGAGCCGGTGCACAGTGTTTATAATTGAAACAACTAATTTATTCTTCCATGTGTGTACTGTACTGTATATACTGTGAAATATGTATTTAAGCACCACCACTAATTTGTACCTAACAGATTTTCATATAAAAGACTATTCCCCCCCGGTTGAATAGTGAACGGCTTTTGAAATGTGAAGTGATACATTGTGTATATCTCACTCGGTCGCCATTACATCTGCACTCGTGGCCTGGAACTCACTTCTGATTGGTCTTGCTGTACGAAATGCTAAGGAAATTAGAACCGATTCTATCTGTGAAATATGCCATGGCACCAAAATGCTATAATATTTCTTCACTTTGACCATGGCAGAAATGTTAAGAAAAATACAATTGAAGATGTTTTCTTCTAAAGTGGGCCTAACTTGAAACATACAAGACAAATCGCCTGGGAGTATAAGAGGTGACTTTTTCATAAAGTACTGAAACATCTACTTCCCTTCATCTTAGTACAACTTTGAAAACTGCACTCTTCAAAGTTAATGAGGTTCTGGTGCCTGGACGCACAGCCAGTATAATCTTCTATGGTAGTTCAAGTTTTTCTTAGGTATAGAAGCTTTAGATCTCAAACGATAGCATAGTTTTAGACTTGATAAGAATTTCATCTCCATAATATGAACTGCAACCAAAGCATTTTTTGTCCTGTATATCAATGATAAAGGACACGTCCCTGTATGATACATGAACAAATTAAAAAAACCTAATCAGTCTCAAATTGCATTCATCAGAGTAACTCAACAAAACTACAAAAAAATAATATCTGCCAATCTTTGCGATGCATCAAAGTTAATATTATATCAATATTTATTGGTATCCAACCCTGGTGAATCTCATTAGCAAATTTCCTCATATACTGCATACTTCCTTAGTTCACAGATTCATTTCTAATTAATTTTGTTCTCATCGAAACTCGAATAGTTTCAAAGTGATCTGCAATTTAGATTAAAAGATTACATTTTTACACTATTCTACTTCCTGTAATTAGCTGTACCAATATCTTCATTTCATGTAGTTACGGTAAATTAGAGATGTATCCTTCATCTGATATTATACACCAAACATTTTGCAAATATTCAACCAAAATGAACACAGAAAATAATGATAGCATGAGCAAATGTAGTGAATATGCATAACTTGCACAACTCTGATGTCTTCCATAACTTACGAGGTTCTAAATTAGTAGAACTCTTTAATTCTATAGGTGTTTCTGAATACTGAAGATATCGAAGTTTGATAGCTGATGAGAACTAAGCATTAGCCCTTTAAATATAGCCTATGTTAAAATGTAACATAAAATGATTCAATGTTCATAAATAGTTTATATTGTTTATTTGTTCATATAAATTACAAACATGCAAGCTTTCTACAGTGCAACAGCAACAAATGTACAAAAGCTCAACAGCCAGATACAGAGGAGAGAAGATTACCAGAGGTGTCCTTTGTTGCAGCCTTCTGAAGCAGAGGGTTACTAGAAGCAAAAGCTTTTACTATTGGCAACACTTGCTTCCGCGACGCTTTCATGTTCTCCTGCTGAAAGAGCATCAACTCTGGGCCAAAAACATTCTCGGCATCTATTCTTTTCAGCAACAGTTTAGGGTCCTCACATTCTTGAAGCTGAGCCACCAGCTGCAACACAATACACACGGGTAAGAGATGAAGCTTCAGTCTAAAACTAAAGCACACAGAACTTCCATGCAGCTTGCAACAATGAAATGCAATTAATTTTTTAGGGACGAAACATTAAATGCTTTTGAACAAAAAGACTTACTTAAACAAATTTGACATGCTAAAGCAAGGACCAAGCCAATAGTTTCAGTTCAAAAGTAATCACTAACACTGGTAAACACATTCTCCGAGTCCACACATACCACATGGTATGCAAATGCTGACTTTCATGAATTCCGAATATCCTGGTACTGATGAACATGTGAAACATTCCCTAAAATTTTGCTAATATTATGTAGTAGGGATAGAGTGATTATGAAATTCTTGATGATTCTGATAAAGTACAGCAATAAAATTTACCATTACCAATTACTGTTCTGCCCAACACCGTGGCCGTACATTCTGAGGCATCATGATTTGGGCTCTGGCTACCGAACGAGCAAAAGGTTCGACTCTCTTGGGAGAAGCGTAACAACTTTTCTTTATTTCGGTAGCCACTGCACTTTTACTTGACATGCTTCTCTTGTTTCTTCTTCTTCTTCTTTGCATTTTGTCATTTTACATCACATTTCTGCCACTTTTGACTAATCGTGATTGGATAAAGCTGATGGATGGACACTTACACTATTGACGAGATCGAAAGTCAATCTATTTGCATGCTCAGCCACCAAGCTGCCTTAGAGAAGGAACCATATATTTAGGCATTTACTTTACAAAACAATATGACAGAATGAAATGATTTTGTACTGAATTTTAGGGTACTAATAGAAATATGGGATCAGTAAAATTATAAGCATGTTTATGGATATATGCCTAATTGGCTGATAATGTTAAAGCATCATTACCATAACACACCAATTTCTTACATACACATAATACATTTTTCTAGATTACTGGAATAGACATGTTCTCCCCACTAATGTGTGGTAAAGATGTGGTAAAGATGGATTTTGGGGTTGATATCAATTTTATGGCTTGGCTTGAAGCTTTGGCCATTGCTTTCGAAAATTAATCCTCTTTCGAAAAGCCATTATGATATTCCAAAATCTTGAAAAATTATATATTCTTAGAATTCCTTCTAGAACACTCACGCGAATCTTCAGTTTAATAGAGTTATGAGCCATGAAACTATTGCAAATATCTAGTCAACAGCAAAAGCAAACTACATGAAGATTCACGTGAATGCTCTAGAAGGAATTCTAAGCATACGTAATTTTTTTCAGATTTTGGAATATCAAAGTGTTTTTTTGAAAGGAGATGAATTTTTGAAAATGGCTGCCCTGGCAGTGGCCAAAGGGCCACCTGACCCTTAATATTCGCGTAATCTCTTATTGTGAACCGGAGAATATTTCAAAGTAAAATCCTCATAGCTGATATGGTATATTGCTATAGTTCGAGTATCAATATCAGGAACTATCTGTGTAGTGACATCTATTTTAATGCATTATTGCCATTTTTAAACATTAATTACACTGCTTTATAAAATGAAACCTGTGAAGAGCTGTTTTGGAAATGAGAGGTGATTGAACATAATTCGAGGATGCTGATGCAATCCATTTTCCCAAGGCATGTCAGATTTTTTCACAAATTATAAAAATAAATTCCAAACATCGATATTTACATACACTATTCACGTATGCTAACAGCTAGGTTTATCTTCCAAAAGAACATGAATTTTCATAATAAGTTCAAAATGTCATTGGTAAAACATGCTTAACTCATGTCCATTTCTGCCTTTTTGCCTGGAAGCTCCAAAAAAACAGATTTCCTCTTCGAACAGGTGCCCTCAGGTTACCAGACAGGTAAAATTGACTTTAGCTTCCAACGTTTCAAGCGAATACATTGCTCAATGTATGAAGCTAAAGCCGATTTAACCTGTCTGGTAACCTGAGGGCACCTGTTCGAAGAGGAAATATATTTTTGGAGCTTCCCGGCAAAAAGGCAGAAACGCACATGAGTTAATGGGGAAAATTTCTCAATGTATGTGCTTGAATCGTTGGAAGCAACGCCGATTTAACCTAGCTGTTACACAAGAACACCTGTTCGAATCAAGTCGCCAGGAAAGCTACAATTTCTATTTTCAGATTTCCTCTTGTGTGCATCTCGTGAATCCTCACGTACCAATGCCCAACAGTAATCCACCATCACTGTTGTATTCCAATGTCCATGAAACAAGCATTCCATGTCACTAATTTCCTGGCAAAACCTTTTACCGTGTTCTTCACTTAGTTCACCCACATCAGCAGGACAACTGTCCAAAAGTGAATGCAAGAAATGGATCTTGGGTTGAGTTTCCTCTTCTATTCCGTACTCCATGTCATTGCTTTCCCTGCTACATTATGAAGGTTCTGTACACAGCAGTCCTTGTGGTAGAACTTCATTTTCAGATTTCCCATGTCAAATTCATTAAGAAAACGTTCACAGTTCCAAACAGCCAAGCCATTGACATCCAGAAGTCCCTTTTAGAGTTGGCACTTCTTCAGAAATATACATGTACACAGTCAACTCTTGATACAACGACCTTTCACAGTTCCCGGGAAAAGGGTCATTATTTCGAAGGGATTGTTATTGGAATTTGCACCCATTTTCAGCTTAAACGGAGCTCAAACGGACACAAAGATTCCTAGGAGATGGTAACACCATATATCCTGGAAGTTATACAACCTGTTATTCACAGGATGCATGTTGTGAGAAGGAAAAATAGATCATGAAAATGTTTTCACAAAAGAAGGATTTAAAATAATGATACTTTCTTTCAATTGTGCACAGTCATTGCTCTTCCAGGAAATTCTTACAATTCTAGTTCATGAGAAACCCATTGGCACTGAGACCTATGGAAAGGAAAACAATCTCTCGCTTATTGCAAGTGAAACTCGAAGAATCTTGACACCAGTCACACTGGCGCCAGCAAAAGTCTGGAGATAATCGGGCAGAATGAATGTTGGATTTTATACGGGTCTACTGGAGCATTGTCTGTTACAAGTTTAACTGGTAAGATAAGATCTCTCTGGAGAAACAACACAACCTTTCTAGGCACCAGACAAAAAAAAAAGGTGTACATTTTGTTCTGGTTCAGTTCGTAAGACAAGTCACATTTTCTTTGCTTCAACCAACTTCAGAGTCACCCCCCTCCCCCATTCAAGGGAGCAGTCCAAACTCCTTCCTCGACTTGCATTGTAATCCAGCCTGAAAAAGGGAACACACAACTTGCGATCTGTTTTCACCCAATGCGTATTCTAGGACACATTAAACAGCGTCACACTCGATAATCATTCGGGTTTGGAATTGGATTTCACTTTAAACTGTATATTTAGTCCTAATTAGCCCATCAGCATAAAATGAACTCAAAACAAGCTTTATGAAACCTGCGCATTTTCAGATATCAAAATGGGAGATTGTTATTTACTCTCATGTTAATCGACGATTTAATGTTGAATTCTCGATGTCAAACATCTGCTCCTCCAAACTTTTTCCCCTTGAATAATGTTTCTTTAAATCCGTCTCAGCGTCCATTCTTACATTGAGCACTCCCCCCCATGAATGGTTCTGAAGAAAAGCGGCGATTACATTGTGTGCATTTCCTTCCAACACGCTCCGAATGTTGAGGAAGTTTATTCTTGTGTCAGATGAAAAATAAAATTTACTGTTTTGCTTATCAGAAGGTGCAGAACATGAAATTGTTTTAACTCATGTTTTTCTTTCTGGAGATCGTATTTCGTTATCTTCACATCAAAGCAGCTTTGCAAGATTCAAAACAATGACATTTTTGCTTGGTGCTGGATGAGTCATTGATGTTATCAGCAAGCGACAGTTTTGCAGATGCTAGGCAAAACACAGGCACCTGCTGCAGCGTAAAAACAAAGAGACTGGCTGGAAGTTCGAGCAACAGGTGGTCGAAGAGCAAATCCTCAGCATTTTAAGATAATGCAACTGTCGAAGATGGAACTCTTATCAGCAGTGTGAAGAAGAAAGAAATGACCCTTGCTTTACGATTTACTATGCAACAGACAATAATACGGGCAATATTTTCTATACAGTAAACAGCACTAAAAAAAAAAAAAAATACTGCAATTATAACATTGCCTCTCTGACATTGCCGTGCACACCAGTGGCAGAGAATGAGCTGGGAAGGGGGAGGGAGGTTCCTTTTTTCTCTTTTACTTGTCCTATGGATTTTGTTCGTTTTCAAGAATGTATCCAGAACTGGTTGTCCCATTTT
Organism: Lepisma saccharinum; assembly: GCF_977018435.1. Taxonomy (NCBI): domain Eukaryota; kingdom Metazoa; phylum Arthropoda; class Insecta; order Zygentoma; family Lepismatidae; genus Lepisma; species Lepisma saccharinum. The sequence goes on along the minus strand of NC_139249.1, from coordinate 29,721,652 downwards.
AGACGTCAAAGGAAAGGAAGAGGGGTTCACTTCAAGCCTCGCCTGTAACCACCCCGTGTGCACACACGAGCAAGAAAATCGCGACTGAAACAATCGGCATCGCCCCCCACCCCCCTACACGTTTGCTGAGAGGAAAAGAGAGAAGTCCCTCAGCCAACGGAACACTTTTTTGGCATATATTACGACATCGGCAAGTTAGAAAAACGTATGAAGTGGGAAACGGGAGTTATGATGCATGTAAGATCGAAGTAAACTTTTGCAGAAGCTTGGATGACAAATCATTAAGCAGGTTGACGATCTTTAGTTGGCCTATGTGGCTTTGATTATCTCTAACAGTTTTGTTTTTTTATGAAGTGTTACAGGGAACAAAGAACACGTTTTGAATGAAAGCGGTTACCGAAAGTTGTCAGATACAAGGCCACGAGTTGCTCACTCACGGGAACCTGCTGAACTCTAGGTCAGAGCTGGACAGATAGTCCAGACTTCCAGGCACTACGCATCTGTATTTTGGAACATTACTGCGATCTTATCTCTAATTTCTCAAGCTGGTGTATTTATTGATGAAAGAGCTTGACCTGCCATAAACATAGACATAGACTGCAAGTCCAGCACAATCATTTCGGTCTGCTCCCCCCTCCCCCTCATCCAGTTGTCAGCAACCCTTAGGACAAGGAAACAAGTCAAGGTCGATTTAAAATAACATCCAAGCACATTCAATCTTCTCTTCTCGCGTATCCAAGAGCAAGCGAAATCACAATGGCAAAACAAGCCTAGTATGTTGGGTAGCGGCCGTCAGGAGCAGGGTAACATTGGCATGCTTGGGGGAGGGGAGGGCAGAGGTCAAGTAACCCATAGCGCGACAGCCCTTGAGAGCCTTGGCTTACCTACCGACTGCTGGTCTCCCTCCCACACTGTTCCTCCTTCACCTGTTATAGCGTGGAGATCTTAGACCAGTATTGGGGTGACGGGTGGTCAGCCCGACGAACCCCCAGCCATTGTAGGTCTTCTCGACCGGGTTACCGCTCACTCATTCGGAGCTCCCCAATTTCCTCATGATGGTGGGTTGCCACCGGCCCTATACGTAGGCCGAATAAATTCCGACCAGAGCCGGATTTGAACCTACGCCGTCCCGCAGCGAACGATCTCAAGACGAGTGAATGCCTTAACCTGCTCGGCTACGGAGGAGGACAGGTAGAGGTCAAGTGCTATTGGATATCACTCAAGCTTGGTGTGGTGGTATCTATTTTTAGATCAAACCCACTTGCGAGCAGTAGAGCGCTCGTGAAGGGAATTAGTGCGAATAAAACGAGTGCAAAAAACTTTTTTTTTGGCAGATTTCCTTCAATTTTTCAATTGTTTTCCAAATTTTTCACGGTTCCCGGGAAAAGGGTCGTTACTTCGAGAGGGTCGTTATATCCAGGGTTGTAGAATCGAGAGTTGACTGTATATAGAATGTTTCCCAATCCCTTTTTTGAGGAAACTGTACATGATACAGAAAAACTAATTAACTTCATTTTCAGATTTCCCATATCAAATTCATTAAGAAAAAGTTCCAGTTTCAAAACAGCAAAATCATTGTAGAGTATTGCCATCCGTTATGTAACAGTAGCATCCTATGCTCGACCACTGTACTGTAGAGATTTAATAGGACAGCAATGCAATGACTTCATATTCCAGGGAACATGATTCCTGACATGCCTGATTATCTTCTACAGAAGTAAGTAATATCCAGTAGAGCAAGCAAGGGGAGGTTGACTGGGGTTTAATTTTTCACCACATTTTCCTTTAAGGAAATTGGATAAATGAAAAAATGAGCTACAAAGAAAGGTCTTATTCCTCATCTTACAAAATTTGTAAGCATACAACTGTATCAGTTTGGTCATAGTTATTAACATTATTCATCTGTTTGTACATATATATAAAGAGAAAAATAAACAAACACACGTAAAGCCACTATTATTTTAAAATGCATATAAGAACCTTTTCTCTGATGGTTTCATTTGAAGCGTATACAGCCAATTCCCTCCTGATGTCATCTGATACTTCGTCCATCCTCAATCCCATTAGAATAATGGCTGAATAGCTATTGTCACTACAAAACCGCTTTACTGCACCAAGGGCATCTGATAGTGCTAGGAATTCCTGAAGATAAATGTACACCATAAATTAAGTGCATAAAGATGCAACATGCTAACTATATACATATGTACACATAAAACAATGGAAATTATACAACTTAGTTTATACAATGACAAGAATTACAAGCAGATGAACCGTCATTCTGTACCTTTTGTTTGTCTTATCTGCCACTTGTAGCAATCAGCATGATGGATGATTACATGAAATTGTTGATGGGGCAATTCACAACGGCTCTTGCATTACAATCCAAATCGTTCAGAAAGATTGTGAGTCGACAGCTGTGATCACCGAGGTAGCTATCAACCTTTCTGGTATATTGTCATATGCATCATGCATACTGATCACACGATGATTAGAGCAACATATTTATGGTGAATAAAAGAGCAAGATTTCGGTACAAAAACTTAGCATATTTCGGGATCAAAAGCGGTAAAATGAAATGGCATTTTGGTGTTAAAATGGTGAATAAAAACCTAAATTTGATTTAAAAACTTTACTTATTACACAATATTATATTAACATTTCACTTCTAATAGCACATTTATATAGTTATGAGAGTATTAAGTTTATTCCTGTGTAAAGGACTCCATTTTTGCTTCTCAAATATTTACAGCAGAATTAATCAATTCTCCATGATTTGCACAACTCACAGGATAATTCAGACTTCAGAAGGTGTCGCGTTGGTAAATGCACCCTAAATTTCATGTTTAAGTTTATTTTGCATCATCTCGTGACAAAATATGGTACCAAAATGCATCTCACACCTTTCAAAAACATGAAAAATTAACACTGAAATGTTAATGTTTTCATGAAAAATGAAATATAAATGCCCTTAGCGATGATATTCAGAGAAGTAATGAGCACTGGTAGAATGTGCTGCTTTTCAACACACTGAGTACAAGTTACCCCAACTGGATCCAATACCACAGGCATCTGGGACCAGCCATAGTTAGGGAGCTTCATTTTTGCAAATACGATAACACTGAAGTGTTTCATGAAAGTGCATGATTTTGGCATTTAATGCAATGTCTGTTTTTCTTTTTAAATTTCCAACATCTTTCGTGCATAAAAAGCAAAAAAAAAAAAAAAATACCATGAAAATCAAAAAGTTGGACAAGTTTGAATTTAGGCACTTTTACAAAACTAAGATCCTTGTTGAACCGAAAAAGTTGGGAAAAATAACACTGATCTGCATTTTTTCAACTTTTTTCCGTTGTTTTGAAATGGAGAGGTGTATCGGAATGGATTTTTTTTCACAGATTCCGAAAATGACCTTCAAAATTCCATAGCACATCAGGTTTTTCACAAATCACAAAAATGTGAAAATGTAAAACACGTAATTTTTTAATGACATTGATATATGACAACGTTTGTAACGTGTGAAAATGTGCTCTGGAGGGACAGACTTAATGTGTAAGGAATAAACGTAAATACATATTTCAAGCAAACATACCTAACATTCACCACTGGGCTCCCCTTGAAACTTTCTCTTTTTGGATTTTCTTCAGTGTTCTTCCCTACAGCCTCTTTTCAACATCCAACAGTAGTCGGGCATTATATGTACAGTCCACTTTCCTTGGTATGTCTTTTCCATCACTTTAATATCCTGATGGAAGCGCTCGCCAAGTTCTTCCATAAAGTCACCAAGATTGTTAGAAAAGTAATTCAGATGAGCATGAAGAAAGTGAACTTTGACGCTATGTTGCAACCAAGCAGTTTATAGGATTCCAACATCTCGTCGACTAAAATGGTGTAATTTGCAGACTTTGTTTTCCCTAAAAAGTTTTGTATGACATTTCTAAATGCAGTCCATGCTTACAATTCACACTCACTCATAGTTTTCTCGAATATGTTGTCCGCCATTAATTTTCGTATTTGTGGGCCTGTAAAAATGCCAGCTTTGATTTTTTCAGACGTGACTGATGAAAACTTAACACCAAGGTATTGAAAGCATTTACAGTCCATGCTTAAAGCTGGCACGAATTGCTTCTTTATACCTAATTTTATATGTAACGGTGGCAACAGTATTTTCAAGGGATCAACCAGTGGAACTGAAACAATGTTTTTTTCTCCAGGTGTGAAGGTATTTCTGACTGGCCACTGCTTCCGAACCCAATGTTCCGTCCTTGCTCTGGAGTCCCATTCACACAAAAAGCAAGGTAATTTGGTGTACCCTGCTAGTTGGTCGAGCAATCACCTTGAAATCCCCGCACACAGACCATTCATAATGCTTGTACTGCACCTTTTCCATCAGCAATTTAAGGTTTTCGTATGTCTCTTTCAAAGTAACTGAATGTGCTACTGGAATGGATGGATGGATGTTAGTATTGTGCAATAAAACACCTTTTAAACTGGATTTGCTGGCATCTATGAACAACCTCCACTCTCCTGAATTGCAATTAATGTTGAAGAATTGCATGACTGCCGGAATGTCTAGACATATACCAAACCGCCTTCCTCTGCAAAAAATGGAACCAATTCTGCTTCTCGGTGTCTGCACCATTAGAATCTCGTATTAGGACACAGTAAATACTTTGCATGAAATCGTGATCCTAACAACTCTGCTGCGTCTTTAGGTAAATTCAGATCGAGAACCAAATCATTCAGTTCATGCTGGGAAAATGGCACTTAGGTTTCATCCTCCTGTCCGGTTGGTACATCGCATCACTTGTATCACTGTCTGAACCGGTGTCTGGTGGGGGCCTGACATTGGATGGTGATGGCACAGGGATGGACTCACCATGGGGCACTGGTCTCATGGCAGATGAAATATTGGGATACACAATGTTATGCTCACTGGTACTGTTATGGCCCACGATCTTCACTGTGCGTAAGTAGCAGTTGTCACTGTGATTTCTTGGCTCACGCACACCATGGGTACATTGAACGGCAGTGATTCCCTTTTTCTACTTTTTCAGTTTCTCAACCTCTCCACACATGCATGGCACACTTTGTCCTGATCTCCTAGGTGCATACCAAAGTATTGAAAATAAGCATTTTTCATGAAAGGCGTAATATTTTGCCTCTGTTTTCCTGCCGTATGACAGCCACATATATAGCAAAATATGTCTGGATGATTGACACAACCACGTGAAGCCATTGCACACGCCACAAAGAAACAACCTAACAGTCACGTACTATAGCCTGTGTAAGATTTTGGTTTCTCTCTCTCTGAATGAAAGAAGGTAAAAGCCAATAGATGGCACTGATCACAGGTTACGTAATTCAGTTTGCCGGTTGGATGTAAGAATCCTAAACCTACACACTTCACTTCCAGCTAGCACACGTTCAACATCACAATCCAACAGGGCACTCGACGTGACGGGAGAGGTCAACAGGGGACTTAGACGAACGTAGTGGTGATGGTTTAATTTCATTTCTTTAGTAGAGAAATAGTTTAATAGTATTTTATTTAATTTTGTAGAGTAGTTCGTAGTATGATATTAATTTGCTTGTTCATCTTTACCGAGTGATCGTCATTACAGACAAGTAGGAAAAGGGGGAAATTTAACATAGAAATATTCTTTTAGGCAATCATTTGAACATGGATGAATAATGAGACCAATTAAATAGTCAGCACAAGGAGAGAAAGCCAATTATTAGTTAAGAATAACTAGTGAAAATTATCGTGATATATATATTGTTCTCGTTAAGGTCATAATTATTAATGACAGTTGATGTATGTATCTAATATCATTGTTCAATACAAAGTTAAGTTTTGTTAAATAAACTGTCATTCAATCCTATCCAGTGAACTTTATATTCTAGTATTCTAATAATTAAAATTACTTGATGCATGGTGTACCACGTACTTATGGGGGTCCAGTATGCAGGTTCATAGCTATCTTTCATCTGTCAATCGGAAGGGTATGTTTAATCCCAATTAAAACAAATAATCTTAAATCCGAAACAGAGCAAGAAAGAAAGGGCTATAAAAAGCAGAGCATGGTTCGATGGAACTATGACAAGTAATATTCATTATCATAATTGGTAGAAATGGAAAAGAGATAATGTCAAACTTTCAGAGAAGTAATCCATTTGTTACGGTAAGTCAGATAGGGGCTCCGGATTGGCAACCCGGGATACGACCTCAAATGTCGTCCACATTTCAAAGACCATTTGCAATAGGGGAAGATCCATTAGATTTCACTTGTCTAGATAGTGGTAGAATCGAACAAATGGAATGTTACAATAAGGAAACTCAAGTAAAAACCGTAACTGATTTAATTGATCTTGGGCAGGACAATGTGAGTAGTACACCTTTGAATGAAAATCGGGAAAGTAATGTATTAGGAAATATGCCATGTGTATTTGAAGGAAATGCTTTGCAAAAGGTATCAAATAAAAGGTAAATTTCTTGAGCATGTATTCTTAGCTCTCCCTGATTTTTCAAAAAAATTCGTTCTTGAATGTGACAGTTCATTGAAAGCCTATGGTGCTTGTCTAATGCAAGAAGATGATTCAGGTAAACTAAAGCCAGTATATTTCTTTTCAAGGAGATTAAAGGAGACAGAACGTAATAAAACAATATATGAACTAGAATTAACCAGTCTAGTTCAAGCATTAGAGAAATTCAAATATTTTTTGCAATGTAAAAGATTTACCATTAGAGTAGATAATATGGCCTTATTTCACATGTTGAAGAGAGCGAAGAAATATAGTAAATTTGCAAGGTGGGTTGAATTTATTTCTTCATTTAGTTTCGATTTACATCATATTCCATCATCCAGTAATGTAATCGCAGATTTTCTTTCAAGAATGTATGATCATTCTCAGTACGATACCGATGATTTAGATAAATCTGAAATTGATTCTGTTTGTTTGAATTTATGGGGTTTTCCTACATTGTTAAATTCCATTTTGTCTGAGCAAGATAAAGATGATGAGATAAAGGTCATAAAGAACAAAATCAAGGCCAATGAACAAGTTCCTAATTATTGTGTGCGTAATGGAATTGTATACAAGAAAACTAGAAATAAAGGACAGCCATTCAAGGTACTAGTCCCCAAACACTTAATTGAACCGTTAATTCAATATTATCACACCAATGTCATAGGTGGAGGACATTCAAATTGGTCCAAAACTTTGAGAAAACTTCAAAGAAATTTTACTTGGGAAAATATGGTCGATGTTGTAAAGGATAGAGTAACAAGCTGTGAATTGTGTCAATTAGCTAAGGAAAGAAATAAAACTCCAATGGGTGTTTTGTCATCAGAAATCATTAAGCATCCCTTACAGAGAGTGAGTTGTGATATTTTGGGACCTTTGCCAAATTCAAATGGTTTTAAGTATGTATTTGTAGTAGTAGATAATGCTAGTAGATATGTTTGGTATCAAGCATTACGACAAGTTTCGTCGAAAATAATAATTCAACATTTGCAAAGATATTGTTCAAATTTTGGATATTTTTCTCAATTTTGTTCAGATAACGCTAGTTATTATACTTCTGAGTTATTCAGTGAATTTCTGTATGGTATTGGTTGCAAACATATTACAATTAGTCCATGGAATCCAAAAGCAAACTTGTGTGAAAGAATGATTAGAAATCTGAAACAAGCTCTAAGATGTTTTTGTTCCACCAACCAATCGACGTGGTCAAAATATTTGTATCATTTACAATATTGTTTCAATAACACTAATCATCAATCAATAGATTGTACCCCTGCAGAACTCTTCTTAGGAAGGAAACTTTTGATCCATTGTTGCAAAATTGGCAATTGACTGATAATGAAATGTTAGATTTTACCCAAGGTAATCAAATAAAATGGTCTCGTGCATTAGAAAAAATGAAAAGTGAGTGGCATAAACGTGAAAAAAGTTACAAGAAAAAATACAGTAATGTGACGTATCAAATCAATGATAAAGTAGTTGTAAGGACTCATCCTAAAGCATCATTGCTGGATGGTATTACAAGGTCATTAAGTATGCTGTATGAGGGTCCATATATAATCAAGAAGTTTTTAACCCCAGTTTCTGTATTGTTAGAGAAGGTGGAAAATCCATCTGTTGAAAAACGTTGTCATATTGATCAAATAAAACTGTATAGAGTATCCAGGAAGTGAGTCAGTCAAACAATGGTGTTTTTTCATGTTCATAATCATCATATATATATTCTTGAATGTGTTGTCAAATGTGAGTTGAGATACTGTTGATTGTTTTGTATTGACAGGTATTCCTCAATGGTACAGATATGTCGACAATCAACATCTAATGAAAAAGGAATCCTAAGGACATTGAAGGATATTTGTGAGAAACAACAATAGTACCTAATTGTGTTATTTTGTTTATTGTAAGCGATCAATATTGTATATATATATGTTAAAATCCTCCACAGGTAATGTTCAAGTATTGGGGGAGGGCAGTTTATAGCCTGTGTAAGATTTTGGTTTCTCTCTCTCTGAATGAAAGAAGGTAAAAGCCAATAGATGGCACTGATCGCAGGTTACGTAATTCAGTTTGCCGGTTGGATGTAAGAATCCTAAACCTACACACTTCACTTCCAGCTAGCACACGTTCAACATCACAATCCAACAGGGCACTCGACGTGACGGGAGAGGTCAACAGGGGACTTAGACGAACGTAGTGGTGATGGTTTAATTTCATTTCTTTAGTAGAGAAATAGTTTAATAGTATTTTATTTAATTTTGTAGAGTAGTTCGTAGTATGATATTAATTTGCTTGTTGATCTTTACCGAGTGATCGTCATTACAGACAAGTAGGAAAAGGGGGAAATTTAACATAGAAATATTCTTTTAGGCAATCATTTGAACATGGATGAATAATGAGACCAATTAAATAGTCAGCACAAGGAGAGAAAGCCAATTATTAGTTAAGAATAACTAGTGAAAATTATCGTGATATATATATTGTTCTCGTTAAGGTCATAATTATTAATGACAGTTGATGTATGTATCTAATATCATTGTTCAATACAAAGTTAAGTTTTGTTAAATAAACTGTCATTCAATCCTATCCAGTGAACTTTATATTCTAGTATTCTAATAATTAAAATTACTTGATGCATGGTGTACCACGTACTTATGGGGGTCCAGTATGCAGGTTCATAGCTATCTTTCATCTGTCAATCGGAAGGGTATGTTTAATCCCAATTAAAACAAATAATCTTAAATCCGAAACAGAGCAAGAAAGAAAGGGCTATAGTACTCAATACAATGCACCTGGGAGCAGTCCCTGCTTTGCACTGACTAGTGGGAATTCTGGCCGGAATGGCGCCACATGTATGACCGTCATGTGATGGTGGGGTGTGGTATGAGTAAGTTTCATTTTCGTAATCAGCCATGTATATATGTTTATTCCTTACACATTCATTCCGTTCCTTCAGAGCACATTTTCACAAGTTACAAATGTTGTCATATATCAATGTCATTAAAAAATTACATTTTTTTTTACATTTTTGTGATTTGTGAAAAACCTGATGTGCTATGAAATTTTGAAAGTGATTTTCGGAATCTGCGGAAAAAATCCATTCTGATACACCTCTTTATTTCAAAACAACAAAACCTTGCATATTAGTGTAATTAAAATAATACCAAAAACTCTAGATCCCTAGCATCATAGAAACAATGTTATCAATAAATTTGAAACGCATACCTTCACAAGCATCGGCATGGATGCCATTGGAATTCCCGCCACTACTTTCAGATCTTTGGTGAGCAGTTGCTGAGGAGTAAGACCACTCATGTTCGAGCGAGCAGCTTTCAAAAGTCGAAACACCTCTTGAGGAGAAGGAGAACTCATATGCTTCTCAAGTTCTTTGGCAATCTTGTGGTCCAGTTGAGTGGCTCTGCCTGCTTTCTCCGAAAGACAAGCCGTGTCGAGCAAGATTGGTCCTGAATGATATAATAATAAATGTTACACTGGCTTTTACATAACTTTTATATTTTTACTGGTTATGCTTGTGTACTCCAAGCACAAAATATATTAGTCACGAGATCAATCATATGGACAGTTGAACACTTTATGCACAGCAGAATACATCTAGATTTTACAGCTTCAAGCATATGTATACTGCCAGTGTTTTGAATAAAACAAAATGTAAAGGGGGAGTTCAGAAATGTTTTTATCAATTTTTAAGTTTTACAAAATCTCACTTCACATTCTATCATTACAATAACAATTAAATAAAATATACTATTTAATTATATTCATTAAAACAAACAGCCCATTTTTAAAAATTACAATTTTGAATGTGCATTGCATACACAGTTCCAGGAGTAAAATTTTCTAAATGTGGACATTGCTCTCAATGTTGATAAACTTAAAAATGATTACAAGTGATGACAGTTGGGAGTTCTTCTTTAACAGTCAGCAACATTTTAAAGATATCGTGTCTTCTCCTTCAAGACATTTTATTTCACGTAAGTCTGTAACATCTAGTGAGCCTTGAGATCATCACAACATTGGTAACTGATAAAGACGAGCACCTAACTGTAAGTACTTTTAAATGTTTTTAAATGTGCAGTTCCAAGATTTACATTCTTTCCACAAAGATGGACATACCAGTAGCACACATAATTACCACTTTCCCAATTTAAATTAATTTATAGCACTACAATTATTTATGAATAATACAAAACAATTATGATAGTGCACATATTCTCAGAGGCAGGGAAATAAAGTCAAGATTTTTTTTACCCTCCTCAAAAAAAAAAAAAAACTGTTTCAAATCATTTACCCATAATAAATGTAATTACCTCACCCTTGCAAATAACTTCTCCGTCCAACAGGCCATTCACTTTTTCTTGATAACATTTCTGCAAGTGTTGGCTGTAAAAGAACCTGAATATGATAAAGCAAAAATGTTTAGTAATTGGCAAGAAAATCAGGGAACTGTAACAAATTGAAAATATGTCAAAAGCTTGATATATCTTACCATATAAGAGTGTGGCAACTTGTTCTGTGAGCAGTTCAGGCTTTGTTCCCAACATCCTCTCTGCCACGAGGGTGCAGCATGATCCAACCTCCTGGATTCTCACATCGCAACCGTCCCATCTGGTCCCTGGTTCCCGAGGGCGGTGATCGAACACCTGCACGACGGACGATTTCAATATTTGATCTTGTGCGGGGAGAACATGATGGTCTACTAACACCAACTTCAGCTTTCTTGCTTTGTGCAGTGAATGTAAATCTACTTCATCTCTGTGAAAAAGTTAAATTATATAAGATTGCTACGTTATTTACAATATTAAGTTATATCAGCACTTTGTTTATTCGATCATAATTCTAGGGGAAGCATTGTACAGTACCTCCATTTGGTTATTGTGCAGCTTGATTGATCGGGATTATTTTACTTCGCTTTTCTGCCACTTTTCGCTAATTGTGAAGATGAAGAGTGACAACATGATGAAAATGATGATGAAACACTCACAAAGAACACCAAGGCCGATATTCGAACCTGGGACTCCTGGCATAGTAGCACACTGTGCTAACCACTCTGCCACGGAGGTCGGCTTACTGTGGAACTAGAACATGGCCTGCGTAGTTGTTGGAAGCATGCTGCTGGCTGGATGCATGTAACCCCTCAACTAAGTGGCACCTGTCTGCTGTGAATGTCAGCATTTCCTTGCATACAGGTATATGTGTCGCGTTGAAGAAATATTTATATTCACTTCTGTATAGTTTGCTAAAGTGATAAGTGGTAAAACAATAAGTGTTATAATGCAGCAGCATTAAGTAAGAATTTTTATGTACGATTCTTCTGTGAAAACAAACTCTTGCAGAAGTGTGAGGAGGTGACTTTTGCGGAAAGTTTCTCAAAAGATGTGAAAAATATGTGGCAGTACAAGAACAACATTTTACACATCGGTGTAAAAAAAAAAGTTAAAATTTCCCATTTAAGGGGATGTGGGGGGCAGGGCAAAACTCATTGTGAGAAACATATACGATTACTTGTAATTTTGTATTTTAATGTACTTTTACTTTAATAAAAATAAATTATATATATTAATTGAGGGGATACGTATAACTGATTTTCTTGGCAAGTGGTGTGCTTCCAGCAGCACAATAAATAAACGAAGGCACTATACAAAATCAATTAACTCAATTATCTCTTACACTGGCAAACAATCATTTTGTTAAACAATTTTGGGGTATTCTTATGTTTTTGTGAATTCCGAATATTGCTGTGTGGTTATTACGCACACAGCTGCAAAATAGAAAGTATATGTGTAAAAGTTTGGATATTTGTAAATGCTCGTGCCTAGGTTGCCTTTTGCAAAGTAGCCGTAAAGCCAACGTTTGGTTTCCCTAAACAGCTTCCCGGTTTGAAAGGTAACAATAGGGCCTTGCCCAGGTGGTTGGGGGTGGGTCGTTTGTCGGATGTATAAATACCAGGTTCCGACAGGTCTCAGTCTCTCATATCCTCAGACACAGATTCTCAGGCTTTCAGATCTCAGAAAGTGGCATTCCGTCAATGGATTAAGACAGTTTTATGGATGCATCGAGACACACAGAGAGTAAGCGCCGTATGCGTAGTGACCTCTGCATGATAAACTGTGAGGGCGGGTTACCGCTATGCTAAATAGTGAGCTCGTAGAGTGAAGTCTTGATAAGTGCATTTCTCTGTGTGATGGGGCAAAAGGCAACTTAAAGCATGTGTTATTGGATCTGTAATGGAAAAATGTATATACGGAGTAGGGGAGGTATATGTAAATAAACTGTACATACAAGAGAACTCCGCGAGACATTATTCTTCGTAACAATATGAAGTCTGATTTTCTCACGGGGCCCAATTTCTTTGTAAGAGAACTATCCAATAGTTGACATTGGACTGACATTAATCTAAGTACTAGCCCAGTCTCTATTAACTCCCTCGCAATAATGATGAGTTCCAGATGAGTTATCTGCATATTATATTACCTTATTTTGTTCGTTGAGCTATTAAATTTGAGGCCACACTTTCAGATGCAGCGAAGAAATTGGTCACTCTTCATACACCGAGTACATAAAGAAAAATGAACAGAAAGAAGAAAAGTCTCGCAACACAGTTAACACGTAGGCCTGCCAACCCTCCCAGAACAAAACTCACACTCATGGTCTCCCGGACAACCTTTGTTGCCTCCTGGAATTAAAAGATTTAGACTTTTAGAATTATTATATATTTTTTTATTATTATTATCTTTAGGTATGTATTTGCAGATTGAAGAAATTTGTTACTGCAAATCAAACAATTAAACCTCACAACAATATTTTGATGACTCATGATTAGGAAAAATAAGTCATGGTTGAAGTTAGTGGGAGAAAGAGAGAAATAGAAAGTTTCAACACATTGTTGTGTCAAAGCACCTACATAAAACAAAAACAAAGGCACTGTTGCATCAATGTCTTGAGACATCAACCATATATTTCCAACCACACAATTTTGCATTACGTTACAGTGGAATTAAGTGTTGCTGTGATGGCCAGTTTGGAGTCACGAGAAAAGGAAAGGAAATACTATTTACAAATTGTGGTTGTTAGGTTCTCTTCATTAAGCTGATTCAATTTAGTATTCACAGTAACAAGACCAGACAACAGCTGATAATCAGGGGATTACTCTTGCAGAACATTTTTAATATATGGGTCATTCCATGTCAAATCGACCAATTTCAGAAAAATTTCCAGGTCATGGTTCTTTGATTTGGATGAAATTTGGCATAAAGGTTCAATCATGTCTGGAAGGCTTGTATTCCAAATATTAGGTTCCTCCGAGAAATAGTTATAGAGTTATAGCCTGTGGAAGAAGGTGGTGCACAACAGACAATGGGATCCAAATATGAGAAATGAGCCTCAGGGTTAACTTCAGGACTCAATAACTTTGGAACTATCATTCACAGCCTAGTAATATTAACACACCAAACAAACCTTCCACCAAGGAATACGTGTATTGCATCAAAATACCCTCAGATTGTTTATGTTTGCAAATAAAATACACCAAAATATGCCTTAAAAATCCATATGTGTCAAAAAATGCACATTTTGTGTGCCTGCTGTTAAAACTGTAATCCAACCAAGAAGGTGGCATTAATTTTTCTAGTAACCCTGATGTGAGCTCAGTATGCGCACATTATGTCGCCTCCATATATATCACCCAATTCATATTATATGTGGTTGAATATGCAAGAAATTGAAAAATCACCAGAAAATGGTGGATTTTTGAAATGGTGTAGCACAGAGACAAGAGATATCCAAGCCAAGTTGCATACACTACATAATTGGACCTTCCTCTAATGTGTGTCAAGATTTCAACTTGTTATTGCAAGCCCCTAGTGCACAGTAAAGGTAGACTCTTAAACGTCCAGCGCGTTTTCAGTGGGAAGTAAAATTGTGCAAGTTTTAAATGAAAATTTATATCTCCGTAACTACAAATGCTATAGTACCAAATTATAGCTTGTTCCTTTCAGTACAGTCTCAGCTATATGCCTATTGTTGAAAATATCCTATTTGCACTAACCAAATAGAAGAAGACGAAAGTTAATAATCTTATTTTTTCTATACAATATTTCAATTTTGTCGGGCTCCCATGTAGGCAACGCCAGGACGTGAGGGTTCAGAACAGTTCCTGTGTATTGCCTAACATGTATTTTATTCTCATAGCAAGAATTGTGCACTTACTGATGACACTTTCGTAGAAAAATATTTTCTAATATAAAAGTCATGCTTTTTAACAGGAAATTCAAAATTCCAAAAATTGTTATCTCGGAAACTATGAATCCTAGAGTTAAAACTTATATCTAGTTTTCTTTCATACACACTGAACAATACGCCCATAGTCGAATAAACTTAATTTTCATTTATCAAGTAGTAGAAGAAGAAAGTTAAATAACTATATTTTTACTAAATTTGAATTTCATCAGACCCCCACGTAGGCAACACCGGAACGTGATGATTTAAAATGGAACCTGAATATTGCCGGATGTGTGTTTCATTCTCGTGCCAAGACTTGCAGACTTGCATCTGATACTTTCGGAGAAAGAATATAATTTTTAATGTAAGCGCAGTAAATTTTTCTTGGGGCAAATTGCACCCACTCCACCCCCACTCCCCAAATATATTCAGAATCAAATTGAACTTTACTAAATGCTAATAGTATGCTTAAGGCTCTTTGTGTAGCACTCAAGACATGTATCTCTTAACATTGCCTGAATCGCAGTATGCTCCAAAGGTCGAAGAAACCAAATCTGACGTATTTGGATGACCACTTTTCTGTAACAACCACAAAATTGGGATTTAACCTTGCAAAACATCACTAGAAGATTATTTACAGTTCTTTAGACATACAACAACAGAGTGAATTGAAAATCATAGGACACCAATTAATTTCAGAAATTTAATTTAATTTCAGGCTATAACTCTATAACTATTTCTCGGAGGAACATATTATTTGGAATACAAGCCTTTCGGACATGATTGAACCTTCATGCCAAATTTAATCCAAATCAAATAACCATGACCTGGAGGCCCTGGTCGATGACATGGAATGACCAATATAGGGTTTGACGGCTGTAAAGAAATCTCCCATAATTTTATTCTTTAAAGTTGGCAAGCCTATTAATATACGCTCCATACCTGAATATAAGCAAGTCTGTTGGAACATCATTTTCTTCGAAATAGAACATCACCTCTGTCTTCAGAGGTAAATCACACTGAGGAATATTAAGAACAGGAAGAACGACTTCTCCATCTTTCTTCACGGAGTTGTCCAACTGCAGGGCAAGTACCAGTGAAGAGACAGCAGAGTCCAAGTCACACGCTTCATTACCCAGCACAACAATGACCTTGGATGCTTTGTCCAGTTCACCCTGAAATGTGATCATTACCGAGAATTAAAATCTTCCAACTGAACACACACCCTGTGTCTAAAAAGTTCAGTGAATGTCATCAGAAAACAAACAAAACAGAAGATACAAACATATTACCTCTATTGGCCTTCAAATTACTCGCCATCCGCCACAACACACTATTGGTAATGCTCATAAAGCTCCTGGAAACTGTCAGCAAAAGGCTCTTTAGGAATTGATCGCAGAACGACTGTCATATGTTCTTGGATTACCGCCATCATCTTTCATGGCACTCTTCGGGTGGGGAAACAGAATTCAGGTGCATGAATTGTTGGTACAAGTGTACAGGATCGAAGCAACGAGCAGAAAATGTGTTTACGACTTGTCCAAATGCTTTCGCAATAAGAAGTGAATGACTGAGGATGAACTTGATGTTCACTCGTTGCTCCATTGCACTGTGACACTCCCTCTTACACTGACTATGTTTGACTGCCCACAGCAAGTTTACCCTGACAGCCACGTGTACTCCATGCTAGGTGGCACTTCTCGAAATGTCTGTGGATAACCATGTGCGCACACCTGGCTCATTTTGCTTTGCTGTTGATATAACGGACCATTCACAGACACTGGGTGTAAATATACAATAGTTATTTACAGTGCAAGGATCAAAGGAAACATTTGCAATGTGTGACAACAAATTATGTGTATTTTGGTGATTTACGTTGCTTATCTAGGAAAGAATCAAGATGACTAGTGAATTGATGAAATATGCGAAGGGAGAAACACAATGAAATGTCTGTTACCTAGCATTTTTAAGGTTCTATGGCTTCCTAGTGCACTACTATAACCACTCTAGAAGAGAGACGGTATCATCATTAATTACAGCTGCCTGCTACGGCAACTGCACACATGTGGTGCCAGGGAAAAGAGGGGGGAGGGGGGTTACACACACAGCTCCTATTTTATACTCCACACCTGCATATTTATCTTAATAGTAAATTATGAAAGACAGTAGGTCCATTCAAAACTACTAAACCTACTATTCAATTTCTTTTATTCTTTTAAAGTATTCATGAATGCTACACATATGTAAATTCATAATAACCCATGGCATAACAGCCTGCGAGGGTCAGTGCCTACCTACCACCAGAGGTGGACGATCATTCAACCAGTTACGGGATGATGCGTGGTCAGCACGACGAACCCCAGGCATTGTTGTGGTGGACACCGGTTAGATACACAGACCGAAATCTTAGGAGAAAAGTTCTTAGCAGAGACTTGAACCTGTGTGCCATTCGGACTGAGCTGTTCTCTCAATGTATTGTTTTGCCCCGGTTTGTTGTCCCCGCGCATGTTCTGTAGCCAGAGCTACATGACAAATAATATGACTCATTTTCAAGGAAAATGGAGTAATGGAATTGTTCACAAAGGTATTTAAAAGTGAAGACAGATGCTTTTAAGATATCTACTTAAGGTTTTGAAAATTTGTGAGAAAGCTAGATTTTTAGACATTAGGCTACCTATGACAACTTCTTCGATGTTACATCAGGCATTCATAAAACATACTACTACCACAGTCAATGTCTGTTTTTCATCAATACCACAAAAAAACATTTTGTGACTAAGTGCAATCAGCAAAGCTCCCCTTGGCAATGGCGTAAATGATGAGAGTTTGCCTCTTACATTTTACTTTCCTACAGTGAAGACCCCACTGCTCTTCATAATTACAATGGATGCAATTAACTAGGGAAGAAGATAGGAGAGGAAGAGATGAAGGCCCTGCTGTTTGCTGATGACTTAGTAATATGGGGAAACAGGGAAGAAGTAATACAGATACGGCTTGATAGTTGGAATGAGAAAATTAGAAGAGCAGGAATGAAATTCAGTGCAGAAACGAATGAGTACTAATAACAACAAGAAACAGAGCCAGAAATGTACCAAGAATGAAGATGGACATGGAAGTTGAGGGTAGTGGAGAGTTTCAAATATCTAGGAAGCATAATTGAGAGAAGTGGAAGAATAGATGAGGAGGTAAACAGAAGAGTACAAATGGGTAGTAGACTATATCAAAGCGTTTGAAGATTAATATGCAACAGGGATGTACCTACGAAATGCAAGAAGATAACATATAACACATACTATGTGCCAATAATTACGTACGGAGCAGAGACTTGGACAATGACAGAGAGAGACAAAATATAGATGCAACAGTGGATATGAAGTTTTAAGGAGTATACTGGGGAAGACTAGAAGGGATAGAATACGGAATGAGGAGATCCGACAGACAGTGGGAGTGGTGAAGCTTCAGGACAGGATAGATCAGGAACAGATGAGATGATTCGGAAACATGAAGAGGATGGGTGCAGAAAGACTGCCAGTAAGAGCTTATGATGCACAAGAAGTGGGAATAAGGTCAACGGGGAGACCAAGATGTCGGTGGAAAGAGCAGACAGTGGAGAGTTGTAGGAGAAGAGGACAAGATTGGAACACTGTGAAAAGAGAGGAGTGGTGGAAGACCAAAAAAAACTGGAGATGCTTGACTTCACTTCTATGTTGACCCATCCAGAGGCAGGAAATGGCAAAGTATAATGATGACAGTGAAGACACCTGCTCTCACTTTTCAATGTCCAGGGAAGAGAAAAAATAATTTGAACCATAACCAAGAACTTAAATACATCAGGGTTCACAAATGAGTTTTCCAGAATTCTGGAACATCACTATTTTAAATAAATTTTACAATGACCTCCCCTATTTCCCTTGGGAGAAATTTTCCTATGTGGGTGAATCAAAAAGTAAGTTACACCCGAGCCGTGTTCCTGTACTAAAAGAGATAAAATAATCACGTTTGGTGGCAATACTGTCCGGAATGTATTCTCCCCCGTACCCAAAGCAGCCATGCTGCAGCTGCTTTAATATGAGAGTCGTCACCGTATGAGTATGGTGCATCGTATTGAGGTGGCATTCAAAATCAGAGTGAAATCCATCACCAAATTGTTGAGGTGTCTGGTGAGAATGCAATGTCACATCCCATGATCAGGAAATGGTGCCAGATGTTCGAAGAGGAAAGAACAAACGTGAAAGACGAACAGTGTGTTGGGCAGCCTGCAACTGTGAACACTATCGACAAAACAGAGCATGTGAATGCAATCATCCTTGCCACCCGCCACGTGAAAATTAAAAGAGATTGCAAGTGAACTGAACATATCCTACGATAGTGTGTCTATGCTGATTCATCACCAGTTGGGTGTATCGTGAACTGTGCTCTCACTGGGTGCCGCGATAGTTAACCGATGAGCACAAAAGTCAACTCAATTGAAATTGGACGGAATTTTTACACACAAGAAATAAAAAAAACCTGGTCACACGATTCAAAAAGTGCTTGGAATACTTTGGTGAGTATGTCGAAAAAAAGTTAAAATGTTCATACATTTTTGTACAATAATTATTTTCTTTCTAATGTGTTCTGTTTGTTTTATACAAAGGGGGTGTAACTTACTTTTTGATTTACCCTAGTACCATGGATACAATGAGACAATGTGAACTCCATTTCCTTTTATGCCCTGCTTTCCAAATCTATTTTCAACTAAAAACACAATTAACTCTTTCATTGTGATATTATGGCATGTCATCATATTGAATGCAGAATGTTAGGTATTGAAGCGAGAGTCTAACTGTATACAACTGGTAATCACTTGATTATAATCTGAAAGGGAAGCTGCATTTACAAGATTCACATGTATTTTCCCAGAGTTTTCCACAATCATTTTTTCTCCAGAGTAGTCAATACACAGTGCAATACTATTTTAATTTATTTTACAGTATCCTACATTTCCCCTTGTAGCTATACCAGCCTCACATTCTTAGTAGTGATAATTTTGCCACTCTGATATATTTATAAGTAGTCCGTAATTTAGTGTAATATTCTGCCATTTTGTTATTATACTTATGACAAAATTCGAATGTCATGGTTTTGTAAAGTAAATGTCTAAATACACAGTTCTCTATTAAAGACAAAACCAATTGAATCCCTTCGTCACAAGTACAAATTGACGAGATGAAAGTATAAGTTGATTTTTTTTGTTATCTGAAAAAATGTTATATCAGTTCACTTTCTGATACTAAGAACAAAACTGATTCAATAATAAAATGGCATCCCTGTGTGTATATAATTAAGAACTAAGGTTTCAGATATTTGTGGGGGTAACGGTTCTGAATGTTTAATGATTCATTTTGCAAGTCTTAAAGGAGTATTTGCAAGTACTTCAGAATACTGGAAATGGTTGCAGGAGTAAGTTTCAAGGTTGGACAAACTAATTAACACAGTTAAACGTTTCACTATGTAGTACTTACCAGAGAAATTATGTTTGAAAAGTAGCTTACGCGAGCATCCGTGCTTCTCATCGAGCAGCTGCTCTTGGTGTCCAGTTGTTCAGACACAGAATTTTAGGGGATTTCATGCGAGACTCAAAGGTGGTTTTGTGCTTGTGACAAGATTTGTTACATGATCAGGTGTTGGAAGTATTTAGGAATGTTTTATTAATGCCAAACTACCTAAATCTAACATGCCTAACCTAACAGTGAAACCATTTAGCAATGTAATACTTCTTCGCACCCCACGCACATGAAGTAGATAACAGCAGCAGAGTGTACCCAAGATGAGATTGAACGAACAGCTGCTCATGAACAAAAAATCATATACAGGTGTATGGAAGGGAGAATTCATTGTCAAGATAAGATGCAGTAAGTAATCACTAAAACTCTGAAGTATGAATTAACAGACATAAATAGAAACCAAACCATGCAAAAAGTGCCAGTGTACCATGATTAATTACGAATTAAACAATCTGAACTTGGGCACAAATTTGTCACACTTTTGAGAAACAGAAGTTTAAAAACAGATACAATAGTAATTGCACTGTAATGCAAAATAAACGTACAACTAAAGCCTATATATTCAAAACAGTTTGTGTGAAGCAAATTAATGAAGTTGTAACTATTGATGGCTATTGTAATTATTATAAACAGGCAGAAGCATATTCTAGTCCTTCAGATGTATTTCAATAGGATTCATTGAACAATTAGATGATTCGTAACAGTTTTGTATGGGCACAACACCTCTCACTCGTTTATTTCGTTATTTTTAACATTTGTACTTACATATTCTGCATTGCGAAAGATTCTTCAAGGTGGAATTATGCTTTTTTCATGAAAATAATTTCAATTTTTCACATTACGAGTAATTATTGTTCTTCCTTTTTTTGCTTCCGTAACACACAATATAACAGCTTGACTAGCATTGTGGATCATCAGTGTTTCCAACCTTCTTAACCGAAAAATGCCCCACAAACCATTCATGGTAAGGTTAGGTTAGTTTAGGCAAACAGTTAAAATTTGGGGTCGTAGTAATATCAGGAATGAATATTACGTTTTTTCATCTTCTTGCAAAACAACGGCATGTTTGGAAACCTGACAGGGTGTTATGTCATCAAACGTACTCAACATCTGGTTCATGTAGACGAAGGAAATGAAAGCAACAGCAATTGTGCGTTGGAGAGATATTTCTCTTGACAAATACATGAATTCCCGGTGAAATAGATTCCAAGATGAAAGAAAATACCTGCACGAAATTTGAAAATGCTACAGAAACTCATTTCCGTAAGTAGTTTCTTCTGTAAAAATGAAAAAAATACATTGTGCCGATATGAAACTGTTACCAGTTATTTATTATTATTTTTTTTTTTTAGCATTGTTAGCATAGCATAGAAACAAGTTTTATTTTCTGTCTACTTGTTCTTCCCCTTTTCTTCAGGTTTCACTGCAACAAAAATTTCAGTTGCTTTTAAGTGTCATCAGGTCATGCTTCAGAAATTATTTAACACAAGTTGGAATGTGATGAGTAGTTCTTCTTTTGATAGCACACACTTCTGCATAACCGTGAAAACAACTATAACTCATTTAAATAATATCCTTTTTAACATTCCTACTTACGTATTCTGCATTGCGGAACATTGTTTAGGGTGGAATTATGCTTTTCTCACAAAAATAATAGCGGATAGCCTCACAAATCATTCACGCATAGCCCTAAAAAACCTTTCACGGCAAGGTTAGGTTAGGCAAACATAGTTAAAAATACATTTTTCTAGAAAAAAAAATGAATTCATGCTAAAAGAGATTACACGATGAAAGAAAATACATTGACGAACTTCGATAATGCTATAGAAACTGATTTCGGTAAGTAGTTTCTTGCGTAAAAATGAAGAAATCAGTTTTTACTAGATCGAAGTTTTACCCATGTATTCTAAATGTATCACTTCAACTTTACATTTCATCCTGACATTGAAGATGGAACATAGATTATGTAAATGAAGGCATGTTATAGAAGGGGAACAAACCAATGGAACATATTAAGAAAAGTTAAGCAACCCAAAAAAGTGACGGTAAAAATTTACTATCCTTCAGACACCTCTAATTTTCTCGTTTCGTCAATTTTTGACATTTGTACTTACGTATCTGCTTCGCGGAACATTCCTGAAGGTGTATCAACGTTGTTTTGATGAAATTTTAACTATGTTTCCTAACCTAACAGAACTAACCTAACCACGCACCAATGGTTCGTGGGGCTAGCGCCAATGGTTCGCAATTATTTCCAATTTCTAGATCCTGATACTAACACGACACCAAATTTTAACTATGTTTCCTAACCTAACAGAACTAACCTATCCACGCACCAATGGTTCGTGGGTCTAGCTATTCTCCGTCGGAGAATTAATTTTCAACAAACAACATGAATTTCAGCTATGAAACATTCCCACATCACACAAAACACCTTCCCGATGTTCGACAATGCTACAGGAACTTATTACAGTAAGTAGTTACTTCTATAAAAATAAATAAATGTGTCCGAAGGATAGAAAACTAGTACCCTTTATTTTAATGCTAACAGAACCAAACCTGACCTGCCTAACCTAACCACAAAACCATATATTGAACAAAATCTTAAGTAATCGCTAAAACTCCGCACTATGAGTTAACCGACGTAAATCAAAACCGAACCATGTAAAAATTGCATTTGTAGCATGATGAGATCGCAATAAAACAAAAGGAACTTGGGCCTCGTAAATAGTCTGCAGTGCTTGAAAAGCGAAATAAATAAAACAAATTAATTAAAAGCAAGGATGATTTTTTTCATTTCACCAAATAGTGCAATACATCTGTAATTTGTGTTTGTATGTTTACGTTGTATGATCAGTTTCTTGGGGTGTAAGACACAGTATGTCATTAGCTTGCCTTGAACAAGCTTTCTTTGTTTCAAATTTCCAAATGTGTGGTTGTAGAAAAAAAATGAAGCAAGTTATTAGTGGCCTTCAGTTTTCCTGACATACTTTCACATTGATATTCGATGTAGTGGCTAAAGCATACATGCATTTTTCGTGTTTTCAACATCGCACAATCACAATTTCATTCTGCACCCCTAGATCCTGGCGCCGCCACTGATGAGATATCTTGGGAGATACCACCGCTCTTCCCCCTCACACACTCACACACACTTTTCGAGCATTCGTTCTAAGAGTCTCAGAAGACTGCAATATATGAGTAACGTGCTACACACATATATATTTCGTATCATTTCCCGGGAAAAATTTCACAATAAAAAGACATTCTAATTTCAGTCATAACCACACCCTTTAACTCAATTTTACAAATTATAACTGCCTACACGATAAAAATATCGTAACCTGATGCAGACAGTAATTTTATAAAGAAAAAGAAGCGAAAAAATTGTTTCTTTCTGGAATCTCATACGGTTGAAAAGAAAACGAAATATTTTGTAATGCTTGACAGGGTGGGTGTTGGGCCAGACTTGTCCATTGTAAGTCAACTAATGTTGATTATGCTATGAAGTAATATTTATTTATATAGCAAATACGTTCACAATGCGACAAATACTGTAACATTGATAATTAATCTGGAGTTTAAGTCATATTCTCAACATCTTAGTCTGAAATCTGTACTTACCAAATGCTTTCTTGCACCGTGTAAAAACTTGTCCATATTTAACCTTTTAAATATACTTTCGAAAGTGTATTTACATATTTCTTCACATTTCAGAGAAAATCTGCGGATGTCCCTTTAAATTATATTGCATACCAGAACGTTTATAATAAAATCAACAAAATCCATCCATTCCCCTCTGCCTACCATCTTGGAACATAACAGACGACAAGTAAGTCACTGTTGCCAAAACGTTACACCAAGCTCTTTAGTTACAGTGATATCACAGATATCACTATTTCCTTGTTCATAGCCAAATTGCTTTACTCTTTTTCATAGAAAAAATAATAATAATAATAATAATAATAATAATTTTTATTGTAGAAACATGTGAGAACATCACATGTATTACAATCGTCAGAAATGTACAAATAAAGTATCTATAGATCTTACAAAAAAAAACAAAAAAAAAAAAAAAAAAACATCCAAAAAGCATTTTAGAAACGTAACACCACTTACATAAATTTAGTTGTTAACATTATTGTTTTACAATCATAACTATTTTACCTAATACAATTAATTTCAAAGAATTCTTCTACCCTATATATACAGTTATCGGTTAATATTTTTTGTACTTTTCTTTTGAATTCTAAAAAGGGCAGTTGCCTTAAAGACAGAGGGAGAGCATTGTGAAACTTAACTGACATGTAGTAGAAGGTTTTTTGTGTCTTCTTGTAATTACATCTAAACAATCCTAAACAATCCCTATTTCTGGTTTGATAGGCATGTGAACACCCTAACTCCTCATAAATGTGAATGTTCTCTTTTATATAGAGTAGGCATTGGAATACAAAGATAGCAGGAGCTGTCATAATACCTAGTCTAACAAAACTTAACTTACAGTGGCCACGGCTTGGAAGACCACACATTAATCTTACACATATTTTTTGCATTTTTAATAACCTTTTTATTGAAGGCTGATGACCCCAAAGTAAGGTACCATAGCTTAAGTGACTGTGTATCTGTGCATAATAAACAGTTTTTAGAACCTTCAAGCTTACACACAATCTTAACCTACGGATTAAATAAACCCCTTTGCTAACCCTGGATTCAACTCTACTGATATGATCCTCCCATTCCAAATGATGATCTATTAAGAATCCCAAAAAGGTGACAGAATTCTTTTCATGCCCTGTATTATGATTATTACTATAATATGTAAGTTCCAAGTTTTGGATCTTATCAGTGTTTATACAAAGCAAGTTAGCAGTACACCAGTCCTGTACAATATCGGAAGTAGATTTTAATGAGGACCTTAAAAGATTATTGGAATCAGAGTTCAAACAGATATTGATATCATCAGCAAATAGGTAACTACTGACCAAGGGTGTTGAAATGTTATATGGCAAATCATTTATGTAAATAATAAAAAGAATAGAACTTTTAACATACAATACAATTGTATAATATTGAATAAAAAGCTCTGCCACCAATTTGCACCGTCAGTCTTTATCATCAGCACAACGAACATCTAAAACTGAGCATGAAAATACCACAGTACACAAAAACAAACCCTTTTATCATAGAGGATATTCACGTCATCTGCTAAGTTGGAGGTTATTTCGTGTTCGTCGTAGTCTTATTAGCAGAAAATGAAAGCATCATTTGTATGTCGAGCAAGAAATGTCTTTCACAAAGTACAACATGGGAGATTATTTTCATGTTAGTAATGTTTTTATTTGCTATCATTGCTTTTCAAGAAATTTAGAAATCTTTTGTAAGAACTGCGTGCTCATGGTGTACAAAATACGATGTATATATTTACGTTTTTCTCGTGTTGTTTACGATGGGGATAAGGGTCTGCATCCGTTGTCGGACAAGATGTGAAGGAAAGCAAGTATACTGAGAAGGAATCATATTTTGGTCATGAAAATCCGGTAAATGTTTACAATCCTTCGGACACCTATAACTTCTGAGTTTCGTAAATTTTTGACATTCGTACTTACCTATCAGGGTTAATATGCGATAACGCCCGGACACCTTTCACTCATTTATTTCCTGAATTTTTCCACTGGTACTTACCTATTTTGCCTTGCGGAACATTCTTTAAGGTGAAGTTATGCCTTTTTGGATAAAATACTGTCAACTTTTCATATTACGATTGATTATTTGTCTTACTTGTTCCGCTTCTGTAATAGACAATATGGCGTGCACTCGTAATGGATCATCGCACGTCATAACGCCCCAGCTTGTGTTTTTATCGATTTGCAGCGCGCAAGCAGTGTTAGAACTTTCATGACGGAAAATTACGTACTATTTCGATTTTTCATGTTTACCTCCACAAACCATGCACGTTAGCCCCAAAAAACATCCACGGGTAGCCCCAAAATCCATCCATGGGTAGCCCCACAAACCATTGATGTTAGCCCCAAAAACCATTCACGGATAGCCCCACAAACAATTCACACAAGATTAGGTTAGGTTTCATTATCACCCATTTCACACCTAAATTCATCGAAAAAAGAAAGTGCGGCGAACATAGTTAAAAATAGAAATTTTCGTAAAAAGAAGGCACATTTGGAAACACTGCAGAGATCGCGTGACTTTCAACGCTCTCACCATCTGCACGCACACAATGGAAACAACGGCGTAATGTGGCAGGCAATGCCAATTTCTTACGTAAAAAGTGATAAATTCATGTTCGGCAGCATTAAACTACGAAGTTTTTACTTTCCGTGAAAGAAAATACCTCCAAGAATGTCCATAATGCTAAAGAAACTCATTTCACTAAGTACTTTCTCCTGTAAATTTGAAGAAATCCGTCCGGACGATATCGCATATTTACCCCTACTGCTCCGCAGAACATTCCGTGAATGGTTTTTGGGGCTATCCATCCCGGAATCGGTGCGAAATTTAAACCAAAAAATTATTTTCGTTTGAAATTTTTGACTCAAATTTCCCACCGATTCCGGGCTCTGCCCCTGGGGTAATTGACCTACCGCCCCCAACCGCTAACGTGGCCCCGCCTCCTCTCCACTCCAGCTCCCCGGCTTTTTCTATAGACTCCCTGTTAGAGGCATGTTAGAAATTGGCCGGAGTCGCCTGCCCCCAAATGAGCCCCAAACTTTTAAATTTGAAGAAATCCATTTCCAGGATACGGAAAACTTACCTGAATTTCACACAAAACACCTTCTCGATGTTAGACAATACTACAGGAACTTATTACGGTAAGTAGTTTCTTCTGTAGAAATGAAGAAATCTGTCCGAAGGATAGTAAACTAGTACAAGGGTGAATTGGTTGTGATTTAGAAATTACAGACAGACAGATGTTGTAACATACGCTAAAAACATAGGCACACGAAGTGGAGTTATTAATGTGAGAACCTTCCTCATTTTCCAAAGGAAACTAAGGCCCAAGTTCCGATTGTTTAATTTCGAATGAATCACAGTACACAGGATTTTTTTACGTGGTTCGGTTTCTATTTATGTCTGTTTAACACATGCTTCAAAGCTTTAGCTGTTACTGCATCTTGTTCGGAGGATTTTTCCCTTACATACACTTTTATATGATTTTTGTTTTGTTTTGTTTGTTTGTTTGCAAGCAGCCATTCGGTAACAGTTTGTTATATCGGAGACACATTAAAATCGGAGGTACTACTTCCGTTGAGTCAAAATACTTATAACTCACTTATTTCGTCCTTTTTAACATTGCTACTTACTGATTCTGCATTGCGGAACATTCTATAAGGTGTAATTATGAATTTCTCACGAAAATAATTTCAATTTTTTATGTTACGAGTAATTATTGTTGTTTGTTTTCTTCACTTGCGTGACACACAATATGGCGCGAGTGTTCTGGATCATCGAGCGTCATGCTTGTGTTTTGTCGATTTGGAGTGGTTATGCAGTAGTGTTTCCAACCTTCGAAACAAAAAAAATACCTACTAATACTTAAAATTTGGGGTCGTATAACCATTCACGAATAGGCCCCGCAAACCATTTACGGTAAGGTTAGATTACGTTAGGTTAGGCAGACATAGTTAGAATTTGGGGTCTTAACAGAAAAATGCCCCACATAGCCCCAAAAACCATTCACGCATAGCCCCAGAAACCATTCACGGAAGGTTAGGTTCAGTTAGGTTAGGCAAACAGTTAAAATTTGGGGTCATATTTGGTTTTTTCATCTTCTTGCAAAACAACGGCATGTTTGGAAACACTGACAGGGGGTTACATCATGAAACGCATGGAACATCCGCTTCATATACAGGAAGTACATGGAAGCAACAGCAATTGCCATATTTTTATACATAAAACATGAATTACCGCTAAAAAGATGAAACGATGACAGAAAATACATTCGGGAACATCATCAATGCTACAGAAAGTGATTCGCGTAAGTAGTTTCTTCTGTAAAAATGAAGAAATCCGTTTTGACTAACCGAAAGTGTTACCAAATCTGATATTTTGTGTTTTGCATGGTTCGTACTTACCAATTGTGTATTGCGGAACATAGTTCAGGGTACCATTATGCTTTTACACGAAAACAAACACAATTTTTCACATAGAGAGTAGTATTTGTTATTCCTTTTTTCACTTCCGTAACACACAATATGGTGGGCAGAGGTTGACTACCGCTGTAGATATACAGTGTTTCCAACCTTCTTCACCAAAAAATACCTACTACGTGTTCGTCACGTGTGCAAATTGTACATTATGCACGGGTAGCTGACGGATAGCCCCACGAACATTTCCGATAAGGTTAGGTTTGGTTAGGTTAGGCAAGCATAGTTAAAAAAAAAAAGTTTGAAACACTGACAGGGGGTTACATCATCAAACGTATGCAGCATCCGGTTCACGTAGCGAAAGCAATGTCGTGTGTGTGTGTCGGTGAGATATTTCTCTTTGAAAAATACATGATTTCCCGGTCAAATAGATTCCACGATGAAAGAAATTACCTCGACGAACGTTGGAAACCTTAGAGAAACTCATTTCCGTAAGTAGTTTCTTCTGTAAAAATGAAGAAATGTATCTTCGATATAACGAACTGTTACCAGCCATTCTATTGCTGTCATCTCGGATTTGGGTTACCACTGTTATCTATTTTATGTGTCTGGGGTGCGAAATGGCATTACGTCACAAAATGCTTTCATTGTTAGGTTGGGTGGGTCAGGTTTAGGGCTCTTAGCATTAAAATATCATCCCTGAATGCTTCCAACATTTGATCACATAAAATGTGGTTTCAAGCACAAGACTGCCTTCTAGCCTCGCATGAATATCCTGTAAAACTCCCATGTCTGAGACAACCGGAAACCAAGAATGGCTGCTCGCTTCAAAGTGTGGATGCTCGCATAAGCTACTGTTCAAATCATAATTTCTCCTGTAAATACTGCTTAGTTGAGATTTTAACTGTGCTAATTAGTTTCTCCAAGTTTCAAACTGACTTCAGCATTCTTAAGTGCTTCCTAATTCTCCTTTAAAACTTACGAAAAATCAATAAACATTTGGAACCATTACCAAAGATAAGGTTAAAAATCATTAAACATTTGGAACCATTACAAAAAATATTTTTTCTGATCATTAATATATAACCGTATCTGTTTTTCGAAAATAGTTTGCAAGGTTTTATCAATAGTGGTGCGGATAATTGGGCTATCGTCGTTAGCTAGTATATCTAAAGTGAAATGTGGTGCAATAAACCGCAAGCTTTTTTTCTGATTAAATTTAATCTGTAAATTAATCAGCTGCTTGTAATAATTATTTTGCTCCATTTTTGTATTTACAGTTAAATTCAATGTAATTTTTGTTTGACAGTTGACCTCCTTTAGTAAATTTCTCTATGAATGATCATAATCGTAATGAAGCAAACATATCCATGTTACAAATAAATCTTATGCAGGATTCAAGCCCAAGGTTTTATGAATATGGTTATTCAAAGCACTTCCCACGGTAATTCTTGATTGTGCACATTGATTGTTATTATCACTAATACTGTTATTTTAATACAAATAAAACAAGCAAAGGAGATTTTCACTGGTGATGTTTCAGCTTTATTTATGACTAGGAAACGGATTCTTAGGTGCTAAAAGAAGAATTATTAATTAATAATAATTTTATGAAATAACTAG
Source organism: Lepisma saccharinum (assembly GCF_977018435.1). Taxonomy (NCBI): domain Eukaryota; kingdom Metazoa; phylum Arthropoda; class Insecta; order Zygentoma; family Lepismatidae; genus Lepisma; species Lepisma saccharinum. The sequence goes on along the minus strand of NC_139249.1, from coordinate 29,691,618 downwards.
TTTTAGATGCATTTTTGTATACAAGGCACTATTTTCAGTGCAATGAATTCTATTATTTGATTATATAAAAGTTACAATCACCTGGTTGATATCCAGAGAAAACCTCTTCATCATTCTTCAAGATACAATCGGTCCAATACAAAATCTTTATCATATTTTGAAGTACTGCACCACCATATATTTTTTAGTGTTCTCCATGGTGAATTTCTTCCAGTCGTCTGTGATTGATTCAGTTTGTATTTTAAGTCTACCTCATGCACAGTAAAAGAGTTATTAGGACTGGACCTACATTTTAAAGTGGGATCCGAACCACTTGTGCCTCCACCAGTTATTGAACCTGGGACCCCTTAGGGTTCATACCAGAAACTACAAGTGCCCTAGCATAGTGGCTGTTCATCAAGGAGAGAAGACCACTGCTAGCCTGCCTTCAGTTTGAGTTGTAAAGGGTCCCAGTTCAGCCCCTGGTGGAGACACATTGCACAGTGATTTGGGTCCACGTTAAACTGCAATTTCATTTCCTGTTAGCATATCTGAGCATGAAGTGGAGGTATCTAATGTTATTCCAAGGTAAGTTTGTTTGCGAAGCCAAGAAAACGCAACAGAAAATGAGCGGCATTGATTTTCTTGATGTAAGTGTGCAACTATTTACTCCAGCTTTTGGCAACTGCAGTGGGCTGGGGACATACCTCTGCCATTTTCTTTGTAAATGGATGGCCCGCTTTAATCTGAAGAAGTAGGTATGGTAGTGTTCTGTTGCTTGTCAGCTGATTCAGTCTTGTTCACTTGTGGAGTCATGGTCTTTAGTGATGGAAGATCTTCAACTACCTCTGCCTCTACTTCATTTAGATCTTCCTTCAACCAACCAGTAATAACAACTTCACAACTGGGTTCATTCACATTAACATGTACTCGAGAACTCATAGTGTATCAAAGACAACGTTTATACATCTCACGAGATCCGGTTCTTTAAATCGATACTAGTTGGTAGCTGAAGGTAGAAGGGAAAGGGTAGCTCTGCTAAGTAAAGTTTGTTCTAAGAAACCACACCCCATGAGTTAGAGGCCAGTTTTTGCATGTCATGTTGCAAGTTTTATTTTTAAAGTAAATAAAATTTCTTCCAGGTTCAGGAAGGCACGATTCTCGTTCATTAATTGGATTTGTTGGGCTTGGCAACATGGGTTCTCCAATGGCACATAATCTACTAAGTAAGGTTGGTTGAAGAGAAATCATAATTGCTATGTATTTATATATATTTTAGTATTTGGCTCAACTTCTGATTGCTGGATGCTAATCTCTTCAATATGCAGATGCCTGTTCTAAATCATATAAATCGACTAAATGATTAAAATGCACATACTAATAAGACATAAACTTTTACTACATTTGTCTTGGGACTTTACTGTCCCGTATATTTCCACATAAATGTTTTATAGCGAATGGTCATTTATTGGCTGTTCCCTAGGAAACAGACTATACTTGTTCTTTTATGCTTTACGGAATTTAACTTTAAGTTGATATAGTATTTCTGCAGTTCCTTCTGTTTTTATCTAACACATATATATATAATTTTTAAACTGAAACACTGCAAGCAGTCAGAATGTACAAGAGTGATATTATTTGGAAAGAAATTTTTATTACTGCTTCCCATTATATAGAACCAACATATTTATGTTGTGCAAATTTAAAATATTATTTTATTAATTTCCAAACTTTCACTCTTCTTTTCTTTCCATACAGCTTTCACCTTTATGTGAAATTGTTGTTTAGTGTAACATAGCTGAGAAATGTTGACTCTCTTCCATGAACTTCTTTTCATGTTTTTGTGAAGTTTGGATTGCATTTTCACTTCCCTTTTGTTTTTTTGGTTGTGTGTGTTATTATTGCACAGTAAGAAGAAAATATTGTAAACACGATAGAAACTTTCTTATTTTAATATGTTAAAAGTATTGGTAAATATGCGATATCGCCTGAACAGATTTCTTCAAATTTACAGGAAAAATTACTTACTGAAAACTTCACCGTAGAATGCTGCAGAACAAGAAATAATCACTTTTTATGTAAGGAACTTTCATTTTCTGTAAATTGACAACATTATGCCGTTGTTTCCATTATGTACCTGCAGATTGAGTGAGTGTCGAAAGTCACGTGGTCTCGCCAGTGTTTCCAAACGTGCCTTTTTCCTACGATTTTTTTTTAACTATGCTAACCTAACCCAACCTAACCTAACCTTGCCGGAAATGGTTCGTGGGGCTATCAGTCAATGGTTCGTGGGGCTATCCGTCAATCCGTCTGGTTTTTGGGGCTATCGTGAATGGTTTTTTGGGGCTATTCGTCAATGGTTTGTGATGACATAATGAACACGAAAGTAGGTATTTTTCGGTTAAGAAGGTTGAAACACTGCATGCCCACTCCAAATCGACAAAACACAAGCATGACACACGATGATCCATGACGAGTGCACGCCATATTGTCTGTTACCCAAGTGGAACAAGGAAGACAAATAATGACTCGTAATATGAAAAGTTGACACTATTTTATGGAAAAAGGCATAACTTTACCTTAAAGAATCTTCCGCAATGCAGAATAGGTAAGTATCAATGCTAAAATTAACGAAATAAACGAGTGAGAGGTGTTCGGGCAATATCGCATAATTACCAAAGTATTGTAGCTGGCATCCATTGCAAAGTGTTTGTATAACATCCTCAAGTTAAAATATCTTAGCCACCTAAGTTGTTTTCATCCATAAGTAGTGTGCATAAATAGAGATTCGAACCCAATGGGAAGGCCAAAAATGGTCATACACAACATAAAAGGTGTCAAAGGATGACCAAGTTTTTACTTTGGGAAATATACTGTATTAGGTATACATACTTCATATGTTTATTGGTCAGTCTACTTCATCAACTGTTATTCATTTTCTTGTGGCTGTGAATGGTTCAGTCCCAACACAGTGCTAGACTGTTTTATTTTCCTCTCTATACATTTTTCATCATCATGATTATTATTATTACGTTAATATTCTTTGCTGTAGGGGCATGCCATAATAGCATATGATGTCTTCCCTGAGTCAATGGCTGCAGTACAAGAGGTGGGAGCACAGCTCGGACAGAATCCAGCTGATATAGCTCAGAAGGCTGATCGCATCATTACAATGTTGCCAGATAACAAAACTGTCCTAGAAGTATATTTGGGTGGAAATGGAATATTCCAGTAAGTCACTAACATCATCAGTTACCTAATATTTTTTTTTTACTACATTTAATCTTTTAATGTATATGTTGTTTTTGAATACAGTATTCTCACATAATGGAGCAACAACTTTTTTTTTTATTGTTACAAAGTGTGTGTTTTGAAAGAGAGGTAGAATGCATGTGGAAGTTGATATTTTCTTTACACTGTAACATCCTAGTTAACTGTTAACAGGTTTTCTTCTGTTGTCAGGTTTAATTTTGGGCATTAATTAAAACAGGAGATAAATGGTAGTACTTTGTAAAATATGTTGCAATAATTTTTGTTAAAATCAAAATATCCAAAATGCTAAAAGCAATTATATGGTATTTATTATATTGTAGTCAAATAAGAATAGATGACAAAACATTTTAAAAATAGTAATTACATGTAGATCAAATGAAAAATGGCAAATGCAGCGTTCTGTCTTAATTAGCTCACTTCTATAATTTTTATTAATTAATTAAATATGGTGAAAATTCGGTAATATGTCAAATTCATAAATTAATTGGTTTAATAAGGAATAAAGAAGAAATCCCTCAACAGTGGAAAGAATCCATAATTGTTCCTGTGTTTAAAAAAGGTGATAAAATGAACTTCTATAATTACCATGGAATTTCTCTATTCTCAACAACGTATAAAATATTATCTAACATTCTTTTAACAAGACTAACCCCATATGCTAATGAAATTATAGGTGATTATTAATGTGGATTTAAACGTAACAGATCAACTACAGATCAAATTTTTCACATCAGACAGACACTTGAAAAAAAGTGGGAATATAATCAAAATGTCCATCAGCTATTCATTGATTTCAAAAAAGCATATGATTCAGTCAAAAGAGATAAATTACAGCGGCGTGCATTCGGGATACGCAAGGTACGCACTGCGTACCCACAACACAGTAAGAAAAAATAAACATTTTTTCGTCTTCCCCGAACATGAAAATTCAACAATTATCGCTTCGAAAGCAGTTCCACTGCAAGAAATTCCGATTTCCGCATGAACACGCTGCTGCCTTCCTGAAGGCAGTCCCGAATGATCCCGATTGTTTACTTCGGCACCCACCCGATTGCGTTCCTGCCGATTTCCGCAGAAAGACACTGTTTCTTCTGCTTGGTACCCTAGAAATTCGGAAGGTAACCCCATTGCCTCATATCAGCCCCAGCATTTTTCTGGAATGCTTAGCTTACTAGCATTTAGAAGCCACACGTAGATAGATCACTGTTGGGTTGCAATAAAAATACATTATAAAAAATGATTGTTGATGCAGGAATCAGAGAGGAGGGCAAGAATATGTAGTAGTGGAAGATCATATTTAATATACGCGTAAACTATCACATATAAAATATTTATGTGAGGTTAAAGTTACACTAGCAAGTTTTTTTTTTTTCGTATAGGGAGATGAGGACCAGAATTGACTGTCACTGTGTCGAGGGGAAAATATGTGAACATTTTGCAAGTTTAGCACAGTTCTCAGAGTATGAGAGTATCTGTTTATCTCCTTTCGGGATCAACATTTCCTTTGAGTTCCATAGCATGGGTGTTGATTGTTGACCTGGTGATATGAATGAATGGTAAAAGAAAAACATAATAAAACACAATGCTTACAATGGGATTTGAATGAGCCCCTCTCCCTCCCGCCAGACATTGCAAAGTGATGTACGGTAGTTTAGCTTTTGAAGTGTTCTGGGATGTATGCTGACGTATTTTCTACTTGTCCTTAATTATCTCCCTTCTACAAAATACTTTGTCGACTGGCAACTCCGATTCATTCGTCCACAAGAATGCGTGGTTTTCGGGCATAGCGGGACCGGACACAACGTACCGTGGGAGGTTGACTTTTGCTTTCTTCTGTCGTGTGAAATTTGCAGCGAGTGTTTCGTTCATATTATTTACATTACAGAATCTCTATTGTTTGTCGGTGATGTGAAGTGATAAAATAGGGGGACCGGGAGTTATTGATGACATTCTGGAGAAGGGATTTTCGGAATTTACGAAAAAAGTGTAAACAATCCGAAATGGAAGGTCTGTTCCTGAGTTGGAAGAATTGTTTCAGGCAGGAGTTTTGAAGGATGGTAATCAGTGTATTAGGCATTTTGATTTTTGAGAAAAAAACGGCCGGTTCAAATCCGGGAACTTTTCTAACGATGGAAGCGGCCCCGGCGCCCACCCAGCGTCGGATAACATGGGTACCTGCGGAAACCCTGGGGGGTAAAGGCGGTCAGGGGCGTGATGCTGATCACATCACCCCCACTCACGACCGGATCAAGAAAGTGTGGGTCGTTACCCCCACACCCCCTATACGCCTTCATGGCGTGGTGCTAAGCACAGGGGAGCACTTTACCTTTTTTGAGAAGAAGAAAAAATATCTCTACAGAGTGATTGACTGAGTATAAAAACAGTGAAACTTTATTGTTGGCCTTAATCGTTGGTTTCCTCTGCGAAAGGTGTTGTGAAATAGTAGAGGATAATGAAATTTATCAAATTTATTCCATGAAATTTGAAACGACTGAAAATGATTGTGCCATTTCCTTACCATTCAATGTTCATCGCACTGCATGAAGGAAATAATCGAAGTTGAATTGTTGGACTCTACGTAGCTATCAGAATATATCAGAATATATTTGCGAATATAAAATATGATACATATATTTTACCTCGTTACATTTGGATATTGATACAAGGATGAGAAATTTCCCATTATAAAATTGTAGAAAGAAGTTATTTTCTGAATAACATGATGACCGGGGGGGTTTCTGGCCCCCATAATCCATTTCGGTTGGCCCATGTTGCGTACCCTAGTTTAAATGTCACCGCACGCCAGTGATAAATTATATAATATATTAGTCAAGTTTGGAATACATAAGAAGCTTGTTAATATGATAAAAGTATGCACAAGTGAAACAGAAAGTGAAATTCGTGTGGGTATTAATGTGTCTGACAAATTTACAATTCATGATGGGTTAAAACAAGGAGATGCATTATGAACCTTCAGGTTTATGAAGGCTAGAGAGTTAGTTAGTTAGCTATAAGTTTTATTATTATGCATCTTCATATAGGGATAATTTTTTTGTTGATTCAAGAAAATGGTTGTACGAGGTGTGGCAATAAAGTTTCCGGACTCTTGCTGTAACTTTTTTATTGAAAAGAAACAGACAATCGAAATATTGTACCCTTCAATGTAGTCCCTTTCCCGATCCCTACCCCGCTCCACGAGGATCTCCCACTGTTAGAAGCAGTGTTGCAGGTCATTTTCTAATATGCTGTTAAGGAGTCGCGTCGCTTTGGCTTTCACCGCGTCCACAGACTCGAACCGGGATCCTTTTAGTGCAGATTTTACTTTTGGGAAGAGGAAAAAGTCACACGAGGCTAGGTCCAGCTAGTACAGTGGATATTCCAACACTGGAATGTTGGGTTTTACCAAAAACTTCTTCACAGATAGCACGTTGAGAATTGGCACGTTGTCCTGATGAAGAATGCATGAGCCATTCTTCCACATGTCTGGTCTCCTTTTTCTCACCCATTCACGAAGGATCCCCAAAACATTCTTATGATACTACTGATGGACAGTCTGACCTTCAGGCACCCAATCAACGACAAATTTTAGCAACCTACTCGATAATGACTTGAGTTTTCGAAGAGCTAGGGCGGCATGATCGAGGATCGTCCCCGATGTCTTCTCTACCCTCTTTAAACTTCTAAAACCACTCGAAAACTCGTGTGCGAAATAAACACTGATCCCCACAAATTTCTTTCAACTAATTGTAAGTTTCCGTGGCAGATTTCCCAATTTTTGTGACATTAACACATTGTTCCACTTTCGAACTTAACATGATTCCGACAGAGCTCAGATGCACAGTCCGCTTCTAACAAATGCTACAGCCAGACTGTTCCACGCATGTGCGTAAAAGTTTGTGCGCAGGCAGAGGATAGTCCACAGGTCAGTATCCTACCCAGCTCTTTGTTATCGACCTGACCTGAAATGAATAAGAAAATCAATCCGGAAACTTTATTGCCACACCTCGTATATCTGTTGTGTAGATGATCTGTGAAATTACCAGATCAAGTGGCAAAGTTTGTCTTCTTTATGCTCTGGCTAATCAGGACTGAACCCATGGTGTGAAGTGGGATCCGAACCACAGTAGGATGCACCTCCACCAGGAAACTAACCCAGTGACCTTGATTACAAGATGACAGATCTGTCATCACTTGCTATCAGAGATGATCCACTCTGCCTTTACACTGAAAACAGAGGAGAACGATGCTACTTGAAATGCGTGGAAAAAGTGATACAACAAGCTAATTCAATGTTTCTGTTTTAAAATGACCATTAAAAATTAGCATTACTAGGATTGTTACAAAATTGGTGGAAAATTCTTAACATCTTGAGAACAATTGTCCGTTGCTCATTTAAAACATGCACTCATCTTCATGATTAGCCAAAAGTGGCTGAAAAGAGAAGTAAAATAAATCAAATCAATCAGAATATGCACTCCATACCTTCTCTTGTTTGTTGGTTGATTTTATTTAAAGTCCACTTTATGCACCGTAAGGCTAATCAGGATTGGACCTACAGTTTAAAGTGGGATCCGAACCACTATGTGCCTCCACCGTGTATCGAAACGATACCTTCTCTTCTTTTTGCTTGTCTGAAACCACATTCTCATAGAAAATGATTTGTTATCAGTATCATCAGATGACCCATCCCTTGGTGCGATTATCCAATTGGTATGAATAAGTGCCTTGGTTAAATCAACCAACCAGGAATTGTTTCCAAATAATAATAAAAAAAAACCTTTGCAGTAACTTGTCTCAGCATAGCAACATTGCAGCAGCATAAATGTAACCCAACAGTCAATGTAACATTTAAAAAGAGCTTTTTCTTTTCCATACAGATCTGTAAATCCTGGAACACTTCTAATAGATAGCAGCACTGTTGATCCAGCAATTTCAAGGCAGGTGGCTTCCAAGATAGAAGAGAAAGGGGCTGTGTTTCTAGATGCCCCTGTGTCGGGAGGTATGTCTAGAAATGCATACATAGACAATAAGAATGTGAACATTTCATTGACGTAGATAAAATTAGTGGTAGTTTTACTTAAAGATTGGCTATATGTCAGAGGGCCATAAGTGCTATTGTTTTTTGTTGGCTTTTTTAAAAAATATATGCCATGCATTAAGCATTACAAATAGAGATATGAAACTTTGTCATATCATAACTGAAAGTTTCTAGAATCTGCAGGTAGAAGAACCTCAGAATTTTCTCACTTGTGTTTATGCCTCTATGTCAGATAAACAATGATGTGCCTGTTATGTAGTGCTTTCACAATTCTGTTATTTTAATATTATTAGGGGTGGATTTATATGCACTAAAAAGTCCAAAATATGCTTTAGAAATCTCTCAAACCTATCCTAAAATTGTATATTATGGTCTGAAGTATGCTTTATGACTCCACCTGATACCCTGTGGCATGTCAATTCCCACACAATTTCAAGACCTGAAGGAATTTCCATCTGCAGTTGGTTGGCTTATATAATTTATGAACATGGATAATGAGAAATTTTTGCATTTCAATTATTGTATTTTGAGAATACAGGCTGTTTACAAAGGAGAAAATGGAGGTTAAAGTAAATTCCTTTCAAGTGTAGGTCTATATGCAGCATTCTCAAGAACTAAACATTTGCAGTCAAAAGGGAGAATGCCCTCTAATCTACCCCCTTCAAGTACCACCCAGACACATATACACACAGATTTTCAAAGAAAATGTGGTATCGTCAGCTAGTTAACCAATAAAGCCACCAATGCTGCTGTTGCTTGCACTTGGCTACATGGCTCATTTTCTTTAGACGTTGCTAATGAAACAAGAATAATTTACACATTTGGATGTTGTGGATTCATACTAGTGCCCACAGTCAGGCAATATAGGCTACTTCTGACACAAAGAACAAAAAGCATAAGAGCCAAACTTGAAGCGAAAGATTGAATTAAAATTACTTCCAGTATAGCACGCGAAGCTCGGAGATGCATTTATATGCACTTAAAACCTTCAGCAGAGTAAGAAGAAGAAGAAGAAAACAATCCACTCCCTAAAGCCTGACCGGCCAAAGAATGAACTTCACGAAACCCAGACTTTTCGCCTCAACTTATGCTAGTTTCAAGGGGGCAAAAGCAGTGTTGCTACGTACCTGATTTTTGTCCAGTCATACACAACACTTTGTACTGTCAACGTACACCCTTCACTTGCATTCCAGGGAGAGGCAGGAAATAGGAGAACCATTAGCTTGCTACACGGTGGCAACCACTAGGCTTCGCCTTGTTGAAGGTGCCACCTGTTTCGAAAACGACTCGAAACAAAATATTTCTCCTCACCATGGCAACTGGACAAAGCTGATTGGTTCAGCAGTTCGTCTGACCCTCCCTGGCTCTCGACAGAAAAGACAAAAATAGAATTTTCAAGTTCGTTCTTTCGCCGAACAAGCGTTACTTACTATCCTTTTAACTGTAACACCAAAATTCACATATTAATGTTTTATTTTTACATAATTAGGGTAATGTTCGGTTTCAGTTTCTAAGACATAATTTATCATCTGGTATGTACATTTAACAATGATGGGAAATGTTATTAATTTATTCATGAAATTTTTGTCATTTAACAGAATAACAAGTATAATATTAATTCCATAAATATGATCACACAGCAATTGTGTATCCAATTGAAACTTTTAGTATACAGAAAGGTAAAATAAGATGAGAACAATTATCCTTGTGGAAATGTGTGTTGAAATATTGATGGATACTAAACCTCTTGAGTCAGCACATGAATCTTGTGGCTGTGATACTTTACTAGATATGAGTGTTTCAACTTTGTTATTTAATACAGTGGAACATCGATGTTACGTTTTTTGGAGACCGAGATGAAAACACTTAAAATATGGTTTTTTTTTTTCTCTATTGAGACCATCAAGATTGTACACTGCTCGCCATTAAAATTGCAACACCCAGAAGGAAATGAGATAGAAACACGAAACTTGGCAAATATGTAGTTCATAATAAGATAAGAAAATGATTACAGTTAGAGCTTGGTGGTGTGACATGTGACACGTAGAACATGGTTGCATAACCCCAAGGAGCTAGTAGCATGTACAGCCTCCACGGGCGGCAATAACTGCTGCAACACGGCGAGGCATGGACAGAATGAGTCTATCGATGTCTGCTTGCGGTAAGGCATCCCAAGCGGCTTCCACACGGTGCCAGAGGTCTTCAACATTACGTGCCGGAAACCTGAGTTGGGCCAGCCGGCGACCCACCATGGACCAGACATGTTCAATTGGCGACATATCCGGCGAACGTGCTGGCCAAGGAAGCAGGGGCACGTGGTTAGCTTCCATAAATGCGAGGACATTCCTTGCAACATGGGGGCGCACGTTATCCTGTTGAAAAGTGGCATTATGCAGTGCATGGATTAATGGGACAGCAACAGGGGTGAGAACCTGTGTGATGTACCGTTGGCTGTTCAATGTCCCTTGAATGCGTACGAGATGCGAACGAACAGCTATGGCGATGGCACCCCATACCATGATACCCAATGAAGGCCCTGTGTGATGATACATGATGCAGGCGTCATGAAGCCTAGTGCCATGGTGCCGCCACACGCGTGTACGTCCATTATGATGTTGTATACAGAAGCGGGATTCATCAGAGAACACTACAGCATTCCACTCCGCCATCCATGCACGACGGTCTTGGCACCATCGCAGATGCAAACTCCTATGCTCTAGCGCCAGAGGAATCCGCAACAGTGGGCGCCGGGAAAAAATTCCCCGGTTCGCCAAACGACGAAGCATGGTTCGTGGGGACACTGGACGTTGTAAAACATCCCGTACTTCATGCACAATCCTCGTTGACGTGGCCATTCTGTCTGTAAGGGCCATGCGTATCAGACGTCTGTCCTCTCGTTTCGTCGTCCGACGCGGACGTTGTGAACCTCTACGTCGCTCTACAGTGCCTTCCTGGACCCACTGGTTCCATACACGGATCAGTGGATGCATTCCATACTACACGGGCACCGATCTCACGGTAGGATAATCTGCATTCACTGTATGCAACAATTCGGCCGCGATCGAACTGGGAAACCTGCTGGAATCGCTGCCGTATTCGACGACGTGGCATTGCTGACCGATTTTAACACACTACACTCACGACCATGCACTTTCACTGCTCTTCTGCACCTATCTGACCTGCTACAGGTACCACTTATCAGATGGTGTGGCAGGCGCACATGACGGCCTTGAACACCTAATCATTTCCTTGTGCACCTCTCCTCTACACACTGTGCACATTTCGTCCAATTCCGATTACTCCTTCTGGGTGTTGCATTTTTAATGGCGAGCAGTTTATAATGAGGGAAAATGTCAAACTGGGGATTGTAAAATTGGGGTTCTACTGTATACATTATCATAAAACTACTTCCAAACTATCTTTTTGTTGTGAAGGCCACAGGTTCCTTTCATTACAACAGTGTGATTAACATAATGGTTGAAATAAGCATTACACATTAAGTCAACTGTTTACTAAAGTAGACTTAATCACCAACTCAATCAATCAATCTTCCTTGTTTGCCTTTCCTTTCCTTGGATTTCATCTTATCATTCTGGTCATGCTTTTTATAGCTCTTAAACATCATGTCATTTTTTTCTCCTAACCTAATTTGCCATCTTAAACTAAAAGTTCACTGCTCCACACATACTTAGGTTCTTGTTCTTTGTTGTTATTTTGCAAATTTTTCAATGTTATTTTTATCACTTATTGATATGATATGATTTATTTGCATCCAAGGACTACAATTTTGTACAAGTAGATACATCTGTAGTATAGGACATGTCAAATAGAAGTACATGATAATAAAGTTTGGTAATTTTAACATAAGATACACATGCATATATATTGGTGTATTATAACCTTTGCATATAAAGATATTATACTTGACAATTTCAGTTTGGATATGCAACAGCAAGCTCTGCATGTGTGGTAACTAACCATACCTTTTAACGTTTATTCTGCTCACACATAGTAGTATAGAATATGGCAAATAGAAGTACATGATAGTAAAGTTTGGTAATTTTAACATAAGATACACACATATATATTGGTGTATTATAACCTTTGCATCTAAAGATATTATACTTGACAATTTCAGTTTGGATGTGCAACAGCAAGCTCTGCATGTATGGTAACTAACCATACCTTTTAACATTTATTCTGATTACACATACACGACCTTGAGTCCTTCATACTCTTGAAAAGTTCTGAAAATCATGTCTCACTCAGAGTTTTGTATGCTTTGAGTGGTTTCAAGTAGATGAAACATTTTCTTGTGTTACTTTCGCATACATATGTTTAACATCATTATTGTATGAATGTGAAAACTTCTTCCTTTCTGTATACATTGGTTTCTTGTTACATTACATTACATACCTGAGGACACCAGTTACATTGTTGTAGGTATAAATGCAGCAAAGGCAGGTTCCTTGACATTCATGGTAGGAGGGAACAAGCAGGAGTTTGAGGCTGCACAGAAGCTGTTGTACGCAATGGGGAAGAACGTGATACATTGTGGTGGTGTGGGGTGTGGACAGGCATCAAAGATATGCAACAACATGCTTTTGGCCATCTCCATGATAGGCACGGCAGAAGCTATGAATTTAGGAATCAGGTAGTGCAATCTTTGTTTCCTTTGTTGTGGGCTTAGTACATTGTTGTTCCTGTCATTGTCCAAAAAAGTTTTTCTGTTCGTTTGTGCTGTTTGTGTTATAAGCCATATTTGTGTACATCTGTTTATGGTTGGAATAGAATGTTTAACACACAGGGTATGTTCCTTCGAATCAGCCATATTACCACCTGCTTCATAATAATATAATAAAAAATACAGCATTGCCTGTAGTGATTTAAAAATGTAAATTCAATATTTTGACTTGAAGCATCAAAGGCAGAAGTTTGCGCTGTTACCATGCCAGAGCACAACCCTGTGTGTTCGAAGGTTTAAGATAAAGATGTGGTTGTAGAGTTGATCTTTGTAATCCATGTGATACAAACTGACAGTATTTACTCGAAAGGTTAGGGACAATGATTCTATGCCCCTGTCTGATGCTCGAACTTGACAACACAGCCCGGTTGATGTTGCCAAACAGTGCACAGGAACCAGCGACTTTTCTTGAGCCAGGCAAGATGCCATTTTAAGCCACTTGGAAGGATATCACATCCCATTGATATCCCTGATATTAGAATAAATTGTATGCCCTTCATTTGTCGCAATCACTCTTGACTCATGAATATTTTTCATCTTGGATGACTTGATCACCAATAATGACATTTTTCAAGAAATATTTTTAACCACTACAGGACAGGAATGTATTTTTTATTATACATGATATGCATTATACTCTTGTTTCCCAGTGGTAATTGAATATGTTCTATCACAGTCAATTGTGAAGAATTTTAAATTTGTATTATTCTCAGCGAACATGATCTCTCACCAAAATCATTGTTACTGATTACCTTCTAATTCACACATTGTCTTTCTACAATAAATAATAATTAATCAAGCATACAATTTGACATGAGTGTATGTTTTCTTTGTTTCCATTATTGTGGTATCACGTTAAAATTATTCTGGATTTTTTTTTTCAACTTATCAAAGCATTATTGAAAATTTGAGCCTTAACCAGGATTGAACTAGAAGCCGTTGGCATTCTATATCAATGTTCTATCACTGAGTATCAAGTCAATCTCTGGGCTCCCCACAATTTCCATCACTAAGGCAAAAAGTTCAACTGCTTTCCGTGATAATGCCTCTAACTGCCTATCAATTAATTCCATAGTCAGAAAGATAATCACATAACATCTCTCATGATTAAAGAAGCGAATGCGATTGTATAAGACATTTTCTGTGTTAAAACAAATTTCAGAAATATATAATTGATAGAAGTAATATTACTTATCAGAATATGATGAATTATGATATATCCATCAATATTTTTTTTGTGGTAATATCTTATAATATATGTATATATCATTCTATGTAGGCTTGGTTTGGATCCGAAGACATTGGCGAAAATCATGAATGCAAGTACAGGCCGTTGCTGGTCAAGTGCTGAGTACAATCCAGTTCCTGGTGTAATGGAGAATGTTCCAGCTTCTAATAATTATGAGGTATATTTTTTCACATCTTCGATACCCGGTGGAGGCACAAGTGGTTCGGATCCCACTTTAAACTGTAGGCCCAGTCCCGATTAGCCTTACTGTGCATAAAGTGGACTTAAAACACCAATTCAAACCAAAATATTTTTTTCACATCAAACATCTGGTATATTGTTTGATGATGTTACTGTTACATCATGCTTTATTGGCACACAGGTGCAACACACCTAAGAAAAATGGTTCCAGGAAGGCCTGACAAGCCTACCATACCAGTGGCTTTACTGCATCCAGCTACAGGGATGATTACTCTAAAACCTCCTTTATCTGAATGTTATGGCACAATAACAATTTTTTAGCCCTTTTCAATAGTTAAAGAGTATAATAGCATATAGAATCACTTATGTATGGTATTAAATATTGATTATAATAACGGAAGAAATGCTTTTGTATATTTTTAAAGTTTACTGAAAATAATTTGGATGAATCAAATTTTCAGATAAATATGTTATAGATAAACGAGTTTTTCAGTGTGTATCAAGAAGGTGGGTCTATCTACTGACCTGGAAGTTCTCTATCTGTAGCAAAAGATTAAGTGTAAATCAATACATGTGAGATGTTCACGAAGCATAACCAATGTTAGTGTACTATCTTTTTGCCATTTTTATTTATTGAAAATGAATTAGCTATTATTGGCCCGTAATCACTTCCCATCTAATGTAAAATTTTAAAAAAGGAAGAGCCTTCTGTGTTTTAAAATTGTTTACTATTAACTAGTGTTTAAATGGAACAGTTTCATTACAGAAGTCTTGTATCACTTTCTTACAGGGAGGTTTTGGCACAAAGCTGATGACCAAAGACCTTGGCATTGCACAGGATTCAGCCACAAGGTCAGCGTCTTCCATTCCTCTG
This sequence comes from Lepisma saccharinum, assembly GCF_977018435.1. Lineage (NCBI taxonomy): Eukaryota > Metazoa > Arthropoda > Insecta > Zygentoma > Lepismatidae > Lepisma > Lepisma saccharinum. The sequence continues at coordinate 29,676,281 of NC_139249.1, read as the reverse complement.
GGATCTCTGGCTCACCAGATCTACAGACTGATGGTCACCAAAGGCTTTGCATCCAAAGATTTCTCTTCTGTGTTTCAGTTCATTCGGGAGGACACGAACAGAGATCCAGAATAAAATAAGTCATGTTGTGATAATGCCAATTCTTGAAATGACAAGGAAATCAAATGCTTGGGGATCTTGTAGGGAGTGTTCTTGAGAATAGCATCATGTTAATCTTGAGTGGTTAGTAAAGTTACACCATTTACGCGGGAGTATTTACACACGAAAATGCATTCCTTTTACATGTGATAATATACATTCTCCTCCTCATGATGTCTAAAGCTAAAAATAAATTCCATATTAACATAGTAAGTTGCAGCCACCTTGCCTTTCATGTCTAAAAAAGTATCACTCTTTCCTTGATGTGAATTTTGATGTGCAAAATTCAGTAATCACCTATCCAAGTTATCTAAATCTGGCAGAACATGAGATAACATAAGAGTAAGGGAGCTTTCAGACCGAAGTGACAAGTTACACATGTCACTTGGGAGTGAACCCTCAGTAATCCATGCAACCTTTCGAACTGAAGCAACACGATGTCACTTGGACCGGGCCAATGACAGTCATCATGTTGCCTCGGTATGTTGTTCACACATCACAGTGGATCCTTGCTTCTAGACTGAAGGGGCCCATGTCGCTTGAGTGTGAAATCTCCCTTAACCCATCCGCTTACCATTTAAATGCCAATTTTTTTGCCATGAAATACCATTTAAATTTGGCTATCTCCCGTGAAGGTTGCACAGCAAGATAAGATGTCAAATAGTGTTTAAACTATCCAAGCAATTTACGTGAAAATTTTATATATTGAAGTGGAAGTATAGTAATAAGTATGCACATATGCAGTTTACTTGAAAGATAATTAGAAACTCACCTAATAAATTTGATCACACACATCGTTGCATTCCATTTCCATTCCCCAACCTTTTATATTTTTCCTGCCACAGCCACCTCTTCCTCACTTTCACTACATTCTTCAATTTCACTAACATAAAATGAACCCCCGTGTTCATCTCCCCCTTCCAAAATCCACATTTTCCTTTTCATCGCTATCGAAAAGCAACTTTTCAATCGCAGAATCATCTACAACATTCTTATGTAACATGTTTGCAAGACGTAACAAATGAAGGTTTGTTTACATGAGAAATTACTGAACAAAACACGCTTGAAATGGTATGAAAAACTTAGCAGCACAAACATACAGGCTGTCGATTCGACGACTAGGTAAGCAGATGGGTTAAGGATTCTCCACTGCACATGACATCTGAAATTATGTGATCACCCCTGGCAACATCCAAAACTAACACACAAATCTTAAACAAAACCCAGCAGGCAACAGCTGAAAACAAATTATCAATAATCTGCCTTTGATAACTCTTTGTTCCTGTGTACAAAATGCTACAAACATTAGTCTATTCTCTCACCTTGTAGTGCTATAATGTAATAGATTATAGTTCATTCATACATGGGAGTGAAGAATTTACTGTTTTTACTGTTGAAGGGTTGTTCCAATATTTGTACTGTTGTTACTTATGTTATTCAAATTAATTTCTGCAAATTACAAGCTGGTAAATGAATGCAAATGTTGGTTGCGTATGAGGGAAATGAACTTAAGCACCATATGCTAATATAATTTAAATCTAGATTCTCCTCATGTTAACAACTGACTTTTGTTATTTTTTGGTAGGAGTTAAATATAAATACCAGTTGTTACTTTTCCTCCCCCCATAATAACATGAAAAAAAGTAAGGAAACTGCAGATTTAAGGATGCATTTGGTAATATAGTATGTCCAGCTTAAAAGTATAATAAAAGAAAAAATAATAACTTTTAAGTTTATTAAGATATTTCCGTACAGTTATCTTGTATGTATAGAATAACTCAAAAAGTTTTTTTACATGCCTAATACACCTCGATATGTTCACCATTAGTAGCACGACAGATGTCCAACCTATATTCAAGCTCTGCACATGTGTTGTACAGCATTACTGTGGTTACATTTCAGATTGCACCACAAATGCAACGTCGTAGATCACTTAGGTCACAATCTCATGCTTAGAGTTTACAAAACTCCACCAAAAAAAAAAAAGATAAGTGGAGTAATGTTCGTAGTAATCTCCAGTGTACCAAACAAGAGTTCGTAATCTTCCGTATCTAGGATGTCACATCTGAAATGTGACCCCAGTAATGCTGCAGAGTTTGAGTATAGGTTGGACATCTGTCGTGCTACTAATGGTGCACATATCGAGGTGTATTAGGCATGTAAAAAAAACTTTTTGATTTATTCTACACATACAAGAAAACTGTATGGTTATATCTCAATAAACTTAAAAGTTATTAATTTTGCTTTTATTATACTTTTAAGCCGGATACACTGTATATCATGAAATGAATTGAGTCTTCCACATTCACATGCGTTAAGAATAAAGTTGTTATACATCTGACATTATATTTTGTAAAATGATGTACTAATATTTTATTAGTGGATTTCATATTCATTCCATGCCTTTTTTATAAAAATATTTTGTAGTTTCAAAGGGCAAAACTGTTAAAAATTGTGCAGCTGTTTGTGCATAGCAATAAACTTTACTTCCATGCACTACCTATAAAGAAATAAAGACTTGAATTAACTTTTCCAATGGACCTGCCATTTGCTTTTTACAGGTAACATTTAACATCATATACTTGACTTAAGAGTTCACATAACTTTTTTACTTATATGCGTTGGTGTGCCATAAGTTATTGTATGTAACAGTTCAGTTCAATGCAATATTTTGTGAATAAAGTTGGTTACTTAAGCAACTGATACTGACAACTTACAACTGACGGAATCTCATTTGTGTGAATATTTATGCAGACACAAGGTAAGGTGAGGTTCAAAAGTACTTAGTCTAATGGAGTCAATTGGTGATGTTTTGCAGTGCATGGATTTAAATGTACAGTTTTACGTGTAGCAGCTGTGGACCAATTGTCAACAGTTACTTGCTCATTTGATGAATCATGGTAAACTCAATTGCATATTTCATACAATATTGGTGCAAAATTAAGCGAAATTTCGTATTTTGCATCACTTCCAGGATAGACTGCAAAAGTGTTGGATGGCATTTTTGTAGACTCTGTGAAAGACCAAAGCACCAATAAAATTCAGCCAATACTGTCAGATGACAATACATCAGTATCAGCTCAACCCTATTAATCATACTTTATACATCTAACCAGAACATTAAATCAATTGAGCACTGATGCTACTAAAAAGAATAAAAATACCAGTCATTTGTCAAGAGAGATAGTACTAGGTGATCGCACAAAGGTTTGATAAATTTTTTTACATTTTTTTCTGTCCCCCCCCTGCTCCAACTAATAGAAGAAAAGAGATGTACAAATTCTTCAATCTTATCACAGGTACCTATCTCCATGGATACCTAACTTCTAAAACAACTTTCAGTGAGGATGTGATGAAATTTTCAGATATTTTTTCCCCCCCTAGCAAAACCACACACAATTGCTAGAAATGACCTGAAAGAAACATGGATGTTTTGACCTCCAGGCTAGGTACTTTTTAACCTCGCCTCATCACTGATATTGCCTTCTGCAATATATTACACCCAAATTTGTTGCTTTCTGAATGACTTTTTTTTTTTTTTTTTACATAAAGCAAACTATTTTTATATGCTTTTGTTTTGCAAATGAAATATACTTGTAATAAAGGGTAAGCATAATGATGTGGAAATATATATTTTTTATTTTATCCACTAGCATCTAATCTCTTTACCTATTAACATTCCTTAGTGAAAATACATAGGTGGAAAATACTCCATTTCACACTATGCAAATATGGATCGAGAGGCTGCATTGGAAATAATCTGTTCAAATGTAACAGTTGGGCTGAAAAGTTCATAGGCTGACTCATAGATGGCGTTACTAGAATTAAATCCATGTGATTTTTACTTAGTACTAACCTTCAAAAGATACGTGTATAAATTTCACAGCTGCCAGATAATTAGTTCGTGAGATATAGCATTGTGAGTGAAGCAGCTTTTGTTATTGTGAAAAAATGGATAAAAAAGAATTTCGTGTGTTAATAAAGCATTGCTTTTTGGCGAAAAAAAATACTGTTGAAGCCAAGGCTTGGCTTGATAAACATTATTCGGACTCTGCACCAGGAAAATCAACCGTTGAGAAGTGGTTTGCTAAATTTAAACGAGGCGAAATGAGCATCGAAGACGATGCACGCAGTGGACGCCCCAAAGAGGCTGTTACCGACGAAAAGATCAAAAAAGTCCACAAAATAATTTTAAATGATCGTAAAGTGAAGTTGATCGAGATAGCTGAGACTTTAAAAATATCAAAGGAACATGTTGGACATATTGTGCATGAATATTTGAACATGCGAAAGCTGTGTGCAAAATGGGTGCCGCGGGTGATCACAATCGATCAAAAGCAACAAAGTTTTGATGATTCGGAGCAATGTTTAGCGATATTCAACCATAATAAACACGAATTTTTCCGTCGATATATTACAATGGATGAAACATGGCTCCATAACTACACGCCAGAGTCCAATCGACAGTCAGCCGAGTGGAGTGCACGTGATGAACCGAATCCAAAGCGTGGAAAGACGCAACAGTCAGCTGGCAAGGTTATGGCATCAGTATTCTGGGATGCGCATGGTATATTCATCGATTACCTCAAAAAGGGCCAGACCATCAACAGCGATTATTACATAGCATTGTTGGAGCGTTTAAAGGATGAAATCACGAAAAAACGGCCCCATTTGAAGAAGAAAAAAGTGCTGTTTCAAGACAATGCACCGTGTCACAAATCAATGAAAACGATGGCAAAATTATATGAATTAGACTACGAATTGCTTCCCCATCCACCATATTCTCCAGATCTGGCCCCCAGTGACTTTTTCCTGTTTGCAGACCTTAAAAGAATGCTCGCTGGAAAGAAATTTAGCACTGATGAAGAGGTAATCGCCGAAACTGAGGCCTATTTTGAGGCTAAAGAGAAATCATACCAAAAAATTGTATGACCGCTATAATCGTTGTATCGCCCGCAAAGGCAACTATATTGAATAATAAAATCGAATTTTGTCAAAAAAATATTTTTTACTATGTTAGCCTACGAACTTTTCAGCCCAACTGTTATTCACCAATACTGGCCAATAGCTATAAAGTCTTGGAAGTCCAGTGTTTTATTTTACTGTTATTGAATTTGGTACCTTATGATAAAACAAGAAGACTTTGATTTATACTACTGTGTATTATCTATCATATGTATATACGCATACTCTGTGTGATCAGAAGTATCTGGACACTTGCCTGAAAATGAAGTACAAGTTTGGGCTGCCCTCCATCGGGAACACTGGCAGTCAATAAGGTGTTGACCCACCCTTAGACTTGATGACAGCCTTCATTCTCGCAGGCATACTTTCAATCAGGTGGCAGAAAGTTTCCTGGGGAATGGAAGCCCATTCCTCGCAGAGTGCCAAAATGAGAAGAGGTGTCTGTGTGGTCTAGCACAAAGTTGATGTTCCAAAACATCCCAGAGATGTTCTATGGGATTCAAATCAGGACTCTGCACAGGCCAGTCAATTAGTGGGACGCTGTTGTCGTCAAACCACTTCCCCACAACTTTGAAGTATGGACGGGTGCTCGGTCGTGTTGGAAATGGTCTTCGACAGTAGGCAGCATGCAAGCAGTTAAAATGTCAACGTAAGCTTGTGCCATGACATTGCCACATAAAGCAACAAGGAGGCCAAGCCCCTTCAGGAGAAATATGACCACACTGTAACACATCACCCCCAAATTTCACTGTAGGCACTATACAGGCTGGGAGATGTCGTTCACCACACCCATACCCTACGATCAGATTGCCACATTGTGTACCATGATTCATCACTCCACACAACGATGTTCCTTGCTCCACGTGAGGCGGCATTTGGCATTTGCCTGTGTGATGTTTGGCTTATGGGCAGCTGCTCGGCCATGGAAACCAAGTTCTCACGCTGAACTGGATGATTGACAATTACACTGTATGACCCTCTTCAACACTCGATCTCTGGATTTCAACATGGGAAATCGGCCTGCATGCTTTTGGGTTGTACCCATCCCTTCAATTTTCCACTTCACTATAACATTGGAAACAGTGAACCTAGGGATGTTTAGGAAGTTGGAAATCTCACCCACAGACTTCTTACGCAATTGGCACCCAACCACCACGTTGAAAGTCCGTGAGTTCCTCAGACCATCCCATACTGCTGTCTCATGCTGTCTGCAGACTACTGAGATCGTTGACCATGTGTTCCACAAGGTAGATGGCAATACTGTGTTGCCCTGTGAAAAACACACGTTTCACGGTGTGTCCGGATGCTTTTGATCACATTGGCATAGTGCTGCCATCTATTTGTGGAGAATTGAGGTGATTCAAGAATACCAACATTTTAAAGTACACTTCATAGTCTTCAAATAAACATACTACTAGCAGTCATCCAATTATCTTGTACAATGTATTTAATTCTATACAAAAGATACAATGAAAGAAACAATAAAAAAAGCACTGGTAATAAATAGAGAGACATATTATGCAACATTTCTTGACAAATTAATTCCAGTTGTACAGTTACGAAGCAAATGTGAGTAGTACTAACATTAAGCGGTACTTTTGTAGTAGTTAATACATATTTGGGTTTCCAATTTGACAAAATGTGTGCATTTATTATGCATTTCTAGGCAAAAATTGGCATCGTAATAAATTTTTGCTCATAACTGTACTAACTTTAGGTCAACTACTTGGAAGGAAAAGGAAATAAAATCCTTATAAAACATAAAAAAGAAAGGAAAATATATAAATTCTGAAAATGTAGTAGTGACATCTGTTGAAAAGTTCTTCAACTTGTAACATCTTCATCTGCCTCCTGTTGCTGAACTTCGTGTATTACCAGCATAAAAAAATTATAAAGAAAGTACAGAATTTTTATAATAGTAAATGTGTAACCAATTTAAGACTACATTTATTAATAAATGCACAGATTTTTGCTATTCGTAGCGCACATGTAGGAAAGCACTAAACAATGAAGTCACACACTATATATTCAACAGTTCTCCCACTCTTTCATCATAAAGATTTGATTCAGGAAGATCAGTCAGAAGGCACTTGAAAGAACTTCACAGCTGGGACTCTAGAATCTCTTAACAATTCATTAAGAGAACCAGAGTTTAGTATATCCGAACTTTGCGCTGCTTAGTAATGCTAATAGCATTTAGGCACTTGTGACCACTGAATACAAAGATATTACCCACACAAATAAAATGTATCCCATTTTTCACTTACTATTGCACAGAAAGTGTACCAAAAAAAGGAAATTACAGTTCAGTGTTGGTACAACCCAATCACCCACTCCGAAAAATAAATATGTTGTACACATGCAAGAAATTATAGAATTCTACAATCAGAACATGAATTGCTTGTCTAACGATTTAGTCCATTTACACAAGGTTAAATCTATTCTGTTACAAACACATGTCAAATAGAAAGGCCATAATGTTATGTTTACAAAAGATGTCTATAGTAACTAAACTATGCTCAAACTCACGAAAATACAAAATATATCATACAACCAACTACATTCTTAAATAAATATAAGGGTGTAAAAGTTCTATATAAACATGTAAATCTGTTACATACATTATTACAGGAAGAGGAGTATTGTAAGAAAATGGATAGCATTGATGGAAAAGCTTGGAGTATGTATTAAAGAAAATTCTATTTCAGATACGCAAACATCTTTGGAATGCAGGAGATTCTGCATCGAAAACATGGTCACGTATCTGAAATGCAACTTCCTCATATTGGCACAATAATCCAGGCTTCTCCTTCATTATTATCCAGTTTTTACCATTAAATTGTACTCAACAAAGTTGCTACTCTGAGAATGAAATATTGTTTTAGACAAATGCAGTAACACAACTCCATTCTGATCACTGAAGCTATCAATTCTTTAAGTACAACACACTGAAAAATTTCCCACCATATAAACTTTTATTGGAAAAGAAAAAAATCCCACACCATACTAAAATACTGACAGAAATTTTTCCCCCACTGTGCTTTTGTAAACTATGCAGATCAAGTCTTTTATTGGCAGGATTTATCCCAAAAATTGCTTGATGCTTTTCGTGCTAAATGGTTGAGATTACGAACTTCCATCATCAATGCTCGGAGTTTTCAGTCTTTGGCTCTCCGTCCTGTGAGATATCCTCTGCTTCGCTCCCTTCATCCACTCCCTGGCTCTCGCTGGTTGTGCCAACTGCTGACTCGCTTTTGCTTACTGGCAGCGACTCTGAAACAAGAAAAATATCATCCAGAAGTGTCACATCTGCATATATCAATTAATGAGGTTTAATTTACTCTTTAGCCTATTTTATGATTGTCAGTCAATATCAATTAAGAGTTACATATGTGATCAAGCTAACAGAAATTCCATCACAAGCTGTTCAACACACTCCCAACCTACGTCCACACACATTTGCAAGTGATCTTGAAGTTTGCGAATGACAGTTTTAAACCATAGTTTAGGGAAAGCTGGACCACACTTGCAGACAGCAGTGAGAAGTTTGCCAAATGTTGAAATTTTTCACCAACACAGAGCATAGTTGAAAAGATCCAGATTAAGCAAATATCCAGCAGAACAGCGGACCACGAAGATTGCACATGTCCTACTGTGCAGATGCTTTGAATTCATGGAACGAAGGTGAAGTCTTCATATCAACTTCCACAATCATAACTCACTTGGATATAAAATGATGACCCAAGTCTCAATCAATATTGCCTGACCCATATACTTCATTTTTTCCAACTCTATGAGTATGGATGATGATAGGATGAAACTAACAAAGAGCCACCCCAGTGGCTGAGCATGTTTAACAGTTGTCTCAATTTCACTACCAAGTGTTCCATTTTAAGCCCTGACCTGGCCGTGAGTGTCCCTTGTGTCAATTTCATAATCACATAATGCCAGTTTGAAGACAGGTGGATAATAGAGAACTAAAAATTCATCATTCAGGTCCTTCATGACATCTACTGACCATTTATATCAGATTGGTGCACCTTCATATTATATGGCCTTTACATTTACTCTTTACAAATTGCAATATGAAAAACAACAAAGAAATGTAAAGCTGCCCCCTACACACATTGCCATGAAAACCTATGGGGGATGCGAGGCAAAATGGTCCCATATATTCACAATCTCGTCCATTTGTGGAGGTGATGTAATCAACAGCATGTTCCAGGAATCCATTTATTACAGGCTGGGCGAAGAGCTGTGATGGTCTAATCAGTAGGTTGTCTTGACTGTCACGTGCTGATCACACCACTTCCAAAGTGGCTGGAGATCGAGAATGTGTGGGGCCACATCCCCTAAATAGGCCTTCACGGCATGGTGCAATATGCACGAGGAACTTTACGTTTTACCTTACAGGCTAGATGAACCTCATAGCTGCTTCATGTAAAATTCCCACCCGAAACTATGCACCCCAGGTTTCCCACCCTAGTGGCTGGACCATCGAAGCTCTTACAAACTGCAATATAATTTAATAAAGAGAAAAGCAGACTTGGGAAGACCTTTGGGAGGGAGCAGAGACAATGGACATATCCACTCTCATTTCATGGTACGTGGGTGCACAACAGAGCATGTTCAGTCAGGGTTCATGTCTCGTGCCCAACCTGTATCTAAATTCAAACAAATTGACATTCACAGCACATTCATCTATCCTGCCCGAATGCTATTGAGAACTATAAGCAATCAAGGTACTAAAAAGTAGCTTAAGTACGAGAACAATCTCACCTTCTCCAGTATGGCTTTCTTCTCGACTAGGACTACTCAGTTCTTTGTTCTCTGTTGCTGGTTCTGATGCTGATTCCTCACCATCACTTGCCGAATCTAGAATTGAAACGAAAGCATTTCTTAATTTGCTGTGACAAGTAAATACACAGATGAGTTGAAAATAGGAATTGTAGCTTTCCTGGCGACGTGATTCGAACAAGTGTTCTCGGGTTACCAGCCAGGTTAAGTCTAGTTGAGCAAAATAAATACGAAAACCATGCAAATAGTTTTTTCCAAATCGGCAGGAAAAATGAACCAAAAGAGGAGAAATTGGCAATTCCAGACTGATTGAAATTAAAATCATGGGTGCATCAGTATTTATACTATTTTGTAGGGATGAGACCGATTAATCGGTACTCTATCGGTATTGGCCGATATAGGCATATTGGTTTATCGGTAAAATTACAGATTATTTTACCGATCCGATATATTGATAAATATCTTATAATTTAGTGCAAAATCCTGCCATTTTCTTGTAATTTTTATCGATAATCTCGATGCCATATTTTCTAAAAAGTAATTGTCTAAATACTCGTATTCAACTTCTTTTGCACTGTAGTCACCTCGAAACACACTTTTATTAAGGAGATCAATGAACATTTCTGGTTCTTCAAAGACCATTTCTAACTTTAAATCGGATCGGTAGAATATCAGCTATCGGTATCGGTAAATTTTATATCGGTACTTTATTGGTATCGGCCAAAATTTCATATCGGCCCATGCCTACTATTTTGTATTTATCACAGAGGAACAGGTACCCTTATTTTAAGTAAATAGATAATAAAAAAGAAAGGGCAAGGATTGTGAACTAGAGAGAACTTCTCGTGAAAATGAATTTATAACCACCAAAAATTAGGGTTAAGCTGATGCCAATGTATTGGTATCTGGCAATAAAAGTTGCACCAGATCAGGAAGTATCAGTTGGATTTTAACCTTTAGTGGACAGATGGATATATATACCCCAAGGAAAATCCGTTGACGATGGATGGGATATATACATATCCCAGCACTACACGACAGCAATTAAGGTGCCACTTCTTGAAAACTACACATGATATTTCAGTTCTGTCTTTTGTTCACCAGTATACATATGAAGGTATGACATAACTCAAATTACAAAACAATACATCAACTGTTAATGTTAATAATAAGTGGGGTCTGAAAAAAGTCCTTTGCTTACTTCTAAGTATCATGGAATAGATTATATAAAGGGCTATAATGGAATAGATTATATAAAGGGCTGTAACACCTTAAACACCACTTTTTTCTGATACACTTCACTTTTAGATGTAATAATGAGAACAAAAGAACACCACTTTAACGTGTAACAATTAGGGAACCCAGGGGGAAAAGGCCCAATTTTCGAAATGTGCCAAAATTCAGAGATGATGTGTAATTTATTTGTAATTGTGTAATTTTTATCAAAATTGGGGGATGGGCATTCTTAAAGAGTGGTCTTTTATCGTGCTCCCTCCAAATTTGGTCCATACAGCATCCATAAGGCTGACGCCAGAAACTAATTCTGGACTTTTTCCATAAGATGGTAAAATTATCACTCTTGTACATGGTTATTATTTTTTAATTCAGAAGTATTTTTCAATGAAACTTCACATAGTTGCAGGAATGTACTACTGCCACATACTACAGTTTTTAATTCATTTTGGTTTATTGTGGTGGCCACAGAGGCATGCAGAATACATTTTTTTTTTTGAAAAAAATCAATTTTCTTCTTCTCCCTTTAACACTCATTACTGGGAGGCACAATGTATAAATTTCACCTCTGCTAAAAACCCTCTCATTAAAATATTCTATCTCTATGACAATGAGTTCTTGAGCAATGTTTCTTTTCTTCTTTTTAGCCAAGGAGGTTGAAAGCATGTACTTGGAAAAAGTCCCATTTGTTCTGTAAGCTAGAGGTTAATCATCAACTTTCACCTAATACTACTATGTACAAAAAGTACCCGGAATTTGTGAATAAAACACATAATACATAGTTAATCATCAACATTTATTTTGTCGTATTCAAAATAGGTCCCATCAGATGCAACACACGTATGACAATGCTTAACCCAGTCTTCAAAACACTTTTCAAATGCAGAAGATGGTATTGTCCTGAGTTCCTTCTGCGAATTTCCTTTAATGGATTCAATTGATTCAAAATGCCTTCCCCGAACTTGTCATGGAAAGAGAAAAAAATCACACGGAGCCATATCTGGAGAATATGGGGCTTGGGTGAGGACATGTGTTGAGTTTTTGGCCAAAAACTCACGAACAAGAGTCGGCGTGTGCAACGATGCATTATTGTGGTGCAAAATCCAAGAATTGCTTTTCCATAACTCTGGTCTTTTCCGGCAAAGATCCTCACCCAGACGTAACGGTCACACAAAACTCTTTATTCACAGTTTGTCCTGCTGGAAGGAATTCTGAGTTCACACCACCATGATAATCAAAGAAAACAATGAGCATGACTAATTTTTGAGCATGGTTTTTTTGGGTTTTGGTTAATTTTCAAAGTGCCTTTTTGAAGATTGTTGACCTGTTTGCATGTCATACTCATACACCCATGTCTCATCACAAGTTATGATGCGTTTCATGAAGGTTGAGTCACTAGAGGCTTGAGAAATCATGTCTTCAGCAACATCCCTGCGATGTGCTTTTTGCAGGAAATTCAGCTCCTTTGGAACAAGTCGTGCCACGATGCGTTTCATGCCTAACACATCAGTCAAAATGTTGTGAACGGACATGTGTGATATGCCATGCTCACGAGCCACCTCTCTCACACTCCCACGCCGGTGTTCAAGCACTATTGTCCTGATTTTTCTGACGTGGAAGGTCGACCAGAACGGGGCAAATCAGCAACAACTTCTCTGAAAGCCTTGTATCATTTTCAACGATTCAGCACACGACAGACTGTTGGCAACACAAAATTTCAAACAAATTCTTTGCTCGATATTTGTCTCCATTCTGCAAATCGCAGGACACTCGTCAACACAACTAACGTAAACAGCTGCTGTGCACAAATTGATGGGTAGATTACTCTACCCCTCTGCATGGTCACTGAGTACAGTGCTGCCATCCTACGGACAAAATGAATTCTCAATACCTCCAATGTGGGACTTTTGTTACTGAAGGTATTCCCAAGTTTTAAAAAAAGTGGGATTAGTTTAAAGGGATCTTATCGCAGTTATTTTACTAAGTGATATTGCTATCACTTTATCAAATATGGCATCTACAGTTGCAATTGAAAAAGGTTGGCCATAAATGGCAATATTTAAATAAAAACTTCTTTATCGGGTAAAAAACACTGAGTCAGATTCTTCAAACTAGAACAACACAATCACACAGTGTTTGCCCTGACTGTGTGCCTACGTGACAGCCATATTAGCATATATCTTATCCCAAACTAGGCATTCACACATAACGAAGAGGGATTAGGTGTTCCTAGATATAATTCGCACCAAACTGTCCGAAAATGGAGGCACTTAAACAATACTCTCTGGAGGAAGATGCTTGCAACTCACCTTCAGACCCTTGGCCTTCAGACTCAGATGATTCCCCTGAGAGCTCCTCCAGTGTCTGGCGTTGAAAATCTCCTGTGGCTGTAGGAAGACGTGGAGCCAGTGGTCGCTGCTTTCTTGCTGGATTCCAATAATAACAATAGCAGCAGCGAAATGCTATAAATAAGTATAATACAAGAAATTACTTAAATACATATCTATAGAGATTACATTTAACAGATGATTTGTATGCATACATGTGTGGGTGAATCGTTGCTATTTTAAGGACAGGATACTAAAAACTGTTGTTTTTGCCAAACAGAATGTAAATGTATCAATTGAAGGGCCAAGGTAAAAATTTGGTAAGTCAATTCTCTGTCGTAAGCAAAGAAGTGGTGTAATTTCCTGCCACGTGGATGATGCACTGGACTTTACAACATGCTTTCTTTTGTTTCATACGTTTGACACTTACATTCATCAAAGCATATGTTTTTGTACCTTTTCATTTGCACGTTCGGTCAAGTTTTGCATTAAAAGTTAATTTTTCTGGAGTTCAACGAGCATTGACTTACTTCTCTGACCCTTCACATTATCTGCTAAGATTTCTTATTAGGTATACTGTTTACTGTGAATGATAGTGTCCTACATTTTGGTACAACCTGACTTATCTTTACCTTATAAGGATCTGATAATTCTTCACGTATACAATGCACGAAAGGCTGATTAAAAAGAAACATGTTCACCCTCACCTATACATGTAATTTTGTGTATACCTAGGCAGTGGTAGAATAATGCCCAGTCACCATGGTGCTTGAAAATTTTCACCCATCAGAGATAGCATTATATTTAATTATTTTTACCCTTGTAGATTTATATTTTTATTAATAATTTTATTATTATCATTAATATTGACTGTTATAAGAATATTTTTATTGTTTATTTATTCTTTGAGGGATCATTAGTTCCTACTTTATTTTTTATTATAGGGTGAGGATATCAGCCAGTATGAATTTTCAAATCTAGTTCTAAAACTTTTTCCTAATAATTAAAGTTCAGTTCAGGAAAAATCCACTGGAAAAAAATATGCAGTGTGTGTTTTTTTCATGTTTGTGTGATTTCTGTACCATTAAATCAGAAAAATAAACATGCCATTAAAAACTTTTGCACTGTTGTTAGCAAAATTTTGAAATCTGCAACAATATGGTAGAAATACCCATATACGAGGGAGTCAAATAAAAACCTTAATTTGTCTTTACTTTTTTATCTATTATACTTCTTCATGCATGGTTGTACAAGTTTGCTGCATTTTAACATAGACCAATTGATGATCTACATATAATTTCAAGTCCGAGTTAGTGTTCGCATACCTCATGAAGATGGACGTGCAGTTACACATGAGCCACTGTCAAATTTCTTCCCTCCATCCCTAAACTTGATGGTGCGGTAAGCATGCATAGAGCATAGATATATTGAATTTTCATTTTCTGTAGAATTTCTATTTGCTCTAGGATTCCAGAGGGCAAGAAACCACTGCTCTTCACGGGTGCAACTGTGTGATGGAGGCACCATTTTTAAAATGACAAAAATGGCATTTTGAAGTTCACCTGATCAGTGTTGCAACCTTGAGGTTGTTCTGTAAATTATAGATGATACGTTGCATAAATTTGAACTATGAATCGTCTATCATACAATTTTCATTTGTCTCTCTCTTCTATTATGTCTTCTCTCCGGCGGGGGAGAACTGAGATTATTCCACCTGTGCAAGCGGCTCCAGTGCCCACCGAGCAGCCAGGGGCATGCAAGCAGATCCTTCGGCCGTGATCAAGGATTAAAAACTACATCTTAAAAAAAAAAAAAAACCAGAGAGAGATAGAGAGATCTTCTACTCTTCTCTTCCTCCGGGGTGGAAATCAATGGGTTTCTAAAAGGGATGAGGAGACAGGTGAGTGGAGAATGTTAGTTCTCTCTCTCTCTCTCTCTCTCTCTCTGCAGAATCCCTTCCTCCCACTACATCATGCCTAAGAAAAGAAAGAAGGGGAAGAGCTTCATTTTATTCTTCTTCTTTCTGAAAAGGAGAAAGAGGGAAAAGAAACGTTTAACGTGTGGGGCCCTAACTCCACACCCCCTATACGCCTCCATAGTGTGGTGCATTGCGGGGGCAATAGTGGCGAAAAGTGGGAGGCAGGTCAAGAAAGGAGAAAAAGTAGACATGGCGATCCTATTGTCCTTCTTCTTTGTCGTAAAGGGGTCGGACGGAAAGAAGGAAAGAAAAACATCCAGATGTGATGCAAGTACAGGAAAGCACTTTACTTTTTTACTTGCATTAGAATGCATTGCAGTATAGTATAGTCATTTATGCTGTTACCAGTAGACCCTTCTTTAGAAATGCCACTCCAGAACAAGAATGAATAATTTCTAATCCAAGCTTGTATTAATTAATAAAAAGGGTTGCTGGTGCCTGATTATTTTCAGTTTTGTCTACCCCTGCCCATAGGACTTGTAACTCAGAGAACTACATGACAATCAAAAACTTGCCACCAAACTAAGGCTGTAGCTATTTAGGTAACTTACATAAATATTCAAACTCCTCCTTTAAGGCCATTCCGTTGTGAGACTCACACTGTCGACAGACAAGAGCATAGCGGTTACTGGGTCCATCGGCAGTTAAATACTCAACCATCTTGTCCAGCATGCTCCTTTCACGTGGTAATATTGGGCGGGGCATAGGTGGACCCATAGGACCTAAAGAAATTAATGCAAATACGATCACAATATGCATGTTTCTGAAAATGGTTATTTTTAATATAATAAGAATTGATAACTAAGACCTAACACAGTAATTTATTTCACAAGCAAGTTGTATGTACTTATAATGTACAATTATAAAATGATCTTGTAATTAAAAAGGTTTTAGCATGGACTGGAACTTCAATGTCTACTACTGCTTTTTCAACTCATAACTTAATTTTTTTTATGCAGAAAAGATTCAATATATGAACATAAATACATATACCTAAGTATAGAATAAATCAGTGAAGCATGTAAAAAATATGTATCCATTCAAATATGTAATAATATTTTATTTTAGTCTTCAGTCACTTCTTTTATTATTTTGGGTGAAAATAAATCAAAGAGTTGTATTGTTGTGTAATAAAGGACTTACACACACCTGACATATGCCAAACCAGAGATCAATTTAGAATCATCTCTCTCACCACAATTTCAACTCTAAAACAGATTCAATCATTCAAATTGCCCATTCTAAAGCAGAACTAAAACCCTCATGTTACATCATGGTATACATGGATATACACACACCAACACTCACGTGGCGCAATTCCTTGACCATTCCTATGATGCACTGGGCTCCTTCCGACCGCTGGTGTTAAAGCTGTTTGGCCAGTACGTGGCACTTGGGAAGAAAGAGGGGTTGGAGCCATGATTCGCCTCCTAACTTGTGCATCGGGAGTTAAGCTAGGAGCGGGCGTACCTGGTCCAGCCTTTGGAAGATCAACAGGAAGAAGAGATCCCTAGAAAATCCATAATAAAATCAATTAATGGGAAATGAGAAATAATAAAACTAATGAAGAAAAGTTGGGCAAACCCTCCTTGTTGAAAACATACGACATTTTACTTTCGAGAAATTTGTATTTGTATTTTTCTTATTTTCCATCCCTCTTCTATATAAATTGTAACGACGATGACAAAAGATGAAAAGAAAATGCAACGAAACTTCAAAATAATCCCCAGGATTCAACCCTGGGACCCCTGGCTGCATAGCACACTACACTAACCATTCAGCCACAGAGGCTAGCCTCACATTCTACAAGCATGTTCATAAATAACTGTTCACGGTTATAAAATTAAGTTTTCAAGAAATCTTACTTTATTCTTAATAGTAATGGGTGACGTAAAATTACTAAGAAATCTGATAAAGTACTGACACAAAATTTACCAATACTGACCCAATATAAAATAAATGTTACAAGAACCTAAATATCTAAACAATTACAAAGTACTGAAAGAAGTTTAACTTTGAAAAACACTCCATATTTATCTATGTTCCACTTTTTGTATTGCAGAAAAAATAAAAACCACTAAAATAATAATATATTATTTTGCAACTACTCATTTAGACATATATTTTCCAAGACCAGAGTAAATTAATTACTCCTTTATATTCATAAAAAAATAACAACATTTCTAAATTTGCACTAGGTTACATGCTATTTACAGGAATAGCAGATCAGGAAAAATTACTAGCAATTTCACCAATAAACTGACACACCAATATGCCTGCATCAGCCAATAGTAGTAATAGCACACTGATTAATAGATGGATCACATCTACGGAAAAAGTATTCAAACACAGTTTGTGTAATCAGGCCAGGGACAAATACTACCCAATTCAGGGAAATGAGGGCTGGTAGGGCAACGGCTCATGATCAAGTTCTGCTCAATCTTGCATTTTTTTTATTAGTTTCCCCATGAACCAACTGTGTTATGTACACCAGTTATCATAGACAGTGTGGGGCTAAGAAACTTTGTCATTTGCATTTTAAGACTTAGTAAATTATTTTCCTGTAGTTTACAGTTATTACAAGCATAAGAAAACAGTCTTTCTTTGTGACGCTTCAGGAGAACACACGCTCCCTTCATCAGACATTTATTTTCATTTTGGCCAGGGACAAATGCTACCCAATTCAGGGAAATCAGGGCTGGTAGGGCAACGACTCATAATCAAGTTCTGCTCAATCTTGCATTTTTTTATTAGTTTCCCCATGAACCAACTGTGTTTTGTACACCAGTTATCAATACTTCAAACCATTGTTATAACTGTATCTTTAGTCAAAATAAAAATAAATGTCTGATGAAGGGAGTGTGTGTTCTCCTGAAGCGTCACAAAGAAAGACTGATTTCTAATGCTTGTAATAACTGTAAACTACAGGAAAATAATTCTATAATGCAAGCAATGCGTACATACAAGAAAGACTTAGTAAATGCTAAGAAGAACTTGCTGGGAAATTGCCTACAATTGATTACAGAGGTGGAACACTGATAGAACAAAATTTAGGTACAATGCAAAATCAAAATGTTGCAACCGAAATAAAGAAGGTACAAATTAAAAATGCTCTCACATTATATTCAGAACATAGATACTACTAGGCAAATTAAATATAGCTAGTGTATGGTGTAATGTTTCATGAATTTGAGTGCAGTTTTATCATACTAAATAAACAATACATTGCTCGGCTTCGACTAGACTAACAATAAACTAAACATTAGTTACATCATATAGTCTTAACAGTGTAGTTTCCAAACTAGCCACACCTTTCAAGTGTGGCAGCACCTTTGAGCAGTTGTGACAGTAATTTACAGAGGGAATGATGTCACTGGTTGCTGTATGGGTGTCTGCGCTTTATGCATCAACAGTCGAATGGCCAAGCTAGTCAAAGAGCATTATTGTGTAAACATGTTGCAATGTTATTTCAGTTGAAACGGGTTTTTAGACAAACCATATCAGTGTTGCAATCCTCAGATATGTTTCTTAAATTTGAAAAAAATGTTAAATATGCATTGTCTTCCAACTATTTATTTCCAATGAAAAAGTTGAATATAGAAAAATATAAAAACAATTTAACTGCTTAACTAAAAACAAAGGAGTATGTGAAAAGTAAATTTTACAAATCTTTTGAATGATCATCACATATCATCTTGTAGCATTTACAATGCATTTCAAATAAAAATAAATAAATACAAAATTCCTGTTAAAAGCAGACAGTTGAAGACACAAATATAAATCTCAAATTCACAATAGAATCCTCATAGCTTATTTGAATATAGTGTAAAAGTTTCATATCATAGATGTTCCTTGTGACCAATATTCCTGAGTTTGTTTTCAAGTCAACTTTATGCACAGAAAGGCTAATCTGGACTGGACCAATAGTTTAATGTGGGATCTGGACAATTTTTTGCCTCCACCATGTATCAAACCCATGACCATTTGAATACAAGGTTACGACGGTACCACTATGGCATCGGGAAGGTTTGTCACCAACATTATCTCCGTAAATAAACATACAATTCCGTAATACACTTCAATTTCCTTGTGGCTCATATTATCTCAAAAAACAAACATGCACTTCATTTTACATTTCAACATCTAATCAAACAAGGATAAGATAAATATAGCAAACAGTGGTCACACCCTATTCAGGAAAATGTTAAGTATGAAGTGAGTTTTAGGAACACACATTAGCCGCATGTTAATACTACAAAAAAATTTAATAAAAACCTTTTGGCAAAGGTAGTTTGAAATCCTTTCCATTTCTATTTTATCGCTTTTCTATTGATCTGGAATAATCATGCAAAAAGGATGAACTTTTCTTGGTGATGAATGATGAAAAATTCTGACATGGTATCAGCCAGCCTTGAGTCCTGAAGATTAGCGTAATTTTCAGTAATCTATTTGGAATTCACCTGATGAGTATCGAAGGAGAATCTCTACACTGAGTAGTGTTTTGTTTGAAGTCCACTTTATGGACAGATAGGCTAATCGGGAATGGACCTACAGTTTTAAGTGGGACCAAACCCACTATGTACACAGTTTTAAGTGTGCCTCTGCCAGATATCGAACCGGGGACCCTTCATTACACTATGCCATCAGGGAGGCCCAAGAATCTCTAAATGAATGATTGAGTTTGTGTTTTAAGTCCACTTTATGCACAGTACGGCTAATCGGGACTGGACCTAGTTTTAAGTGGAGTCCGAACCACTATGTGCCTCCACCGGGTATCGAACCCAGGACTCCTTGATTACAAGATGATGACGTTAGCACTGCACCGAACAGGACCCCTCGATTACAAGACGATGACGCTACCACTGCACCATCAAGGAGGCTTCTACACGAATGAGCATGACCAGTAAACTGATGAGACAGAAATTGCAGCAACCACACATCCATGACTTACCCACGGCCTTCATAGCATGCTACACAAATTACTCCACTACGGTGGCTCACTCTAGTTTATAGATTATTTTAGTTAATTTGTTACATTCTGTCACTTTCGGTTAATTGTAATGATGAGGATGAATGGTGAAAAGATAAAATGGATGAAGGGACAACTAACTCTCTAGCCTTCTTAAACCCGAAGGTTCATGGCTGCAGCAACACAGGGACAACTACAAACAAAAATGGATGACACAACACAATGTTTGAATTGTTGTTTTAAGTCTATTTTATGTACAGATAGGCTAATCACATTGTTGTTTTAAGTCCATTTTATGCACAGATAGGCTAATCAGGACTGGACCTACAGTTCAAAGTGGAATCCGAACCTGGGACCCCTTGATTACAAGGCGATGACGTTACCATTACAGATGCAACAGAAGTCTCACAGTGAATTATACCAGCTAGCATCGTTATAGTTTACATTTAACCTTTTGGGTCCCAAGCATCTCAAACGAGACGCTGTGTCAAGGTCGTAGTTTTTACGTTATAACTTTTCCATTTTTGGCTAGAATTTCAATTTTTTTATATATATATTGTTCTTAACACATGTATTTAACAGAAATGTTTCTTGCACCTTTTTTTTTCTTTTCTTCATGAAAATGGAGGGGAAAAGGCAGGAAAAGGGACTTCTCTTTTGCGTCTCTTTTCAAGGGAAAATTCTTGCCGACAAAGGAAGACAGGCTTTGTTGTTCTAAAGCAATGCTTTTCACTCCAGCCTGTTAACTGCATTCGAAGGAAGCTTGTTTATCAGTATCCGATGTCAAAATGAAAGTTTTCCGCGAGGGCGAAAGCAGGGGGTGGGGGTGGGGGAAGACTGGTTGTTCAATCTGCGTTGTGAGAATGGAAATTCGAAGTACACTGAAGGAAACCTTTGTTTTTTAGCACAAGTGTCCACAAGTTGCAACACATGTTACCCTGCATTGTCTAAAAATAGAATTTCAAGCAGCTGCAAGAATCGGAGCTCATTTTTCACTGCGTTCTAGCTTTTCGTCCGTGAAAGTTGTGCGTAGGTGTGTCGTTTTGTGCCCAAGTGCAAGGACATTTTTCGAGTGAAGTGACATAATTTTTTTAAAATTATTTTTGAGGGGTTTCCTCCCTTCCCCCTCCATATATATGCCGAATTTGAATAAATTTTGACATTTTGATATTATTTTTTTCGGGGGGGGGGGAGAAACACAATTTTTTTAAAAAAAATAATTTTGAGGGGATTTCCCCCCTTTCCCCCTCCCTATGTGCATAAATTATATATCGTCTGAATCTGTGATTCATTCTACATACAACGTTATATCTTTCATATCTCTAGGGCATTTAGTTTCTGAGCTATAGTCATTTCAATGTAACTTTGCATTTCGCTCAATTCCGAAGCTTGAGACAGTGGCATACAAGCCTTTCCTTTCAGGGGTACAACTCGCGTAATATTGGTCATATGACAATGATGAAAATATTTTTCTGTTTCTTACATGCCAGCGATAATTCCTATGTGCATTTTGAACTTTTCACATCCTTTTTTTCGGGGGGGGGGGAGACCCCTTATTTTCTTTTAAAAATTTATAATTTTCAGGGGATTTCCCCCTTATCCCCCTCCATATGCATCCCGAATGTGCATAAATTATATATCGTCTGAATCTGTGATTCATTCTGCGTACAACGGTATATCGTTCATATCTCCAGGGCAAATAGTCTCGGAGCTAAAGTCATTTCAAGGTACCGCTGCATTTTGAAGCTTGAATCAGTGGCGTGCCGACCATTTCTTCTGGGGGTACAACTCACATTACATTGGTCATATGATAATAATCAAATATTTATGTGTTCCTTACATGTCAGCGATCATTTCCATGTGCATGTCGATCCTGTCATGTATTATTTCTGGGGGGGGGGGCGGACCCCATTATATTTCTCGAAATGTTGGAATTTTGGAAGTTAGCCCCCTCCCCACCGCCACATATATGCCGAATTTGCATAAATTTCATATAGTCTGAATCTCTGGTTCATTCCACGTACAACGGTATATTACTCATACCTCTAGGGCAATTAGCCTCCGATCTACACTCATTTAATTGAAACACTGCATTTTGCTCAAAATCGGCTCGGGACCAAGGGGGTTACATGTGAAAATGGCCTTGGGACTCAAAAGGTTGATGTTACGTTTCTATCCACTTATGCAAATTGTGATGAGGGGACAATAATTAGATGGAATAGGTAAAAGAACAAATGCAAATTAAACAACCATGTGTTGACTGGGACTCTAACCAATTACAATGACTGATTTAGTAAGCATCGTATTTCTGGCCCTTTTGGCTAATCACGATGACTAACATACCATAACATGAAATATCATGAGCCAACTACCTACTGTGCTCGTACACAAAGATGGGTGAACCCCATGGTGCAAAAGTGGATTCTGAGATACTGAAATGTGCCACAATCCAGATACTAATTACATTGGAGAGGATCCAACAATTCTCAGATTATGGAACAATAGGAAATAAACATCCATGATTTTGTCCGCATATAACAAACTTCGCTTGCTTAAATAATACAGTAGAACAATTAAAGTTTTACATGGGATTACATATCAAATATAAAATTTAGGAATATAATTGGGACTTCCCCTGTCTATGAATACTCACAAAGTGCCATTCTGTCCTTAACTAATAACAATAAATAATGCATAGCTTCATAATAGTCAACCTTCTTATAAGAAAATTTACCAAGTAACAAACAAGTACTATAATCACACATACTTTATTACAAAGTAAAAAAAAAATCACTGTTACAATGGTAAAGCAGTGTTTGTCCATGATGACAATACTTCCACTGCAAAATATAGTACGATCGATTTTCTACTTCATTTCTACAATATAGTTCAATACAGTTTGTAACTTATTCACTAATACTGTTTCCAATGGTCACTACTGGCATTTCCATCTGGACTCTCACTCTCTATAAACAGTTGATCCTACAATTAAAAAATCTCTAATTCCATCATAATGAAGAAGAAACTATTATCAAAGATATAAAAATATTTTCATATTCATCATAAAATCCACCACCATAAGCATCATCAATAATGTAGTCTGTAGTGTAAGGTAGAGCCATGAATGATAAAAAATATGATGCGCAAATTAGAACTTTCAGTAGCATGATAAGGATTAAATTTCAAATTGGTCTATCCCCCTAGTATTTTTGCATACTTATACAAATGTTCTGGCCTCAGAAAATCTAGTACTGGGAGAAAACTATTGTTCCTCTGTGCAATATTTCGCACATTAGTTAACTTTGCACAATTTCATTGAACAATGATGAACCTTTAAAAACATATCAGCTTTGTCAGAGTTACAAGTACACTTTGGGATTTAAGTTGACAGTATGGGAAAAGACTGTACATGTTGAGAAATTCTTGTGTGATGCACATACAATGACATGGATGCAGGGATTGTCAACAGCCAGCTGGCTACATTTTTAACCAGCACACTGCTGACGACCAATAAACAATACATCATTGTACAGTGATTTGAATTATAAGTGTAGGTATACAAAATCGCAACAATGTATTTCCTTTGCTATCTGACAAAAGTTGCTACTTTGAGGCCAATGGCTGAAAAGATTGAAGGCTATACTCTTAGGCCTTTATTTCAAAGCAGACCAGCAAAAGGAAGAATTTGTTAACTACTTTATGCACATAGTAGCTGAGACTTAATCTACTGACAAGAGATATATGTAGCTAAAATGGACCCTTGGCAGGGCAACAAAGTTGTTTCTTTTTTCTTTTGTTTCTTGCATAACTCATTTTTCCTCCTTAAGCCAATTACAATAAGGATGAGTGATGAATTAAATGTAAGTGTCGAAGGGATGCTCACAAAGAAAAAACACTCATGCTCTTGAACCTCTGAGAGCATCAGTGGGGAGTTTGTGAATGCAGGACTCAGTGCAGTCGACCACTGAGCTCATGGCACCAAACTTGGGATTCGTTGATTACGTAAAGACCTGTTTGGTGAGGCTAGAAGGGAGTTGCTTTGACATCTAAAGTTTCTCCAGTTAACAAACAGAATATGTTGTGCTTTACACACATCAGTAATTTCTATTTGTTACCACAATAATGGCTCAAATATGAGCCCTCCATCTAGTTTCAACTTAGCATTATTTGATTGATTGAGCTGGTGTTTTAAGTCCACTTTATGCACAGTAAGGCTAATTTGGACTGGACCTACAGTTTAGAGTGAGATCCAAACCACTGTGTCCCTCCACCAAGTATCGAACCCGGGACCCCTTGATTACAAGGTGACAACGCAACTGCTGCACCACTGGGGAGCATCATTTGAATCAAAGTTATCTAATGCTTTTGCACATTTCCACAAAATCAAAGATGCTACGTGTACGTTTTGACATTTTCTTGTAATGGAAATTGTCATGTAACTGGTTAGTGATGTTCAACTGATCTATATCTACCAACCTTTATGTAATATACTAATACATGGACTGTTGGAAAATTATTTTACCTATTGAAAATAAGGTATGAAGGAAGAAATGTATACGGATGTATTGAGGCAGGGGAGAAAATATGTCCAAGCATGCCTATGAATCTCTAGTTTCTGCTACAGGATTTTCATGTCCAAATCAGGTGAGTCTCATTTTTTTTCTGAGAGACCCAAGTAAATGTACACCTAGTGCACAAACTGTACTTCATGCTACAGCAAGCAAATTACTAAACAAATCATGAAAACTTGCTGAAACAAAATTATCCCATGCAATAGCTATGTTCATAATCACAACATTAAACGTACCGGAGTCCTGTGAAGCTGATCAGGAGCGTACTTCTCCAGTATTTCTTTTGCAACTTTGAATGTTTCTTTCTCCATTACAATTTCTAACAGCTTCTTCTTCTCTGTTTTCAATGCAGTAAGCTTCTGCTCTTTCTTCAGAATATTCCTCCGATAATACCATGTTATAACCCGCTTAACCAAAATGACTCTGTTGCATAAGAAAGAATAATATTAGTTTTTCTACAGGATATTCAATAATTCTCTAAATGTTAGTGACAATGGTTCTACATTACCACGCAATCTAAATTGGACATTGTCTATTGTCTAGTGCTGTAAACTATACCAATCGAACACTATGTTCTCAGGTGAAAGAATTTCCTTTTGCCGGTGGTGGGGATTGAACCAATGACAGACCTGTGACTTTACTACAAATCTAGTGGTCTATCCACCTACTCCACAATCTCCCATACTGGTTAGAGCACCAGACAACGGATAATGTCCAATTCACAATACATGCTAAGCAGCATTCATTTGTTTGTATATTCACATGAGTGAGATTACTACCATGGCAAAAATATTACAAACTTGTTTTAGATATTATCATTTTAATAAATAATATAACGAGGTTTTAGCTTTTATTTTCGCCTTCAAAATCAACTTCCTTGCATAATTCAGTTGACTTCTTTATATTTACAAGATCAGTAATCTTTAGAGGCTCATGTTTTTGGTAAATAAAATATTGGTGTTATAGTGGTGAATAATCACATCAAAAGTGCTATATAAAATGACATTTTGGTTTTAAATTTGTGAATATAATCTAAATTTGATTTAAAAACTGCACTTATTACACAAAGTAAACTTATCCCTTTTAATAGCACATTGATGTAGTTATCAGAGTATTAAGTTTATTCCTGTGTAAAGGGGTCCATTTTTGCTTCTCAAATATTTACAGCAGAATTAATCAATTTTCCATGAATTGCATAACTCACAGGATACTTCAGATTTCAGAAAGTGTCATGTCTGTATATAAACGGTAAATTTTGTGTTTAAGAGTATATTTCGCATTATTTTGTGACAAAACAGGATAGGAAAATGCACCTCACACCTTTCAGAAACATAAAAAAATGAACATTATAGCATGCTATTTCGTATTTCGTCAAAAACAAAATTTGCATGCCTCTACTAATCTTACAGAGGAAAACAGCTACATCTTACTTATTTTCCCATCAAATAACATAAACATGACCAATTTAGCCACATTTCTAGTTTTTTCCATGTGAAAAGCACTTGAATAACCCTCAAAGAAGATTTCAGATTCAATATTAATGGAAATGGTAATTTAATTACTTAATACTTGTAGCTGCTGAAATCTTCTCTGCTCTTCGTGAAATGTAGATCATATAATTCAAGTTTCAAATGGGTTGCTGCAAAATGCCATGGAGGCCTTTATCATGAACTTAGCATGTTCATGTATATGGATAGGGAGTTCATCTGGTGCCATCATGACAAGACTAGTATCAAGCAACTATTATATTATTATCAGGATACTTACATGAGAGGGAAGACTAGTAAGGGAGCAATGCAGATTAGTTGTTCCCCTACCGTATTGGGGAAATAGTAGAAATAAAAAACTAATGCTGCTATCACATACAGTCCCACCGAGTAAATTACAAGTAAGCCAACGATCTTCTTTTGCTGTTGCTGCGTGTGTCTCCTGTATTGTTCTATTGATCTTATGTCCTAGAAGAAAAAAAAACAATTTTTAAAATTCTTGGCAAACTGACCATGTTATCGCATTAATGTTAATAAAACTTGTAATTTTCAAACTATGTTTAAAGCATAAAATGTAGGTCTACACACCCCAAGTTATAACAACTTACATATTATCCCTAATTGTCAATGTCTATTGAACCTTTTATTTGTAAGAAAAGACAAAATTACTTACACCTTCTAATTTTTCCAAAACTTCTTTCGTTGACTTTTTTTTCTGCAAATAAAAAGAAACAATTAAAATTGAACATTGTATTCCTGTATGTAACAGGTATATAACATAATTTGATCAAATAACAGTGTGCCAAATAAAGCACTTTAAACACATTCTATACATTAATTGAGTAAGATGATGGTAAAAATTACAAAACAAAAGTAAAAACAGTTACTTCAACCCCTTCCCCACTACACCTTACACATGTCAGTGTGAATGATGTTAAACACAACAAACATAAATATAAATGTGTGCACCTGAGAATAACATATGGCAGCATTATCTATGATATTATATCACAATCAATACATGAAATTTTGAGAAATCAAAATTTAAATGAAAGCAGGAAAGAACTGGGAAAAATCACCGAGAGAGAAGAAAAGGAGGAGCGATTTTACAATACAGGACACTTCCCCAATTTCTTTCGTATTTCGCATACTCAATAATTTAGGCCTCGTAATCATGAATCCGCAGTTAAAATTTGGCGCTTCATATGTAGAACTTGCAAAATAAGCAGGTCCGTGATCGCAAAAGACACCCTCGATTTCCCCACCCCCAGAAAATATTTATCGCAAGATTTTGCATTTCGAATACTTAAAAGAACGAAATATGTATTCCTGATATTACAATGAACCCGAAATTATAACTATGTTAGCCTAACCTAACCGTGCATCGTTCGAGGGGTGTAAGGCTAATTGCAACCACGGACCATCAAAAAAAATGTCAGTTTTGTAGCACTTGAGCGACAATCTTTGCAATAAACATTGGTTTTCTTGAGAAATCGAGGGTGTCGGTTGCGATCACAGACCCGCTTATTTTGCAAGTTCTACATGTGAGCGCCAAATTTTAACTGCAGATTCGTGATTACGAGGCCTACATTATTGAGTATGCAAAATATGAAAGAAATTGGGGAAGTGTCCGGTATTGTAAAATCATACCGAAAAGGAAGAGAGAGACAGAGATCCAAACTTCCCTTATAATGACCTATGATTACCATTCCTTGCCTTTTGAACAACTTCTAAAAAGAAGGTTACAATATTAATTGTAAAATATTTTGTAGTTTATCCAGTATTTACGTATAAAGCATCTATATGATATACACTTTTGCAGGCAACCTCTGACAAAAAGGTTATGTACACTAGTGGACTGATAGTTTCTTTCTGAAATTTGTATTCAATACTGACAGCATGCACATCCACAGTTGCAACCTATATTCTATATTTATTGTAAACTAATGTACTCCCTAAACGGTGTAAAGTATACTTTTACAGACAACTTCGTCCAGGAGACGAGTGTGTTTACAGGTTCGTCAAGCTTGCGTCAACTCGTTAATACAGAGTTCGAACTTATTACTTCCACACGGGATGTGTTCTATGTACAGTGCGAAGATTTATCTTTAGATCAAGAACTTACTTCTTTACATTCACTGTCAACGGTAATACATTTGCATAAAGACAATTCAAGAAGATGAATCAGGGAAATGTTTAATCATGGTCCAAAATATTTTAGTGGCATTTATTATCCGAGATGATATTTTTATGCATAAGAAAATGTAAATAACATAAATTGCAACGCATGTAAATAGAGAAATTGATGTATCGTTAACACATCAGTCCTAGGCTGGTGATTACGCTAGAGCCGGGGTTCCTCTCCCTAGCTACCGTGACAAGGAAAACCTTAAAGATGTTTTCAAACCATTGTAAAACACAACTCTGCACCAGGCAGCACATAATTTCTTCTTTCATATAGAAATGAAACTAACACATCGGAGCTTACCCTAAATCTCCCTAATATCATCCCCATTGTTTTGGCGGTAGTAAAACAATTTTGCTCTAATCTGCTACCACATGCATATTCCTCCCCCTCAAAAATACTCTGTTTCAGTGTTGCCAAGAGCAAAGTAGAAAAAATAAAATATTTCATGAAGCCTTAACTGAATGAATACAATCAGAAATAAGCGGATAAGTTTATTTGCAATTTAGTGGATGTGCCCACATTTATAAATAATTGAATAGTTTGTGTTTGAAGAATAACTGTGTTAAATGTTACTTTTAAATTGTTGTAATTTGTATATTATACATCATGTTTTTCAATTGCAACATTCATGATGTATATAACATGGGTCTTCATCAATTTTGAGGCTGGTGCGAATGGTGAAAATGTGTTTCTGCGTCTGGAATTTGTAATAGCATTTAGTTAAATGAAGATACTAGCCAGTGCGAATTCTGACGTGCTTTATTTATATTAAATATCAGTACAAGTAATTAAGTATATAACTGTCGAAAATAATTGTGCAGATTATGACTTTATGTCATCCCTTTGACCGAATGATGCAATGACACGTTGTAGTGTTTCCGTGTGTGTTGAAGCGTATGTTCGCCGATTTGAGTTGGCGAAGAAGTTTTTTTTTTTTGTTTTCGTTTGAGGTATACAGTTTAGAAAATGAAAATAATTTCGAACGAAAACAATCCAGCCACCCTGAAGTTACAGATTGCTGCAAATCTGGTTCATAGGACTGTTGACCTCAATTTGGTGCAAAATACCGGCGGAGGTAAGTTTTTTTTTTTTTTTTTTCAGGTGGATCTTTGATTTTACTTTCACAGGATCATGAAGGATTTGACAAATGCAAAAATTGTAACTGAATACGAAATTTGAGTGCTGGTATATTTAATTTAGAATCTAGCTCTGGTAGTGAAATTCTGAGTTCTACGAACTGTTGACGTGAACTGTTGTGCACAAATTTTCATGTTGTATGTGAAGAGCTTGTACGGCCGAAGTTCTGATTGTTTAATTCCGAATTTATCATGATGGACAGACATTTTTTACAAGGTTCAATTTCTGATTACATCTGTTGGTAACAGTATGGTATAGTGAAAACTCATGTCTTCAAATTTACAGGAGAAACTACTTAACGGAATTTAGTTTCTGTAGACTTTTGGAAGCTGGTTGAAGTGTTTTCTCCCTTCGTTGAACTTATTTGGCCGTTAAATCATGTATTGTTCAACATTAATGTATCTCCGATGCACGATATCTCTTGGGACCATTACCGTCGACTACTTGCATCAAATGTTACGTGCGTTCGATTATGTAACCCTCTGTTAGTGTAGCAACCACGCGGTAGTTTTACAAGATGCCGGTGTGAGCGCTTTTTGTTTTTCAAATTTAATTTTCTGTTTGCCTAACCTAACTTTCCGTTAATGGTTTGTGGATCAATGTTCACTTAAAAACCTTCTGTGAATAGTTTGTGCAGTATTTTTACAAGTTTTACATTTTTATAGTTTTACAAGATGACGTGTGAGCGGGTTTTTTTCTTTCCAATATAATTTTCTGTTTGCCTAACCTGGCTACTCTCTACTTTACGTCCTTATTGCCTTTTGGTGGTAACCGATGGGAGTTAACAACACTGCAGGCTCGTCTTTGTGTCCGCATTGTGAATGTGTGTGCTTTGCTCATTTGCATTCTGCGTGGTGATTGCTTCTTTGCGTTCACGGTGCGTTGTGCGTGTGTATGGTGCATGAAGAAGAACAGGTTCCAAAAACTTGTAGATAGTGTAAAATACGTTTATCCTCAGTAATAATTTAGTACATCGTTCAAAACCGTGCTTGCAGACAAGGAAATAACGAGTGAAATGTGTTTTCACCATACGGTAACATTATGGTATAGTGAAAACACATTTCACTTTTTTATTTCCTAATTATTTACATTTGTACCTGCCTGTTATGCATAGCAGAACATTTTTGAGTAATTTTTCACATTACAAGTATTTGTTGTTCGTTGCTAATTCACTTTCGTTACACACAATATGGCGGGCAAATATTGACTCACGTTGTCTATCGTCAGCTGATATGCAGTGTTTCCAAACTTATTAACCAAAAAATGTCGCACAAACTATTCACAGAAGGTTTTTAAGCAAAAATTGATCCACAAACCATTCACGGATGGTTAGGTTAGGCAAACATAGAGAATTAAATTGGAAAGAAAAAAACCTGCTCACACGTCATCTTGTAAAACTACCGCGTGGTTGCTACACTAACAGGTGGTTACATAATCGAACACACTGAACATTTGATTCACGTAGTTAATGGTAATGGTGGCAAGAGCTATCGTGCGTCGGAGATACATTAATGTCGAAAAATACATGATTTACCGGCTGAATAAGTTGAACGAAGGGAGAAAACACTTCCACGAGCTTCCAAAAGTCTACAGAAACTCAGTTTCTTTAGTAGTTTCTCCTGTAAATTTGAAGAAATGTGTTTTCACTATACCATACTGTTACCCATCTGTTAACATATAGCTACTTCCAAGTCTTATTGATTACTTACTGTGTGTTTTCTGGAGATAGATTTTCCCTTCTGCATACTCCTGCATGATTATTTGTTTGCGAGAAGCCATCATTTGTTGTGGTCTTGGACCACAGACTGCTGATGGCATCTATTTCATGTGCTTTCAATGTGTAAAGATCTAGATTTGTTTGGAGCGATTTTACAATACCGGGAATTTCTCCATTTTGTTTGAAATTCGGCATACTCACTAAATTAGGGCTCCTAATCACGAATCTCAAGTTAAAATGGGCCGCTCACGTGTCAAACTTGCAAAATAAGAGGGTCTGTCATCGCAACCGATAACGCACAATTGCTCATTATTTATCGCAAGATTTTCCGTTTCGAATACTTAAAGAACAATATATATATATTCCTGATATTACTACGACCCTAAAATTTACTGTTTCCTAACCTAACCACGCTCCAATGGTTAGTGTGGCTAGCGCCAATGGTCCGTGGGGCTAGGCATAATTCAGGAATTTCTATACGTGAGCGCCAAATTTTAAGTGCAGATTCGTAATTAGGGGACCCATATTAGTAAGTATCCGAAATTTCAAACAAATTGGAGAAATTCCCTGTATTGTTAAATTATGCCATTTGTTTTTGTATGCTATTTACACCTTGCACCTTCAACATACACTACCATACATTTTATAACTTTGTCCCTATCCCTAGGTTCAACAAATATATAGTATCTGAAGTTCTATGGAAATATAGCAGTAACTATTGACAATAGACAGGTATTTATTCAAATCATCATAACGCCCATTTCCCTTTTGATATATTGAGGTTTATTTGTTATAAATTATATACAGAAGAAGTTAAAACTTGGCCGTTATCCACAAAAATCCCAATCTCCGTGTATCCTGTCCCCCTGACCCGAAGAGAAAGTGTAGACTCATGTAGCCACTGACTTCAATGAGAAAAAGAAAACCCTTCAGTACCAAAAAGGGTGGCCGAAGGTACGTATGTGTGCGTGTACCCGGTTTCCAACATGAAATAAAACTATTGATATAATGTGAGTAGAGCACGTGTAATAGAAGAAAGATACAAAAGATTCACATCGGTTCATGTATTATAAGAAAGCTCACCCAGCTGCTCCTCTTAGAGAAAGAAGATACCCCTTACATTGCTGTACTATGCTACAGCACCTTGAATAATGTAGTGTGGAAAACGGCACAGTTCTGCATGCTCTGGCTGGTTCCACTCGAAAATGATCCGCTACAGGCGCTGGTGTTGAACCCGGTGCTTGGTATTCGTCTGCTTATAATGGAAGTAAATGGAGTTTTCGCTGCAACGTCTGATTCTTTTACATGAAGCATTTCTATGAATGTGATAATTGCTATGATATTTGGTACAGTGGTCGCGAAGATATTAACGAACATTCTAAACAGTCGACCACGTCCTGTTATCGTCATACTTTCGTTAATAATACGGGAGAAAAAAATACGCGTGGAATGCTCTTGGCAACTAAAT
The DNA here is from genome assembly GCF_977018435.1 of Lepisma saccharinum. NCBI lineage: Eukaryota > Metazoa > Arthropoda > Insecta > Zygentoma > Lepismatidae > Lepisma > Lepisma saccharinum. The sequence goes on along the minus strand of NC_139249.1, from coordinate 29,643,306 downwards.
TTTTGTGTATGAATTAGGTTCATTATATTATCATCATTTCTTTTAAAGATATACACACTGAAGCATTTGTATTTTTGATATTTACTGTCTCTTTTCTTCCGCTTTAAACTAATCGCGGCGATGATGATAATGATGATTCCATGAAACGACAGTGGGAACCCCACAAAACTTTCTTAATGCCATTGACATGAGTGTAAGGAAACTTTGAAACCAATTTGACAAGCCACATGAGATGTTCACACTAGTGACACAAACTTCCAGACTGTAAAATAGCATTCGTTGCACATGAGGGTCCAAACAGCAAATAACACGTTCATATGGCGTATTTGCGTGCTACTTGTTATTTCGGTCGGAAAGCTCCTTAAAGAAAGGGTGCTCAGACCGAAGCGACGTGCTACAGGAGGAGTTCCCAACTAAGTGACAAGCGACATGGTGCCTTCAGTCTATTGGCAAGCGTTCGCTGCTAATTGTGCGAACAACAGATAGACAACACGAAAAACCGCACATTACAACAACAGATCTACGGGACACGATAAGTCACACGTGTCGCTTGTGCGTCGCTCAAACTGGGCCATTTCCTCAATAGCTTGCAACATGTTGCCGTGGTTTGTTGTTCGCGCATGCGCGATGCAATGAGTGTCTTGCTTTAGGGAGATTGCGCACCAAAGCGACAAGGGGCACGCGACACTTGTCGCTTGAGGATTTCACCAACCGAACGCTGGCCTGTGCTTCCCGTCATACCGCTACGATGTGAAATGTTGCTCTTGATTGGCTCGTTTCCAAGCAACATGTGTCGCTTTGGTGTGAAAGTTCCTTGGACCTAAGGACCCGTGTCGCTTTGGTGTGAAATCCTCGTATCGTTTGTCGCGTGTCGCTTTGGTGTAAAATCTTGAGGAAACGGTGCAGTCAGAGCTTGTGTCCCTATGGTTCGAAAGGCTGCATTGATTACGGATTGCTCGCTTCCAAGCGACACTTGTGGTTTGTCGCCTCGGTATGAAATATCTCTCAGGATACTATTTATATTCTAATAACATAGAAAAATAGAACTCTAGTACACAATCCAACACCTGATGTCCGGAATCACTTTGCTTTGTTTCTTCTCGTGTTACGCATGCTATTTATTTATAAATTTTATTTTACTTTTCTTTCCAAATTAATGTCATTTCGTGACTGCAAATCACTCCACAAATATAACTGTTTCCATCAATTCACGTACCGCCTTTCAAGACAAACAAATCTACATAATATATTCCAAAAACTAACAAAGACGCATTACTTTCAAAAGAAAATTAGCACCGACATTGATTGCACTGCCATCTATGTTTCTCATCCATCTGGGGAACCAGTTTCTTGGATCGTTTTCCACACTACGTTATTCAAGGTGCTGTAACTACGCCAAACATCTGAGACCCAAAGCTCCCTTCCCTTCTTATTTATAGGTCCTGCTAATGACTTAACTCGTTACTGGAAACTTCGCTGGTCGGCTGTCCAGCGACACACCTGCCTATCCCAATGGCCAACATTTAAGGAAAAAGCCAGTACAGAAATACACATACCTATGTACATACAATTTATAACATGAAAAGGATCCAGTAATGATCTCATCATTACAAATGTTAGGTTAGGCAAATCAGATTTAGGACTCTTAGTATTACTAAAATGTCTCTAAATTGTTAGGTTAAGTAGGGAGCGAATGTACAATATAGAGAATGTCTCCAATTTCGTTAATATTTGGTATACTAACTAAATTTGGCCTTCTAATCACAAATCTGTTGTTAAAATGTGGGGGTCACGTGTGGAAATGGGAAAAAGGCCAATATAAGTGGATTTTTTTAGAGCTGTATGGCAGTGGTTTACGATCAAAATTTTAACTAAGCTTGCCTAACCTAACCTTACTGGAAATGGTTTGTGGGGCTACCCGTGCATAATGTAAAATGTCTACACGTGACCCCTGCATTTTAACAACAGATCGAGATTAGAAGGCCAAAATTAGTTAGTATACCAAATATTAACGAAATTGGAGATATTCTCTGTATTCTTCATTCTTACCTAAGTGCGTCAGGTTTAGGGGGGTGTAAGGGGTGCTCCTTCCTCGTAGTGCACCCAATAGTCAACCTCAATTCCACGTAGTACACCCTGGACTGCAGACTAATGAGTAATTCTGTGTCGTCCTGTGTTTTGTCTTTATTTGTGCTGAGTTCCCCTTTTTAGCCTCAGCTTTTAACCAAGGTAAGGAAAATTTTAGTTTTCAGACACACTTTTATTTTTGTTATGATAAGGGGCTGGACCCCGTATAGTGTGACGGGTGCAAAATAGCTCAGTGCTGACACACCCAAAAAAATTTAATTCAAATTCAGGTTTAGGGCTCAGATTTAAATTAACACCCCTGAATGCTTTACACCACTTAATATCTGGTCACAAGCAAAAGCCTCCTTCAATTCTCGCATGAAAATCTCGTATCCAAGTGAAATGGAAACAAAGAATAGTGGAAATGATTATGAGAGTAAATTTGAAACTTTGTGAAAGTAATTTGTGCTGTTTGAATTTCCGAAAAATGCTATCTATTGGTGAAAAGATGTAAACTGTACCTTACACAAACATCGTCGCATCCCACCGAGAAGGCATTCCACTCACTACAGCCAGCACAAGGCTTCAAGGGGTGTTGAGCTTGAGACCACCTTCAACATGAGATGTTGAAAGCATTTTGGGAAATTACTGAAATGCTAAGAACCCTAAATCTGACCTGCCTAACCTAACTATGAATGTCCTTCGCACCACACACATGTAAACTAGATAGCAGCAGTAGTCCATAACCAAGACAACAAACAGTGCACGATAGGCTGGTGGCAAGAAAAGTATCATGTAGGAGTATATGGAAGTTAAAAAATATTCTAATCAAACATACAGTAAGTAACTGCTAGAACATCAAAGTGTGTGTTAGGACATAAAAATCGAACCATGTAAAAAATGCCTGTGTACCTTGGTGAAATCTGAAGTAAACAATCTGATCTTGGGCCCCAAGAACACATGCTCGCTCACACTACATTTCAAATCATAATTTCTCAGGTAACTAACACTAAGCTTTTTAAATGTGTTAATTAGTTTCTCCAAGCTTCGAACTTTCTCTTGCAATCATTTCCAGTATTAACAAGTATTGGTCAAGGTTCCAAATATATAATGATTTTTCGCAAGCTTCACAAGAGTATAAGGAACAGTTCCTTATACTCTTGTGAAGCTTGCGAAAAATCATTATATATTTGGAACCTTGACCAAATCTTTTATGTAATGCTTTGTATTGATTGGATAGAATTGCAGTGCAACACCATGGAATTGTTTTAGTTCCTTTTTTTGTTATGTATTACAGATAACCAAGTACTGGGGCGTCTTCCAATATTGGAGCTGGAATCTGGTTCCAAGCTGTTCTCCACAAATGCAGCTGCTGAATATCTGATTCAGATTGGGAGTGACCGTCGATCCACAATAGAGGAGGAAGAATGGCTTGAATGGGAATCCTCACAGCTTCAGGTATAAATTGTGTGCCAAATACAGGGTTGTTAAAAGTCCAGGAATTTTAAATAATTCAATTACGGTTCAGGAGAGAAAATCATCAAGCAGAAATGGGTACTGGACTGTAAAGAACCTTATTTGTAAAGTATTTTCAGGAATCTTTTCTCCGGATCAGTTTAGATAGGGTCTAAGTTCCGTATTGAAATAAAACAATGTGCCACTTGGATTGAATTTAAATTGTGCTAGTGCCCGACCCTGTGGCCGAGTGGTTAGCACATCGCGCTGCGACGCTAAGGGTCCCGGGTTCGAATCCCGGTCGGGCTTGGTTGTTTGTGAATGTCCATTCATCAATTTCATCACTCATCCCCATCTTCGCAAATTAGCCAAGAGGCACAAAACGCGAAGTAAAATAAACTAAATCAATCAATCAATAAATTGTGCTAGAAAAAAAGGTTCCAGTCCTGTTATGGAACCCAATTTAATTCCTGTCCAGGAGAGAAAATCAGCAAGTGTAAATGGTTTCTAGACCATAAAGAACCTTTTTATGTTTAAAGTACATAGTTCAATTCAGTCGAGGAACCTTTTTCCAGGATGAATTTAAATACTGTCCAGGAGTTTGTTTTCCTTATCAATTTAAATACCGTCCAGAAACTTTTATTCCGGATCAATTCTAATCTAGTCCAAGTTGAAATGAAACATTACGTAACTTGGACCAAATTAAAATTGTACGAGAAAAATGATTCCGGTCCTGTTGCAGAACCCATTAGGAATTTTGTATCCTGGACCTTTAACAACTCTGGACAAATATGTTTCATTTTTATGAATGTTTTGGTCCAATATTTTCTGAGAACTATTTTTCTGTTGATGAAATGTGGATCGTGTTATGGCTTTAATGCAATTCCAAATCTTTATTTTCTTTTTTCAGCCTGTTCTTGTCAGTTTTTTGTCAAGTAAATATGCCAAAAAGTCTGATGTGTCACTTCAACAATCTCTACTAGACCACCTGACTGAACTAAATGATGCGTTGAAGGGAAATGTTTTCCTAACAGGGGTAAGTTTATAATTTAGATGTTCATTATTTCATGCGTAATTGAACTATAATATGCCTATATAATATACACTAAGGGGATTTTCAGTAGGTAGGCCCTGGGCCGCAAGGGCTGTTGTGCCACGGGTTATTGTTGTTGTTAAAAATAAATTGTAGATTGAGAAGTTTCTTTTACAATTAGAAGATAACACAAATTGTTTTATATTCATGAGAGCACTAATTAAAATTTATTAACAGAATTCTGCATTTATTTCAGGAGGTTTGTGAAACAATAATTTTTTCCCCATATGCCACCCACTGCTTTGGAGATTTAGCATAAAGCTATTCAGACACTTTCAATGCATTTTCTTTTGTTTGTTTTCTTAGACTAAAGATATGCAGATGAATAAATGTGATACAGAAACCAATATATTATTTGTACATTCGTACTTGTCCATTTGATTTATTTCCAGTCATCCCTGTCCATCGCAGATGTTGTTTTATGGTCTGCACTGTTTCCATTGGCAACAGATGATGTGCTCAGCAAGGAGACAACTTCAAAGTATTCCGGAATTCAAGGGTGGTTCGCCTATCTTTACAAACAGGAACCTGTAAAAGTATGTACTTACTTATTGTTGTGGTAGCATTTCAGACAATCAGCAGTTTATATTCAACAAGCATTCTCAGAGCTTGGACTGAGCTGGAAAAGTCGAGGAAACAATTTATTAGTTGGGGAATTTATGAACACCGAAAAATCAACCCGTCCTTTATTTCAGGTTTAGAAATTTGAGACAGGTTTAGCTCCAGCCTGCTTCTTGAAGAGATAATTTTTATGACTTCATTTTTTCAATGGAATTGAATTAAACAGATTCTTTTGAATATCATGTAAAAAATAATAAACACTTTGAAAGTTATTTTAAATAAATATTCGGTGTTTGCCCAGCACCATGAGGACAATTGGGGAACTGTTAAAATAAGAAGTAGAGGGTTCTGGTGTCAGAAACCAGATAACATTGGTTATGGGATTCGATGTACTGGCCCAGTGTCACTCAACAAAAAGCTGCTTGGCGGCAAGAAATTTATTTGATTTACATTTCATGAGATTATAACGAACTATGTAACTTGGCCACCTCATTACTCCAAACACCTCTAAAGCCTTTACGATCTTAAGCTAAAGAGTAAACGAAACCGCCACTCCCTCTAACTTTTATCAGTTTCAAACCATAAACAACCTACTTAGATTTGCGAGATTACAGTCAGTCACATAGCTCAGGGTCACCTGTTATTCAAATTTGCCTATTGCTAAAAAGTTAGCACCCCAGAAATTCTGACATTTATCAGTTACATCAGCAACAACATTAACTGGACTGGTTCTTAAAAGATCTCAAAGTTCCCATTTTTCCAACATGTTAATGGGCATATCCTTTCTCAGACCCACAACTATAAACCAAACGTAAGATGTTAATAAATTTACCAATGTGGTAAAAATATTTCCACCTGAAAATTTATGATGGTGAGAACAATTGGCATTTAAATTCATGAATAGCTCTTCCCAAATATTACAATTTTGCCATTTGAAGGACATGCATATATACAGGCAGAACTATTAGACATTATACAACCTTTTATTTCACTGTCAAGTATTGTGTCACATTCATCTGCCATTCAAAGGAATGCTTTACATTCTCATCAATCAGTACAATTTATTCAGTTGTGTTGACAAATCATGACAATGACCAGTGTTTATTATGCCTATTCTGACATAAGTTATATGTAGTCAAACTGTTTATGTATTCCAAATCAACCTCACAATAGTCTTACTTAATATTTTCACATGATAAATTCAGGGATGCTAATAGTTAGAATTAATGCCAGACCATCAGTGATGTCACACATAATTAGCAATCAACATATTATGCTCTTTAATATTTATAATGAACCTTTCTGACAATGAAGCACATTTTCATATGTCAAACACAGTGACTTTTCACTTAGTCTGAATGAAATCTGTGTTGAAATATAAATGCTTTGAACCAGTCACAGGTGAAGAATGTTCATGCACTGAGAGTCGTTGCTTTGTTAATTGTTAATCGAAAGAACAACCGCATAACAATGTACATTTCTTTTGACATTCAACATTTGTCCCGGTTTTCTCTTGCATGCCAGTTTAAGAAGAAGTTACTCTCTTGCCTCTTTTATGAAAGTAATTCTGACAAAAATTTATTTAATGGAAAGAAGAACATACATTTTGTGAACATTCCATTTTAGAAGCAACCAAACTTCCAGAATTTGTCACTGATCCAAGCAAAGCTTCATAAATCAATTGTTTTATTAAAGATTCCACTTTTTTTCCTCCCACTGTCTCTCTCTCCATGCACTATCTACTTTCTTCCAATAATAAAATATCGTTTCTTGTAACAGATATGAACATGATTTCTAACAGACATACATTTCTATATATTAAAACTCATTTAAATTCAACCAGCATGCTTATAAATTCATAACAAAACCATGTGCTGTCTTCTCGTCAGCTACAATTAACACAAATCATCTGCCAGGTTGAATTTTATCTCAAAAACATTTAGTTTGTGATTACAAATATTTCTGGATTAAATATATTTTTTTCTTCCCCCAAATTACTATTTCAACATTCGTAGAATACAACAGCATGTAAAAATTCATCATTCCACATTTACTGTTTGACCAGCGATCCGAGAGCTCCAGTTGGCAAAGTGCCAAGAAAAAGGGGAAGTTGGCGATAGGAAGCCAGGCGCGAGAACGCCGCTCGGGGTTGCACGTTGAACAGTGTTACCAATATGCGAGGATGCTTATCCACCAGAACATAAGTAACGAAAACCGAGGGACATGCACAACCATGCCGTTTGTCAATTTTAGGTTCACTGTTGGTATTGAAGAGTTGAATCTCGATTAGTGTTATTGTGCTGTGCTATTTTTTTATATATAATATAAAGACCTTGAGAGTAAAACGTCGCACTGAATGAATGGATGTCTAAACACTGCAGGCAAAAGTGACAACATCGCTTTACGGAAAAACAGGTGGTGGCCATGGACGTCCGCAGGATTTTTTCCAGGGAGGGGCAAGGAAGGTTTTTTTTTTCCAGGGGGAAGCAAACAAGGCACATTTTCTCCAAAAATAGTGCTGTTTCCTAAAAACACATTGCTTAAATTTGAATTTATGGTGATCATGCAATAATTAACACATATTATTGTGGCTAAAATGAAATTATATGTGCGAAATACATAATTTTTGGATGACTTTCATTTTTCAGGGGGGGGCGTCCCCCCTTGCCCCCCCCCATTCCGGACGCCCATAGTGATGGCTCGAAACCAGATACGAGTCCAGTCGGCTTCCTCTGCGGTTGGGTCAAAGATGCCGAACTGACGCTACGTTGAAGACTTCAGCTTTTGCAAAGACGCCTCTCCACGGCCAGAGCACTTCCAATACCTTGTGTCAATATTCTCCGGTTGGCAACATTGCTCTCTTCCCCCACGTGACACTTGCGCTGCTCGCATTTCAGGGAAGCGGTTCCGCAAACTTCCCCAATTTACGACTGGACTCTTCTACTTCGGGCATGCGCAGAAAACTCGAGAGCTCTCGGATCGCTGGTCAAACAGTACTGACCTCCATGGTGGACTAGTAGGCACTTCCCTTCATCATTTTCATTGTATCATCAACTTTGCAATTAGCAAAAGTACTCTTAAATCTACCAATCAATGTCATATGTAAAGAAATGGTTTCTACTTGCCATCTATTGAAGCAGTTCGTGTTATTGATTTGACTAAATGTCATGATTTTGAAATAAAATGTTACAGAGAAATAAAATGAACTGTTAATTTATTAGATAACTGCATTAGCTCGGTTGGTAGGACATCTGACTGCCACACGAGACCTGGATTGAATTTCCAGAGCGGGTGGGAATTATTCTCGCAAATGGCCCTGTATGAAGCAGCTCTGGGGTTCACCCAACTTCAAATAAATTGGTGACTAGTGGAGTTAAATTCAGCCAGGACCTGGTGCTGATATCATAACTACAAATGGCCGAGATTGTGAATATATGAAACCCTACCTCCACATCCCCTAGCAGTGCTTTTAGAAAAATTCTGTTAAATTACTATCATAATGACATAGATATGAAATGTGTTAATATATACATAACTTGACATCCAGAAAAAGAATGTAAGATTGTGATCTTTTGTACATGTTTCACTCTTTACAAATACTAAGAAATCACAGAGTAGAAAGATTATAATGGATAATTATGTTATGTAAGGTCAGACTGAATAGAACAATGATGGTTGTTTGACAAATAAGCTGCTCGTGCCAGGTAAACCCAAATCATTACTTATTGTTGTGCACATATTCAGGTGAGAGAATGAAAAGGTGTACATATACATTGCTATTTCTTAACAGCATTGAGTTAGTCTTTCTTGCAAATATATATATTATAATTGTATTGATGAAAGAAATTTACCTTATTCAGTTGGGCCGGCGTTTCATATCTTTAAATCTCAAGGGCAGCCATCGTAGTACAGTTGGTAGTGCATGTGAAGTTCTGGGATTGAATGATCTTGGACTGAAATATTACCATCCATCCATATTTATTTCTAAGCATGTTACAGTGTTCAAAAAATTGCTACATAATGCGATATTTACAGAAGGCCGTGTATTTGCCAGGAAATGACACAGAAAGCATTTTTTTTTCATTTGACAGTAAAGTCTAAGTATTTTACATGAAGCAAGAGGGAAAAAGTGTACAGTAGCACTGTTGCAAAATTTACTATAACGACAGATGTGTATATGAGCGTCAGCAGTCCCAACGGTCAGTCGGCCCCCGAGGCGGAGTGGTTAACACAGTGTGCTACGATGCCAGGGGTCCCGGGTTTGAATCCTGGCCTGGGCATGGATGTTTCTGAGTGTCCATTCATCATATCATCACTCATCCCCATCTTCGCAAATTAGCCAAAAGTGGTACAAAAGTGAAGTAAAATAAAGCAATTCAATCAAAAGTCCCAACGGCCATCATGGTTGCACTGGTTCCTGGTCGTCAGGAACCAATTGGTATCCCCGAGCACATATGAACCTCTATACACGGTGTGGCATGCTTCGCATCAGGTTGTCAAGTGTATCCTGTGGAACATTCCCTTATGGTGGCCCCATTGAGCTACATGAGGGTCTGTGGTGGGTTGCAACAATAGCTCTCTTCAGGAATGTCCATGCACTTTCGATACCATGGCATGCAATGGAACTGGGTGATGGCATGGTGGTGCCACACAATGTTTTTACAATATGCAAAACTATTTTTGAGTACTGTATCAACTTCTCAACCTATATCTGGAGGATGAAGTTGTCTAGACTCCAACTATAGCAATGATCAAGAATGTGTTGAGACCTATCACCACTCTCCATTTTTTTCTTTATGGTACTGTGCAACTTTATATTCTCACTGGGGCTGACCTGATGCACATACCAATATGTATCATTATTGGCCAATACCACTGTTATCTGTATCTGAAAGTATCATTGGGGTCTGGGTGTGTTGCTGAAAAAAAAAATGCCATTTGACATTCATGTAGATTCTATATATCCTGGAAATTATGCAAAGAGGCATAATTTTCATTATTTTTGCAACAAGATTGTAGGGGGAATTGGATTTTGGGATTTAATGATTACGTCATGTGAAATAAGTATTTGGAAGCAATACTTGCGTAGAATGATACATTTCCAGTGGAAAACTTTTATCTTAAAATTCATACATATTCTAAACTACTTTGAATTGTTAGTTGAGCAGCTTGGGAATAAAACTTGATAATCCAAACTCCATTTAAGATTGCAATAGCATTGAATCCTGTTGCTCACACATGAACAAAGTCCATGCAGTAATTGGCCAAAAAAAATAAATAAAAAAAAAAATAAAAAATCAATAAAATGTACCAACTTTTCTCTTTGTGTTTCTCTGGGTTTCATAATTTTGTACGTTAAATGTTTTACTCCCAAACTGTTCGGTTTTTAAGTATTCATATTCTAACATTTAATAAACTACGAAGCAATAGAAACAACTACATGCACAGTAAGAAGAAAAACCTCTGCTCATTAGTACACATATACGATTCACATAAACAGTTGTCCTTCATATGTTTGAACATACTATTATGATTTTAAGTTTCCACAAGTAATTGGTATTGTAATTGCAGTTGGCTGTGGAGAGATTGTTCCCGAAAGGTGGAGGTGCTGAAGTTTGCAGAGCTTCTATTATGGCCATGTGGGTGCCTTCGTCTGTCGCACGGTCTACCACTGTGGAGCCTTCAGCAAGAGGATCTATTTCACGAGAATCCCAAACCATCAGCCCAAATTCAGATGTAAGTACTTGCCTAGTCCAGAAAGAAAGTTGTGGGATATTGCAACAGTAATAACTGGAGGCATGCATATTTCTTTTTTTATGAAAACACAAAATGTGAAATAACACACTGTAATGTTAATTTTTCATGTTTTTGAATGGGCTGAGGTGCATTTTCCTACCTTGTTTTGTTACGAAATGATGCACATTTTCTGAAATTGATTTATCCTGAGAGTTATGCAATGACTGAAAATTTATTAATTCTGCTGTAAATATTTGAGAAGCAAAAATGAACTCCTTTACACAGAAATAAACTTGTTACTCTGATAACTACATAAATGTTCTCTTTGAAGGGAAATGTTTATTTTGTGTAATACATGTACTTTGTAAATCACATTTAGGGTTTTATTCACCATTTTAACACCGACATGCCATTTTTTATACCACTTTTGGTACCGAAATGTGCCCAGCTTTTATACCAAAATCTTCGTTTTATTCACCATAAATATGTGGCTCTAGTAAGAACATTACACAACAAAACTATCAAATGCAGTCTTGCTGGCCAGGTTAATCATCTATGGGGATCCGTATTGTCCTGTGTTGTGCTCATTTCTGTGCTGAGTGCCCCTTTACAGCCTAAGCTTTTCGCATATGTATGAACATTTTAGTTGTCGGTTATTTTTTTTTTCGTCTATATAAGGAATTTAACTCCACATAATAAGTTGTAATTAAGAAATGCTTGTAATAACCGTAAACTACAAGAAAATAATTCTACAATGCAAGCAATGCCTACATACAAGAAAAACTTTATTAGGTGGCTGGTTTCAAATGAAACAGTACAGCATGACAACACTTCACATGTAATTAATCATAAATTACATGTTAAATTTCAGTTCTGTTTTTTTTTGTTCATTAATACGCATATGCTAGACAAATGGACTATACTATTTATATGTAGTGTACTATACTAGAATGACAAAACAATACATTTATTAATTTGTTTAACAAATGTAATTTGAAAATACGTATCAATTTTTTTCAAGATAAATTATACAATGTCATTTCATACATAATATATGAATGGGATATTCCTTTTCAACCCTAGTTTTCTGGCTGATATGTTTTAAGCTTCCATGTAATAATAACGAAAATTGAAAGAAAAGTGTTCACAACATACCGTACAAAGTCCCGATCGTTTTTAAATTAAGGGATCGTAGATAGGCTATGTGAAGCCTGATATTTCGAGGTTATTTGGCTGCGAGAGGTGTATCGTAAGAGGGGGGTATAATTCTGAAAAGCTACGTCTACACTTAACCAAGCAAGGGGGCTAGCCCCGTGAAATAAGAACACTCACTTCTTCTTCTTCTCTTCCATTCCCTTATGCCGTTAAGCGTCGGGTACCTCGTTCTGTCCATCTCATCCACTCCGTCCGGTCTCGACTCATTCTTCTCATTTTGTCTATCTTACGTATCTTCATTTCCTGTACTAATTCAACTTCTTTTCCTAATATAGTTTTAATGTTCCATGATTCCATTCTCGTTTTCCTTTTCCAGTCCGGTCGTTGCTGTGTTGATCTGTCCATTCCGAGGCTCCTGTTTTTTCTCTGAATCCGTTAATACCCTTGCGTGGGGGATTGGCCCAACGCAGGGTGGATTTATTTAGGGTTTACTCCCCTAGGGCAGTTGGCTTTACCATGCCTTTTGAGTCTGCCCCACCCTTGGTTTTCTGTCAGGGTATCCTTCCCTTAGCCTTTGGGGATCCCTCCCCTCCCTGCAAGGCAGCAGGGGCAGTGCTTATTTAATGGCAGCACTTCCTTGCCATGTCACAGTGCTGTCAATGGGCTTTTCTGGGGTTTAATGAGGATGGTCCTGCCACAAACCAAACCCCCAGATCCTGTTAGCACTGCCGCCTCGGTCCAGGACTGCTTATTTGGCATTGCCTTATTCGCAGCTAACCACCATATCTGATGGCCGTTCGCTATCCGCCACCTGCGACCTGCCCGGTTGCTGAGGCTCGCCCCTCCCATAGGAGGCCGGGAAGAACACTCACGATTAACTTTAAACACTACAATTGACTGGTCTGGCAAGGGTGTGAGAGAATGAAAGACAAGGATAGAGGAATGTTCGTTACCTGTAGATCTCGAAGTGACGATCGACTCGCTGGTTCGTTGATGAAACTCTGATGAACTCTCCTGAAATAAAACTCCTTTCCGATAGCGTACTACTCCTCGCTGTAACTCCTTTTGTAACGTACGGTAACAACTATTCACGCCATAACTTTCGTAGTTCAACAACTTGTATAATTCCGAGGCACTAACTGTGCACGCGATAGATTTCAGATACCGACTGGGGGAAGAAATATTCTCCCGAGCTATTTAAACGAAATTCGAACTTCGGCCGTTGAGAGACCGCGTCTCTCAATAACGGTGCTTTCAGCGTAAAGCTGTGTTTGCAGTATCTTTCCTGCGATTCCGGAAGAATTCGTATCAGCGGATTTTTACATCCGCTGAAGATCGCAGGTGGCGTTTGCTAAAAGAAGCTCTTTCCAGCTTCTTTCATACTCGGGCCCTTTTTATGAAATGATTAGGCTATCGGACTATGGCGCCCGGGGTCCCGGATTCGAGTCATGCCTTCGGCATGATACGATACTTAGTGTTATTGTTGCAAATACCATTTCTTGTGTAAATATTTTACACGAAAATTAAATTTTTTCATTGCAGTTTTTGTAAATGTGTAGTGTGCCACTTGTAATACTTTATGTGGATAGAAAATGTGTGAGTTGGTAAACTAAAGCAATGTTTAGTAGGAGTGTGAAGGCATTCCAGTATTTGAGGACCAGGGTGTCGGTGACCTTGACTTGCAAGCAAAAATGCAGCTGGCAACAAGGCAAATGGCCTCCCCAATGTCATAGTGGTAACGTCGTTGGAGGTGGAGGCACATAATGGTTCGGATCCCACTTTAAATGGCATGACCAGTCCCAATTAGCTTATCTGTGCATAAAGTGGACAAAACTCAAACAAGGCAAATGATCAGGTCTGGCTGAGAAAGCTTGACAGGGCAAGTGATAACAACACTCTGAAAACAAGCAAGCATACAAGTTCATCCATCCATTCCTATACGAAATGGGAGATCTGGGGAGATAGGTATGTGGTCCCAATCTCCAGGCTTCTGCATATTGAGATGAAAGAAATGATGGGAAGGCAGAGCTCAATAAAATGCTTTGATTCCAGGTTTTATCTCATTATTTGTTCTGTCATGTACAATTCTTAAGCATAAAATTAAAATTTCTCTAGAAAAATTGTATTGCCATATGCTGACAAATATCCCTTGCTTTTTAAATTCGATGAACTTCAAGGGTGACAAAATTGCACTAAAGGAAAGATTCTTAATTCCAGGTAACAACGAAGGAGGTTCCATTATCCGAAGAGGAAATACTTGCTGCAGAGGAGTCTTGGCTAAATGGATCTAGTAGGAAACTGAAACCTAAGAGTCGTTCTTGTCCAGTGTGAGTATTTTTTAAATGTCATTTCTGGTAAATTGTTAAGGAGTAGTAAGAGTGATAATAATTAAGTTTTTACTTCAAAGTAATAAAATTCACACATACACACATATTATGTTTTCAAAGAGAATAGAGGGCCTCCCCGATGGCGCAGCAGTAGTGTCGTTGTCTTGTGATCAAGGGGTCCTGGGTTGGATACCCGGTGGAGGCTCATGGTGGTTTGGATTCCACTTTAAACTGTAGGTCCAGTCCCGATTAGCCTTAATGTGCATAAAGTGGACTTAAAACAACAAATCAAACAATCAGATCAAAGAGGATCAAGGTGGATCCAAAAATTCCAGACTGAACTGCGATATGTGATGTGACATTGTGTGTGAAATTAAAATTGAATTGGTAATTTAGCACTAATCTTAAAACATTATAACAGAAATAAAGATGAAATTACCAGTAATTCGAATTCAGCTAGACAGTGTTATTTCTCTATTCAAAAATTTAAATACAATTAAAGTTGTGTTTTAGTGTTGGAAAAAATAGTAACTATTCTCATTAAAATTTGTTATCTTTCATTACAGATTACCTCTTAAAGGAGAGCGAAACATTCTAGTAACCTCAGCATTACCTTATGTAAACAATGTTCCTCATTTGGGAAACATTATTGGTTGTGTTCTGTCGGCAGATGTATTTGCCAGGTAAGCATTGTTTCAGGCTTCATTTCACGTTCCCAAATTAAATTTCCTTCAATTTCAAATTGTCTGTAATATCTTGTAGATTAGTACTAAACTGGGGGACAGGGCTTCCAAGATGGCACAGTGGTAGTGTCGTTGCCTTGTAATCAAGGGGTCCCAGGTTCGATACCCGGTGGAGGCACATAGTGGTTCGGATTCCACTTTAAACTGTAGGTCCAGTCTCGATTAGCCTTACTGTGCATAAAGTGGACTTAAAACACCAACTCAATCAATCAATCTAAACTGAGGGACACAAAAATGCGAGCTTCAAGGTCAACCATCTTGATCCCCTCTGGTGTTGTAGTTCTTTGATGTCATTGATTCGGTAAAGTGGGTTGTTACTATTACCATGAGTGATGTTATAGTGCTGATGACAATGAAAATATCCTTTGTATGCCACAGCAACTAGGGAAATGATTCTGCAGGCATGACCTCAATAAACAAAGTAAGAATATTATTGCACATGTGTTCAGTTCTTGCGTACAAGATACTTGTTGGGAGACCTGTAGGAAGGCCAAGACGAAGATGGAGGCATAACGTTGAGATGGACCTAAAGGAAATCTGTAAGGATGGAAAAGATTGGATTGATCTTGCCTAGGATAGGGACAGATTGAAGGCTTGTGTTGCTGCAGCCATAAACCTTCAGGTTTAAGAAGGCTAAAGAGTTAATTAATTTTGTACAGCTCTTGTCAAACGTTGGTTGATTGATAACCCAGAAATTGCAAATACTATTAATTTCAAACAAGTTCCAAACTGTGACTGGTCAAAGGATTAAAAGAGTCACAGATAATGTGGATGGATATGAAGCCCACTTCTATATCCCATGGGAACACTACAAAAGATAGAAGAATATTAACATAGGTGTGTGTTTGTTTTTATGATCGTACAGAATATCCAAATCCTGTAAAGGTGAGGCTTTATTTAGCAGAAAAAATAAACTTTAGGGGTTCAAAAAAAAAAAAAATGTTACGGATTCTGCAGTGTGGGGTTTAGATCTAGGAAGTCCAATCATGGACGCTTGTGCACAGAGTTTCCTTCCCTCGTAAAATGCATGTTGTAAAAAATGAACATCTTTACAGATCACAATATTGTGCTCAGTATTTGAAATGTCGTATTCATTTATTAAGAGTTTGTGTTAATTGTAAACCTCACATTTTCATGTCCTGCAGTACTGCATAGAAAGTATAAGTCACTCAGCAAAAGCTCACCAAGCCCTACTTATTTTTTAAATTAATTGTAAGAGTACTAAACATTTTCTGGAAATGTATTTTCAGTATACTATTAGATCTAAGGTAAATCATTAGATCATTTAGTGATGCACCTTTTGAAATGTTGCTAGAAATGTTTTTATGGGGACAGAATGGTAAAGCTTAATTTATGTAATAGCCATACAAAAGCGTATTTGTGAGTTATATTGAAGCTGTAGGACCGTTGCCTTATATTGTACCTTTTTGCAGGTTTTGTAGGTTGATGAATTACAACACCCTCTACATCTGTGGGACAGATGAGTATGGGACTGCAACTGAGACAAAAGCATTGGAAGAGAAGTTGACACCACGACAAATTTGTGACAAGTATTATAAGATTCACGAATCCATTTACAAGTGGTTCAACATCAGCTTTGACCACTTTGGGCGTACCACGACTCCTCAACAAACCAAGTGAGTTTTATTTTAATGTTGTGTCTTGACCTAAATATAGCAAGTATGTTGATATCATTTTGAATGTATTTGCTTTTTCACATGTATTATTTATTTCAGGAATGGAAAGTATATGGGTTTCACAGCTGCATCATAGCACAGTATATATACTTTTCAAACATTCCCATGAACATATAAATTTGTTTGTCACAGTGCAGTGGCAAGAATTTGTACTTAAAACTTGCAACTGTGTAGTATCATAAAGAATAATCTGTTTTGACTTTTAGGGAAATGTTGAAATTGTAGTGATGATTTATGACTAAAAATGTCTGGTATCATTTTTTTATTTTTCCTGAGTATAGGTTCAGGGAATCTTGCTTATATCAGGGTGTCTACCAGCCAAGAAATCAACAGGTAGGTCAAGAAAGTCAAGAAATTATGCTTGTGGTCAAGAAATTTTTGCATTTTTTTTTTACAGTATAGTGAATTTACATTGTTATATACCTGTACTAGGATTTGTTAACTTGAATATTTGAAAATCTAAAATTGCATTGAGTTGTGGCTATGATTTGTGTACTTTGAATTTCATTCTTGCATGCAAATACGGAGAAACCAGTACTCACTTTTATCCACGAAGCTGTTTTTTCTTTTTCGATTATTTTCAGTGGCCACTACCACCATCCTCGTTGGAACTTGCTGTACTGTTGCTTGGCGTGCGTCTTTTGTTTGTAGTTCTCTGGCTGCCGCTAGGTGCGCTGTTGTTAACTGTGCATCTCGGTCTCTGTCATCTGCTATTTCTGTGCGATAACTGTTGTAGTAGGGGAATCCAAGTGTGGTGCGCTTGCCCCGCTATCGATGTTTAGCTCGTGCGGGAAGTGCATTATGGCGTGCGTTTCCTTGATTTTGGTTGCATGCAAGTTGTGTAAAAATATTAAATAAAAATAATGTGGCCATTTCCCATCCAGAATGAAGTCTGAAGCATCAATTTTTACATGCATTAATAAAATTAAATCAAGTGTAAATCTCTTGTTAAAGTAGAGCTTCAGTTTTTATGTTAACCAATCCTGTAGTAGGGGTTTTTCATTAAGTAAAAAAATATATATTTTCTTAATTTCCAACTAATCCTCAGTAAAGAAAAAAGAAAAAAAATGGTCAAGAAAAAGTCAAGAATTTTCTATTTGTTATTTTGGTAGACACCCTGTTATATGCTTTCCATTGGCCTGTGACTAAAGAACTAAAGCACAGAGTATTTAAAATGGGGGGGGGGGTATTTGGTCCACATTGTCCATGTGGGAACAGGAAAGTTAAATTGATAAGATAGGAAAATGTAAAATTAGGATTCCATCAAGCTTGTATTAATTGGTTCGAACATTGAGATAGATCATGAGTACACATCTTTCGAAACTGCTGCCAAAATGCAACATTAGATCTTATCAATTAGCCTTCTTGTAAGTAACTAACTTACTTCTAATTATATTTTAATATTTCTCCTTTATATATTTCAGAATATGTCAACACATATTCCTACAACTGAATCAGAATGGATTCATTTCTTCAGACAGCATGGAGCAGTTGTTATGTCAACAATGTGACAGGTATTAACCCCTTCCCCCTTGTCTGTGTGTGTGTGTTTGTCAGTCTGTCTGTCTATGTAAAACTAATGAAAAGGAAATAAGACACACTCAGCAGACATTGGAAGAGTTTCAAATTTTCGCAGGCGCGGACTGCATCCTCAGCTGCAGATAAAGATGGCAGAAATGTAAGTGATTCTTCGACCTGCAAAGTTATCAGGTCCAGAGTAAAGATACAGGTGGCATGGAAAAACATGGTTCTGTCACCAGGTTTGTCAAACATTGTGAGTGGTAGGATGAGGTGTGTGTGTGTGTAGGGGGTGGGGGAGGCAATGTGAGAAGCATGGCGATTGGAGATGAAGGGTGGAGGTGTGGTTTCGTTGGGAAAGTTACTGAGTGGTTGTGATTGAACTCGTGGCTGATATTGTAGGCCCACTTTTATCTATAACTGAAGGAAGACTAAGACACCTGCAACTGCTAACATTTAAAAAATTTCCATTGTCTGATGAGATGAGTGTTTCATATTTTTTCTCGTTTATTATGCAGCCCTTGTGACCTTCCTTCCTTTCATTCATATTTATGCATGTGTATCTGAAAAATAAAGAAGTAGGGTGTTTGAAATATGAGGTGGTAATGTTGTTGAATATTTTTTTTTTTCAAAAATTTATTTGTAAATTTATCAATAAATGGCTACACTGATAAGGTGTTATTAACTAACAATACTACAAGGTGTCTACCAGTCAAGAAATGTAAAGAAATCAACAAGTAGGTCAAAAAGTCTACAAAAAGTCAAGAAATTATTCTTGTGGTCAATAATTGATTGAGTTAGTGTTTTAAGTCGACTTCATGCACAGTAAGACAAATTGGGACTGGACCTACAGTTTAAAGTGAGATCCGAACCACTATGTTCCTCCACCAGGAACCGAACCCGGGACCCCTTGATTACAAGGCGACGTTGTGGTCAATAATTTTTGCTGTCACAATTGATTTAGCTTATTTTACTTCACTTTTCTGTCCCATTGGCTAAGTGCAAAGATGAGGATGAATGGTGGTAAAATAAGATGGATGAAGGGACAATCAAAAATATATATATGGACAACAACATGAGCCTTGCTAGTCTGCCAAATGCAGTCCAGGATGCATTCATAGATAAAGCAAGTCTAATTCTCTTGTTAAAGGTAGCTTCAGTTTTCATCTTAACGCCTTTTTGTAGGGGTGTTTCAGTAAATAAATATTTTTTTCTTAATTGATAATTTCCAGCTTTATTTAAGTAGGGGTCGTGTAAATAAAAGTTAAGAAAAACTTTAAAAAGTCAATAAATGACAAGAAAAATCAAGTATTTTGGATTTGTTGTTTTTATAGACACCCTGTACTTGTCTTAAGTGATTTCAAAGTTGGGCATGTGTAAAAGGGGCAAGGAATTTGAAAATGTAATTTTCTTTTGTGTTATTTTATGCATTATCTATCAGAATGCACTAATTTAACCCCTTACAAATCCTCTCTATAGATGCAACTGCAAAATTGTTTCATCATAAATTATATAAATTATGTAAAAAATAACTATATTTGTAAAATGCAGGAAAACACTCATTACTAAAAAATAATTTTCAAAAACCAACAAAGCATTAAGAATGGATTATTTGCTCAAAAAGACTAATAAAAGCACGATAATGTGATGTCTATAAAAATGACTTGCCGCAATACAACCACCATTAATTTCCAAATACCGTCTATGTATAGACGCTCCGCAAACGAAGACCATTTTTAGAGTGTGTATATATAGATCCACCGCAGTTAATGGGTTAAACATTAGTCTATTAGTCTACAAGAGTTTTTGCTAAGAAATATTTGCAAATTCATGTGAGGTGCTCAGAATATTAAAAATGACATTTATTACATAATATTTGTGCAGAATTAGTTAGAACTGTGCATTAATTAGTTAAATTGTTAAATTATTTAAACTGAAGTAACACTTTCTGATACATTACCATTGTATCAGCCAATATCAGTGCATTGGAAGTCAGCCTTCATGTCTTCCGCTGGTTAACATAGTTGTGTACAAACCCAGGGGTCTTAGGTTCAAATCCTAGGTAAGGCATGTAGTATTCTTTGTTGCAAAATGACCTAGGCTCTATCCCAGTCAGTGTTTTTAAGAAGCGAAAATATAAATTAATGAGTATTTTAAAGGCTAAAAGCAGGCATGTATTTAAAATAATACAACACTATACTAACTGCACTTTTACTTAAAAGGGGTGGCCGCGGTGGCTCAGTCGGTAACGCGTCTGACTACCATGCTCAAGGTCCCGGGTTCGATCCCCGGCCGGTTCAAATCCGGGAACTTTTCTAACGGTGGAAGCGGCCCCGGCGCCCACCCAGCGTCGAATAACATGGGTACCTGGGGAAAACCCTGGGGGGTAAAGGTGGTCAGGGGCGTGATGCTGATCACATCACCTCCACTCACGACCGGATCAAGAAAGTGTGGGGCGTTACCCCCACACCCCCTATACGCCTTCATGGCATGGTGCTATGCACAGGGGAACACTTTACCTTTTTTTTTTACTTTTACTTAAAAGAGAAAACTTAAAATTATGAAATTACGGTACATTTTAAAACTAACCAAGACAACAGTTGCAACTTATATATTTTGATTATTCAAATTTTCCGATCAATTTTGATCCTTCCTCAAGATACGAGGCATGTAATACTAATTTTTTATTGCATTTTAAATAATCACTAATATGTTAATACACTATATGATACACATACACACACACACACACATACAGAAGAATGTAAGTACAGCACACAAATAAAATATAAGAAATGTGTCATCATTTTTATGAAACAGGTATCAATCATTACAATATAACTGAAGGACCTGATCTGCATTATTATAGAATTTATTATGTAGAATTAGTAGTTTCTGTAATGTGAAATTCTGGAATACTAACAGTATGAAATAATAACATACAATCATAATATTTTTGCAATATACTAGAACCAGTCTTGTGTCCACCTACATTTAAACCTTTACATTTACAATTGCAAGATTAAAAATTAAAACTGTGTTAATTGTTTACATGTTTTGCAAGTGGCACAATTTTTTGCCTGCTGCTGCTATTCCTTTATTTATTCCATCAATTCACAATTTATCCTCATTATCACAACTTACCTAGAGAAGTGGAAAAGTGACATAAAGTAACCACAACACAAATACTACTACAGTGGAACCTCGGTTTTATTTTTTTTTCAGGGGTCCAAGGTGAATAAAACTTAAAATGAAAGAAAATGTAAAATCCGGGGAAATTGTGGCCATGAAGAATGACTGTATAATACGGGAAAATGTAAATTCATGTCTCTGTTGTACATTATATTGGTATTAGCTCTTTTCTAATAGAGTAAAACCTTCAACATGCAGAAAACTAAATGACAATTCACTGTATGAAATAAATATTATGCTCAAAATAATGGGAATATAGGAGGCAGCAAGCTTAAGCAGTAAACTCATCATTGACACTGAGTTGGAAAACAAAGTAGATGACAGTGAAATTCTCTAAAAAATTTCATTCTCAGTCTGTTTTTATTATTTTTTAATTATTTTTTTTATCATAGATATTTGGCGGACAGATTCGTAGAAGGAATTTGCCCTTTCTGTGCATATGAGGATGCCAGGGGAGACCAGTGCGATCAGTGCGGCCATCTGATCAATGCAACAGAGTTGAAGAGCCCTCGGTGTAAAGTGTGCCAGGCTACTCCTGTTGTGAGGGAGTCAAAACAGTTCTTCTTGGAGCTTCCAAAGGTAAGAATTTTGTCTAATGGATATGAATTTGTATTTGGTTCAAGTTGGACATGCTGCATGTGGTGTTCAAGCTGAAAAAGTAAATTATTATCATAATGACAATATGATAATTTTAAGGATATTTAGACCTTGTGGAACCCTGAATTTCCATTTTTCTCCATTATTAAAGACATGCATGCGATATTTTCGACTGAAACACAAAATGTCCAATAGCATGCTGTAATATTATTTCTTCATGGTTTTGAGAGGTATAAAGTACATTTTCCTACCATGTTTTGCCACAAAATGATGGGAAATGAACTGCAAAATACGAAATAAACTGAAACAGTTTATTTACCGATAACGGTTCCCAGTGTCTGAATTAACCTGTAAATTTGGCAAAATCATTGAAAACTGAATAATTTTGCTGTAAAACGTTGGGAACAAAAAATGTACTCCTTTACAGGAACCAACTTAACCCTGATAACTCCATAAATGTGCTATTAGAAAGGGAATGTTTATTTTATGTACCAAGTACAATTGTAGGATGTTTGGGAAATAAACAAAAGTCAGAAAATTCAATTTTTACAGGGGATCTGTTCAGAGGTACTAAAAACTTTATTTTATTCAAACATATATTTTATAACAATATTATGCACTATATTATACGCATGTAGTACTACAATTGAAACATTAAAGTGAAATATCTGCAATTTAGTGGTTTTGTCTTTAGAAACTAAATAGGTACACCTCGCACTTCTGGACATGCAACTGCTATGATTACCTGTAACTACAACATCACGTTGTTTGCTAGTAGAAGCTGTTACACCTGTTTTGGAAGTTTCGTGACTTGTTGTTCAGGGTCATCTCTGCTCATTTCACTTTCAGTACCATGATCACTTGCAAGCCCAAAATCGGGATCGGCATCAGAATCATCGAAGTCACTCTCCAAAAGTTCATCAATTTCTTCTTCTGTCAAGCAACGTGCCATTGTGGAGAATACTGGTCTCGTAAACTGGGCTGAGAACAATGTCCATTTCGCACAACTGAAAAAGAAAAAACTTACGTGAGTGGACGGGCTGGGTGCCCTAGACCCGGACCAAGTTTCAACACACGTAGCAGAATGGCTGATGCAATATAAGTCTCAATGATACAGCTACAGCGCAGAAGAAATAGCTTGGCAGTGACGTCATCTCCCACCTTCACCTCTCCTTCCAGAAGCGAAGGCTCATTCGCTAGAGCGGACGACAAGGTGACGTGCAAACCAATCGAAATCATTCCGAGAGGGGTAATGCAGGCGTGCAAACCCCACACTGCTACATTAGTCTAACAAACTGCAGCTACGAGCGAGGGATTACAGGCTATTTTGTTTCTTTGTTAGGGATTTTTTTGGCTGGTTTTGTCATTGTTGTACAATGAGCAGTGGAGTAAAGAAAGGTATGCCCTTGCACAGCGATACAAGAGAAATAGTTTTCAATATGTATAAGTACTTTGATTGTTATGAAAACAAAACCACAGCTGTTCACAGAACGTCCGTGGCGACAGGTGTCAGTGAAAGATCTGTGTGGACAATTTTGAAGGAGAAAGACAAAAGTGTTGCGATTGCGAGCGGGAAACCTTTTTCAACGGCGGGCAAAAACCGACCGAACGCCCAACAACGTGTCACAAATCTGGATTCTTTTGATGAAGCAGTCGTGCGCCGAACAATCCATGATTTATACACGAAAGGCATTGTTGTCACCGTACATAAACTGATGAAGGAACTGCAAGAAAGTGTTCATTTTAAGGTTTCGCGTTGTTCGTTGCATATGATCATAAGAAAATTAGGATTCAGATTTAAAAAGCACAGCGTGAACAGCATTAAGCTACTCCTTGAACGAAACAGCATCGTTGCTTTGCGGCGATCATTTTTGCGTGAAGTTAAAGAACTGCGCAGAGAGCAAACCGCCGGTCTTTCATTTACATGGATGAAAGTTTCGTGAACACACACCACACTGTCCCCAAAGTTTGGCTGGATTCCAAAGATTCGGGGGGGGGGGGGGGGGGTAAAAGTGCCAACAGGAAATAGTCCCAGGTTTATTATTGTGCATGCCGGTGGTGAAAGTGGATTTGTGGAGAGGGCGAAGTTAGTGTTCCTTTCAGAAACAACTTCTGGTGAGTATCATAGGGAGATGATCACTAACAATTTTATGTTGTGGTTCGAAGAACAGCTTCTTCCCAATCTGCCCCCAAACCTGTTATTGTGTGTGGCAATCCTCTGTACCACAACAAGTTACTGAAAAAAATCCCAACATCAAACAGCAGAAGGATGAAATGAAGACGTGGCTATCATCTCACAATATTCCTCAGAAGGTTTGCTGAAAGCCGAATTATATGAAATAATTAAAATAAACAAACATAAAATAAACATCTACCAGTGCTAACATTAAATTGAAAATTCGTAGCTTGCACAGCGATCCTTACTGATCGTACTCTTACTCGTTCCATGGTTCCTTTCATAGTAGTTGGCAACGCTGACTTAGCAGGGAGTGACGTTACTGCCAGGTTATTACTTCCCGGCTGTAGTGACACCTACAGAAGGTAGACGGAAGGTACTGAGATTGACAGTACAGTATGTTCAAAACTTTATCGGGGATTCAGAGAAATATTACCACGTGGGTCTTGCAGACCTACCCCATCCGTTCTACGGTTATTAGCAAACATTACAGACATGATATACATGTTGGATCGTCACTGTTTAGAATCTTTACACATGCTCAATATAAAATTATGCTTAAAATATTTTCTTAATTGGTTCAGTGTGACTTACATGAAAACAGAAAATAAAGTTTTTGACTTAACACCCTAGAATTTTCAAATCAAGTTTGGGATTTTATTCACCGTATTAACACCAAAGTGCCATTTTGTATCCTGCTTGATCTTTTATCTATCTATATATATATAAAAATGGATGTGTGTGTGTGTGTGGGTGTGTGTATTTGTTTGTTCTGGCATAACTCTCGAACACCTGGAGCAATTTCAACCAAACTTGGTACATGTATCACTTGCAATCTGGAAATAAATACTGTGGGGGTAAGATACCCCTGTCACCCCTAGGGGTGGGGTGGGAAGGGGTGACATGTAAAAATAATTGAGAACCACAGATATTAAATTCCGCACAAACAGACATCCGTGACTATGCAATCTGCACAGCGATAGTGATTCTCGGGTTGTCTAACATTCAGGCTGTGTTGCTAATGGAATCCATAGTTTTCGTGACACTCCCAGTGCGGTTCAACTCCAAGTTCATCACCTATCGGAATGGGGGGTGAGAGGGGGTGAAAAATAAAATGTCACAAATGACCTAGATTAGTGTCGAATCCATAGTTTTCGAAGTCTCTAAGCTATTTAGTGACATTCACGATCACATTTAAAATTAGTTACATTTTACACTATAGTTAGAATTCATTGTTTTCCTGTCTAATACAAGATTGGAATAAATAAATACCCGGGTAATCATCTAGTTCACTATAAACCCGTTACTGTACTCATTATATACTGCAGTCCTGACATAGCAAAATGTTAGAAATTTTTCCTCGATTTGACATTTTTCCACATTTTAAGTTTTTTTTTCAGCCTTGGAAAATGTAAATCAAGATTCCTGTATAATGTGTTATTTTGGAGAACTTGTACACATAGACCATACTATATGATGCATTGTTTTTGTATTGCTTCAACAGATAGAACCAATGCTGAAGGAGTGGATGGAGGAGGCCTCCAAGGGCTGGACCAACAATGCCAGAGTGATTGCAAGGTCATGGGTGAAGGATGGACTCAAATCACGGTGCATATCAAGAGACCTTAAGTGGGGTATTCCTGTTCCAATAGATGGCTACAGGGATAAGGTAAACTGCTGTCTCTGAAAAAGCAGTTCTATCCAATACACATTTAGAAGCCTATGGTCAGATTTGTGTAATTGTTATATTGTCCTCAAAGCATGCTTGTCATCAACAACTGTTTCCAGTCTTGATTGATTGAATTGTTGTTTTAAGTGCACTTTATGCACAAAAAGGCTAATTGGGACTGGACCTACAGTTTAAAGTGTGTCTCCAACGGGTATCAAACCTGGTTCCCCTTGATTACAAGGCAACAACGGACTGTTCCCAGCCACCGGCTGGTTTGGCATAGCACTCATACATCTCTATCAGTCCTCTCTATCTACCATGTTCCAATATTCTTTTGACACTGTCCATGACTTTATCTTTTGTTTTTCCCCTTTGACCTTTTCCCACTTAGCTTGGTCTATTCTGTCCTTCAGCTTTACTGGATCTATCCTGTTCATTCTCATCATTTCTTATTCCCTTCTAGTTCTCCCTACACTTTTCATTAAGAATCTCAATTTTCCTAATCGTAATGTGTAACATACATAATGATTGTGCCCACTAAATGTAAATCCAGCATATTGTTCTACTGATTAGCTAAAGTTTGGTTGAGAAAAGTTATCAGCTTATCTGCATTGTTAACTAAAGTCCCACACTTCACACTCTTGATTCCATTTTGTTACTAACTTTTACAAACAAAAGTTTAGTGAAAACTTAGTCATAAGGTTTGTGTTGTGTGATCTCTCACAAACCACACAAAAGAACGACCAATATTTAAATTCATAGCATAGATGTACATGGTACATGTGGATGGTGAAAGTTAGTCATGAAATTCGATAGGTGACGTAAACTCATTGGGAATCAGTAAAAGCTATGCAAATCTCATGAAGAAGTTAATTGTCAGTGACGTGATCAAATGTCAAGAGAGTAAAGTAATTTTTCACAAACATGCAAAATTATTACATATTTGTGTAAGAAGAAAACAACTAAAAGTTTTGTAATGTTTTGCTGTTTTCCAGTCTGCATCATCAGTAAGATAGAGATGTCCAAAGCAATGGGCCAGTTTAATAAAACTGAGTACACGCTCATTTCTAGACATTTTGTGTGAAGAAAAAGATTGAGCATCTACTCCCTCAGTACTTGATCCAGTGATGAGCATACACTCGCACTTTGATATGGATGAAAGAATGCACACATCCTTGGAAATTGATTGCTACACACACGCACTATACATATCTGTGATGTCAACGTTAATAAGTTGAGTACCGTGTAAGGTAGAACTTCATTCATATGAGCATTGAGCATCTCTTGTTTTTATTAATATGGCTCATTGTGTAAAGCAGAGGTTAGAGGCTGATTGTATCTTTAATCTTCGCTGAAAAGTCATTCTTCCCTCTTTTACTTTCTCCTGACAGTGCAGGCTGGAAAGAAGCGAAACTTCCAAAGGCTTTTTGTTGTTTCTTTTATTGTGATGCCATTTTGAAGCGTGGAACTTCTGTTACCAATAAAGGTAACACGTAAATTTATTATTACCAAGAACTTTTTTGTAAGATGATACAGAAATGCACCATAGATACTTATTTTAGTTTTCTCCTAGGTTTTCTACGTGTGGTTTGATGCTCCTATTGGCTACATCAGCATAACCATGGCATACACTGACCAATGGGAAAAGTGGTGGAAGAATCCTGATGAGGTGACATACTATGAGTTTATGGCTAAGGACAATGTTCCGTTCCATTCTGTTGTGTTTCCTTCCTCCCAGCTTGGCACTCGGGATAAGTACACCATGGTGAATCATCTAATGGCAACAGGTAGGTAACATGGTTTAGTCCATTTCCTCTTGATTAATGTATGCTCATTTCTAGCACATGCTGTCCCTGTTTTACCTTGAGAGTAAAAGTTTACCTATGTTTACTTTATTTATGATTGTGGTGAAGCATCAAAGAATTTTTAGTGTCTATTTTTCTTCAGGTGTTTTTTTTTTTCTAATTTCTAATGTGCTAGTACCCTGTAACCAACAGTTTTTTAAAATATTTTAGTGATTTGGATCTTGGTGTAAGTGCCAGGTCCAATCTTGATAAGCCAGTCTGAGCATAAAAGTGAAAATACTTCCAACATTAGGTAATGATCAGCTTGGTGTTTGCGACACTCGCAAACAGGATATGCTGGGCATGGTACACATTGATCGTTGCTGTATTGGTATCATATGAAAACATGTTGGTTTGTCATTAAAATTACCGATAATGTTACCAATCCTGAATCCTGTATTTCTATAAATACTGTGAAACTTCGATTATCAGGAGAAAGTGGTAAAAAACTTAAAACCAGAAATTTAAAATATGGGTTCTCATAGCTTGTAATAGAGTGCCATTTTTATATTCGGTTATTGTTCAAAAAATGTAATTTGTACAAAAAAAAAGTAAAGGCTTCCCTGTGCTTTGCACCACGTCATGAGGGTGTATAGGGGGTGTGGAGTTAGGGTGCCACACTTTCTTGATCACGGCCGAAGGTGGGGTGATGTGATCAGTACCATGCCCCTGGCTGTTTTTACCCACCAGAGTTTTCTCCAGGTGCCCACTTTATACGACACTGGGTGGGTGCCGGAGCTGCTTGAACAGGTGGAAAAATTCCCGGTTCTGTCCCACTGCGAGATCGAACCCAGGTCTCTCGCATGGTAGTCAGATGCCCTAATGTGTAATTTCTGTACCCTGATTTTGTATGATACATCTCTAATGTTACTTCTTGCTCTAAGACACAGCCTATTCGAGTTATGCATCAATTAAGCACATGAATGATTTGTTGTAGTTCTTCCTGGAATCTATTTTGTTATGGATTGCTATACAGTATCACTTATTAGTATCATACAATGTTAATTGGACAGTATTGTCACTAGCATTCCGAGTAGTGTTATGTGTATTAGTAATTGATCGATATCAGGAAAAACATTCATATCAGTCTATTCCTACTTTAAGATTTCTTATAATTTTAGAATTGCAATACCAGCTCGTTTCTTAATTAGCATTGACTGCATTTTTCCAGAGTATTTGAATTATGAAGATGGGAAGTTCTCCAAAAGCAGAGGCATTGGTGTTTTCGGCAATGATGCCCAAGGGACTGGAATTCCATCTGACGTATGGAGATTCTATTTGCTGTTTGTTCGGCCAGAGAGTCAGGATTCTACATTCAGCTGGGCTGATCTTATGACCAAAAATAATTCAGAGCTTCTCAACAATCTTGGAAATTTCATCAACAGGTGAGTTTGAGTGCGCCAATATGAACTTGTTGAATTGTGGTCTTATTTTTAATATTGTAACAAATTTAGCTAAATTATATTCTACCAAATCACATGAAAGAAGCAAGATTTTTTTGTTTGCTCTCTGTTTCTTCATTGCAACATACACACAAGGATTTTATCAGCCCAAAATAATAGAATTTTGATGATTATTAAAATGCAACAGTAATACAGTTGAGTCCTCCTCTGTAGACGAGCGGGTTAAGGCGTTCACTCGTCTTGAGATCGTTCGCTGCGGGACGGCGTAGGTTCGAATCCTGCTCTGGTCGGAACTTACTCGGCCACGTATAGGGCCGGTGGCAACCCACCATCGTGAGGAAATTGGGAAGCTTCGAATGAGTAAGCGTAATCTGGTCACGGAGACCTACTATAACGGCTGGGGATACGTCGGTCTGACCCCTCGACTATTCCAATACTGGTTGAAGATCTCCACGCTTAGAGGTGACGAAGGAAAGTGTGGGAGGGAGACTGGCAGTCGGTAGGTATGCCTAGGCCCTTCATGGGCTGTTGAGCGATGGATTAAATACAGTTGAACCTGAGTTATGCATATGTCAAGGTGAAGAGAAAATAATACGTTTAACTGAGAATTACTTACAAACCAGATTTAGATACCAAGTCATATCATTATTATACGTTTAACTGAGAATTACTTACAAACCAGATTTAGATACCATGTCATATCATTATTAAAATACTGTAATTGTACATGTGTATTTTGAGAAACAATATATACATAATGCAGGTTATTACTGTCATCAAGTGGTAAATTAACGAATCAAAGATTGATTCTTAAATAGAGGTAAGTAGCACTTTTTCCAAATCTGCATATCTTCCCTCTCGTTGACAGTTGCATTTTGTCAATTTTTCGTCTAAAATAGCATTTCTTTTACTGATGACTGTGCGGAGTGTGGTATATGTGATGCCTAAATCTGCACTATTTCAGTTTTAGTATTATGTGGATTAGCACCCACTTCCCATATAAATTTTATTTTATAGTCAAGCATCTAACTTTACCTCTTTCTGTTCTCCATGGCTGACCAGTAACCAGTAGCAACTTAAAATATTCACTGAAGGAACCGCTGTTCTGTTTTTATGCAAGACTGCAAACATCAGCTCTCGGCATCTTTTTAACATCTGCACTTATGTACAATGTAACTATGACATATTTTTGGTAAATAAAAAAGCAAAATTTCAGTACATAAAACAGTATATTTCGGGTTCAAAAGCGGTAAATAAAATAAAATTTCAGTGTTATAGCGGTGAATAATCACATCAAAAGGGCTATATAAAATGACATTTTTGTTTTAAAATTGTGAGTATAATCCTACATTTGATTTAAAAACTGCACTTCTTACACAAAATGAACTTATCCCTTCTAATAGCACATTTATGTAGTTAAGTTGAAGTTTAAGTATTAAGTTTATTCCTGTGTAAAGGGGTTTATTTTTGCTTCTCAAATATTTACAGCAGAATTAATCAATGTTCCGTGAATTGCATAACTCACAGGATACTTCAGACTTCAGAAAGTGTCGCATCGGTATATAAACGGTAAATTTCATGTTTAAGAGTATATTTCCCATTGTGCAGTTCATTTCGCATTATTTCGTGACAAGACAGGGCAGGAAAATGCACCTCACACCTTTCAGAAACATGAAAAATGAACATTACAGGATGTTATTTCATGTTTTCGTCAAAAACTAAATTTGCATGCCTCTATGCATTACGTACAAATAAGGTTTAATTAACACATTTTTAAATTATATTTTGCTGGGACCTTCAGTAATTTACATATAAAGCAGAATGACGCAGAACTGAGTTACATATAAAGCAGTGTCAACTGTATATTTGTATATTGATCAAATTATATCTTCTTTTTTATCACTTGCAACTGGTGATAGTGTTATAATCCATGTTTTTCCCTTCTATTTTTATTATTACTTTTTATCATTTTGAATTGTAATCATGGTTGTGCATTTTTTGTTTATTGGTGATTAGTGATTACATATTACTTTTAATAGGGCCCTGATGTTTGTGGAAAAGAACTTCAAGAGGCAGATTCCAGAGATTGAATTGAACAAAGACGACAAAACCCTTCTAGCATATGTCCAGAGGGAGCTGAAAAGCTACATTGAGATGCTGGAGAAGGCAAGATTGCGAGAAGGGATCCGTTACATCCTCAACATCTCTCGCCATGGGAACCAGTACATGCAGTTCCAGCAGCCGTGGGTTCTCGTGAAGGGCTCCGACGAGGAGAGGTAAGTATCTTACCCAATGAATATAGAGTACGCTTTTGAGCAGCAAAAGCTGGATATCGTATAAAGTCTAAGAGCGGGGATCGTAGATAGGGTATGACAGCCTTTAGCCACTTGCTTGTTAGGCGAGAGGAACGTTGTAAAAGGAAGGGGGTAGCTCTGGAGAGCACGTCGACACTAAACTACAAGGGGACTAGCCCCGTAAATAAGAACACACGGACATATATTTAAACACTACCTTTGACTGAACAGGCAGGGGAAGGAAAGACAAGGAATGTTCGTTACCTGGAGTTCTACGGCGATCTCTTCTCCGCTGGTCCTTGGATCGACGTGGTCCTATTCTGAAAGAAAACGGACGAGGGAGCAACTCCGGGCTCCAAACTCTGTACTTTCGCCGACCGATATTCTAACGATAACTTTAACTTCCCGATCGTTCGTTTGCTCCTTTTTCTGAACTTACGATCCCTGTGGAGCTCTCTCGCGTAAACTGCAAACAACTAGACACGGATTTCTTTTGTAATAACTACTTCATCTGACGGAAGACAACTAAGACTGATATTTTCTCACGCGACCTATTTATGTGAAATTCGAACTATCGGCCGTTACGACGGTTGCTTCGATCGCGTCCTCTCGCAACGGCAATCCTGAGGAAGAACGCTGATTCCTGATTTCATTTTCTAATGCAATGTCAGCGGAGTTTTTCCAACTCCGCTGAAGGACGCTGTCGCTGTGAGCTTTTAAGAAGCTCTTTTTCAATTCTTCAGCGGGACCCTTTTTATAACGTGATTAGCTTATTTATTTATGATGCCCGGGTCCTAGGTTCGATTCACGTCTGCGGCGTGATACGATATAGACTGTCTTTTGGTGAGACATATTAAAGGCGAAAGAGTGCAGTAGCAATCCACTGTTGCGATGTCACAACAAGGTGAGAAAATTTATGTAATTACTCTAATGTAATATTTAAAATTCTCTTTACTAGAGCTGAGCCGATACCACTTTAAACTGATATCCATACCGTTGATCAAGAATCTTAATAAATTAAAAGTTGTTCAAAATCTCATCAGTTTACCGAGATAGCTTTAAATAATCAAGAATAACATTAGAATATTAAAGTATATGTAATTACAAAATCAAGTTTTTCACACAAAACTGGTGCAAAATAAAAAGCAAATTCGAAATTTTCATAATTTCCAGGATAATTATACTACAGGGTGAGCGAAAATTCGCCAGACTGAAAGTTTAAAGTATCATTTTCAAAGTTTGGTTCCGTTCCGTAGAATGGCTTGGGAAGGGGAGGAGCCTATGTTGATGGCGAGGCTGGCGTATCTGCAGCAGTGGCTGTTTGTTGACCGTGCAGTGCAAGATGGTTTTTAATTGCAAAAAGTGTGTTGCTTTGTTGGAGGCTTACTTTGACCTGAAGACCTATACTTTGTGTGTTGGAGAAGACTGTATCCCGATGATCCTGTACAGGATTTTATTTTGTGTGTTTGTTTTCTTTATTATCTTATTTTTGTTAATATCGCACTAAGATCTATGTTAATGATACTAATAATAACAATAAGAATAAATAGCAAATTTCAGGAACAAGACATATTATTGAATACCAGAAGATACATCTTACATTGTGCATTAGGGTGTATCGAAAAAACTTTTTTTCGAAATGTTAAGGTGGCTAGTGCGGAAAAGTGGCCATTTGTGACCAAAAACACGTCTGATTTTTTCAGATTTTTTGGAGGTCGTTTAGGTGGCACGCATCGACCTTGAAGTTTTGATAGTGATTTGGTTATGCAACATGCACAACAATTTCACAAAAATGTCATTATTAGGCTATTTCATGTCTTATTTTCTGCATTATGGTCATTTATTGTTTTGTTTATGGCAAATATGTTACATTCGTGCCTTAGGGGTGGTTTCCTATGCTGTTTACGTATGCTTTTGCTCAAAAATTGTCAATTTGAGGCTAAAAACTCCATTTTTTCTATTGATGGTTTCGAATTGGTTTCGACTGTGTTTTATTCTAAAGTTTTCTGATATAAAAGACTAAATAAAATATTTTGACTTTCTAATTGCTAACAGTTCTTCAATTACTGTCCAGCGCTTCGCTTATTTTCATAGCTTATTATGCTTTGAAAATAACCCAGAGCACACCACGAGGAGGTGGCTGGACTGCGAGCTCCACCCATGTTGGCAAACATAATTTTACTAAGGGGCAGGCCAAGATTTTCTTCTAGTTTTCTCCTTGAACTTTATAGTCACTTTTTGTTCGAAATGTCGGCATATGTTCTCTAGATTCCAATTTCGCTTTGATGCAGCCATCACGTGCGCTGGCGCCGAAAATGTAAGAAGCAGCCTCTGTGATAATTTTCACAAGTCGCTCCACTCCTTGTGTGTGGCAGGAGAAGTCTTGAATTTCCGCTATTTTTTGTTTTTAATGTAGTCATCTGCTTCTTCATTTGTAATATTATTGGTCAACGGAGGCTCGTGGAGGGAGCACGAAGCCCAATCAACCATGTCATAGTATTGGTCGGCATTAAAATTGATGGTTGGTAAAACAAAAGTGTGAATTCTTTTGCCTTTTTTCAATCCTCTTGCTTTCTTAATTCTTTGCCAACCAAGACTTCTTATTTCTGGGTTTTGGTCGGTTATTAAAGCCAGCAGGATATTTTCAGGATGGGCGAAGAATGCATTTTGTTGAATGACCCTATGAATCAGATCTCTCAAGTGGTGTGGGAGAAATCAGGACAAGTAGATCAAATTCAAGAGGTGTCGGGCTCCGTCAGTTATCGATGGTTCCTTCTTGATCCCAAACCACATATACTACATAATGAAGGTGTATGCACCGTAATGCATAATGCAGACCATTATGCAGAAAATAAGACATGAAATAGCCTAATAATGACATTTGTTGTTGTGCGTGTTGCATAACCAAATCACTATCAAAACTTCAAGGTCGATGCGCGCCACCTAAACGACCTCCAAAAAATCTGAAAAAAATCAGACGTGTTTTTGGTCACAAATGGCTACTTTTCCGCACTAGCCACCTTAACATTTCGAAAAAAGTTTTTTTCGATACACCCTATTGTGCATATTTCAATCTGTTGAATTTATAAATAAATAGCTATGAACCAAAAATTCTGTTGAGTCCGGCGACTTTTCGCTTGCCCTGTAGATGAAACTGCATGCAACATTATTTGTGGACCTCACAATAAACCAAATGCTGAAAAAGTATTGACCAGTATTTGTAATTAAATTCAACCAATACTTTCTGATACTGATACCACTGAGCTGATACATTGGCATTTGTATCGGCTCATCCCCAGTATTTACATTAGTGATGGGACAGATTAATTGGTACTCTATCGGTATCAGCGGATATAGGCATATCGGTAGAGGCACATATTTTTGGTAAATAAAAAAGCTAAATTTTGGTAAAAAAAAACGGTCAATTTTGTGTTCAAGAGCAGTAATAAAATAAAATTTCAGTGTTATAGCAGTGAAAAATCGAATCAAAAGTGGAAGTGGAATATAAAATGACATTTTGGTTTTAAAATTGTGAACATAATCCTAAATTTGATTTAAAAACTGCACTTATTAAACAAAATAAACACACTTCTAATAGCTAATTTATGTAATTACCAGAGTATTAAGTTTATTCCTGTATAGAGAGTCCATTTTTGCTTCTCAAATATTTACAGCAGAATGAAACAATTTTCCGTGATTTGTGTAATTCACAGGATAATTCAGACCTCAGAAGGTGTTATGTCCGTAAATAAACTCTAAATTTTGAATTTAAAAGTTTATTTCATATTTTGCAGTTCACTTCACATTATTTTGTGTCAAAACATGGTAGCAAAATGCACCTCACACCTTTCAAAAATTGAAAAATAACTTTAACCCATCCATTTGTTGATAATTATAATCTTTGCTACTTTTGCTTCATTCTCAGTGGGCAAGCACATTGAGTAATAGGCTCGCAATCTTGCCACTAAAGGTCCTGGGCTCTGGTTCTGGCTTGTGCATGGCACATTCATTTAATCATCATTGCACAGTGGTTTGGATTCCACGTTAAACTGTAGGTCCAGTTCCTATTAGCCTATCTGTGCATAAAGTGAACTTAAAACAATAATTCAGCTAACTCAAGTCAATTTAATCATCATGAGAGAAAAGTAGCACAAAGTAAGAGCACTACAAAGCAGTACCTAATTGTCTACTTGTAGGAAACGGGCAGGCACTATAGTGGGTCTGAGTGCAAATATTGCGTGCCTGCTGTCAATTCTTCTGCACCCATACATGCCTGAGACTTCCAAAACAATCCAGGAACAGCTACAAGCCCCGGCTGATGTCAATGTGATCTCCAGTGAATTTGCATGTCTCCTTCCACCTGGCCACACAATTGGAAAGGTAGGTCTGTTTTTTTTTTATTACTTGATCTCTGGCATATAATGCCAGGGAAAGAAGTAAAATTCTCAATTAGAAATGCAAGCTGAAGTAGCTAATTGTTCACACTAATTGACATTTACTACTGATTGAGTAAGCCTTCAGGATAGCTAGTAGATATAGCATTGGCCTTGTAATAAAATTTTCTGTTGGTGTATGCTGAAAATAACACAGTGTTAAAAATTGTGTCAGGTGTATTCTATAGTTTACAATCATTTTTTTAAAAATCTTGTGGAAGTTCAATTCGGTTAATAAAATATTGAAAGATCCTTTTAAGATTCATTTCCATGCTGAAAATGGCATTATATTTCTGTTAACTAATAGCTAGGGGCACATATTTCTGGTAAATAAAAAAGCAAAATTTCGGTACAAAAAAAAAAAATTCGGGTTCAAAAGCGGTAAATAAAATGAAATTTCACTGTTATAGTGGTGAAAAAGCAGCATATAAAATGACATTTTGGTTTTAAAAATGTGAATATAATCCCAACTTTGATTTAAAAATTGCACTATTATACAAAATAAACATATGTATCCCTTCTAATAGCACATTAAATCATTACCAGAATATTAAGTTTATTCCTGTATAATGGGGTCCATTTTTGCTTCTCAAATGTTTGAAGCAGAATTAAACAATTTTCCATGAATTGCATAACTCACAGGATACTTCAAACTTCAGAAAGTGTCATGTCTGTATATAAGCGGTAAATTTCGTGTTTAAGAGTCTATTTCGCATTTTGCAATTCATTTCATATCATTTCGTGACAGAACATGGTAGGAAAATGCACCTCAGATCTTTCAGAAACATTATAAATTAACATTAGAATGTGTTATTTAACATTTCGTGTTTTCGTCAAAAGTGAAATATGCATGGCTCTACTAATAGCTTATATTAAAATGTCAATTTTCTGCCTCACTTAATTATGAAATACACTAATGAGAAATAGAAAGGAATAGAACAAACATATAAAAAGCAAAATATCATAGGTTAACACTTAATTGTTCATCTTCATTGCTTCATCTTGTGAAGACTCTTTTGATATTATGTATAAATAATACAAGTGATTTGTTAATTTACTTTATAGATTTTTCTTGCACATTTTCAGTTTTAGCATACTATTTCAACTGCTTCAGTCTTTATCAGGTTATTTGACAAAGATGATGTCTGTTGATAACACTGGATATATTGTGAGAAAACTAAGAGAAAAACTATAACGTAAGTGTAAAAATCACTTGAAATATTTATTCATAAACATATTGGTACAAGTCATAAGCTGTGCTTTAAATAAATATTTTTTGTGCCAAAACTACAAATAAAATATAGCAAGTGTATCTTTAAAATTTATTACAAATGTAGGAATTTGTTTTTCATTACTGTATTTTGTGAATACAGTAAATATAATCCTTTGTGATATTGTGTTGCAGCCAAGTCCTCTATTCCAAAAGATAGAAGCGAGCCAAATTGAGAAATTGAAGAAGCAGTTCTCTGGGAGGCAGAAATCCAGCTCCCCAGAAGCTGCCCCTGCAAAAGAAGCAAAGAAGCCTGAAGCCCCAAAGGTTATCATGAATGGTGCCATTGATGAGGCAGAAGTCCAGAGGTTACAAGCTGCTGTCACGCAACAGGTGAAAACTGTGGTCATTTCTTACTTGTTTTTTAATTAATATCCTTACTTTCAACCAGTCTATAAAGCTCAAACCCCATTGTGCAAACAGATGTTGAGGCCCAAACCCTGCCAAGCTGCTATTCATTGGGTGATGAGTAGTCACTGCCTCATGTCCCATCACCGCTGTCTTCTCAAGACCAGAGTCTGCTACTACTGTTTCAAAATATATCTCCAATTGTCCAAGATATTGAAGCTCCCACTGAAATTGAACCCAGGACCACTCACACCATAATAATAGAACAAAAAAAGAAGTTTCTCTGATAATAAGTACTCCCTCTGTCCCATAATTATTGTCCGGTATGCCAAAATGGTAACTTTTTATTTATGTTCTTTTGGATACTTGATCGGCCAATTTGTACTGATCCTTGAGTAATAACGTTGTATGACTTATTCCCGTATTTCATTTTCTTCTTCTGTTTACACCAATGTCACAGTTTGAATATCAGACAATTATTATGGGACAACAAACAAAAGTGTACTGGATAATAATTATGGGACAGAGGGAGTACATTGTTTTTAGTAGGGATGGGACAGATTGATCGGTAGTCTATCAGTATCTGCAGATATTGGTGTAGTGGTAAAATTACCAATTATTTTACTGATCCAATATACCCTATTTACTCATGTATAATGCACACTTGTTTCCAAAATTTTTGCCCCCAAAACTGTGGTGCGTATTATGCACGGAATAATTCAGACAGCCAACATGAAACCGTACAGGGTCATTCCATGATTTTGGGACACTTGCATTGATTTTTCATGTTTATGGAACCCTATCATATATTGTTGTAAAGCTTGAATCCTGCAGTTTTTGAATATGGAAACAGTATTCCATTCAAGATATCAACACTAATGTGAAATGCGGTTGAAATAAGTTTATCAAAAAATAAAGAAACGTTCTGATTTTTATGATACTTTGGATGAAAGAAAACATAAGGAAAAAGATAATAAAATTTAAAATGTATTACTGGCAAAATAATATGACATACATGGAATGTGTAATTCCTTACTGGAAGAAATCTTGTGCTGCTAACTGCTATTTGGAAGGTCCTGAATTTGCCTTGTATAAATGTTACATTAGTCACGAAAAGAAAAAGTATATATTTTGAAAAAGAAGGAATGAGGAATTGAATAGGTATGACACCATTCACTCTTGATCAGCATAGCAACAGATTTACAACTTACAACTAAGAAAGCCATTTCTTGAAATTTGATTGTACTGCGCATAATATATGAGATATAATTTTTTGTCACTTTTGCCCATCCAAAACCAGAGTGCACATTATACACGCGTAAATACAGTATCTATAAATATCTTATAATTTAGTGCAAAATTATGCCATTGTGTTATAATTTTTATGGATAATCTATGTACATGCTCTATTTTTTAAAAAAGTAAATGTCTAAATATGCAACCTCTTTTGCACTGCAGTCACCGTGAAACACATTTATTAAGAAGGTCAATGAACCGTCCAGGTTCTTCAAAGACCATTTGGAATTTTATATCGGATCGGTAGAATATCTCGTCTCATTAACAGACGTCCTTCAATATTATGACAAAGAATATTTTATGTAAAGTATATTCTGTGGAACCCTGATTTTACATTCCCAGATTAAAAATTTTCTTGCATTTTAAGTTTTGTTTCCCTTGGAAAAAGGTAAAGTCGAGGTCCTACTTGAGTAGATGTACAAAGTAATTTGGCATATTCAAATTTTATCTGTAATGATGTGCCAATGCCAAAATTTTTATTTTAATCAATGTCTTCTTAGTATTCACAGGTATATGTAAAAGTACATATCTAAACTGTAATTTATCCCAGTGCCTAACTTGCTATCATAACCTGATATAAGAGTATAGTGTGCCTGTGACTGAAAATGTGATTGCTCTTTGTTATCCACCCACCTCTACTATCACATTTCACCTAAGAGCATTAATATAGTACAAGATGAAACTGTGGGTGCCAAAATTTGTACAATACTTTTGAACCCTTTATGCCTGAATATATGTGTAACATCAGGGGCGCCTCAAGTATGTGAACGCTCAGTGAGCAATGTAATCGCTCAGCTATTTCACTGCCAAATAAGAGCTACTGCTCACTTGCTCGCTGAGCGAATTTGAACCTTGCTCACCACAGGTTTGAGCCAAAGAGTAAGAAGATAAAAACTGTATGAGGATGGTGGCCAGTGATTGCAATGTAACATAATTGCAGAGGAAGTTGAAGTAACAGAAGGTAATATAATTTTCCACTTTTTGTAATTGTATTAAAATGAAAGTGTTTTTAGTCCTAATTTTGGAAAGTTGTACATGTGTGTGAAAAAGAAAATTTCGACAGTTTCGTCCACATCAACCATTTCCATAATTAACAGCTTTTCAAAATCACTGAAATCGTCCACTTGACGCAGCCACATTCATCACAGATTATTCAAAGTTTTCTTGTATGTACGTATTGCTTGTATTCTAGAATTATTTCTCGTGTAGTCTACAGTTATTACAAGCATAAAAACACAGAGGAATTTGAAGTAACAGAAGTAAGGACTATGAAGAAAAAATGGAAGAATGTTTCAAAGTAAACAATTTCCAAGAAATCTCTCAAAACCCTTTAACTAAAATAATGAATGAGGTAAAGAAAGTAATTGAAAGCAGTATCACGATACCA
The DNA here is from genome assembly GCF_977018435.1 of Lepisma saccharinum. Taxonomy (NCBI): domain Eukaryota; kingdom Metazoa; phylum Arthropoda; class Insecta; order Zygentoma; family Lepismatidae; genus Lepisma; species Lepisma saccharinum. The sequence goes on along the minus strand of NC_139249.1, from coordinate 29,603,045 downwards.
AGAGAAGTGAAGAAAAAACTCACTGTCAAAATTTCAACCCTGCCAATCGCCTTTGGACTACCAAAATCTCTCAAACAGGGAACTCCAATATGACCCATCATTGCAACTTTCACACATCCTGCGTACGAACTATCCAAATATTTAGTTGAAAGGCTTGCTATAATTAAACAGACACCATTCAGTGTTAAAAATGCATTTGAAGTGAAAGAGAAACTAAAAAATATAGTTTGGAATAATGAGTATTGTATTGCAAGTTTTGATGTTGAAAATTTATATCCTTGTGTCCCAATAGAAGGTGCCACAGATCCATTACACAGATGGCTTATTGAGATGAAGGTTAACCCGCTAGAAGCATGGGAAATGGTTCGATAGTTTACTGTATGTGCAAATTACATTTACTTCATATTTGATGGCAAAATTTATCAGCAAAGTAATGGTCTATCAATGGGAAACCCAGTATCCGGAATCATCTCGAGCATTTTCCTTCATTACATAGAATCTCCAATTGTTAATCAGATAGGTGCGGATATCATACTCTACATCAGATATGTAGATGATGTGCTATTTATTGCTAAAAATAAGAACAACATCATGGATGTATTTAAATTGTTAAATGATTCTCATCCTCGCATAAAATTCACTTGTGAACTCCTGAATAACAATGTAATTTCTTTTCTCTATCTGAAAATTAAGACAACTGACAACAATTAAAACATCGGGCCATAGGAAAAAACTAGCAGGGGAAAAATACATCCATACCAATTCAGAACATTCTCGTATAGCAATGGATAATATATTTTTAAATATTTTCCCGAGAGCACAAGGAATATGTTCTAATAATAAGGATATCAAAAATGAAGAAGAAAGGTTTTTTAATATAGCCAAAGAAAAAGGTCACAAGAAAACTAAAGGAAAAGAGAAATAGGGACAAAGATGAGAAATCTGTTAAAAATATTGCATTCCATTCCACAAGGGATTCTCACATAAAATTGCAAAAATTTTGTAGAAGATTTAATTTCAAAATTGTTTTTAGGTCACCAAGAAGTTTTATGACCAATCAAGGATTGGGCATACATGTCCACACACAAATATCCACAGACCCAACCTAAGTGCAAGGGCCATTAGGTTAATATCAGAAAAGGCTTGTGAGAGCTATTTCCCAAAAGTGTCATGGGTAATGTTTACATACCATTTGCTACACCCATGGAAGGAAAAGAAATGCTTTATTTATTAAGAAATAACAATTTTTAGGCATTTAGTAGCCATCTTGAATACAAAATAGCATGTGCTCCAGATCATATATTTGCTAAATCCCTTATCTTTTATTAAAAATAAAAGATAACATTTGTGCATAGGTAAAATAATGCCTAATTTATGAAAAGTAAACTAATTTTTAGTTATCTGGCATAAATAAGTCAGAAAAGGTGAAAAAACGCCTTTGTTTACATTTTTCAATCAATTGATAGCTCTGGAACCTCCACAGACAAGGAAAAGTCTCGGATGACTCCAGCTGGCCAATGAGAGGCCTTCAAGGCTGCTGTGACGTCACATAGGAGACTGTCAGATGACCTATTATGTTTTGTGCTTGCCGTTCAAGCTCACTTGGCCTGAGAACAGGTCATGTGTTGTTTTGCTGGCCAAATGTAGTGTGATCAGTTAAATGTGGAGCCAAGGGAGGGCTACTAAACTGGGAATAGTACCCCAAGACCTTTTTTTAAAGCCCATACTGTGTTTTTTGCCCATGTGCAGAAATCTGTGTCTAAAGTGGAAACCCAGACCACATGGTTGGGACAAAGAGCTGTATGAACATCCATGAGGCATCCAAGAGTATCCTTGTTTGTATCCTTCAAAGAATAACCTGGAAAGTGCTTCAATCAGTCCCCAAAGTCTCTATTATATCAAAAACTCCCATGAAAATACCCACTCGTTTGTGTTGTGCCCCCCTTAAGTGCCAGGTATTGGAATGTGTTGTGTGGTCCCTAGGTAAAAAAAAGAAAAGTGTATCTTTCGAGTTCGGCTAATATGTAAGTACAGAATCTTATGTATATTTATTATGTGTGTTCTTTGTGTCAGTGAAATGTCCATGTTTGGTGGTGGCCATGCCACAGGACATGCTCTTTGTGAATAAATGTGCCGTTTAAATGAGATCGACTTGATGTCATTGATGTGACAGTAAGACTACCAAAGCCTCCTCTCCCTACCGTATTAGTATTTAGGCTAAAGTCCGTCTGTTGGTTAACAGGTCTCCCATGGGACACATGTTATGATCCACGGGACACCACACACAGCATAGGGTCTGCATGTGGCAGCGTAAAGCGTTGCTCTTCTCTCTTATTTTTGCTTAAGTGGTGTTGTTAGTTTTTACATAATCTTAATAGCAATATACATATTATTCATCTTTAACGTAAAGTACAAAATCAAAAACCTTTTATAGTTTGGAATGTGCATTTAATGAATACAAAATGAGAAAATCTCTACGAGATGTGGAAACCACAGGAATATATAATAGAAGTTGTTCATGTTCAAAGGATTATGTAGGACAAACAGCAAGGAAAATGGCAATAAGATGGCACGACCACGATTTTGACATTATAAATCTTAACCCAAGAACAGCTTTGTCAGCTTACATCATCGATGAGAAACATTTCATTAAAGGGGGGAGGGTTATGAAAGAGTAACTGGAAACATAGATATGAATGTCTGGGAAGCTTCGTTCATTGCAGAAGAAGACTGGAATAAAATAATGAAAATGGTAACATAGACCCACTATGGAGTTTTCTTTTTCATACGTGGAGTAAGCCACCATCTTTAAAATTTAACAGAAAACATCAAGAAACTCTCTAAAAGCAATGATGTTTTTGAATTGCCTGATGATATTTGGGATTCATATTTTTTTAATAAAAATAATGTGATCAAAATTTTTATCTGAAATAAAAATAAAACACTGCTTGTTTGTTCACAGTTATGTTGCTATATTATAGGGATGGGACCGATTAATCGGTACTCTATGGTATCGGCTGATATAGGCATATCAGTGTATCGGTTTATCGGTAAAATTACCAATTATCTTACCGATCCGATAAATATCTGATAATTTAGTGCAAAATTTTGCAATTTTGTTGCGATTTCTATGGATAATCTCCATGTCCTACTTTCGAAAAAAGTAAATGCCTAAATGTTCACCTTCTTTTTCACTGCAGTCACCTTGAAAAACACAATTATTAAGGAGGTCAATGAACCTTTCAGGTTCTTCAATGACCATTTCTAATTTTATATCGGATCGGTAGAATATCGGTTATCTGTATCGGTAAATTTTATATCGGTACTTTATCGGTTGTAATGAGGCGAATCATTATTTGATCCTCTTTTATTTTATATGTTTAATTAATTAATTTAATTGGATCGATCGGGTTTTAATGTCATGTATTTTGGTAATGTTGTGGATGTCTATATATTCATGTACATGCGTATTCTTGGCCGTTGGGTAGGTAGGTGTGTCTCTGGCCAGCCGACAAGCGGAAAGTTCCCAGTAATGGTTAGGTGATTAGCGGGGCCTATAAAAGGAAGGGAAGGGAGCAGTCGGCCTCAGATGTTTTGGTGCAATACGGCGAGGTAAAGAGGTGTCTTTTCTCTGTGGGGCGAAATGAAGAATTTTTCTTGATACTATGAATCGACTTTAACTTTCTTTCTTAAATACACATACTTGATCTTTTTTCACATTTAATTCAATAGTACATCTCATGTGGGAAACCGGGTACATATGTACACATACCTTCAGCCACATTTTTTTGGTACTGAGGGTTATTTTTTTTTTTTTTTTACTCGTGGAGCCAGTGGCTACGCGAGTCTACACACTCTCTTCAGGAAGGGGGGACAGGGTACACCGAAATGTAGATTATGCGAATAACGGCCAAGAATTAACTTATGTAAATATAATATGAATAAACCTATATATATCTAAAAGGAAATGGGCGTTAAGTTTTAATTTGAAGAAGTACGTGTCTATTGCCTATACTAGCATCCACAGAACTTCAGGTACTGCAAGTTTTGAACCTAGGAACAAGGATTCAAAAATGTATGGTTGTGTATATTGTGTATGTTGCTGAGAATCGGCTTAAAAGCACAAACTATACCTTTACACGGTATCGGCCCATCCCTACTATATTACAACAATGTAACATTATAACATCCATTGTATAATGGATTATCTTTTTTATTTAAAAAATTCTTAATCATTGTTATAACTGTGTCTTTGGTCAAACTAAAAATAAATGTCTGATGAAGGGAGCATGTGTTCTCCTGAAACGTCACAAGAAAAAACTGTGTTTTTATGCTTGTAATAACAGTAGACTACAAGAGAAATGATTATTGAAAGGCAGTGAGTGACTTTCTGATGGCGCAGTGGTAGCGTCGTTGCCTTGTAATCAAGGAGTCCCGGTTTCGATACCCGGTGGAGGCACATAGTGGTTCGGATCCCACTTTAAACTGTAGGTCCAGTCCCGATTAGCCTTACTGTGCATAAAGTGGACTCAAAACACCAAATCAATCAATCAAAGGCAGTGATATCTTAATCAATGAGCACACAGCATCAAGTAAATGATCCGTCTGCTCAAGAAGCAAAAATGTTGCTCAATGATCATCTCTCATACTCGATGCACCCTATATAAAGTTACTAATTTAATTATGCTTTTTTGTTAAGTTACTAACTCTGCTTTTGCGTTTGTTTTGCAGGGCAATGTTGTTCGAGATTTGAAATCATCAGGGGCTGAGAAAAGTAAGATCCAACATGAGGTGGGGAAGTTGCTGGAGCTGAAAACCCAGTTGTCTCTGGCTGAAGGGAAAGACCCAATGGAACTCAAGAAGTCCAGTGGGAAGAAGAAGGGGAAGAAATAAGGACAGGTGAGTTCTGTTTTGAATAATTGTTTTTCCCCCTTTTTATGGACTACACATAATAATGTCAGAAACAGGATGAGTATATTTGTGCAAGTGTAGCTGTCTGCCTGTGAGATGATGGAGGGGGAGAGGGTTGTGGATCTTCTGAGCTCCAGAAATATTTTTTTCTTTAAAAACGAAAATGTAATTTATATTGGAGCTATACCATTGTGAAAATTAGTAGAAGGATGCCATATATGATGGTGAACATTCAGTAAGAAAAGGTAAAATGTTCACAGCTGAAATACAGCATGTTCCAAAATGATTATTAGGTTTCATAGTCATTTAATTTCCCTTATATGAGGGGTACACGGACAAAGCTTACATGGGAGTAAGCAACAACTCAACAAGTTTACATAGTGTACCTTATAAATGTTCAATGTGAGCACCTTTCGTGACATGGAACACATCCATCCTGTAGTCCAATTCTTCTCAAACACAGGTCAGCATATCTGGAGCGATACATTGAACACCTGCAACAATCCTGTTTCTCAAAATATCCTCGGGACTGAGGATCACTTCCAAATCGTCGCCGAACAAACAGCAGAATCACACTTTGCAAATTCAATGACACAAAAGGACTTCTGCATGGGAGTTGCCATCTTGTAATACACCTATGCTGCTGTGACTGGTGGGAAACAAATGATAAGTGCTCAGGGTAGCAAACTTCCACAGCCGATCTTATTGTACAACTTCCACAGCCATCCTTATTGTACATGCACAGTATAAACATTCACAATCGTCTTTCCAATATAACAACTACTTCAAATCCTGATAATCATTTTGGGCACGATGTATATTCACCTCATTAATTAATATATGTGACTAGATGATTTTCGTGGGTTTTACCTTTACTAAATTCCTGTGATTTGAAACATAAAAAAGCGGTATACCTATTTATATTTTGTTTGTGGAAGGTAATAAATAACATGGTAAACTTACGTGAGTTTCAAGCTATTTAATGATTATTGGGTCAGTAAAGTTATTAGCAAACTCATTGATAAACTGAAGGTTATCATCAGCCCATATCAGTAGAGTACCAATTAATCAGTCCTTCCCATAAATTGCATACATCAAATAAGGACTTCTAAAATTAACATTTTAATAGTGCAAAGTATACACCTTGTGCTAATTTATACTTCTGGCACTTTTTTTCATGCTGACAATATATCAACTGTATTTAACAGTCTCCATCTAATGATTAAGTGTAGATCTAGCCAGCTCTAACAGGTGCTCAACTTTTGATCTTGCAACCAAAGTTCCTGGACATGTCTGTGTCCCTTCAACAGTTGCATCTAATCATCACTCATCCTCATGGTTGTGATTAGGGATAAGTGGCAGAAAAGTTAATCCTAGTTAATTTAATTGTTAAAAACTGCAAGTACAGTTTGCATTGTCATTACCTGAGCAGCTTGAAGTAAAACCTGATAGCCCACACATGGTTCAGAATTGAGTGAAAACTCAATGTGGTTGCTGTGCAATAGCAAACAAAGTTCATTCAGCAGTATCAGCAACATATGGGCTGCTCAGGTAATTCAAGTTGCAGTGTGATACATACAGTTTCAACTGCTTTCTTTCCTGCTCCATACTTTTGTGTGGTATACATTTTTATTTCTGAACTGCTGTTTTGTTGTTTTCTTGTAGTACCGTAATGTTAATTCTCTCTGCCTGTGGCACTTCAGCCCTTGATGAACCTCAGCCTTTCCAGTTTCAAATTTCCATGATCCTCAAATCCTCCATCTTCAGTGCCATCCTCCATCTGCCGTAGCCTATACCACAGAAGGTTTCTTCTGGTACCGCTTCTGCCAATCTGAGGTCGATCTGCTGCAAACCCTCTGCATGTGAGTGCTTCCATCCACTAAGAGGAGTGCTGAAGACAGCATGTGCTTTGTTCTCTGCAAGCCTGAGCTCACTGTTTCCTTATGAAGGGAATTTGAACACTTGTTTGCCACATTCACATCAAAGAGGAAAGGAAGGCAAAAGGTATTTCAGATGGCAAGAGGAAAAGAATTTGCGCAGTAAGGGCTTGAATAACTGATTAATATTATTTGACATGCTGGCAACATACTTGTTGAAAACAACACAAACAGCACGATAAAAGAAACACTAAGAGTTTGTCCAAGCTTTCGATTCCATCTCGGAATCTTCATCAGGTCTGGTCAAGAGACTGTGATAGGGTCACAGTTAAGGTTCCGCTGACGCTACTCGCTGTGTCTGCTGGAAGATGTTGTTGCAGTCTTGGTAAGTTCTTGTTTGTTGAGATTGATGGCTGAGGGAGATGGGTTTTTAAGTTTCACTGTGTTATACCATGATAAATAAAGATTTCCCCATGGAAAGACCACAACAACATCTTCCGGCAGACACAGTGAGAAGCTTGGACAAGCTCTTAGTGTTTTTAATCGTGCTGTTTGTGTTTTCTGTTGTTTTTAACTAATATTATTTGCTTGCCCTTTATAAGGACTTGGCCAACAGTAGTTGCCATGTTTGCACAAAACATTTTTGGTCACTATCGAAATTGGATTCAATCACATCGATGGAGGGGCTGCCTGCAACTCCATCTGCACTTTGTATCTGTATTTTTTGGCTAACTGCTTGGATTTTTCTGCTAAAAAATCAAACGTATGATCTTTTTCCAGATCTATTCTACGAATCTTAACATCCATGCTGGCTCACAGACAATGTATAATTTCATGATGGGAGCTGTACCAGGACAAACCTTCTTGCATATAGGTCTTCCTTTCTTTCTAATAACTACATTGAATGTATATCAATTTGATATTCATATGTAGTGATTATTTTTTTATTTTCCTTCTTTAATCGTCATAGATATGTGTGTGTGCATGTGAGTGGAATTGGACAAACTTGATTGCTGATGAAGAGCGTATGCAGAGTATTTACATTCTGTTGTCATTCTATGAATGGCATGGCTAAGGGAACATATGACTATGAGCAGGTGCTAAAAGTGACAGATACTCTCAAAAATAGGTCTGGAAGTGACAAGTTATCTTACTAAGTGACCACAAGTGCTTGTGACATGTTTTCAAAAGGAATTCAAGGACATCTATATTTAATTTTATTCTTTAACCTGAGCTTTAAAGGAAAGAGCTCCTGGCTAGTGTGATAGGTTGAAGTGTACACCACGAACATATTTCACCACAGCCACAAAGCATACTTCATTCATTCATGTGAATTGACTTGGACTTTGAGCCACTTTTTTACTCAGATCTTTCATAGACTTGTTCTGTCTCTGTCTTCAGGGATTCTGTATTAAGAAATAAGAGTGTGAAACATTGGTAAAAGCAAAACAGTGCTTAAAAGTCCAAGTCAGTAAGTATGAGTAGTCAACCACTAATCACCTACAAAAAACATAATTCATTCAGTTCTTGTTTGAAATAAGTATGTTTTAGAAGTTCACTATGACAATGGAATTGCAAATTGTCATGGAAGATTTTGATGCATTGTGAAATTCTGCGTCAATGACACTGAGCAAGATACAAGTCAGATGTGAAGAAATAGTACCAAATTTCGATTGTGCCTCCAATGTGTGTGTTTCTTTCCATGCTGCAAATAATATTTTTGTTTCTTGATTACTGTATTTTGTGATTTATTATAAGGAGATGACAGTGGTTGAAACACTTTCTCTAAGTATTAAGATGTCGAAATAGTAATCGCCAAATTACTGTTGTTAAGGATTACGATCTACTTAATTGAAAAAGATAAATGTACAAGGAGAGGAATTATTTATAAGAATATAATTTATCAATTATTTATAGAGAGCACTGTTGTGTGAATGGTGTAAATAATTTTTAAGTTGTAGAGTGTCATGTTTGTGTCTCATGCAAATACATTTTTATGTAAGATTTTGGCTTTGTACATTTGTCCACCAACAGAACTGATGTTTCTATAATGGGTGTGTGGATTGTGCTTGAACTGTCTTGTTGAAAAATAAAAAAAAAGATTTGGAAATCGTTTATAACTTTTATTTATTTTCTTATAATTTAACTCTTATCTCATATTTGGTTAAGGAAGAGCTAATGTGATGGTTTTTATTCATACAAACATTTCACACATGTTCTCTTTTACGTCTCCGCCTGGGCATCGGTGTTCCTCTGTGTTTGTCCCTTCAACAGTAGAAGTTCATATACTCTTGTAGAAATGTACAAAATCAAATGTTTTTGTACACTTTCTTATTTGATGAATCTGACTTTAAGTAAACATTTGAAGATTTTTCCTAAATTGTTATAAAAAAAAATGTGTGGTATATGTTCGCTTTAGGATGAAAATATACATACAATATTAGACTACCATATTTATCTGCCTTGTACTCAAGTGGTCCAACATTGTTCTCAGTGGGTTGCATTCCTTAGAGTCAAGTCCAACTTTAAATTGTATGCCCAGTCAATGTTAACCTCTTTGGGTGCACAAACTTGCTTCAAAACAAACTTCATATTGTGCATGTTAGAGTTCCTTGTACTGAGCAAGTGTTCTTGAAAGATTTGGTCAACTTCACATGTGTACAAGAACCTTGCAATCAGTGTAACCTCACCAAACTTGTACAAAATAATATAGAATTAAAAACTAAGGATCATTTCTATCATATTCTTGTGAACAGACAGTTTTCCATTGTATCATAAAATTTAATACTTGATTACTACAAAACTTGAGTAAGTTCTATATTTAGAAGAATGTAGGGAATTTGTTCAATTGTGTGTCTGTACATATGGCACATGACAAGGGATATCTAAACAATTCATAATGTTTCTTGGTGAAACATTATAGGAGAACGCACACTCCTTTCATCAGACATATAAGCATTTTAACAAGAAATGTGTTAACTTGCTATAAAACTGAATTATAAGAAAATAATATTAAAGTTTATAGTATGTAAGTAGTATATTTTGTAAGTGAAATATTGTCTCTGATGGTTAGAAGAGCAATGATGAATATCACATACTCAAAATCTCAATATAGATATTTGTATATGAGTGTAGTTGCTTCTATGAGTTGATTCATCTATCCTTTCTACCCTTCATACTCATTAACCTAAAGAGTAAAAAGAATACATTAAATAACCTATAGAATCAAAAAAATGAGAGTTGAATGAGAGAATAAGGTGACAAATATCTTTGCATTATTTATAAAAAATACACTTTATAATATTGGAAACTATATTGTAATGTTACATTTTCTTCAAAAAATTTACATTATATAAATAAGAATACATTTGAGATCTTTAAATATGTCAACAAAACAGTTTATTTTAAGGCATTATATTGTACATACAGTCAACGGAAAAAGTACTTACGCTGACTGTACTACTAACAAGCACCGTAAATATAAAAATATTTTAATAAACACATTTTGTGCAAGATGTTTTTTTCCAAATTGTTCTTGCAGCATTGTTTGACTATTTTCTGTTTCTATATTAACAACAATTATTTGCTCTTATCGTTTTTGCTATTTTTTTACACTTTTTATGCTAATGTTGGCCTGTATAGTCATGTATTTTAAGACTAAATACATTTTGATCATGTCCATTGATATAAGTGTCTAAACGTTCCAATCCTAAATAAAAACTAAAATTGTAACACATAAATGCATGGCTCATTGCCTCATGCCAACTAGAAATTCTAGTTACATCTACAAAACTAGCATCTAATGTCACTAGTCACAGAAATTATGCTTTAGAAACTTGAGGAATGTCTGATAGCATGTTACATGAAGTAAGGTGCAAGAACCATTTGGAGACATCCAATATGTAACAATTTTCAAGTTCAGAAAACTATCATCTTGCTCTCTTAATTGCTGTGCAGCAAGCTATGTTAATAATATTTACACAATAAATAATAAAAATCTTTTGTTCCAAGAGACTCGAAGACCACTCTCCTGAAGGCTTCTTGTGTAATACTGCTCCCACTCACTATTTCCAATCTCAATTTTCCTTCTACAATCTACTGGGCTTCACGAAAGGTTCCAGCTGTTCTGAAGGCTTTCCATCTGGAACCTCTGTTGCAACAACCTCGTGGGCAGTTTCACTACAGCTGGGGGGGAAAAGTTGGTAATTAATGGATTGACTGACAATCAATTTGGATTATCACAAATTGAAACAGTGTGCCGAAAATAAAAAAAGACTATTTGAGTGACTGTATGTAGTCACATTGTAGAGAATGTCTGAAATAAATCTACAATTTTCTCTATTGTGAAACAAGTCTGATCAATACACTCGAATAAGTTCACAGTTTATTTTTACGCACATGTACATGCCTGACAAAGCTACCAGACAGGTGGTGAAATCGATCACAAACAAAATCCATGTGGAAAAATGAACCACAAACTATTGCAGTAAAAACTGCATATCCCAGAACCTCTATAAGAAGGAAACCTGTAAATATGGGAAAAAAAAGTCCCCAGAACCGACCGATTTTATACGTGAAAATGACCTGCTTAAGGTGGAAACCTCCTTAACGCGGAAACGGAACACCATTTAAAGACCAACGAGATGTTTTTATTCTCAGTAAGACTGAAATTTCTTCCTTTATTTTTTTCGCTCGCAAGAAAACAATGCAATACTGTAAGTGGAACATGCCTCTGTTGCCACTCGCTTATCGGTAACATTGTCGATATGAAAGAATACGCTACAATACTCATAGCTGTTATGATTCCGTTTCTTTCTTTCATCTCTTACCCTCTTTCTCCACCTTTCTTTGTCTATTTCTCCTCTGTTCTTTCGTCATCTTTCTATTTTTCTTTTTTTCTTCACTTTTATGTCACTCTTTCTTAACCTCTCTTATTCCATCTTTCAATCTTTCTCTTTCCCTCTATGCACATCGCGCTACGACGCCAGGGGTCCCAGGTTCGAATCCTGGCATGGATGTTTGTGAGTGTCCATTTTACTTTGCTTTTTGTGCCACTTTTGGCTAATTTGCGAAGATGGGGATGAGTGATGATATGATAAAATTGATGAATGTATCGCATTTTTATTCATGTACGTACATGCATTAGTACTCTACATTATAAGTAATGCAAAATGTAAATCTGTCTTTCCATTATTTCCTGCAGCGCTCTATACTGTATTTAAAGTCAACCCTGTATAAGAAGGAAAACTGTTAAGATGGAACCATCATGTTCCGGGATAGACAGGTTTTACTGTACCTGTAAATTTTCTCTCTCCACATAACTACCATTATTTTTTGTATTATTGTATCTTTAGATACAATGTAAGTCTGATCAATGCAATATTTTACCATTGAACAGATGATTCTATCCATCTAATATATGATTATATGCCTTCATCCCTCAGTTCAACCCTGTCTTGTTTCATTGTGGAAAGATGGTTCTTTACTTAAAATCATCTCTGTTAAAATAACCCTTCACAGTGAGTTACCTAAAGGAGACAAAAATTTTTACACATTCCCAGTTCCCTATGACAAGAATGCAGTTTAGGGCACCCAGAATGTATTGTTCTGCATACCTGTTTCTCTCCATGATCATTTTATCGCTTCTTCAGCAAGAAACAATAACAATGAGTAAGGAACAGGGTCCAGCAGAAAAACCTAACGGTTTTAAAATGGTTGTAATTTTGGCAACAGTGGTAGGAGGATAATGTACTTGGTGGTGTTCCACAGCACATATGACATTTTAGTGATGTGCCATTTCAGTTGCTGTGGAGTAGTGGAATGTGCTTTTGCATTTGAGCTGCTTCTTTGAGAGTGGTGACTTGTGAATAGAAAGACAGTTTTGTTCATATTGTAATGTGAGCTCTCATGGAAAAGTGCCTATTAGGAATACAATATTATTGCGAATGCAAAAATTCAAATCAACTAGTTTGACATTGAAGAAGCTGTCAGGAGATGTGAGAAATATAATGTCCGAACACTGAAGAACTAGAAACATGGCATTGTTCTAGGCATTTCAGATCAGTGTGCAAAGGATATTTCTCTTGGAACTGAATTTTCATCCCTATAAGACGAAGCTTGTGCAAAGATTAAATGCATGTGATGCCTCCCCGATGGTGCAGTGGTAGTGTCGTCACCTTGTAATCAAGGGGTCCGGGGTGGCACAGGGGTTCGGATCCCACTTTAAACTAGGTCCAGTCCCGATTAGCCTTTCTGTGCATAAAGTTGACTTAAAACAACAAATCAAGCAAAGAAATATTTAGAAGTCATGTCATTTCTCAGCATGGTGACTTCCACCTTTGCCAGGCCTTTCTGTTTGTGAATATTTAATTTGGGGATATGTCAAGGTAAAAGTATTTGTCAATAAACCACACACACCACAAGAATTGAATACTGGGATGACATTATTTTCAAGACTAAATGAAAAGTTCTTTGCATGTTAACAAATAGCACACATTGTTCTGTGGATAAACCAAATAAAATATATAAATCTGCAACAATTGTCCATATGATGTTTATAAATCATCAGATTTCCCAGCCAGATTCTTTATTATTAAAGCTCTTTTAAACCCCTGACAGTTGTATTAAAAGAAATTTTCTTGTCCTCCAGAAAGATTTTTCAACATACACCACTACCACTCAAAGTCAATAGATTTGGAAATATCAATAAGCAAATTAGTTTTTGGTTTCCCTGTACATGGCAATAAGTTGGCAATCAATAGATGACAGCAGTTTTCTGGGAATAATGTTTTGGGTGGACATCGTGCTGCCATTAACATGCAACATTTTGAACATACAAGCAGTTTCCTGCTTTGCTCGTTATTGCCCTGAAACTGTAGCATAAACATTATTATTTTCCCTTCTGTGTTAAATAGCCATTGTCTAATGTTGAATCTTACCTTGAAATGCAAGGCATTGCCCAAAATTTTTGGTCCCTTCCAAAGTTCTCTGCTTCCAGAATGGTTTGGGGAAGAGCATGGTGGAGGGTCTCTGGTAGGAGGAGACACAGAAGTCCGCCAAACACAGCCAGCAGACCAAGAATCAGAAATGGCAACATCAGGTTGTAGCTCGCCTGCAAAACACAAGAAAATTAATTGTGAAAGCCCATTGTTGCCTCTCTTAACAAAACAACAAATAAAGTTGAAAACCTGCCAGTACCATTAATTCGTCACGTGAGAACCAGACGAATGTAACTCCAATTTATCAGATTTACAGGAGAGAGAAAATAATGTATTCTTATAAATGTATCTGATCAAAATAATCAGTAAATTGGAGATACATGACACTACTTTACCACTAATGAGAAGAGATGGAATATGTCAATCTGACTCTAAACAGAGCTCTGCAGAGGCGATATGTCTAACAAAACTGAAAACTGCATTTTTGAAGTTAACGTTCCTCTGGTTCTCACACAATGATTATGCTTAATTTTTTGTATGCAGACAAAAATTAGGCATATTTCAATATGAAAATATTGCTGTAGAAATGCCTTGACGTGGATCTATGTAATAATAACATGTACATGTAATAAAGTCTGTAGCACATTCTGTAAGCAATGAAACCAAGTGCGATAAACATTCTAGTGCAGGTGTTTATTTAGTAACTAAATAAATCCACACTTTCCTTAATGCACTAAGGCCATGAAAAATTGTTTTTGTAGATTTTTATTGACCTGTATATGTTTTGTACATAGTAATGAAGGAAGGCATGTACTTACAAGTAACACAATCATTGGCCCAAAGAAAGTAGCTGCGTGTCCTGAGATGTGGATTAAATTGCTTCCCTGGCCCCTGACTTCTGTGGGGATCAGCTCCACACAATATTGCCACCCTGTGTTGACAACAATCGTGATGAAGAAGCGACCTGCTGCTGCTAGACCAATCAGAGCACCTTGGTAATCTACAAGAACAATGATATTTATGTAAATGATAGTTAAACTTTTTTTCTTATACCGAATTAAGAATTACAACTTGTGACATTTGAAGACAAGCTGTGAAAGTGTTACATGCTCCAAAGATTCTTAATGCGAGCTCCATTTGTGACACGATGAAAGTCCAGTCTGATTTAGCTCATCCCATAAAATAAAAGATAAAGCTATGTGCTGTGTATTGCACCAGGCCATGAAGGCACATGGGTGTGGTCCTAAAATAAATAAATAAGTACTCGAGCACTTTAGAAACTGCATCACAATGACAAAATACTAGTCATAAATCGGGTAAGCTGCGCAATATGGTGTCATATTTGTTAACGTTAACATTATATGTGTGTGTGTGTGAGAGTGAGTATTGGTACACACAAATTCGAAAGAAACGCCCTCCCTTACGGTTATGCAACCCGTAATTTTATATCATCTAGTTTCGCCTGGTAGAGTAGTTCCCGAGAAGAGCAGTGTTTCCAAACCTATAACTGTAGTGTTTCCAACCCTGTATTGGTAGGTTGGTTGTTGATTTGCTGTTTTAAGTCCACAATACACAGTATGACTAATCGGGACTGGACCTACAGTTTAAAGTGAGATCCGAACCCCTTTGTGCCTCCACCGGGACTCCTTGATTACAAGGCGACGACGATACCATTGCGCCATCCAAGCCTGTATTGCTTCGTAGAAGACGAAACCTTAATGTAAACTTCTTCATTCGTGAGTTACATTTGGTTTACAGACTCACATTACAGGACACTCTTTTCCTGCATTGCATGTGTTCTGGAGCATTTATTTTTCCTTCTGCGGAGAAAATTCTGTTATTATTTTACATCTTATTTTTCGCAGCTTCTCTACCATTTATTGGCTAATCGCAACAATGAGGATGAATTATGACTCGATGAAATTGATAAGAGGACAGTCATAAAGAAACCATGGGGGCTAGATTCATATTATTATTATTACTAGTATTATCTTTCTTTTTTTACTTTACTTTTGGCTAATCGCAACGATGAGGATTAGTGTATGATAAAATGCATGAAGGAACACTCATAAACAATCATACCCAGGCCGGGACTCCAACCCGGGAATTTCGGCAGCGAGATCAAAAGCCGACGGCTTACCAGGCTCGGGCACAGACGCGGCCAATTATTATTAGTGATATTGTCTTAAGTAGTGTATTTTTCCACCATATTCTTTCATACAATCATGCAACTGATGAAAATTAAAATGTTAAAATACCTGCCTACGTTTTTTTTTTAAAGCTTGCAATATAAACCCCTGCTGCACGAAGCCAAATTGTGGGAATACGAAACAGAACCAAGTTAACATATCTTGACCGTGGAAAGTGTTAATACAAAATCTAGAAAAGAGCCATTTAACAGTTGCCTGATTGCTTTTCCATTTGTTGTATGGGAAGAATTGTCTGAAATGTGTGTGTAGTGGCAGGCAAAGGAGAATACAAAGATCGAATAGAGAGGCAACACTGTCACTATTCTGCACTGCACAGACAACGCGTCTCGTCGAGTGGGCGGGGCACTGTGGGTGCGAGCGAGCTGCTGTTGCTTCTGCAAAAAAGAACACTGACAGACAACTGAATGACGCTCCGCTTAAAATCTAGTCAATCGAGAAAGGATTTTTTGAGGAAGTGAATTGAAATATAAACGCCAGAATTTGGTCTAAGCCTATAATGGTTACTCGCAATAAGAGCTGATCAATTTTTACATGTGGAATTCCGTAATGAAGGAGGCAACAGGCCGCACTCCACACCTTTAGCCTGGTAACACTAATAAATCATCTCATTATATGCGTTCGGTTATGCTGATAGTCATGTTTAATATATTACCTTCAAACATAAACAATATCATGGACTCACTCAGAGGCAGAATTCAATTTTACGCTTTACTTTCCTGAAGATATTTTAGCAATATAATCATTCCGCTCCATTTTCGTATTCTCAATTGAACTCGCACTATTTTTTCCAGAAGTTGAGTCCCACCTCCCTTCTCCCACCTTAAAAATTCTTGGGTGAGAGGCTAAAATTACAGACAATACTTTACGACTCAAAGTGACGTGACCTAGAACGTAGTGAAAAATCACTGGTGCAAAATTCAACGTAATGATGATAAAATGAAGGTAGGAAAATGGATGTGCTAGAAAGTTTTACATACATACATACACACACATAGTTAGTTCCGTGTAGAAGACATTTCTTCACATTTTTCTCACCTTGGCTTCCTTCAATTCACGAAACTGTAAAGCCATGAACTCGTTAAACCCCTATAATCACGGAGTCCCAGGTTCGATTCCTGGTGGAGACACAACTGCCTAGTGGTTCGGATCTCACTTTCAACTGTAGGTCCCACTTCGGGTAGCCTTTCTGAGCATGAAATGGAATTAAAACACGGTAACCCATCACAACACACGCGCAGAGGGCGTTGAACGTCATGACTGACAATTATTACATACATCGAACTTTCAGCGAAGCTGGAATAAGGTCTATTAGCCATGCCAAATAGTGTGAATTTTCAGTCTTCTATACGAAGTGCATGCAAGTTATCTAAAAAAATGCAAATGTGAGGGTGAGTCGAGCTATGTTTCATTCAATAAGATCTTAACTTCAAACATATTTTGCTCTATAGTTGTCGATTTTGAATGGGCATCTAAGACTGGTTGCTTAGCGGACCGGATTTGGAGCAAAATCATGGACTGTCACAGTTCCAATCACACTACAGACATAGCAAAAATTGTTCGCCTGAAGATGAGAGAAGAGGTGATCTCTTGAAATGTCTCGAAATATATAGATAGAATATATGTTCAATCAAAAGGAAAAACAATGGATAATATCCAATTAAGTAGAAACGTTGTTAGAACCGGTGTTCATTCACATAGCAAAAGGGTTATTGTGACAAAATCCTGTTTCCCTGCTGGCTACTTCCGAGAAGAGGGCTTTGTGAAGTTATCGTTTCTTGCCCAAGCGGTAGGCCTAATTGGTTGATTGACCACGAGTTCCTTCGTAGGTAAACGCGGCAACAGAGGATCACTGCCATAAAGGTGGTTCCCGCGTCGGCTGAAAGACCTACAGGAATTTAAAGAACCATTGTCACTAACTTCAGACAAACATCTAATAATTTCCTTAGGTTTCGAAGCCGATCCGAAGGGACAACAAATACCAAAAAAACGACATGAATTAAATGATCGATTGGTCCGTCCTTCTGTTGATGGATGGCAATTTATATTAACAATAATAATCGTAAGCTTATCATTAAGGAGTCAACAATCAAAGCTAATACGCATCTATAGATCAGAAATTACTAGAGTGTTAAAGTTGTTTTTGTACCTTTTGTTATTTTAAGTCGCTCTTCTGCCACTTTCGGCTAATGAGGATGAGTGACGATTAGATTAAATTGATGCCATGATACCAATACTGAAGCTGTGGCTCAAACCCGGAAATTTCGTGGTATCGGAAGTGGACTACTTAACGCGCTTGGCCACCAAAGAGAACCGGCTCTGCGGCCAAGCGCGGTTAGTGGTGGACTAACGATCCAGACACCAAATGTTCCGGGTTCGAGTCCCGCCCGGATCTTTGTCAATTTCTTAATCGTCAGAAATCCCTTCACAATCTAAGACATGCCATTTTATCAAAACTTCATTCCCCTCCCCTCCACCTCAAATTTAATACTCAATCTTCCCAACAAAATTTCCATGCCAATTTTAGACTTCCTGCATATATTGCTCCCTCCAAAAAAGCAATCTAAGACGTAATAGTAATACACAAGACTTGGGATTCCCTGCCCCCCAAATAATTATCAATCCCGCTACCTTAAAATCTCACTAACTTCATTAATCGCCCACCATAATTTCCCTATCAATCTAAGGCCTAATATGTAAGAGTTGGATATCGCCCCCCCCCCCCCAATATTACTTATTACCCGTAACAATTCCCCTGACAATCTACAAATGACTATTTGTATAACAGCAATGGCTAATTGATGACGTAATTCAACTTGTGCCCTGTTTACTCAGTCAAATTTCCATCACAGTCTGCGCCATAATGCCCCTCCCCCTGGACACCCCTGATTTAGAACTGTGGCAACGTGATAGGTGTAATGTAACTAACAGTTAAGTGTTAGGAATGGGTGCATGTGTGCTGCGCATTTGAATTTCATGTGAATCAAATCTGTCAATAATGTGAATATTAATATTATAGAATATAATATAATGGTTCAGGTGTGCGAAAAAGTAAGCAAGAGCACCAAGGTATCAATAAGAAAGAATTGGAAAGATAAGTTGCATATGGAGATGTGTGTAATTATTAGTTTTGTTCTGGGATGTAGCAAAGAACATCGGTTAAACAGTGCGGAGTTTCAATACTGTGTTCACCCGCCGATGGATTCAAGCACATCATCTAGTCGACGAGGCAAGGATTCCACGAGCAGATGTTTGGTCTTCTCCTTAAACTCTCCGAAACATCAAACACGTGAGTCAGTAGAGCTTCCGTTGTTCTCAGTTGTCTAGGTTCCCACTCTCTCACCATCAACGCCCAAATGTTTTCGATTGGAAGACTTCGCTGGCCAATCTACTCTTGAAAGCAGATCCCCCGCACAACAACATGGGGACTATCTCCTCTCTTGGAAATTCCGAAGTGTAAGGCATGATGAAATGATATCGTAAAGGAACATTCGGACCGAAGGGACATGCTGCACGTGGCACATGCCTCTTGAAAACAGCTTATCATTGGTGCATGTAGAGTTTCACGCCTATTCCGGTGCAGAAAGTTTCATTTTATTGGTTCCGTTGCAAGTGACATGCTCAAGGCATAGATACGAGTAAAACTGCTGCAGGATCTCGAACGAAGCACCTACCGGGGCTCGAATTAAAGCCAAAGCGTGGTGGCAAAGGCAACCGTGAAGTTACTGCATCTGAGATTTACGTCAAGCAGGGCCTGCGTGGTGTGTGCAAAGAAACTCACGCTTGCTTTAGGAAATAAGGATACTATTGAATCAATGCAATATAAAAGAGTATATACCGTAAAATATACATTATTATTGACTCATGCATTCCATTAAAAAATGCATTGTTTTCTCGCACATTTCTGCCCGCAATGAATATAAATGTGTAATCTATTAAATTAAGCAGGTGCATGCAGATTTAAAAATATTGATAAGATGATTCAATTGAATTGAATTGAATTGTTGTTTTTTAAGTCCACTAGTGCACAGAAAGGCTAATTGGGACTGGACCTACAGTTTATAGTGGGTTCCGAACCACTATGTTCCTCCACCGGGTATCGAACCCGGGACCCCTTGATTGAAATGTGACGACTCTACGATTGCGCCATAGGGGAGGCCCTAGTCCTCTTACGGAGATAATTCGTTCGGAGCAATAGAAATGCCCTATCAAAACAATTGGGGAATATTATTTTCAATGTGGATATTCTTCGGAAAATATGTTTCTAACAACAGTTTACCTAAATAGTGGGGACTTGGGGTGAGAGAGAGGGACGGAGTTGGAAGAGAGAGAGAGAGAGAGA
Organism: Lepisma saccharinum; assembly: GCF_977018435.1. NCBI lineage: Eukaryota > Metazoa > Arthropoda > Insecta > Zygentoma > Lepismatidae > Lepisma > Lepisma saccharinum. Next base: position 29,582,770 of record NC_139249.1, on the reverse strand, counting down.
GGAAAAGCACACAATTTTCTGTTCAGTGCGAACCTTTTGGATTGCTTTTTCCTAGCGCACCAAAAACACAATACGTATAACCCAAATGCAACCCAAACCTTCAATGGCAAAATTGTGAGTCAATCACTCAACTGGAATAAAAAGTACGGATTTAAATCTAGGCCAGAAGATAGTTATTGCGCTACCATGTGCCAAAAAAATCCACTTTGCCCGCGAGAATTGTCATGCCTGAGTGATATGTAGTTTACGTTAGTTGTGAGAGTTGATTCAATTCCATTGCCTGCCAAGAATAATGATAGCGCTGAAAGCATAAAATACAGAAATGTGCATGTTTGGCGAGCTATGAATAAAGCAGATCCTTGTGTTTTCTTTTCAAAATTTACTAATTTTATGTCAACTTTTACATATAGCCAATGGCGGCAGAGGATGAATGATGCTTCAGGGAAATTGATGAAGATTGAAGAAACAACGAAAAAGAAAAACTCATTATCAGAGGCTAGGACCCAAGAACCCTGGCTACGCAGCATGTTATGATATTTAAGTATATCACGGATTGCTGCTTAATCCATTCCTAGATATTTGTAATGAATGAACCCCCGTCCCCGCTACGAGAAAAAGAAAGACTATAGGATGTGAAACATTCACAATGTAATTGCATTGCTTTACATCGCTCTTGGCTGTATTCCAAATGTAGTAAGAGATCAGCGATAAGTCGGATTTTTTTTTGTGTGTGTTTTTTTTTATCGCAAGGGCTACCTATTTCATCATTTATAAAGAGTTAACTTCGTCGTTACACTAGCACCAGACACAAATGCATCAATTTCTATTTCGGTTATTTTACATCACTCTTCTGCCTCTTGAGTTAATCGCGATAATACGGATGAATTATCAATTTATAAAATTGTGACGGGACAAACTCAGTGATACATTCATGCCTGACCAGAGTTCGAATCTGGAACATATGACCTCGCTTCGCTAGAAAGGCTGGCAGAAATGTATCGGAAAAGTGTAGGAGCACCAAGAACCGGTTTCACCCAGCACAGACAATGAAATCATTTACAGCGACTCGCTGTGGCAGTGTTGCTCGTCACCCCCTCCCCCTCACTCGCAGATAGCATAGCCTTCTCAGCACCCACCTGCTGATGGAAGAGTGGAACCACAAGCAAAACAACCTGCGCAGACCCACGACTCCTGTGCACCGTACTCCCGCGAGGAGGGGCGGGGGAGAGTGGACCATGCTTCCTTATGGCCCGAGCTGAAGGGAAGAAGGAAGATCTGCGCGGGTACTTTTCGTCCCAAGGATTTTTTTCGTTGTGGTCGATCTATACTTTTCGTTTCAGGCATATTCCGACTGGAAGGTTTCTGGCACCCCTCCGCCCCCCCACTTCCCACCATGGTTAATAAATGAGACCCTTGCACTTTCAAAACCCTTATCGCAAGAAAAATCTGGCATCAATTTTACACCACCATACAATAAGATTTACACGGGAAACATTTCCTAACATATTTTCTTGATTCGGACTAAGGGCAAATTAAAAATAGTCAAAGAATTAAATTACTGAAAATATGGAAAAGCGCGATACCGAAATCTGTAATGAGTGCGAAGGGAAAATCGAGAAAAGGAAAAAAAAAAAAATAAGTATAAAAGTATTCGAATAACCAGATAAAGAGAGAAAGTTATCACGGCTCGAACAATGCAAATGAAAAAAACCGGGAATACGAATTGAAATATACGACAATCGGAAGTAGGCTGAAGGAAGCAAATTTTAATAAACGTGGAAAGAAAACATAATGAAAGGAGCGCTGGTTCGATTCACGACGGAAGCTGATATTTGTTGTTCGAATCCCACTCTACACTGCACGTCCAGATGCATTTACACTTAAAACAAACTTCGTGGAACTTTTTCCAAATCAGATGTCGCCAAAAATTTAAAAACAAAAAGAATAACTGAAGGAAAAATGCCGAAAGCGTTATTGCAAAATGAAAAAAAAAAATCTTCACATATTCGTTCGGAAGTGGTAAAAGAATAATAAAAGACTCAAGCATAAATGTTAATAACACTTGTTATTATTACCAGAGACATTCTCAAAATAAACTTCTTGTCCGTTAAAATCAAATCAAGAGGAAAGCAAGATCTCCACCCGGTTGCGTGAATCTGTGGCTAGATTTAAGAGTTGGAAACACTACGCTTCTCGCGAGCTGCTATTCCTGGCGAAACTAGATGATATTAAATTCCAGGTTGCATAACCGTAAGGGGGGACGTTTCATTCGATTTTGAGTGTACTCTTTTCTCTTCCTGGCACAGCATTTCTTTATTATTTTCTTCTCTGTATTGACAAGCAGAAGGCAACATGGTAGCATAGTTTTGTCTCAAATGTTTCCGAATAAAATAATTATTATCTTGTTATAAAACAAAGGGGTCATTGTGCTACATGATGTCACACAATGCTTTTTTTATTTTTATTTTTCGATTCCTGGTTGAGCCACAACATTCTCCTAACTTTTTCATAAGTTATAATATATTCTCTTTGTGCAGTAAGCTATTTCATGTAGCTAGTTTAGTTGTTCTGTCATCAACTTCATTGACAAGCAGAACCTCCAAAAAAAAAATCCATATATCCGTTCACTCTCTAAAATATCTGCCATTACTAATAATGTCTTACCAGCACCCACACTGAGCGCAAACAAGTAGAACAGCCCACTGAGAATGAGGGCAAGGCAACTTGTCCATCGCCGACCGATCCACTCCAGAAGGACGATGGTGAAAAGGTCTGCTGGAAGCTCCAGGAGTCCAGTGAGGGAGAAAGTGACGTAAAGGCTGTAGTTGAGGTTGCTCAGATTTCTCACGTGGCCATCGTAAACCACAGTTATGATCATCCTGAAATTATAGGAAGGATTATATTTCACATCACCTACGTCCAGAAGAATACTGCTAAGCCTATGACATCCTTGATGGCAGAGCACATGGAGTTATTGATTCACGATCTCGCTACCAAGGATTCCAGGCTTGTTTCCTGACCTGAGCATTTTTTTTGTGATGCCCCTTCACTAATTTCATGAAATCATCCTCGTTGACATGATTAGTGCCAAAAGAATTGTAAAATAAGAAAAATACAAAAGCAAAAAGAAAGTTTTATTTGTAAGAATACTGGTATTTACCCACATTCATAGATTTTTGCATATTCACTTTATTTACAGTATTTTGTACAGCTGGTCTTATTCTTAATTCTTTTTTTTTTTTTAAGGAACTCTAGTCAATTAATAAAGCAGTAATGCTATACTGTATAAATTATCTATTACTGTTTTTGCAGTTTACATTAAAACAGAATTTGGTTACTGTTAACGTTTAAACAGAGCTTGATTAAATTACATGGAAATTATTTGAATGCTTCCTGATAGTGCCTATTGCTTGTTATTCTATCTAACCAATTATCTGGAATTCCTAAAGCTGAAGTTTCATTACCACAACAACATATGTCTTCCACCTTTTCTTATCCTGGGCAAGATCAATTCACTCCTGACCATCCTTACCAATATCCTTCAAGTCCACATTAATATTGTCATTCCACTTTAGTGTTATTCTGTCACTAACATACTTATTTCAATACAATTAAAATGAGTAAAAGTTTTGTGTAGCAACATTTCAGTTTTACAAAGCTTTCATGAGGCTAAGTTATTTTCAATTATGTGTTTTCTCTATATGTCATAGCTATTTCAAATGCCATAGGCAAGGTTGCACTTTCCACTTTCAAACTTTTCTTCAATATTTATTACTATTTTTATTGGACCTTTCATAACCTCTTCAAAAGCCTCACTTTCAAAACAGTCCACCAACTTTTTTGCATATACTTGCATATCACTAGAATTGTGTTTTCCTTGTACCTTCATCAAATGCATGTATTTTTTTTTCTATTTGCCCATTCTTGTAGAGCTTTAGTATCTTTTCTTGTTTCTGTATATGTTAGTCTTTTCTTTCTTTTTATTTGCTAAAATTCTTCCCTCCAAATTGCATCTATTAAATTGGTTTCTTTTGCTTCTATTACAAATTTATATGTGTTCCTGAACACTTTAAAACATTCCGTTGGAATTTCTACTTGTGTTGCATTCAATATGTTTGTAACATATATACACATTATTGTCAAACTATTTAGTGCAAAGTAAAGCTGAAACGTTGTCACAAAAAATGTTATGCTTGTGCATTTATGTTGAAATAAGGGTGTTAGTGAGGGAAATTATTTAGAAGTACTGTAAAAGACAACAGAGAATCTTATGTATCTCAATTTCCCTGAACCTTTGTATTTCACTTTCTTTGCTAATGTAAACTTTTTGGCCAACAGCAATTTTACATGGCTATAGTAATCAAAGTTAAAACATCGAAAGCAAAGAGGAAGATCACTTGAATTAAATAGAATTAACAGTTATGTTAACAGTTCATGCTGTTTCAACTTATGTACAAAACAACTTGCATGCATACCATATGATTGTCAGCAGAATCATTCTCCGCCTCATATTTGGTGTTTTAAACAGTTCAATAGCAGTGCGCTTCTTCTTACAGGCCTCGCTTGCATGCAACTTCACAGAAGTACTCTGGAAATAATAACAAGGAAATAAATAAAAATCTTTCGGAAATACTTATTTTAAATTAACCCTTGAACCATCTGTTCTTTTCCAGAGCAAAGTTTGAAAGTGTATATATGGCTCACAAATAAAATTGAGTATCTCCAAAACTAAGAATTGTAAAGTTACAATTTATGCTCAGTTTTCTTCATCACATATCAGGCTACAAGGTCATGCTCATTAACCCTTAAACTACGGTTTGTTCCATAATATAACCACAGGTATTTCTGTTAACTACGGGTTGTTCCATGGTGGAACAAGGAGCTTTTCCTCGTAGTATGTGACTTTGAGGACATACTGAGACTCGGATAATGGTTGGAGTTACATGTTTTGAGTTCTGCATGAGTCTTGAGGTATGTAATTAGCAATTAGTAAAGTTTAATTTCCTCCTTGCTATATTTGAAGGGATGGGGGGGGGGGCGATGTCCTGATATTATTTTAATTCTTTCATTCATCGATTGATTTTGACATCACTCTTTTCTTAACTCCTTAAGCGGGGAGCCCGAGTTGTGCTCGGGCATTTGAATTTGGCGGCTTTTTGTGCATTTCAGATCCAGTCAATGTTCCTGTAGTGGGGAATTATTTTCTTTAAATGGATATACAGTAGTACATACTTAGATACATTTCGTTTTGTACAGTCTTGTACAGTTTGATTGAATGTTTGTGTGTTCATTCACCTTTCTCTCATTTACAAGACGTGTAATGTTATAATGTTGTCCAGAGTCATGTGCCCTCTGTAACAGGGGCGGACTGGGGGCTCACTGAACTGGAGTCTAAGATTCAACATACGATTTACTTTAAATTATGTGTGCAGTAGTTTCAATTCCCTTTTAGGTTTAAGTTACACACACACACTCTCTCTCTCTCTCCCTCCCTCCCTCCCCTTCACAATGTAGTGAGACAGTTTACCAGTAGCGGCTCGTGCCTAAAATAACAGGTGAAGAAGTATATTTATAGGCAATGAAAAACAAATAGTAAGTGCCAGTGCCCCCCCCCCCCCCCAATTTAAAACGTCTTTTTTGTCTTCATCCATCCATCTGGAAAATGGTGTCTGCAACAAATTACACACTAAGTCATTTACTGGGTTCATTGTAGAAACCACAGCTCAACACATGAACACAACACACGATAGGAAACGCGAAACACACACGCGGAACAAGATCTCGAGAGAACGCAAAGATTTTGCCACAACCACTGGATGCAATGTTTTCTCCGACGAGAGAACTGCTGCACCTAGAAGGCGAAACCCGTTCAAGGCCAACGCTAGGTGACGTCACCGTTGCCATGACAACCGGCTAAGTTTTCCGCAACCTGGCAGCATTTGCTCTTGGCTTCTTTATGCTACGACGAACTCTTCACGTGCGTAGCGCCGAGCGGCGTATTATTTGAGTATTATCGTGTGCGTTCTGCTGGGAAATAGTTTAATTCAACAAGCAAATGAAAAATGTCCATATTAATTTGAAAATTAGGTGAAAACATCTGCACTTGTTGCACTTGGCCAGCCGCCACTGCAGTTTACTTTAAATTATGTGTGCAGCAGTTTCAATTCCCTTTTAGGTTTAAGTTACACACACACACACACACACACACACACACACACACACACACACACACACACACACACACACACACACACACACACTCACTCACTCACTCACTCACTCACTCACTCACTCACTCACTCACTCACTCTCACTCTCACTCTCACTCTCACTCTCTCTCTCTCTCTCTCAAGTTTGAATAAACTTTCCTGCCCGACCCTAGCTCTGCCAACCCGCTTAAAATTACACATTGCAACCCCGAACACAGCTCAGGTTACCCATTTGTAAATCAATTCATAAAATCGAAACACCCACTTAAGGGATTAATTCTGGTGTTTAGAAACATACTTTTACCAAGGGAAAGTGCACTGAAAGGTCTTTTTGGATTTCCTTTTCACACCACAGTGCCAATCGTGAGGGCAAGGCTATTCAAGCTCTTAGTACGGATTTTTCCATTCACCACCTGAAATGCCTACTCCTTATATGTCAGTTTCCTTCCCTATGCTGTAAATGTAGCAACTAAGACTTCAAATTTCCCTCGCAAACAACAAGCTCTGGCTGGCAGAGAACAAATCGCAGAGAACAAATTGTGCTACCTCCACTCCAGCACTCACATGATGGCTGCCAAGGTGTTCCACAAGACGATAAACACTTAGTGGAGGGAACGGTTTCAGAATAAACCTTGTGAGAGACAGTGAGATCTCCCCCTCCTCCCTTTCCAATTTCATCATGTAATCGTGACAACAATCAAATTATTAATGATGCACTTTAAAATTCATCTATAATACTAACATAGATCTCCAGAACATTATCCGAGTCTTACAGAAATGTTCCCAGTCATCTTTACAAAAGTGATTGCTTTGGTGCAAATACTTGGTTACAACATACAAGTGTCTGGGCCATCATTTAAGGGTCTTTAGGTAATTCAAATTGATACATTAACCAACATCTACTTTTCGTAGATTCTAGAAGATCTGATACTTTTTGCATTCAATTAACTCAAATTATCTTCACAATCAGGGTGCAAAATCCTGGGGGGAGGGGGATTTCCCCCCAGCACCAACAATCTTGGCCTCAAAAATCCCTCCACCCATTTTCTGGGTGGGGGAAGATAAGCAATTAGTTTTGATTCCAAATATACTTTATGAGGATAATATCGAGTGTTGAATGCTCTCTCTTTTAAGAGATCATGAACAAATTTACACCAACAACAATACCTGCACAGTAGAAGTAAAACAATAATGTAAAACGAATATAATTAAGACTTCTAATTGATTTATATTAATAGAAAGCAAAAACTAATAAACAAACTTATACCTACGTAGGTGCATAATAAAACTATTTCACCTATAGAGTGACCACGAAAGAAAACAACCTTCAACGAAAAGTCTCGTGCACCTTTCCCTTCCTCCGTTCAACTTGGGCCATAAGAAAGCATGTTCCACTCTGCCCCTCCCCTCCACATGGGAGTGGGGTGCACAGGAGTCGTGGGACTGTGCAGGTTTTTCTTGCTTGTGGTTCCACTATAGTTTGGTAATTTATTGACTCTAACCAGCCAGTAAAGAAACTATTTTGCTATTTTATAAATATCTGATACATAATAAAGTAACAAATTAATTTAATCATATATATTTAATAATAATGTATTTTTAAATATTTAATAACGTTATAAAGATGTATATCATGTGTGTGTAGATTAAAATCTTCCTACCTCCCACCAGTCTCAATGATTTTGCACCCTGCTCACAATACTAAGTCAACAGCAACAATGGAAGAAAGAATCCAGATAAGCCTATATTATTATTCTATAATATGCATAAGATAAGATCTACATTAGGAATAAGGATATTAAATTAGGCACCTGGAATGTTCTGAGCCTTTACCGGCCTGGGGCATTTCAGTGTACAGTTAATGAGATAGTTAAGTATAAATTAGATGTAGTAGCTGTCCAGGAAGTTAGGTGGCCAGGAGAAGGGAATTGTAAAACTAAAAATTATACTTTTTTCTATGGTGGTACTGAAAATCATAATTTTGGAACAGGCTCTTTCATAAATAATAGAATTATCTTGGCTCTTAAAACAGTATAATTTATTAATGATAGGATATCATATGCAGTTTTACAGGGTAGGTGGTGTAAAATTATTTTAATAAACATACATGCTCCAACGGAAGATAAAGATGATAATACTAAAGATGATTTTTATACAGAGTTAGAACAGGTCTTTGATAAATTTTCTCAGTATGATATGAAAATTCTGTTAGGTGACTGTAATGCACTGATTGGCAAAGAAGAGACATTTAAACCCACGATTGGTAAAGAAAGTCTTCATGAATTAAGTAATGATAATGGTATAAGATTGATTACTTTTGCAACCTCAAAGAATTTAATTGTGAAAAGTACCACTTTAAAACATAAAGATATCCATAAATATACCTGGTCTTCTCCAGATGGTAAAATGCATAATCACATAGATCATATTCTCATTGATAAGAGAAGGCATACTAGTATAATTGATGTTCATACAAATAGAGGTGCTGACTGTGCCAGTGACCATTATTTAGTAATTGCTAAATTAAGAGAAAGACTCTCAGTGATAAATCATAAGCAACAAAATCTAAAAGTTCTAAAATTTAATACAGGAAAATTTGCTGATGAAAGAATTAAGAAAGATTACCAAATTAAACTGTCAAATAGATTTGATGTTTTGCAGGATTTAAATGATGATGAAAATATAAATGAGACAGACGTAAATAAGAATTGGGATCACATACGTAATGCAATAGAATCAGCAGCTAAAGAAAGTATAGGATACCATAAACCAAGAAAAAGTAAGCCATGGTTTGATAATGAATGTCATAATCTAATAGAAATAAGAAATGAGGCTAGACTTAGGTGGTTAAATAACTCCGATGATACAAAACTAAGCAATTATAATAGAATAAAGCGAGAAGTTAACCGCACGTTTAGAAGTAGAAAAAGAGATTACTTGAAAAGCAAAATTAACGAAATTGAAACAAACAGCAAAAACAAGAATATCAGAGATTTATATGAAGGTGTAAATGAATTTAGAAAGTGGTGGCAACCTAAAGTAAACTTGATAAAAGATAAAGACGGTGATTTTCTAGCTGACCCAAGCGATATTCTAAATAGATGGAAGAACTACTTTAATGACCTTTTAAATGTCCATGTAGGAGATAAATCAGAAGTAAATGAAGTGCACACAGCAGAACCTTTAGTTCCAGAACCTAACTTGACTGAAGTTAAAGATGCTATTAAAAGGCTAAAGAATAACAAAGCACCTGGCATTGATTTAATACCAGCTGAGTTAATTAAATATGGTGTAAATTCATTAATATGACAAATTCATAAATTAATTTGTTTAATATGGAATAAAGAAGAAATCCCTCAACAGCGGAAAAAATCCATAATTGTTCCTGTGTTTAAAAAAGGTGATAAAATCAGTGATTTATCCACACCCCCCTAACACCCCCCCAACACCCTCCCAAATTTTGGTGAACACCCCCCAAGCAGAAAAGTGGAACACCCCCCTGTAGGGGGGGTGTAAATATGGATGTTTATATCAACAATAGAATGACAATACTTCAACATTAACAGAAAGGAGCGTAGTCCAATGGACTTTTCGGTCAACTGAAACCAAAGTGTCAAGGAAGGAGGGTGGAATGTGCAGCATGGAAACACTAGCTCCCTTGACAAGGCTTCGGTCAGCTCTGGGGAAGGGACACTGCCATCTGGAAAATGTCAAACTCTCACTTCTCGCCTTCCTGACAGGGAGCACATTCCGCGCACAGTGTTGACAGTTCAGCGTTTGAATACCTTATATATTTCTTAAATACGTTACAGATTCGTAAATTCAATTATTCAACCCCTGAGTCAATGAAATTTACATTTTGTTACATTTTCCTTTCGATTCTTTCATGTGAAAAATGTACGATAAAAGTAAGGGAAGAAATTAAAAGATACAGGTTTGACTCCTTGTAGTGAATTCTGTTACTATGGTTAGCAACACTATTTTCTGTAACTTGGCGAGAAAAATGATTTTGGAGCGGTAGAGAAAAGAACGGTCAAATGCCTTTGGCCTTAGGTCAGTCTCAGTGTAGCATCTCCGTTCGTGTGTTGTCGTTCTGTTTAGTGTATAACAATGCCTGAAACTTGACTGCAAAACTGTCGAAGAAGATAGAGAAAATGAAAAACCAGACAGAAAGAAACCGAAAGTGGTGAGTAGAAAATCAGTGACACTATATGTAGGTATAATTTCTTCCAACCGATATTCATAAAGTACCAATATAAAATTTTCTGGCCGAGTATTCGATATAAAATGGCAAGTATTTCATGAAGAACCTAAGTGATTCGTTCACGTCTATAGTTGATGACCATTTTTGTGGCTCCAAGAGTTCTTACCTTTGTAAAAGAAATTATATACTATTAGAAAGAGAGTTGTAAAAGGGGGAGGGTCCACGTGTGGTGCTTGCCTGGGCGCTAAGTACAAATGGGGTGTCAAACAAGCAAAACAGATAAAAATAGAAAAACGTTAACGTCGTGGTGCCCTGTGAAATTACTGGTACCCTATTAAATTAAAGTTATTGTCAGTTTGCAAAGATATAGCTTTAGTAAAGATTGTCTTTCTCTTTGTATCTAGTCGGTTCCCTGACATAATGACATGTTTAAGTTTATTCAACTTTTCAGAGGAAGCAAAGGAAGTGTAAGCAGGCCCGTAGCTAGAGGGGGCAGGGGACAACTGCCCTCCTGAGAGCCTGCTTTGCCACCCCTGTGAAAAATACAGAACGCCTAGAATTCTCACTAATCTTTAAAATTACTCTAGCAACATAACAAAGACACTTATTGATTTTGTGATTTATAAACGTGTGGGGGATTCAGTATAATGTCGTTATCAGGATTGTGAGGGAAAAAATTCCTTTTTGGTAATAGTGATTCATGTGGTAGAGAGAGGGAGTGGATATTTGATTTTTGTTACTTAGCATTGCTTTTCTGCCACTTCTAACTAATCGCAACAATGAATGATGATGTGAAATTGATGAAGAGACACTCAGAAACAGTGCCGCAACCACAGGGTGGCAGGGGGCATTGTCCCCCCACCCTCCTGACCTTGGAAGGAAGTCTATTCTAGGGGAAGCAACATTGAAGTAAAAAAAAAACAAGGCTAGGAGAATCTAAGAATAGCAGGACAATTGGATACTCATTATGGAATTAGTTTTTACGAGATTCTTGCATTTTTCTTCGAGAAGGCCAAGGACACTTGCAAGGTGCAATTAGCCCCCTCTCGATTTCAAATTTTATACAAACAAAAGTACATTTCGTAAAATGTTCTTGCTTCGCTCGCAAGGCCTTCTGTTCTTATAGTCCAAGTTCAGAGCCATAGCTATGGGGCGGTGGGAGTCAGCCCTGGGAACCAAACGATCTATATGAAAAAAAAATGTTAAAGAGAATGCCATGGTGCCCCGTAAAATTATTAGCGCCCTATTAAAACAATTTCTTTCTATGAAACTTAATATGAAATATTAATGATGACACTGTAATCCAAGAAGTCATTGATCAATCAAGGGATTCCTATTTGTTTGTCAGGTGTCAAAACATGTATTTCAACTATAATATAATACAATTTACACAATATTTTGCAAAATGGTTAACGTAACCAGTAACCAAACATTGTCTGTAGTGATGCAAGAGTCTTCTCTTTGAAGGAAATAGAGTCAGTGTTGGACACCCATATTTTAGCAAGTACAAAAAAAAATGTATTACAAATTTTTACATAGTTCATCAAAGTGTAGATAATATGTAACCATTATTATTTAATTAATTCGATTTTTCTTGCATAACAGAACACAATGGTGTTGTTGGATTCTCGTTAGATTCCATTGATTCTTTTGTGTAGAAAAATCTTGCATACTGGAAACTAGAGGGAATCATTATGAAGCATGATTTATAAAGAGCTCCCTTAATCAGTTCTTCAGAGAGGCCCATTAATCGTCTATTAACATTATCAACCTGTAAATATCAAGTAGATACAGTCCCTATTAGCCTATTTATGTTAAACTTTATACTCTTTGGCAATCTGGAAAGGTCATTATCGAAAAAATGCCATTTGATGTTGCTCGAAGTTTATTTGTCCGTTGCAGTTTCAAGATATCATCCCTTTTCTGTTACTTATCTCTTTTGGGGGGAGGTGTCAAGTGCCTCTGTGTACCCTGCTATATCTGTCAATGCGACCGACACAATATATTAAAAATTTGCCCCCCACCCCCACAAAGAATTCCTGGCTACGGGCCTGAGTGTAAGGAATTAAACATAAAAGAAATTTAATTTACATTAAGTCCCAAATTTATATCTGACCATAGGCACACCAGCGAGGGCACGACGGCACTTGCCAGTTGCCACTGCCTGCTGGAAAACGTGGAGAGAGAAAATTTGTTTGGTTCATTGTGCTCTTTGTGTTGGATAGTGAAATAAATGCTATTCAATTTTTAAATAATTGAAAATAAAATTAAGCATTGCCTCAATTTTGAAGTGAAAATTCATTTTCTTCCTTTTGCAGTTAACATGCCATGCGTTTATTTGCACATGTTATTTCGTTTTCTTTTAAGGCAAAGAGACACAATTCCCTAGAGTCTCTCATTCAGTATTTGAAAGATAAACTCTCAAAAGCGCCAAGCGTATTTTCCAAAGTTTTGTAAGGGTATAATGCATATTATTAATTAAACATAGCGACAGTATCCCATGATGTTTACTCTTTACAATCTTGCTTTGCTCGTTCGGCATCCTCTTTACCTCACCACATCCCCCCTGCCCCCTACTGTTCTAACAGAAAATATGCATGTATAATTTTAATAGTTCTATGTAGCGAGTGAGTTCCAAATTCTGCTGGTGTTTTCAAATCTCTGTTTAAACGATGATTCACAAACTGAAATAAAGTAATGAAACTCGATATATTTAGAGCACGGCCATGAAGACGTTAAAATATAGTGGGAAGTTGGGATGCACGTTTGATAGATACCTGATATTGCTTTTGAATGAAATCGGTCAAGGAATTTCATATTGAAGTCTTCAACGAACGAGCAAAGCAAGATTGTAAAGAGTAAACATCATGGGATACTGTCGCTATGTTTAACTAATAATATGCATAATCAGTTTGCAAAGAAATAGTTCTAAAAATTTTCTTGCTCGCTTCGCTGGCAGTGCCATAATTTATTTAAGTCATATTATATCTGTATTTATTACTACTACTTCAGACAGGCAAGTGCGAGCACACCCATGCAATGCATTGTTACTGATATTTCAATTGGGCACCCCCAAGTTGAACTCCCGAGTTACACCTACGGCAAGAACGATACAAATACAGTTAAAATATTGCGCAAGTGTTCCTAATTTCTTTATAACTAGCTTAAGAATTGCATGAAATGATTCCTGGTAATAATATGTTAAAATTTTGTGTTTTTTAACGTCATCCCTTGTGTTTTGTCTAACGATTGATTAAATCAAGTACTGAACATTATCGGAAGGAAAGCAATACTCGAAACGTTAAACTGAAATGTTAACATTAATCTATTTTCCATTTTTTCCTGTATTTGACATCTTTTTTTCTTCTGAAATGTTACGTGAAGGGAAGGTAGGCGGGGGGTGGGGGTGGGTGGGTTAATCTCTAGAAACATCCTTGAAGAAATTGAATTAGGGCGAACATTTTTAAAACGGTCCAAAATATGCACTTAACTTCCCCAAACTTACACCCCCCCAAAATTTTCCAGCACCCCCCCAAGGGAAAAATCCTGGATAAACCCCTGGATAAAATGAACTGCAATAATTACCGCGGAATTTCTCTACTCTCAACAACATATAAAATATTATCTAACATTCTTTTAACAAGACTAACCCCATATGCTAATGAAATTATATCAATGTGGATTTAAACGTAACAGATCAACTACAGATCAAATTTTTCACATCACACAGACACTTGAAAAAAAGTGGGAATATAATCAAAATGTCCATCAGCTATTCATTGATTTCAAAAAAGCATATGATTTGGTCAAAAGAGATAAATTATATAATATATTAGTCGAGTTTGGAATACCTAAGAAGCTTGTTAGTATGATAAAAGTATGCACCAGTGAAACAGAATGTAAAATTCGTGTGGGTATTAATGTGTCTGACAAATTTACAATTCATGATGGGTTAAAACAAGGAGATGCATTATCTCCATTGCTCTTTAATTTTGCCTTAGAATATGCTGTTAGGAAGCTAAAAGAAACTAACGAAGGACTTAAATTTAATTGTATGACTCAGTTGTTAGCATATGCAGATGATGTAGACATATTAGGGGATGATATAAATACAATTAAGAATAATGCTAAAATATTTTTCAAAACTTCTAAAGAGATAGGTTTGGAAATTAACAAAGAGAAAACTAAATATATGCTTACAGGCTGAAATCAAGTGTTAGGTAATAATCAAAATCTAATTATTGATAACACCTCGTTTGAACCAGTTTCCAAATTCAAATACTTAGGAGTAATATTAACAAATGAAAATTATATTAAAGAGGAAATAAAAAGTAGGCTTAATTCAGGAAATGCATGTTACTTCTCTCTTCATAAACGTTTGTCTTCTCGTTTAATATCTAAGAAACTAAAAGTTAAAATATACGAAACAGTAATTTTGCCTGTAGTATTATATGGGTGTGAATCTTGGTCCCTTACATTGAAAGAGGAACACAAATTGAGAGTATTTGAAAATAAGATCCTTAGGAAAGTATTTGGACCTAAAAGGGATGAGGAGACAGGTGAGTGGAGAAGGTTACATAATTTAGCAAGAAGACTTAGGTGGGCAGGCCATGTGGCACGAATGGGAGAGGAAAGAGGAGTTCACAGGATTCTTGTTGGGAAACCTGATGGTAAGAGACCTATAGGAAGGCCAAGACGAAGATGGAGCGACAACGTTGAGCTGGACCTAAAGGAAATCGGTAGGGATGGAAAAGAGTATATAGATCTTGCTCAAGATAGGGACAGATGGAAGGCCTGTGTTGCTGCAGCCATGAACCTTTGGGTTTAAGAAGGCTAGAGAGTTAGTTAGTTAGTTATAATATGCATAGTGATCTCATGTTCAGTTTCAAAGCAGGGACTTAAAAATAACTGACAACAATCCAAATGGTATCCTCATGGTGAAACTTACATAAAATTCTTCAAATATGCTATCATCCACCACTCGTCTATTCACTTTTGCAACTCTCTTCAAAATTTTGACAGCCTGAGGCACTTTTCCTTTTGATATTAGCCATCGACCAGACTCTGGGATAAACCTGTTGAAGAAATAAAGCATCAAAATGAGTTCCAATATATAATAATGAATGGTTAAATTTTGAACATTTTTGGTTCCATTGCTGCAGTTTCATACACTAGATATCTGGAAATACACTTAATGCAACTTAGTACCACCATATAAATTTTAAAATCTGTACATAACTTCTGTTCACTAACTTGTTCAAAGCAAATTAAATTCTTGCTAGCAAGTTACTCTGATCTTTCAGTGTAACTTTCTTCAGGGATGTCACAACATCAAAGTGTTTAAATGAAAATACTTTCTATGGTAAAGGATAAAAACTTACCAACATACCTCTATTCTGATAATACAAATTATGCTTAGTTACCATGCACATTTACTTTGCAGGTTATTGAAACAATGGAAGAAATAATATTTTACTATTTTCTTACCTTTTGGCACACAGAAGAGATGTACTGTGTATAAATTTAATAAAATTAAGACCTCAAACTGGGGCTGTGTCATTGCTCTGCCAACTGAGCTACCAATCAAACTCCGGTATCATATGATTGTTTGCTTCAACTGATTTAACCTGGTTACAGTGTCAACCAATGATGCCATAACAGAATTTATGTTTGAATCAATGTCACCAGTTCTTCAATGGCAGTACAGCAACAAAATCAGTAAAACAGTAGAAGCAAAAGTCAAATGAAGCCAGAGCTGACTTGGGGGCTCAGTTGGTAGAGCAATAACGCACACGTTATACCAGAAACATGAGTTCCAGACCTGGACAAGCCTGAATTTTTCACTTACATTTCTACATATTACGGAATTATTTTTCAATGTTATTAAACCAATTCTGTGTGCAGTAGTTTTCACAGATTACTTGCGTATGAGCAGGTTTTGGCAGAAGATTTACTTACAAAGGAGAGAAGATGGCAAGTCCCATGGGAATCGAAAGCACAATGGTGAGGATTCTCCAGTTCCAGATGGCGTAGGCTGCCCATGGCAACGTGACAAGGCCAACTGTCAGAAATAGAGCAACTGGAAGATTTGCTGCTAAGGATCGTTTGTCAGATCTTATATATTCGAGCACTGGAAGGAAACAAAAACATTTAGGGAAGTACTGATTTCGTAAATTCCTATCTCTAATTTAGCCCCTGTGCTCATAATGAAACGAGTGACATGACAGAATGAAACATGCATGTTATGCACAGAAATAGAACTGCAGGCTTTTGGTTTAGCAGCACGCATGTTAAATCATAATTACTACCATGGGCAGTAAGAGGGTGAGTGGAAGGATGAATTGCCCACTACACTTTGTCATGTAGTATGAAACTATCACCACAGATATATGGATAAAAACTTAAACAGTATGGTGCAATAGCCTTTTAAGGGCCAAGGTCTGCCAAGTGACTTTTTCATTGGTGTTATGTGGTAAGCACATTGATTCCCATTGCCACTATTTTGGCTTTCTAGACTAGGAGATGTGTAAAACTAATTATAATCATCAATTAATACAGTTAGAGATTGCCCCCTCTCCCATTAGTGTCAAAGTAATAATACATTTTTAATCAATATGCACATCATCTAACTTCTCAGATCAGATGTCTATAACTAACAGTGAATCTTCAATGAAGATATGAGGCAACCGCTATAAAAAGTTCATCCAACTCCATGAGAAAAGATCATTAATCCCCCATTGATTACCACACAATTACTTGACAGTGGAAATAACATCAACATTGGTGCAATTGTTTTGATACATATATACAAGGGTCCCGGGTTCAATACCTGGTGGAGGTACATAGTGGTTTGCATTCCAGTTTAAACTGAAGTCCAGTCTCGATTGGCCTATATGTGCATAATGTAGACTTAAAACACAATTCAAACGAACATATTTACAGCTGGCTTTGTGGCTAAGCTCATTAAGTGGTCAATTTTCGCAGTTGTTTAACAGATTCGAGTCCTGGCATGGCCAGGGTTTTCTTTGTTTTTGCCCATTCATTAATTTCATCTGTCATCACTAGGGCTCGGAAGTTAAAGACCTATAAATTGCCAAAAAAAGATCTATAAAAAGAAATAAAAATATAAAAAAAGGACCTAAAAACGAAAAAAAAGGACCCATAAATGTGATCCAAATTAATAACTTCAGTTTTAATTACATATTTAATGAATAAAAAAATACAAGATTCTGGTGGTAAGGAACACACAGTGCGAAAAAACTATATGAATGAAATGCATCTTCTTTCAGTCCAAAACTGTTTTTGTTTCGTTTCAGGGATGGTTCAAATATATTTATTTATTTACTTTTTCTTTTTTTTTTTTATTACAGAAAGGATGTTTAAGAGGTGATGAACTGATTATGATTCGAATTGAGAATGGGCAGTAAAAACGTAGTCAAAAGAAGGTGAAGTTGCAAAAAGCCGTTAAGACCTTCAAAAAAGGACAAATAAAACCCACCTTTTTCTAGCCTACAATGACCCAAAATGAACATATATTACATTGGGCCTTGTCTTCGGACACTAGGGAAAAAAAAGGGATTTTTCCTTAACTTCCGAGCCCTAATCATCACTCATCCCAATTACCCAAAAGTGGCAGAAAAGCAACGCTAAATAACAAAAATACAAAATGCAATACATATACATGCATGTACATAGGTAAATGTGACCACTATTTATTCATTTTTACACAGACATGGATTTTTCTCCATCAAGCATCAAGGTTTCATTGTATCTGATTATCATACAGGACAGGAGACTCTACTTACTAATAATATACATCATCATGAAACAGTTATCATAGGTGAGACCCATGATGAATCGAAGTGAAACGAAGGTGAAAAAATCTTGGGTGAAAGCTGTTGCAATACCAGCGATGCATGCTACTAGGTTGGCTGTGACAAGTGCTGGTATCCTGCCGAACTGGTCACCAAGGTATCCTAGAATGATGCTTCCTACAACACATCCAACAAAGAACATGGATTGACCAAAACTAGGTCGCCAAGCATCATCACACACCCAGTCAAGCTGCAAAAAGTTAGAGGCAATGCTTCAACTGCACAACATCTATTACACTTTTAACATTTATTGTAGAGCACATTCAAAGCTTGAGAACATACTTTTGAAACTTTGAAACATGTACAAACACAACTATTTTTGTTTTAGTACACTGAAATATTGTATACTTATTACATGCATGCAGCAAATAGATATTATTTTTTATTCATTTTAAGCTCAAGTTTGAGATTGAATTGATACTGGTGGTATCAGATGATTTCATTAAACATAGTATTGGAAAATATCAGTGTGAATTTGATCTTCAAAGCTGGCCGATACTTTTCTGAGGACTAACTATTCTATGTACAATGTGATCAACACAATTCTTGTGCCTGAATATCCTGCAAATTATTAAAATGCATACTTGTCATATGTATGCACCAAACGGGATAATAATAATAATAATAATGAAATCATCTTTATTAGTGTGGGAGTGTTTCAGCCTCAAGGGCTGTTCTTACAACAAGCCCTTGTCTGAGAGATTAATACCATACAAAGATGGAATAGGGAGTGTACAGTTAAAAATGTGGAAAGGATTACAAATAAGCTTCATAGATATAAAGATTGAATATAAAACAATATATATATATATATATATATAATGAGAAAAGTTTACATGTACATTATTGAACATCTGTATCTAATGTTTGTTGCTTTCATCTTTAGTACATATATATTTTTCAGTAATTTGACTACGTATGCACCAAAACTGGATAGCAAAAGTAACAAAATTAAACAGAACTCCATGAATCAACAGCCTGGCAAGCCGATTATCACTGGGTTATACAAGGTCAGCCCATCGAAATCCATCACCACTTTTATTGATTGATTGATTGATATAGTTTATTTTACTTCGCGTTTTGTGCCTCTTGGCTAATTTGCGAAGATGGGGATGAGTGATGAAATGATGAAATTGAAGAATGAACATTCACAAACAACCAAGCCCGAGCGGGATTCGAACCCGGGACCCTTGGCATCGCAGCGCGATGTGCTAACCACTAGGCCACAGGGTCCGGCATCACCACTTTTATCTTTCTTCCATGACCACTACTACAAGTAGCAGCCCAATTGTGCTCACAATGCTAGATCAACACCAAAATCATCGAATCCAAGTCAGCTTGCACCAAATGGCAGAACACTAACTAATTTCGCTACACAGGAGCTCTATGCCAAAAATTGTTGATTTTAATATACTTGAAATAATTCTTGAAGCTTTCCTGGCGGCGAATACTGAAGAGGTTTTCTTGGGCAATCAGCCAGGTGATTTCCAGATAGGCTTCCAAACTTTTGATCATCAATCCCTGAAGATGAGAGTGACGTTGTTAGCTCTCGAAAGCTCGGAAGCATATCCAGAAATCACTTGGCTGATTGCCCGAGAAAACCTCTTCATTAATATTCTTGGTTATCACAAAAACTGTGAATAATTCAAGCAAAATTCTGACCAGTGTAAACGGCCAAGTTGCAATTTACTACTTAACTCCAATATTTTAAACTATTTTGAATATTTTTTATCAGTATAATGTTTGGGTTAGCATGGACAGGAATTAGCAATAATTTCAACAGCTGATATCAATTTTGTTGCATCAGTATCAGCCAATACCAGCATCGGTACTTGCCAATACTTTTCTTGAGTCTGGTAATCTTGTGGGGTCTATGCCATGTACCCTTTTGCCGGCCTCCATTGGGGAGTGGTTAGCACATCGTGCTACAACGCTAGGGGTTACGGGTTCGAATCCTGGCCTGGGCATGGTTGCTTGTGAATTTCCATTCATCAATCTCATCATATCATCACTCATCCCCATCTTTGCAAATTAGCCAAAAGTAGCACAAAAGGTGAAGTAAAATAAAACAAATCAATCAATCAACCATGTAACCTTTCATGGAGTTTTGGCAACAGCCTTGTGGGGAGAAATGGATTTTTTGATTAAATTATTATCTCGCGTGAAATTAATATTTTAAAACAAAACTCTAGTAGATTGATATGGTATAGTTCCACTTAAAAAGAGCTTTTTAAAATTTATAAACATTTTGAAGTACTTTAAATTGTTTCATACTTAAGTATTGGTATTGGTAGAATTCGGCACTGGTATTGATATCAGGTCAAAGTGATATCGGCACAGCTCTAGTAACAATATCTACGTAAGTATTAGATGTGATTCATCCTCTTTTCCCCTCTCCTTCATGTCACCTTAATTTTTCACTAAAGTGGGAGCATTAAACATTTGGCTAAACTAAGAGACCTAATTTAAGGTAATTGTGGTGCTAAATTTATCTTTACACTTCACTCTAAAACCATGAATTGGAAATTAGATATAAACCCTGCGAATTAGTATTGGTTCAAAGCGGTATCAGCGCAGGTCTGTTAAAAACTATGTGCAGTGACCCTCTGTATTCCAAAATCCAAAACTTTTAATAGCAAAATTTAAGAATTTTAATTATAAACTATAATTGAAAGTGGTAAGATTGTGTGTTCGATGTTTTAAACTCCAGATATGTTATTGTCAAATAGCACATACCTCTGAAACTATGGTGGCATAATCACTGGTGAGATCATATTCCCATCCCCAATGACAGGATGTTGTAGGCCAAGATGAATTTGGAAGTAATCCTTGTTCTAGCACCTTGAAAAAGAAATTGCATTTATTCATTCATACAATATTATATGAATATAATTATTCATAACAATAAATACTACAAATAGCCAGTATAAAACACACAGGAACAGTAAAAACAACTTTCAACAATCAGATGGTTTGTTAAAACAACACACAAACAGCACAATAAAAAAAACACTTCAGCAGTTCTTCCGAGCTTTCGATTCCATCTCGGAATCATCATCAGGGCTGGTCGAGAGATGAGAAAGGGGATGCAGTGGAAGAACTCCTAAAGCATTTTTTATTGTGCTGATTGTGTGTTTTTGTTGTTTTTAACAAGTATGTTGCCGGCACGTGACGTAAGAAGTTTCTTACTGTCAAACCAGATGGTTGTTGCTACATATCTGAACAACTTTGATTACCTCATTAAAGCATGCCACAAGAGTGAAGTTTTTACAATTCTTCGTGTGAGAACCAGAGGGACATAACTCCAATTTATCAAATTTACAGGAGAGAGGAAATAATGTATTCTTACGAATATTTGTGACTCTTAAAAAGAATCAGTAAATTGGAGATACATGACTCCACCTTACTACTAAGGATTAGAAGTGGAGATATGTTGATCTGACTCCAAATAGAGATCTTCAGACGAGATTATTTAAACGAAACTGAAAACCGCATTTTTTAAGTTATGTTCCTCAGGTTCTCGCATGTCGAACTGTGTCCTGAGCAGTCTACTATCTCTTGAATCATGTGAGCATTGCTTAATACAGTGTTTCTAAACTAAAATTGCAGCTTTTATGAAGAACTCTGCATGATACTATTCTGTGAACAGAAAAAAAGTAATATTTGTTATTAGTATCAATGTACGTTACCTGAGAATAATTGACATTATACATCCTGCATTTTGCATAGTCATGGCTGTCATCTTTAGGAATACTGAGATTGCGTCGTTGTGCAAGGGAGAGATTGGACAGTTCTGGGACATTACACCAGTGGTCGGGGGTGAGAGCAAAGAAAATCTGTCCAAAATACACAGAGGTGAGAACAATGAAGAAAGGCAGGGAGGCTGTGACGAGCAACTTCTGGTAGCGTCCAAAGCCACCTACGTACTCCAAAATGTCATCAAAATCTTTCACAGCCATGGTGACGGATCACACATTTCTGAAAAGAAACCATGATTACAGTTCGTAAGCAAATGCAAAATTGAATTAAATATTAACATAGAATAACTTTAGTTGTGAGGAGGGAGGAGGGAAAATGGAAAGTTTTAACACAATGTTGTATCAAAGCATCTACTGAGTTGAAGAAAAGTGAAACAAAGTCTCTTAGACTTATTTCTTTCCACCACCCAATTTTGGTTTATTATGTAGATTTAGTTGACAGGGAGTTACAGTGGGACTAAACACGTTTCAGTGGTCAGTTCAGAGTCGTGCGAGAGAAAACAAACAGAAAATACTACTTTCATTACTTATTTATTTGTTTACTGGCAAACTGTGTTTGCTAGGTTGTTTTGATCAAGTTGATTATATTTTGTATTAAAAGTAATAGACCACAAACAGATAACAGTTGATTTTCAGGGCATTAGTCTTCCAGAACATAAAGCAGAAATTCCCATACCTTTTCGCGGCACCCTAGGGAATGAGATTAAAAACTTGGGGCACCCTTGTTAGAATTTTTCTTTTCAATTTTTAATCTTAAATCGAAGTGGACTATGTTATCAGGAGCAAGTTAAATTCATTGTCAAATAAATACCTACTCCAGTACTAATGTTATTCAATTATTGAAAGATAATATAAGGAACAAACATCAAAATAGAATATACAGTTTACTACAATGAAAATCACTCAAAAGATTTTTGTTTTATTAACGTGAGACTTGAGCACAAATGTTTGATATCAGGCCTTATAATTGACAATAAAACACACATATCGTCCTCAAGGTTATGCAGTCTTGCATTAGATTTTATTATCACCACAGTAAAGAAGGCTTGCTCGCACAAATATGAAGTTGAAAATGGCAAAAGTACGTCCATTGTTTTCTTCACTAGGTTAGTATATTCCTCTGCCAGTCCAAGCCAAAAACACAGCCACCGATGCCTCACTCTTGGTGAACTTAACTTTGAGCGTGGAATCAGCTCAGAGATCAATTAATTCATCTCGTTCGCAAGCTGTGAAATCTATTTCCTCCACATTGTCTGCAAAATCAAAAGGTGGCACAATCCAGACAAGATTCTCGGTGGGAAGAGTTGGAAAGTACATATCTATTACTTCTTGCAATCATCATAAGTGATCAACAATGAGGTCTTTCAGCTATCCCAGATCTTTATCTCCTCCCTTGCCAGATTAAGAAGAGATGAAAAGTTCGACAGATTCGACATTTTTTTTGGCCTACTGCCTAATAATATTTTTTTTCGTTTTTTTTCTTCATCCATAAAATATCTCACGGCACCCCTAGGTCGATATCGCGAGATCCCGGTTGGGAATCCTAGACAGGGTTCAAGGCTGTAAAGAAATCCCCCGAAATTTTATTCTTTGTTGGCAAGCTTAAGACCCTAATAGGCTAAATACTTGTTAGCAATTGGGTACCAAGAAGAAGAACAGATGGAGGTAATAGCCTTTTTCATTTTTGTCCAACACTGGTAATCACTGGCGTACGAAGAAGGGAGCTAACTAATGGAGTTAGAGCCCCACCCGAAATGTTGAGAAAATTGATTATTTTAAAAATGAAACCAGTAAAGAAGTCTGGGAAAACCCAAATTGGTTAAAATGACCCCCATTCTCTATTATTGTCTTTGAACAACATTCAAAAGGAAGGTTAAAAATAGTAATTACGAAATATTTTATTGTGTATCCCTCCATCCCATAGAACGCAGCTATGTAATATTTATCTTTACAATTCCAGCACCCTCTGAAAAAATCCTGCGTACGCTTGTGACGGTAACGCGTTATTTTTGCAAACAAAAAAGCGGTAAGTGAAACGTGTTACCTTCTTTTCTTTTAGTGACTTACCCAGTTCTGCCGACAGCTTTGCAGGTTGCCGTCTACGTCTACAAACTTTGGAAGAGGTGCTTAACAAGCTTGTCCAATAGCACAACACAGAGAACTGCCTTAAGCATTTTGCCAAACATGCACGTACAATGCGCATTTTTTCCTACATGACGTAAGGAGCAAATTTATCTTCCGATCAAGAACTCTGGCAAGAGATATCCTGAAACATTATCCTCTCGCGGTGTCGTGTTACAATGAGAATGAAAGTATCTCTTCTATGCGCGAGTTAGGTCATGAGAAATGCTTTATCAACGACAGGTTATGTTTCAGTGACGAAGTGCTTACGAAGAGAATCATAATAAGATGATAACTGCTCACATATAACAGAATAATATTTTGTTTTGGCTTTTGGTACCTAGT
This sequence comes from Lepisma saccharinum, assembly GCF_977018435.1. NCBI lineage: Eukaryota > Metazoa > Arthropoda > Insecta > Zygentoma > Lepismatidae > Lepisma > Lepisma saccharinum. Next base: position 29,558,259 of record NC_139249.1, on the reverse strand, counting down.
TATTAGTAAACTAAATAGCAACACTGAAGAGAAACTGGAATGGCCGTGTTTATTCGATAAATTATAGCTGCAAATGTATGATTTGTTTCGCATTTTAAATGGGGTAAATTTATATTTTTCGTGTCCCATCTTCGCATTTTAATATATCTTCCAAGGAAAAATTCAATATTTTGGAGACACTCGTGACGGAATATGAGTCAAAAAAAGTAACGGCGACAAAAAAGGGGGGAGCTCAGGTCAACTACTCCCCCTATCAAACAAGAAAATGGGTAATAAATACTCTGTAGTCCAAATACACCATCTTCTACGATATTTGGGGGTATGTTACTTCACTACTTTGACTCAGCTTTTTATTTTTAAAAAAATAATAAAGCGTCAGATGTTTATGATCATATCCCCCCTTTCAAAATTCTTGACACAATGTTGCTCTTTGTCATTCAAAACTGACACAATGGTTTTGTTTTGCTGTTTATGCAAGGTCATATTTTCTCAAAAGGCGATTAGCTTAAATGATGTGGAAAATGGAAATCAACAAAGTCTGCAATGTTGCCGCAACACTAAAGCGGGAAGTGAAAAAACAACAACTAAAGTCTGGCCTTCGGTCGCTTGAATAGGTCACGTTGCAACGATAACAACGTTTTCAATTTGCATTTGAATTATTCATGAGAAAGCAGCATTACCAGCGAAATGTGTTCTATACACGCCTGTCAACATATGAATGCCAATAGATTTTTACGTCAGTTATGCACGCTTCGCTGAAACCTCACTGATGGGAGTTACAGTCTCATTAGCGACGGGTATACTGTCTACCACGTCCAGTTTAGCAGCAAAGTGAAAATAAACCGCGGCAGCTAAACCCATAAACGCTGCATATAGGGGTAGTTAATTTATTTGACTTTTGTTATTTAACGTCGCTTTTCTGTAACTTGTGGCTAATCGCGACGCTGAGTGATAATATGATGAGATCGATGAAGTGATTCTCACAAAGAACACTAGTGCCGACCGGGATTTGAACCCGGGACTCCTGGCGTCGTACCGCGCTGTGCTAACCACTCCACTAAGGAAGTAGGCGATACGGGGTTGGTTGGTTTTCCCATGCGGGGCAGTAATATTTTTTCTATAGTGAAACAATATTAATACTATTATTTTTTGAATCAATAACATAGGCACTACTTATGTTGGGAGAAGACATTCTTTTTTAGTATTTTTCTAACGCGAACTGCTCAGTGTTAAAATGATTTAAGGGCCTCCCCGATGCCGCAGTGGTAGCGCCGTCGCCTTTAACCAAGGGGTCCCGGGTTCGATAACCGGTGGAGGCACATAGTAGTTCGGATCCCACTTAAAAAACTATAGGTCCAGTCCCAATTAGCCTTTCTGTGCATAAAGTGGACTTAAAACACCAACTCAATCAATCATTTAAAATGATTTAATATGATCTATATTCTTAGGCTATAATTTTCAAGAGTAAACTATTCTGAGTTAGTACTTACTAGAAATAAAGCGGTTTTGCTAAGTTTTTTTCTTTTATCTTGTTATGACTTTGATATCCTACGTGTACTGCAACCCGTTAAGCACAATAGTTCATTTGGGTTGCATGAGCGTAAGGAAACTTCATTTATTATTACTGTTCTGGTTTATGAAGTATTAAAGCTTTTCACCACCTTTCATTGATTAGTTTGGTTTATTTTACTTAGCTTTTCTGCCACTTTTGCGTAATCGCTAAGATGAGAATGAGTGATGATGATATGATGAAATTGATGAAGTGATTTGAACCCGATACCTCTGACGTTGTTCTAACCACACCGTCACTTCTCATGTTCTTAGAACTAAATAAGAATTGATTAATAAAAAAAATATTCAAGAATCATCATATGACTGAAAAGTAAGTAACAGTCTCTTAAACCAGTGATGAGAGGAAGGCAGATCCATCCAGGCTTACATGTCATTCTCTAAAATAATCGCGACGTCGCTATTTTTATTCCGGAAAACGGCATTTGCGTTTCTTTTTCGAAATTAATAACTGCCTGTTTGATCTTCCTGACTGGAGTCTGCAGAATGCGTATTTTCGAAACTTGAGTTAATAAAAAATTATCTGCGGAAGAGTACTTCTCAGCAAAGATTAACAATATGCCCGTTTTGCACGATGAGCATGGGCAAACGGAACATCTCGACACAAGCGAAAATTTTATCATTTGAAAATAATTGTTTTGTGCTGAATTTATTCTCGTTACTTTCTCGGTTCTTGCAAAACGAGAAAAAATCTTTGCAGAAATGCTCAGGTTTTAACTGAGTAACGAAGGAATTAGACTCGAAATCGAATAAAAACGAGTGCAACAATTGAAGAAAATGTGACATGATTGTTCAATATGCGTTGAATGTATATTCATTAGTTGTTTATTTTGTGTAAAATACATACTTTTCGCAATAAACATCTGCTACACAATGTGGATTTTCCAAAGTTTTAGTCTGCTTGTATCGAATGCATAATGGTATTATCGTTCTCATAGCGCTAAAAATACTACGGTGGTTAGGGTAATGCCATGGGATGGGGGGGGGGGGGGCAAGAGCATGGCACACACCAGAGCCCCTAACGTTTTAGTTATGTCACTGCCAGGGTTGTGCAATTTCGCGTTGAAAAAGGTTTTCCACATGACATGTAAATTACGCGTAAAAAACGTCAAAAACTAGAATAAAACAAAAATTTAAAGAAAACATGTTTTTTTTAGCGATAGTTAATGTTATGTATGTCAGTTGGCAGTAGTTGAAAATAACAACAAAAATGCTTTATAAAACTTTCCTTCCGAATTTGTATGTGGTCTCGCATTGGAATTTTACAAACTACCATATTCACGTTCCCATCATAATTAACCTATGCAAGTGTACATACAATACGCATGAAAAGGAAATTTGAAGCTGTTACTAAAACTTTAAAGTGCATTCCAAATAAATTGTCGTTAATCGTTGTGTTATATGCAAGACCTACATATCAACAAGTTTCTCAATTTTTAAAAATATGTGAAATAACAGATTTATTTTTTAAAAAATTGTAAGTGAGGGTGAGGGCGTGAGGTGGCTGTATAAACAATCTTCAGAAAATAATGATTTTGTGCTGAAATATGTAAAAAAAGTAATATAATGGAAGTTTTTTTTAATATTACTAATTTACAAAAGAAAATTATTTTTTGTGCATCTGCGTAAAAAAAACTTGTTTTCTACGCGCAGTAAATTACTAGTAAGTTCCGCGAAATTTACGTAAAAGACGTAACGAGTAAATTACCTTGCCAACCCTGGGCACTGCTTCAGTTTCTTTATTTGCAGATTTGCTCCGTACACCGTGTTACTGAAGACATTCGCCGAATGATTGTGCCACTCGAGGCGAGGGGGGACAATTTCCCCTAGGTCTTTCTCGCTGGGACAGCTGTCGATCACTGTTTCCAACTTCGCTCTTTTGGAGCCAGATCTGGCTCTTTCGTGCTCACCCGCCCTCTACCCCACCATGATGCCACCACTGGCTCCGGCCCATAAAGACCAACCTTTGCCATGAGTGTACAGTTTGCACGTGACGTGATATTCATATATATGCTGCGTCACCCACACCCCTCTTTCCTCCCCAGGTATTTTTATATATAGAGCTGTGGCTTAAGGTGAAGATGTCAATATTATTATCCGGGAATCCTTTATTTTCGATTTCATATGAACATCATAAAATTATTGAGATGGGTAATGCCGCCAAATCTAGGCGGTGAAAACTAAGAATACATTTCCATCACTTTAAAGATACTGATAACAGAAGCGCCCCCATCCCTCTGACACCTAAATTACCCTAGGAGACACTTTATGCAGCCTTCGTTAATTTAGATCCTTGAAAGTCATCTTTAGCTCTTGGTGAAATGTAGCTCTTTTATGCACATCAGGTTTGGCAACACTGCCAGGATGGCTGTAGGAGGCAAGGAGAAATACATTACGCTTATAGGAGAATTATTTTACTCGTTTTCTTGGAGATATCAAACTTCCGATGGCGGAAAAAAATATATGATCGGGTAAAAGATCCATTGAAGATGATATTTGTGCTAGAAATAGTCGAAACTCCCATTTGTTTAGCCGTAACTTCAATTTGAAGTTGTCTCTCCATAAGGAATACATGGGATTCTGTAAGTACGTATTCATCACATTTTTCAAACATGGTATCTAGCTTAATAATCAACTTTAAAAACCGCTTCCACTTGCAACATGGGGAGAAATTCATACTCTCAAATTATGCGTGGATTTTCTTTAGTAGCAGAGCCCATTCCGACGATATTTAAATAAATGCATGCCTGGTGCGAAATTGTCCCTACTCACCTAAAGTTGAAGCAGCACAGCAGCAGTGCATCAGCAAGGCGATATCCAATGTGTGTTAAAGGGTCTACGTTTAAGCCATATCGTGGACCAGTTTTTAGTTGTACATAATTAATAGAGACCATCGAGCACAAACGAGTAAATACTGCACATGGCTTCTGATTAGAATCCTCGCGGTCCTGTTAGACCCGTTCCAGTACCCAATGAACGGGTTAGGGAAACCTCGAGATATTATTATCATCGTTGTTCTTGTCATTATTATTATTATTACCGGTGCGGTTTTTTTTTCTGAGAAGAAAGGTTTCGCTACTCTTCGACTTGGTTTATTATTGTGTTGATCATAAGAACGCATGGACGTCAGCAAGAAGACACCCCGTCCTTTTTTAAATCAGGAAAAATGGCTTATTTCTCCTCCCTCCCTCTCTTCTATTTAGTCTATTTATTTCATTCGTTCTTGTTTACCTCCTCTCTTCTTGATCATTTATTTTTCTGTTTTCTATGCCATTTCATGTCCGTTTATTCTTTCTCTCTATCTATCTCTCTGCTAATTCTCTTCCTTCTCTCTTTCTCTTCTTCTGCCTGATTTTCTTCCATGTTTCTTTTCACTTTATCTCTCTCTCTCTTCTCTATATTTTCTCTCTCGCTCTCTCTCTTCTCTATTTTTTCTCTCTCTCTCTTTCGCTCTCGTCTCTCTCTCTCTCTCCTCTATATATTTTTTCTGTCTCTCTTTTTCTTCCCTCTTTCTATCTTTGTATCTCGCTTCCCTATTAACCTCTTCTCTATGTGGCTTCTTTTTTAATTCTCTCCCTTTTTCTCATTCTCTGCCGCTTCCTTCATCTATATATTTTTTGTCTCCCTCAAAAACACTTCTTTCTTATGATGACATGTAAACATGATGTCAATATACGTATCTAACTGAAGGGCTTTTCGATTTTGTCCTCCCTTGGAAACTTTCGCAGTAAACCTGATAAGTATTTTATGACCAAAGAGATGTCAATGTAATGTAAATGTGATACGAGCAGTGTTCAAAGTGATAGGGGTTTGCGCGGGATGGTATCCCCCCCCCCCAAGATAGCAAAATTTTCCCAAAGCATCCCCCATGTTGTCTCATTGTCACCAAGTTAAGCCATAGGGGAATCCCCCAGATAACCCAAAGGTTCGACCGAACATCCCCTCCCCTCGCAGCTAACATTTTCCACTTCAGGCGATGGATATGCCTTGTATGAACTTTGTATAGTTTTCGTATTTTGATAATTTTTTATGATTTTCTTTTTTTATTATTGTGCGTGTTGCGTAAAAAGTTTCAAAATCGTACGGAGAAGGGATTCATTAAAAGATATAACCTTATAATCTACACCGTAATATGGGTTACTAGCGTGTTCCTAAAGTGGAATACTGGGCGAAATAAAATTTGTTAGATACTTAACATTCATTATTTTTTGCTCAAGCCAATGTCATATTGTACTTACACATATTTTTGACACATGACAAGATAGGAGTTAGCGGGGCAGGAAACAACTGAAATGGGCGCTGAAAAGGGGGGGGGGGACAAGATTGGGGGCGCTGAAAGAAGGAGGAAAGAACTTTATGTGGAGACCAACGCTAATAACTTGTTGCAAAGGCGACTGCCAAGGACGAAATTTGTTTCAGATAATGATAAATAATTAACACAGTTGCAATAAAATAAAGGCAAAAAATAGTGAAACATTTTACAACCCACATGCAAAGCATTGAGAGCAAGGAGGAAACCCTCAGTCAATCCTACCACCCCCTCCAGCAAACCAGGAAAACTACATAAATAAATATTTATAAAGCCCAAATAGGCATTATTTGTGCAGTATTTAGGAATATATCAACTGTGAGTGCCCTCAGAAAATATTTCCACCACCTCTGCTTCCTCATAATTGTTTCTTCTGGATGTGGATGCGGAAAGGTTACGTAGACCGATTTGGAAAGGAAAGGATGATTCACACTACGCCCTCGGGTGCGGGGGGGAGGTCGAGACGGTTCTAACAGAGTGAATCATCCTCGAGTGGACATACAGCTTAACCAAGATAAGAATCCCCCATGAAACTCGTGAACTAAAGTGCACAATCATTTGTTTTCTCCCCTCTTTTCCCCCTCTCTGATGCCTGTGAGACCTGCGACTACATCGTCACAGGGGTATTCTTATCTTGGTCAGGTTGTACTATTGGCTACCTGATTGGCTAAACCAGGTGTAGTTTGTTCCACAGTTCTCAGGTTAAGTTATCTTGATTGGTTGATTGATTGATTTATTTTACTCGCATTACTGCTACTTTTGGTTAATCGCGAAGATAAGGATGAACGATGATATGATGAAGTTGATAAAGCGACACTGACAAAGAACACCCATATCCAGGCCGAGATTCGAACCTAGGACACCCTGACATCGTAGCGCGATGTGCTAACAGTTCCGCAACGGAGGACGGCTCTTCAGTTATCATGTGCGATGAACGTGACAACGACGTACAAGAGAAAACATTTCTTCTTCTTCTTCTTCTTTTTTTCTAGATGGATATTGCTAGTTTCCACAAGATACTGGTAGGCGTGGGCGTCTAACAATTTCCTTGTATTATTAGCATTATCATTAACATATTGTTGTACTCCATAATCAGATAAGCTGTGTGAGAACTCTTCTTGAAATATATATTTTAGTCCCCTGACTAAACCTTACAGAATCTAAAGACATCTCCTTTCAGTGAACTTCGTGTTCTGGAATTATATCACTGATAAAAATACTGCAGAAACTGTAGAATGAGGAGGATCCTGGTGTTGACTAAATTGGTTTTGATTAAAATTGCAGTGTCAAGTAGAGAGCCATTTTAAGCAGTGGGACGGAGACTCTTTAATAATCAAGTTGCCGAAGTGGAGACATCACGCACGTGTCACATGTGGTTCGCAAGCCAAATATTTCCCCTCCCTTCCCCTTATATTCCTAACGGAGCATTGCGAGATTTAAGGTCAGGCCAGAACCAAAGATCTTGTAAACGCTAGATCAAGATATGGCGCTGATTGTCTTGATCGATTGATCGCTGGAAGAAGCCAGATGAAAGATTTTAGATGGGACAATTGAACAAATAATGTTTGGACAATTCAGGGCTGGCGTTAGGTGTGTGCGTCGCGTACTACCGCACAGGGCTTCGCTCTTTTGAAATATTTATCTAATGTTATTACATTTTTTTTATGCACTTTCATTTCTTGTGCAAACTTGTCCTCTTTGTCCCTTACTGCCTTTCTTACAACGTTACTGTAACCCAGCTCGCTCAAGCCATTGTTGTTTGAAGCAGTAGTGTGTGAGGCTTCCATCCATCTAATATATTCGCAGTTTATGTAAGAATTTCGCTAACAACGCCGATAACAGTCATGAGTGTTGCAAGAAGCTTCTCTCGTCTGAAAATAATCATGACGTATTTGAGCACTTGTCTTTAAAAAGAAAATACTCGCCTCACTCGCCACATTATCCATAGAAAGTGATGTGGCGTCAAAAATTCGACTTTGATGACTTGATTGATTGCTTTGCTACACAATGCATGGCATGTAAGCTGGTTTTCACTTTACTGTATTCGTGCGTTCTCTAAAGTAATTTGCTTCTACCATACCATACATACCTTATATGTTCATACGTACCTTATGTTATCACGGTGTAAAAATTTGAAGCATCGTACACACACACATGTAGAGGACATCAATTGAATTACTTTTTTTTAATAATGCTTTAGTCGTTGAGGTCTTATTTCGGGTTTAAGAGAATTATAAAAAAATCATTTGTATCCTTGCACACAATGCATGGATTGAGCGAAAAGGATAATCTCAGGGGTTTTATACTGCTAGCATGTGATCCCGTTTCTGTAGAGTAGTGAAGTATTTAATTCCTCACAGAGAACAATGGAGGCAACGATGAAACTGTTGTGCATGGCTATATACACACAGCATAAAATATGTTTTTCGAGGGCTTCAGCGCGGAAATATAACCTGAGGTGGCAAAAAGTTATAGTGGACCAAAATCAAAAGAACCTGCGCAGAACCGCGTGTCTTGTTCATGGTACTCGCGCGTGGAGGGAGGGGCAGAGTAGCGCGTGGAGGGGAAGATGGAAGGCTTCTGGTCGAAGGATCTTTTGTTGCGGTCGCTCTACACGCGTCTATACCCTGCCCCTGAAGCCCCTGCCTGCTCCCTTGTTACCTCTGGGAAATACTTCTGTTACTTCCAGAGACGTAATCTCTATTCTTGTCACCTCTGGATGGTCAATAGTTGTTTCTATGGGTAGCATTTGCTGTGTTTAAAGTGAGATCCCCTAATTACAAGGCGACTAGGCCACTACGTAGATGAAGATGATAAAGGGGCAATCATAAATGGACAGTCATGCCCAGGCCAGGATTTGAACCTGGGTACTTCGAGATCGCGAATTGATCGTTCACCGATCTTGGCCATCGAGGTGGTAACAAGCATAATTTAATCGTGTATGTTCATTTTCATCATCGTGAATAACCTTGAGATGTTGGAAAGCGACGTGAGACAGCCAAAATAAAAATAATAACATTTATTATTATTAAAAATAATAAAAGCTATCCCCTGTGCATTATATCGTGCAATGATGGCACATAGGGGTGTGTAGAGGCTCCACACATTCTCGATCTCGGCCACAGTTGGGCGTCTATCCCCTTCCCTCCCCAACGCTCATAGATTAGAGGCTGGATGAGCCCCAGAGACGCTCTATGCAGGGGCGTTGTCTGAATAGTATTCACCTGAGAACTGAACCCGTCTTTATTAAAGCAGGTTTGTTTCAGCCTCTTGTGCCGCTCTTGCAACCAAGCCTTTGCAATTAGTAAGCGAGAGCGAAAAAGTACACCAGGAATAATAATAAATAGTAAATACAATAATAAAATACCGACCTCCGTGGCGGGGTGGTTAGTATAGCGCTACGGGTCCCGGGTTCGAATTCCAGCTTGGGCATGGGTGTTCATTCTGAGTGTCCCTTCACCAATTTCAACATATCGCCACGCATCCTTTTAGCCATAAGTGACAGAAGAGCGAAATAAAATACATCAAATCGATAATAAAATATAGGAGTAATGAAGGGACAATAATACAAACACAAAGTAATACAAATAGTAACGTTATTTTATGATAAGTCACGGTGCGAATTAAGTTATATTTAATAATAATTGTGAATAAACAAATAATGAGAATGACAAGAGAAGTAAATACTGTAGATGGACTAGTGATTTAGTTTTTATTACTAACCTTTAATAGAAAATTTCCAAGGTTGGTGAAGGCGAAGAATTCTCCTACCTGTTATACGGTCAACTCAACTTTGATGATCCTAATCTTGCATGCTGACAGCAGCTGCACATGTATAACACGATAGTCAAAAGAGATAAGACACGTATTTGAATATCAAGGTCATTGTCTCGCCCCGGTTGGGAAGCTATTGCACTTCACTTACATCATGGACCGTTGGACGTCATTGGACGTTGTCGCCTTGATATCCAGGGGTCCCGGGTTCGATATTCGACGGAAGCACATTGCACAGCGATTTTAAACTACGTACCCTGCCCCGATTAGCCTATTTGAGCATAAAGTAGACTGTAAAACAGAATCTGGCTTCGTATGTCATTGGAAATAGCACAAGGTACGTGTACGGAAATTAATGTGTTCAAATAGACAGGGAAGATTTTATTGGATGCGGTCTTTATTTGCATTACAATTTAATATGTTGGTATTGGATTGTGACATTTTACATTATGATTTATATAAACAAAATTTAGGTAATTCGCAAAAGCCATACGTTTTCTATGAAACATAATAATAATTAGAGCCCGGTCGTTTGGCAAATTACCTTTCTTTCTTGACGCATTTAATGATTTATTTCCAGATATACATTTTCTATGTTGTTGCTAATGTTTTAGAAACTTTTTCATTTTGCCTATTATGCCTATTTTGTATCCTACTGCCTATTTCTAATTTTAATGTCCTTTTTTTTGGCATTTTCAATAAACTTTCAGATTTTTAGAAAAGATTTGTATTTGACTTATATTTCTTTCAAAAACTTTATTAGCATTTATTTTCATCTGGTTTATTATGTGAATAATTTTCGCCTCATTTAAGTAGATCTAATTAATATACCTAAATGTAACCTTAAATGTACAACCTCGAGCCAGGAAATATTTTAATGCGAACCTATAAAAACCTACAAAAATAACACGGACGATTTTTAAGATTTTCCAAGAGTTTCTATTTTCTTCTTTCATAAATGGATGTGTTGTTTCTGGAGAGAGGCAGACTCCAGAAGTCTGCAGGCTACTATATTTATTAATTTTAGTTTTATAACCATTTATGCGAAGGTACCAAACGTCCCAATTTGGTCGGGACAGTTCACCATTTTTACTCCCTGTTCTGACTTTTTTTTGGAACTGCAGTCCTGATGAGGATATATCCTTTTTTTCGTTAATTCACGTTCAGACATGTTCTTCATTATAAGGATCATTCCATAACGTTGGTGGTCACATAGAAGGTACGAATTCGCATGGCGGAAGGGGGATCTCCCACCTTTCCCCCAAAGATCCTGTTCTATTGAAATCCCTCCCCCATCAACATTTTTCGAGGGTAAGAGTTTGTGTTATGACAACAAAGATAAGCAATTAGTTTTGACTTCGAACATTCTATACTAAGAATAATATCATAAACACATACAAAGAAGGAATAATAAAGAATGATATCTGCCTGTGTGTGAATGTTGAATACAACTCTGTTCTCTCTCTCTCTCTCTCACTCTCATCTCTCTCTTTAAGGCTGGTAACAGCATGGGGTAAAAACGTTACTTCTACATTCATAGATAAGATTTTAAAATTATATCAAATTGGACTAGTAAGAAATGGAGCCGTAGCTCCGAAGATGGTTGCCATTGTCACCCTAGGCCCTTGAAACACAGAAATTAGACCGACCCTATTATTTCTCCTCCGTTTCTCGCCTACTTTCGTCGAGAATAAAACATAGCACTTACATGCTAATTTAATAGGAAACTAAAGTATCTCATTTTTGGTTCCCCCATTTTTGTAATCTTTAATTTGCAATCGAGTTTCAAGATTTGAACAATAACACACACTGCTTGAATGAAGATGATATGGGATGTACAACGAACCGACTACCCTTTTATTAGCCACATTTCTTGAATCCTAAGTTTTCTTATTGTCGGATTCAACGGAAAAGAGTAGGTATATAAAATTTATTCAATGTCTAAGTATGCCAGTTACCTATAGAGGGGGGGGGATGCAAATTCGGTGTAGGGGGTGCGATAATCTATTCTCGTCCTGGGTGCTGAAATCTCTAGCTTCAACTCTGACAAGGAAATGTTTCCTTTCTAGAGACCATTAATAGATTTACACCATTATAGAAACATAACACAATAAAAGTATGAAAAATGAATTATTATTAATAAAGAGCAATAATTAAATAAAATCTAACACTTATTAAAAACATTTCACTTATATTTTAATTTCTTGACATTTTGAACCAGATTTTAAAGGAATTAATTTGCTAGTTTATAAATGTAGCAAATTTATTTGTTTATAAATATAAATATATATAAATAAATTGATTAATCAATGCTATTAATTAATTATTTAATAATTGTCATATGACAATAATATATAATCATCACCACGGTTTCGGGCTTGCCCCCCTGAAAAAAATCCTGGTACGGGCCTGTTTCCCTTCATTTACATTTGTTATTGCTTCATTGAGAGTTGCGTCAGATATTGCAGGCTTGTTCCGCTTATTTGCATACTTTCAAACAGTCCTTTCGCCAGAATACAAGAATTACATAATGATTAGTTTCGCCAATTAAAATCGTGTGAAATTCTTTAGTTATTATTCTTATGATGAACGTATGGGGAGCTTTCATCATTGTCCAAAATGTCCCATAGGACCATGACAGTCAAATCCATAATTCACAGAATCAAGGGGCCCCGGGTTCGATACCCGGTGGAGGCACATACTGGTTCGGATCCCACTTTAAACTGTAAGTCCAGTCCCAATTAGCCTTACTGTACATAAAGTGGACTTAAAACCGCAACTCAATCAATCAACCAACCAGAATTCACAGGGAAAAGCTAATGGATATATACGTTTCACAATAATAGTACCACGTTCGCTACCAAGCGTCTCACATATGAGACGCTTGGACTTTCAAAATAGACTCGACGTCTCACATATGAGACACCTGGTTTCTCATGGTCGTCTGGCATCGCATATTTGAGACGGTGGTAGAACAACATGCAATTGCTTCTCAGAAGACCGTACTCTATTTCAGGGGTTTGAAATAAATATTGTGGGCTGTGGGAATGTCCGTCACATATATGCGACGCTTGGTCCTGGAATCAAAAAAATATTTGCAGTTGCCACACTGCTTTTTCCAGGCTAATTTTAGCAACATTGTCGATTTAGCTAAGACATTCAGTAGTTGTCTTGTTGCTTAACATGAAATGTTTGTAGAGCTGTGTTTACATGTTCTCTTCGATGTAATTGTTGTATGTACAATGAGTCGAAAAATAACACTAATGCAAGACAGTGAAGTAGATCGGGAGTTACTTCGTGATTCAGATGTATGATACATTAGGTCTAGTCTGATGGAGGAGTCAGCAAAAGAAGGCTTGGTCTGTGGGACAGGTTTTGATATTTGGGGTGAGTCTATATTTGGAGTTTGTTTTTTACACTTTGGAAGCGAACGTGGTACACAAACCTATCCATAATAATCTATTCGCAAACTCTTCTTCTGACATACTACTTGGTTGATCTTACAACTTTTGGCGAGAAGTATAAATATTCGAGGAGTTTGTCACACCCTGAATATTTTCGAAATGAATGGTTGGACTACACTACACTTGTGCAGTGCATCTGTAGTGCTGCCATCTACTGCCACTGCTGGAAAATTCGCAACGTTCAAATATGAGCGGCTAGCGACAGCCTTAGCAACTTGGGTATGCTAACAGCACGAAACCTGACCTGCCTAACCTATCGACGTAGGCATATAATAGCAGAAATAAGCATGTACGAGGGTCACTATTTATATTATGAGCCTAACAATGAAAAAACAGGAATTTGGCATTGAAAACTGCTTTATTGTTTTTCGAAGTATTCTCCTTTATGGTCAATACACTTTTGCATTCGTTCGAACCATTTGTGAAAGCAGTTTTTCCAATCTTCTTGAGACACCTCCATAATATGGTTTTTGAACGCATCAACGGCGTCTTTCGCCGACGAAAATCGTTGTCCACGCAATTTATTCTTGACATTCGGGAACAAGAAGAAGTCGTTGGGTGCCAAATCAGGACTGTACGGCGGATGACCCATCAATTCGATTTTTTGACTGGTCATAAAGTCGGTTGTTAGACGAGATGTGTGACAGCTGGCATTGTCTTGATGAAGAATGATCCGACGGCGTTTGTTTGTTTTCCGTATTTGACCGAAGACCTCTGGCAAACAAATTATTGTGTACCATTCAGAGTTGACCGTTCTACGTTCCTCTAAAGGCACAGTTGCCACATGACCAGTTTTCCTAAAAAAAAAAAAAAAAAAACAGGCGACCATTTGTTTCGATGTGCTTCGAGCGCGAACAACTTTTGTTGGATTGGGTTCATCTTGAAACACCCATACAGTCGACTGCTGTTTACGTTCCGGCTCACATGCATATATCCATGATTCGTCACCTGTTACATCTTATATACGTCTTTTGAAGCACCACGATTGTATTTATTGAGCATTTGTTTGCACCAATTGACGCGAGCGTCTTTTTGAGTTTTTGTCAAATTGTGTGGGATCCAACGAGAACATACATTTCTCACAGCTAAATGATCATGTAATATTTTATATATGCTGGTGGAACTAATGCCTATGGTTGCCTCAATCTCACAGTATGTCACATGACGATCTTGCAGTATTAGGTTTTGCACAGCATCAATGTTTTCTTGAACAACAACTGATTTTGGACGACCTTCGCGAATCTCGTCGGTGAGCGAATGGCGGCCACGATTAAATTCGTTATACCAACGTTTCACAGTGCCCAAGGATGGGGCTTCATCGCCAAATGTGGAAGTAAGTTGATCGATGCACTCTTGTCTTGATAATCCACGTCGAAAATCGTAAAAAATCATCGCACGAAAATGTTCACGAGTTAATTCCATTTTATTGTTGTCGCGCAATCTCCAAGGCAACATAAACAACACAAATCAAGCTATTGACAAAACATTTGAAGTACGTTATGGTCAATAATGCCAGACGATTCCGTGCAAACGTCAAATCGTGTTTAACTTCAATCAGTGTTGCCAAGGCTCAAAATATAAATAGTGGCCCTCGTAAACATGTTAGGCAGGTTAAGTTTTGTTTATTTAAGCAATTATGTGCATACATGAGTAGGTTAGGCAGGCAGATCAGGTTTGTTGCTGTTAGCATGTACGTATTTTCAAGTTGCTAAGGCTGTCGCTAGTTCTTCGTTGTTCAAATGAATCAGCTGTAAAAGATTTCCACCGATATCGATGCTTGAACACTGTTACAATTTATAGATGTTCACAATTTTGGAACTATGCTTTTTCAGTACACCAGAGTTTTGATTTAAAATACAGCCGGGCCCTGTGGGCGAGTGGTTAACACATCGCGCTGCGACGTCAAGGGTCCCGGGTTCGAATCCCGCTCGGGCTTGGTTGTTTGTGAATGTCCATTCATCAATTTCATCACTCATCCCCATCTTCGCAAATTAGCCAAGAGGCACAAAACGCGAAGTAAAATAAACTAAATCAATCAATCAATTTCGTATTTGACATAATCACACAATGTTACTAAAAGTTAATTAAGAATCGTGCATTTTGCATAATTTGCAGCATATTTAAACTCGGGTATGGGGTGGGAGAGTATCGGTCGATATTGTGATTGAATTTGTACCGATGCCTACTTTCTGATCGTTTAAAGCCTAGTAGTAAATTGCTGTAAAAGCCTGTGTTAGTTGTAAATTGCCATTTTGCCCCTTCTTTGCGAAATTCCGACTCTCCGTCATCTTCTCTTTTATTATTATATTTTTTCTTATTGCATGTTGCTATTCTGCCGGCTAATCGTGACGATGAGAATGAATGATGATTATCAGTCACAGAGGAACGAACATGGCTACTGGCTAGGCCAGGATTCGAAGCCGGAAGCTGAGTGATCAGGAATCGTACCAACTGCCGAGACTGAGGCGGGCGTGTGCAAAACATGAAGAGAACGAGAGAGATCTCTGTAAAATCGAGATGGGACCGAGACTTCGGTACGATATTGAAAATTTTACCTAAAGCAAATTTGATTTACTATGCGGCTTCTTCAGACATACTTAACGGACAGCTACCTGTTTAAGAATAGGCAAGGCATATACCTATTTTGTTTATAGTAATTGAAGTGTCAGTCAATTAGTGGAAATTGTACACCTGCACTGCGTGGTTGCATATATTCAGGATAAAATTCATTTTTCGAGTGCTTGTAGCCTCGAAATGAGGTACCAAACAACAACAAAATATTACGATTTTTTTTTTGCCTTAATGACCTCTATACGCTGTGAAAATTTTTGCGGTGACACGCCGGTATATGTTACTTATATACCATATATTTATTAGTGTTGCCCACGGGACGAGACGGGACAGGCTTTTAAAAATTCGAGACGAGACGAGATTGATCATGTGTCCCTTTGACAAACGAATATTTTCGAGACGAGACAGTATTTCACAGCATTTCCACGAGACGAGACAGGCCAAAGTCTCGTCCCGTGAGCAACACTAATATTTATTTATTGCTGTTGTTATTAAAGAAGTGTATAAGGTATAAAATATCCTAAGAACGTCAATGAAAAACGCTGCAATCTGTTCGCATGAGTCAACTACCTAACTGCAGTGCTAGCTCCAAAGAGTTATCTTAAAATGTCCCGAAGAGGCACGCGACAATGCTTATTTAACTGGAAAATGGTATCTCAAACGCAGAATGTAACATTGCGCCTTTTTTTGTTTTATCCTTGAACCCTATCGTGTCTCATTATGGAACATGTTGGGGAAGCGTATCGCACTTGCGTCATGAACATTCCCTCCAATAATGATATGAATTGAGCAGGAACTGAAAGAGTCCAAAGTTCGCTTCTTCCTGTGAGGTTGGGTAATAGAAATCAATTGTCATCTATCTGCTTGTGTTGTAAGCCAACTTGCATAAAGGTCTAGACTCTCTTGTCGCGAAGGGAACTGTTTACAAAAAAAGGGGGAGGGGCAGACATTGCGGGTCTGCGAAGACTCTTTTGCCTGTGGTTCCACTATAATATTTATATTTAGCGCCTTATGTTCAAAGTTACATGACAAGATTGTCTGACACATAGGCGCCGACTCCATGGGGCTTGGGGATGTGGGGGCAGAGCCCCCCAAATAATTTAGCTTAAGAGGATCTAATGTATTATTTTGCTTCTCTTGTAAAGTTTACTCTGAATTGTGCCCCATGAACTTAACTTTAAATACACATTTGAAATGTTATAGACCATCAACTTTCGGGGGCTGAGACCGCTAAACCATCAACTTGGGGGGGGGGGAGCTATGACCAGAGACAGCAAAACACATGACTTATACTAAGTATATATTTATGAGTTTTGTTAATATTTTTACTAAAAAGAGTTTCAAAAGAAGATGTGCATGAACTAGGAGAGTGGATGGGACGTTCGGACTACAAATGGCTCTCACATGACATTCAGAACGAGATAATTGATATATTATAGAGATCTGTTTTGCGCTCCGTGGTAGCAGATATTAAAAGTCGGGAATATTTTGCTGTTATGGTTAACGAAACTTGTGACATATCCATCCGTGAAGAATTGACATTTTGCATTCGAACTGTGAATAAAAAAATTAATATTTTGAGGAATTCATGGGATTTTACGGGATTCCGAACACTGAGGCCAAAACTTAAAAAACGGAGGGAGTGAGTCATTCATTAATCTATTTCAGTGATTAGAGCCCCCCCAATAATTTTGACAAGTCGGCGCCCCTGGTCTGACATACTTTTATGAACGAGAATTACTGAAATCACATTATACGCAAACGCTACAAATAAATTATTAATGAGTTTAAATTGGGGGGGGGGGTTGTCGGCACATATGGCACTTTGCACACTTCAAAGAATACGGGGGAAATCCCCTTATCTAAAACCCTTACCTTACCAGAGAGTTAAAAAAGAAGGGGGTGTAAAAAGCCCCTTGAGAATGCTTAAAAGTGCAAGGTTGTAAAGATTAGCTACACTGGGCAACACATTAAAAAAAGGTATAAGAAGATGCTAAAAACTTCCTCCGAGACAGCGTAAAAGGCCCGTGTTCCTAAAAAAGCTAAAAACATTTCTTAAAACACTGTCATCTCCAAACATGGATGATAAACGCTACAACCACGTGTTTCATACTGAAGTAAGGAATTAGTTCTTATGCACTAATCATTTTGATTTACAGAATTGCACGACGATCAGAAAATGTGTTTGTTTGTTCTTAAGTTCACTATATGCACAGATAGGCTAACCGGGACTGGGCCTACATTTTCGACTGCGATTCGAACCACTATGTGCCTCCACCGGGTATCGAACCCGGGACTCCTTGCTTACAAGGCGGCGACGTTACCACTACGCTATCGGGGAGGCACTCGAAAATAAAAATGCTTTGGTAACATCAGCATTTTCTGTTTATTTCAGTGCGCAATAATAAATAAGGTTCAAACAACAAAACCAAATTTCGTGGTGCAACAGCCCTTTCCATTGGCTTTTCATTCCGTGACGTGCGATCAGCGCTAAGACTTCCATCTCCGCATTGTTTTTCGGTTTTCGAAACAAGATGTACTTATTATTTTATTGATCATCGCACTCCCGGGCAGGCCCGTAACCAGGCAGAAGCCGGGGAGGGGGGGGGGGCTCACAGCCTTCCGCCCCCCTTGATATTAGGCAAAACTATTTTCTGTAATTTGTTTGCAGTGAAGAGTAAAAATATATACAGCAGATATTATTTTGCTCACAACTTTCGTGAAGGATAAATTCACAGAACATGAACAACAGCTAATATATTTGTCCATCTTATTTATAAGAAGAAGTATAGGTGGCGGCAAGTATTTAGAAGATTCTCTTCTCTAGACTCTAGAAGGTTCTTTCATAGGGCAGCTTCTTTATCTGTATGTTCGCTGCCCCCTGTTGCGAACTCCCGTTTAGACAGAAATCTGTGACTTTGATCTCATCATGCAAATTCCCTCCACATCTGCGTCCAAGGTCAACAGCTCGCACGTTTTGGAAACGAAGAGGAGTTTCATTGCTTCCGCCGGGGGTGGAATGTACGGTAGGCACTATGATTGAATATTGTGCATTTTTTCTTGTGTGATATAAATATCTGTATCATCAAAAGTAGTATGGGGTGTGTAGTGAGGGATCATGTCAGTAGCAGTCAACACTTCAAAAAAAAAAAAAAAAAATATGATGTTTTAAAAGATATAGAAAAAAATGTATTTGTATGATATTTCTAAAATTCATATAACTTAATGACCCCCACACACATAATTTACCTTCATTTAATAGTGTTAAACTTTTGAAAATTGGACTTGGTTTACAAAGCCCCCTGATAACCCGTGTGCCCCCCCCTGGAGATCAATTCTAGCTACGAGCCTGGTCCCGGGTTCGATATCCGGTGGAGGGACTATTGCATAGTGGTTCGGGTCCCACTTTAAACTGTATCTGTGCATAAAGTGGGCTTAAAACAACAATTTTTCTGAGTATGAAGTTGCCTACACTAATACTACAAGTCAAAAATACTAAAATTTCTAATTTCTCCAGATCCCTTCAATTTATCGGATTTGTTTATAGGACCCCCCCCCCCCCACACACACACACTTGTCCAGGTTCGACAAACAGTTTACAATTCCATGACTATTCTTTGTCAGCAAACATTGACATGCCAATAACAGACTAATACATTTCTCTTCTGAATATAGAGTTATAATACTGAACAAATAAATATGAAATCCAAAGAAATGAAAATATTCATCTTTAGACTAATTATAACGCACTACTCTCGTGGTCTGCAACGAATAACGACTGAAGGTGAAATTTATTTGCAGATTGAAACACTGAGAGAGGTACCACGGCAAAAACTATAATGTGACGAACTTTGAGTGGCCAATCAAAGCCCACCTTCGCTACACTGCACAATTGTCAATATCTTGTGGACATTACATGAAAATGCGTATCAATGTGCAATACGTTGCGTACTCTGGGAAATGATGGGGCTATATCCCCGTTATTGCTTCTGAAAAGATAGTTGGAAAGTGGAAAACTATAGAAATGAAAATCTTTAATAATAGTAATAATAATAATCTACTATATTTTCATATCCCGTCGTGAAATTCGTGGCATATATGCATTTATTTCCAACACTACTTGGAAATCCAAATGCCAACAAAAACAATTTCTGCGTATTGACCGGGGATACTGGTGCCCTGTCGCTGCCTATTCTTGCGTGTAATTTGTCAATACGATGAACAATTGGAATAAAGTATGTTGGATCGAATGCGACAACAATTTAGATCGATTTTGGACAAATGTTGGCGTCAACAAACATGTTTTATTAAAATTATAACTATATGGAATAGAATTAGCTGTAGAAAAACCTGTCATTCTTGCTTGTCAGAATCTATTGAATAAATTAAAGCAAGACGATGTTCCGGCACGTAAAGCAAATACAAAGCTGCTCGAGTCGAAGCGTAAAAAAAGAAATCCCGTGTCAGACAATATACAAACACTGCTACAGAAATATTTAAAGTTTCTGCGACTCTAGTACATGTTCGTTCATAAAAATTATACTTACGATTATTCACTTCTTTCAGACGTTGGAACAACAACAACACCTGGTCCTTGCCATATTCGTGATCACGTGTTTGGCACCCTTTTTCCCCTGCTCTCACATAAAACGAGGCCGTCTTGGTTCCACAGTCAGCTGGCTTGCACTGCAAAGCGATCGATTTCTTTACTTTCCCACGTGGTGCAAACAGTGACGTCAGCGGATCCTGCTCCAATCTTGTTCCACAGTGTGTAGGCAGCTTAGGTCAACGAAGAAGAAATTGCAAATTGGTGGTCCTAATATAAACACCACGCCTGCCAACAGGTATTCGCAGATACAGGGTTACCCAGAAGTTTGTTCTGCACTGTTTGTGCAAGCGACAAAATTGCGCCAGCAGCTGTTTTATGACTTTGAGAGTAGCCAGCAGGTCTTGTTTGCTGTGACAAACAGATATCGAAGAACTGATTGCGAAAATGTACTTCATCGCCGACAGGTTCTATTTTATTGCTTTGTAGACTTCAAGGTGAAAAGACAATAAGTTCTCACTTTATTTATTTTTTTTCGAAAGTAGACCTGCAAGTAAAGTTTAGGCAGAAGTAGTAGCGAAGCTTCAATTGTATTAATTAATTGCTAAAATAAAAATTTTCAAAATTTAAAACCATAAGTTCCCATGATAATTTTAAAATAGTAGCTGAACCTTGATCCATCCGTTAGAAAGGGCAAATATTCACACGCCGACCTTCGTGGCGGAATGGTTAGCACAGCGCGCTACAACTCCAATGGCTCCGAGTTCGAATCCCGGCCTGGACATGGGTGTTCTTTCTGAGTGTCCTTTCATCATATCATCACTCATACTCATCTTCGCAATTAGCCAAAAGTGACAGAAATGCGAAGTAAAATAAACCATATCAGTTAATTTTCAATCAATTAATCAACAAGTTTTCACACAGTCTCATGAGCAGGGGCGTAACTTGAAGTTTAACTTGGGGATTATGGAGAATCGAAAAGGTTACCATTCCACAAAAATAGCTTAAAGTAAAGGATTATTTACTAAACAACTGTTACATTTGCGAAATAACAAAAATTGTTCTTTATTACTTTGCTCCCTCAGGTCCAAGAAGGTTGACAAAAGTATCTACCCATCGCAAAAGTGCACCCCTTTGCCCCCGCCAAGTTACGCCTATGCAAGCATAACAGTGCTAGATCCAGGGTGCGAAATTCCGGGATGGCCTTTCCCCCACCAACGATATTCTCCTAAAAAAAATCCCTAAAGTAAATTCTTTTCCGGGGAGGAGAGTTCAAAATTTAACAAATGATAAGGGATTAGTTCTGTGTTCTGACTTCAAATATACTCTAATGAGGCCAATGCCGATCTGTGTTTTGATTCTTGAGTTTCGTTTTTAATTCCACTTTATGCGCAGAAAGGCTAACCGGGACTGGGCCTACAGTTTAAAGTGGGATCCGAACCACTATGTGCAGTGGCGAAGCGTGACATCTTCACGTATGTAGTCATCGCAAGATTTGCCAAACGTCAGGGTCGATCTTTCAACGAAGGGGAAGGGGTGAAGGGGGGAGGCGGCACAATATTTCTCTGGGATAAACACCAAGGTCATTTGCCAATTCAATGTAACAGCTCATACCACAGACCTTACAACTACAAAAGACACACAATTCTATCCAATACGATGAGAATTATTAAATATGATTACTATATCGTTCATTATGTGTTTTTCCTCTTAACAAGTGTAAAGAGCGGGCATTCGCAGTGGCGCGCCCAGGATTTTAAAAGGGGGGGTTACGTGTACTTTTTTAGTAATCATTCCTCATTTTGCCATCCTTTTCTGCCTTTGACGTTCTTTTCTTCTTTTTTCAAATAATATTGAGCCTAAGCAGGGATTATGACCCTCACGAACCCCTCTTGAGTACGCCACTGGACACTCGGAAGAATCTTGATGACTCCAGAGAAACCCTGCCGTGGCAATAAACACGGGGATGGGGGCTGAAAAGAGGCCTGTTATGACCCAGATCTTCAAGAGTGGGGGAAAGTATTTGTTGGGCCTTGTCGTAGGGTCTGCCTGTTCGGAAGCGTTCGGCTGTTCTCGGCACCAGCAGAAACCAGAGGGATTCGCACCATTCTGCTATGAGCTGAGCCGTCCAACACCATTGCCTTCAATAGGAAACTTGGCGGGAGGGTTCGGTGTGAGGGGTAGTATCGGGCACTTATTTCGATGCGCTAAACTCTTGCGTATTTCGAGCTGTTTCATGCTGTCACTTGGCTTATTACGCACAAATATGCGAATATCCTGACTTATTTTTTACTTCTTCTATAAAATATTTAAAATGCAATATTGTTAATATTTTGCTTGGTCATCGCCACATCTCCCGATGACCGGACGCCTCGCCTTTGACTATGTGCCGTCCTGTCAAATTTGTAGTACGATACGAGATAGACAAGGCATCCTATGAAGTGTAAATATATCTCACAAATGTTAAGAATTATTTTCTTTGTGCAAACGTATCAAATACGATAAGGAATAAATGTATGCAATGATAAATGTATTATCTGAAACAAAAGAGTAAGATCAGTAACTTCTCCCCTAGAGCGTCTCTGCTGGCATCACATGGTTCCCATGGCAGACTATCCACTTTAGAATCTTGTCCGACAGTAGACATTAATACCAATGGCAACCACGATGCTATCCACGGTATTGCATACATTCTGGATAGAAAATGCTATAATTTGACTGTTCATAGAATTGGAATTATAGCTCGAAGAAACGTTGTTCGCTATGATGTGAAAGTTGTTAGTGGCGCATAGCAACACCCTGTGTAATTATGTTCAAGCAGAAAACAAGTAGCGTAAAGTCGCAGAAAAATGAGTTCCGATTGTCAAAAATATTTTAAATTATATTCTGCTTATTTTCTTACGCCCACATTACGATGCGCATATATATATATAGGGTGGCTCAATAAGTCACTTAACACCCCCAGTTCAAGGCCACTGCGGCATGGAACGTGAAAATGGCGATGACCAATCGTTGCCTGGCCATGGGGGAACTACATTGACGTCACCCGCATGGTCGGCAGCCATCTTGATGTAGGCCCATCTTGAAATCAACTTCAGATATTTAAATGGGAAGGGGGTTGTGCGACATATCAAAATGGACTAGAATTTCACCAGGAAAACAACTGTGAAATTTTTTTCACCTAACTTTAATTGTTGCAGAGTTAACAATACCACAAAGTTATGGCTCAATAAGTCGCTTAACACCCCCAGTACAAGACCACTGCAACGCGCAACGTGGAAATGGTGATGACCAATCGTTGCCAGGCCAAGGGGGAACCACATTGACGCCACTCGCGTGGTCAGCGGCCATCTTGATGTCCGCCATCTTGAATTCAACTTCAGAATTTTAAATGGAAAGGGGGTAATATGATATATCAAATCAGGCTAGAATTTCACGAGAAATGCAATGGTGAAGGTTTTTTTATGTATATTCAACCAGTAAAAAGTTATGACTGAATTCTTGTACCAATTTTCTCGTTTTCGAGGTGTCAGAATTTAGCGCGCCAGTAACGAATCGAGATCAAAGTGACGTCTAGGGAGAGAAGTTCGCATGCTATTGCACACGATTTTAATCAGATACATCCTTGAAGAGCTGCGAATTACGAACGCGCTAAAGATATTTTAATGTTAATTTCTGACACCTCGAAATGGAGCAAATTGGTACAAGAATTCAGTCATAACTCTTTACTGGTTGATGATATGTCGAAAAAACCTTCACCGTTGCATTTCTCGTGAAATTCTAGCCTGATTTGATATATCATATCACCCCCTTCCCATTTAAAATTCTGAAGTTGAATTCAAGTTGGCGGACTTCAAGATGGCAACTGGAGACCAGACATTGATTCTCCTATATATATTCATTAATCCTAAGCCATTCTGTGACTGGCAGAATTGGTATATGTTGTAGAAAAACCTCATGATGGGCGGGGAAGGGTTCCTATTTGTTTGTCAAGTGTCGAATAATAATGATTCTGACCAATAAAATATATAATACAATTATAACAATGCACGCAATAGTTTGCAAAATGGTCTATTTACTGTATTCGATCTTCTTAAACGTCTTCCGTTTCCCCAATTGGAGAGAAGACCACAGTCATAAATCTAGGGGTGTATTACACACCGATACAGAGATGCTAATTCCGAGTTGCCAAGCGTCTTTCCAGCCCCCCTCAACCAAAATAAGACGGGGAGGGCCGTCAGTATAGATTCTTCCCTTGCTCCGGAAGAAAATTGAGAAGTAGATAAAATCCTTTTCCCTGGTTTTATAGATATAAAGTCCTGGAACCAGGTTTACAAGTATTGGCAACAGTGCAAAAATGAAATGTGTGCGTAATGAGTTCAAGCTAGGCATCTCATGTATACAGTTCATACCGGAATCAAATCCGGTATCACTTAGTTCAAGGCGACCGCCTTAAGAACTATTCTAAAGGGCGGGCCCGAGTCTTCTATGGCATCTGATTGTTCACTTGGGAAATGATGACGATAAGAAATTATATGCACACGTCTAATTTCTTAAAATTAATCTTATTTGTGTGTGGAAAACTGAATATATGATGGCACTGGATAAAACAAAGTTCCCACACGCTCAAATAATTACGCTCTCGTCTTTGGTTCGGCAGGTTCAACAACCTGCCCGGGTTCGATTCCCGATGGAGGCACATAGTTGTTCGGATCTCACTTTAAACTTTAGGTCCAGTCCCGATTAGCCTTACTGTGCATAAAGTGGACTTAAAATACCAGTTCAATTAATCAACCAATCGAAAGGTTCAAGGTTTGATCCCTGGTGGTCAGGGCGGTAGCCAGAATTTGATTTCGGAAGTGGCTTATCCCTTATCGGCAGCCGCCATCTAAAGACGAAAAGGTTGGGGGGGAGAAGCAAATGCGCTGAAGTTGAATTTCTTGGTATATTGCAACTTACCATATACAAGATGTTTAATCCTGTTAATGAAGTAAATTTAATTATTACTACACATTATTAAAATCAGATATTTGTAGGATTTCGGGAAAGAACTGCAGACCCCGAGCCCCTTCCCTGGGTATGTGCCTGCTTGTATTAGTTCCAAAATTTCTATGCTGTTTCAACATCGTGAGGACAATTTGGGAAGTACTTGAAAACGATATGGAAGCAAATTCTGCTCTCGAAACTATGGGACTCGATATGATGACCACGCGCAACCGAATGAAAGAACTCATCGCAGGCCTTGTCCCTCAATATTAATTCTACTGACTAATTGTAAGCTTTTCTTGGCCTCCTCGATGACACAGTGGTAGCGTCGCCGCCTTGCAATCAAGGGGTCCCGGGTTCGATACCCGGTGGAGGCACATAGTGGTTCGGATCTCCGATTAGCCTTACTGTGCATGCATTGGACTTAAAACACGAACTCGATAATTGGAAGGTTTTAGAAAAAATAAACATGGCTTTTATGCATCGTTCAACTTTGCTTCTTTTCACCCTACTTTTACAGTTTTTCTTCCTAAGAATTCCACTGAGTATAACACGCTACGAAACCAGAGGTCCAAGTTTCGGACATTAGACAGGTATGGTTGTATCATGTCTGTCCCATCGCCATTCCTGCGGCTCATCATTCATCCTCATCGTCGCATTTAACCCGAGAGGTAGAAAAGCGGCGTAATATAGAAATATTTAAATGATTGATTTGGTTTATTTTACTTCGCTTTTCTGACACTTTTTGGCTAATCGTGAAGATGAAGATGACAGTGAATGATGTGAAATTGATGAGAGGACCATCATAAAGAACACACACGCCTAAGCCGGGATTCGAACCCAGGATCTCTGGCATCGTAATGCACCTTGTTAACCACTGCACAACAAATAGAAACAGAAAATGCTTGATAAGTTATTTGCTTCTCCATAACTTATGATTATATTATAAGTAGCCTATTATTCGCTGTATGACTAGGGATTAATTATGTCTAGCCAACCTTGCCACCTAAGCAGTAGCAGCAGGTTCCGCATTTGCAGGTGAAGGCTAAATGAAGAAAATCACAGAAAGTCAGAAATATATACAAATTTTGTGATATAATGCTTATAGAGCATGCAGACGGCTGTAAAAACAATTGCTACATGCTTAGTTTCCTTCCTTAATTGAAACGTGGTTTATTCTTCATTATACATGAGATCAACCACCCTGGGAGTCGAACCAAGGATCTTGTGTGATAGTCACACTCTCTTTTAGAATGCCAATATGTTGGATATTTGGTCGATCAGTCAATCCTGATCCATTGTTTCCAGAGGAAGACAATCTGGCAGCTTCTCATTCGACATTTTACTCGCAATGTAGGAAAACGAGATCACAAACACTTCGTGATGCTATCTTCTCGCGTTAACAGAAGTTTACCACCGCACGGACAACAAATCCTACTTCAAAATGACAGATATCAACTGTCCACCAAATCAACAGGTGAACCGACCGCTTCGATGTTTCTCCGAATTTTCAGAAAGTGGCCTCTCCCTCCTTGCAGGGCAGGTCATTAGCAGGAGGGTTGAGTGCATGTGAAAAGAACCGCTATGTCATTCATTCCCGCGCCGAAAAAGCGACAAGCAATAGAATTCTGTTCTTGGAATTTGAAACGCATGGGGATATTTTTTCTGAACCATAAAATAATTAACCCAGAAAGTTCTAGCCACCCGTAGCTAAATCTTCCTGTTTGTGTCGTCCTTTCGGCGCCCATGGTGCCAGTGTAGGGCCAGATGAAGAGAAAGTGCGGGTTTTGGGGGGATCCTGGATCTGGTGTGCAGCAGGGAGGAAAAGTATATTTTCAATAGGTCTCAGACTTTCCTGACCGGGGTGGACCACAAAACCATTAACTGCATCCCCAATACATCTGTTTGTGTTCAACAAGCAAGAAATAGGGAAATAAGAAAGAAATGCCTTGCTTGGGTTCGTGCTACTGAAAATTGAAGAAGTGTTTCAAACTGAATAATTATTTTGCAATATTTGTCATCAAAGTAAAATTTTCAGCAAAGAAAGAACAGTTTCCTGGGGCCTGGGTCCCAACTTTTCGGGATCCCGCACACCCTTAGAGATGAGAGGGAGAGGGGCCAGTATTCCTAAAAATAGAAAGTCAATAACAGGAAAAAATTGCAAAATGATGAATGAGTACTAAAAAAAGTACACGTTACCCTCACCCCCATTTGAAAATAAAAAAAATATTTGATTTGACTACTAAGCCAGAGATCCTGGGTTCGAATCTCGTTTAGCCATGGGTATTCTTTGAGTGTGTCCCTTCATTAATTATATATTGTATCATCTTCGCGATTAGCCAAAAGTGGCGTAAAAGCGAAGTAAAATAAACCAAATCAAGCAATCAATCAATAATTTTTGTTACTTAGCTTCGCTTTTTTCTCACATTTGGTTAATTGCGAAGATGATACGATAAATTAATGAAGGGACAAACACAAAGAACACCCATGCCAAGGTCGGGGTTCGAACCCGGAACTCCTGACGTCGTAGCGCGCTGTGATAACCACTGTTGGTTGATTTGGTGTTTTAAAGTCAACTTTATGCACAGAACAAAACAGGTAGCTAACAAAACACATTTTTTGGTAGTTTCTTCAATAATATTCATTCAGCTTCTAGAGTTCTAAGATACATTTTTCATTTCAAATTATTTCATTATTCACTGCAAAGTACAACACAGGAACAAGAATGCACGCTCATCACGGGTTCGAATCCCGGCCTGGATTGTTCGATTGGTTTGGTTTGGTTTGGTGTTTTAAGTCCACTTTATGCACCGTAAGGCTAATCGGGACTGTACCTACAGTTTAAAGTGGGATCTGAACCACTATATGCCTCCACCGGGTATCGAACCCGGGACCCCTTGATTACAAGGCAACGACGCTACCACTGCGCCATCGGGGAGGCCAACTGGATTGTTCGAGGTTCCTTCATTAATTTCATCACATCATCCTCATTTTCGCGATAACCAAATGTGGCAGAAAAGCGAAGTAAAATAAACCAAACCAACAACAATATGAATGTACGATCTCTTGCCCAAATAAATACATCCGTTGGAGGCCAAGAGATTAGTATATTTAAAAAGAAACACTACTAAAACGAGAGCGAGAGAGAGAGCCTGAGCAAATATTTGTAATTCAATCATTATATATTCCATATTTGAAAAAAAAATTAAAAATAATAATAATAATAATAAAGAAAGCATAACATTATTGTCTGCACATAACACGTTCCCATTTCATAAATAATAAAACTACATCCCATATTATAAATACATATTGTACAACGTGTAAAAGGTTGTGTAAATACAGAGAACATAAGTACGGTAGAAAATTTTCTCTTGAGTTCTTTAGAAGATTTACAAAGGAATCGAATGGAAACCATTCCACTATCTGTCCTATAGGAGATATACTGGGGGACCTGAAAGCACGGACTTTCAGCTTTCAACCATTGCAGCGGGGGGCGAGGGGCAAGGGAGGTAGAGACAGAAATCTTCCCTTTTCCTTCGGGCGGCCGTTTCTACCTGGAACTGCTAAGGCGGAAGAAGAGTAGGCCAGTTTTGTCCGCGGATCACACCGAGGGACGAGAAGCGCGTGAAAAAGAAAGTGTTGCCTATGAACTGTGGCTTTAACAAGACAATAAATATTGTGATTTGAAAATAATTAGAGACGTGAGATTGATTACTCTATCTCTGCTAGACTAGCTACTCCTCAGTGCACGTCACTGGAAGATGCACAACAAAGCTCTGTTGAAGGTAGTGCCAGTGGCGGCTGCTTAATACGTGCTACCGTGCTATAGCACGTTGCTAAATTTGTTAAAATGAAGAAAAAAGCAAATCTCACAGATGCAAGAAGTTTAATGAGGCCGCAAAGTGAAATGAAACTTCTCATGTTAAGAACTTCAACATTTACCAGCGGCGCCAGGTATTTTCCTCACGCTATTGGGGGTATAAGGAATAGCGTACCGTGCTAAAATCTCAATTGCACGTTTTCGCCCCTTTTTCATCACTCCGCTCATGAATACTGTACACCCCCACTCCTCGATTTGTACGGGTGATAGGGTCTCGGCTCGAGAAAAATCGTCTGCTAGCGTGCTACAGGAAGACTCAGCACGGTAAGTGTGCCATCTCAGGATAAGAAGAAAGTCTACGACAACCTATTGTCTCTGTCAGAACAACGTTTTTTAATGTCATTTTCAAACGTTCTGTACGTTATCAGCGTAATGTTTGTAACAAGTTGTATACATCAGCAGCTGCAAAAAGTTGGAACGCGAATTGACACTACCCCTTAGCCTTTTATCTATTTCGGAGGTAAGTTGTAAAGATTGCAACTCTGAAACTATTGTCCGTGCATTTTTTGCTTCCGAAAGTGGATTCTGTTTTGTAATTTATGTCTAGGAAATTTTAATTGTATATTTTATCTAAATTGCCTGTTTTTAAATGCTACAAATATATTTCCTTGTGTTTATGTAGCACTTCAATAGTCAAAAAACAAACTTACAGAGTACCGTTATTTTCCCCCGGCTTCCAGACCCGAAAATTTTCCGCGCTGTTCATTGTGTTAAAATCGCGCGGCGCGTGAAGTGGTGGTCATTGTTGTGAAGGATTAGCTTTTTGTTGTTGTTGTTAGAAGTGAAAGTGATTGTATGTTAGTGTACGATGAATTCGGTGGATTCTTTGTTGCAGCGACCTTTCTCTTCAAGAATACTTGAAGAAAAGTTGGAAATAAAAGCGTTAGGACGGCCGTTGCCAGATTTGGATCTATCGCAAAATGCAAAGGGAGGTAAGAACGCTACGCATAAAAGGCGATTTAATAGAAAACTGTACGATACTGAACCATGGCTTTGTGGGTGTCAAATTCGAAATGCATTATTCTGTTTTCCTTGCATACTTTTTGGAAGTAATGATTCGTGGTCTAAAGGAGGGGTAAAAGATCTAGGACATTTATGTGAATATATGAAAAGTATAGTGAAAGCAAAAAGCACATGACTAATGAGTTAAATTTTCTCTCTCTCGGAACTGTCAACATAGCAACGCAGTTAAGCCACGCTTATCTAGAATCTTATAATGAGCAAGTTGAAAAAAATCGCCACGTCTTGTCAAAAATCATAGACTGCATCAAGTTCTGTGGAGCTTTTGCGTTGGCCCTGCGTGGCCGGCCACGATGAAACAGATTCATCCGCAAACCCTGGGGTATTTTTAGGGCTCCTTGATTTTGTCAGCAGTTTAGACAATGCTGTTAAAGAACATCTTGACAACAGCACTGTATTTAAAGGTACTCGATCTCGCCATCCAAGTTCCGGGTTGGAGTCTTGGCCCGGCTATGGGTATTCTTTGTAATACTTTGTAATAATGAAATTAATGAAGGGGCATTCACAAAGAATACCCATATCCGGGCCGAGACTTCAAACCGGAACTTCGATGGCGAGACCGAAAGTCGACCACAGAGCGGGTGTGGGTAGGGGCGGGGGGGGGGGGGCAGGGGCATTATAAGTACATGAAAAACAGCATCAGTTGTAGCACGCATCTTTGAAAAGTCACGAGCCGCCGCTGGGTAGCGCCATGAGTCGGGCGATTCGTTGCATTACTACAAAAAAAGTGCGGAACATTCCAGAATATAATATGGATATAAATACACGGATTCAATTTCACAGTTGGTCTGTACAACAGAATAATTCAATAAGACTTCACGAATAAGTGTGACAGTCGATTAGTGATCAGTCAGTGTCCATTGACAGTTTTATAAGATGTAGAGATTCGGGTGGGGGGGGGGGTGGAAGAGGACTAGTGACGCATTTTCCTGGAAAGTGCTGAAGTCTACCACTATTAGTACAAGTTCGGCATGGCCGTGGGCAGGAAAAATTTTCGAGGGGGTTCAATCATAATTGTTCCCATGGGCGTCGCCAGAAATTTGAATAATAGAAATAATAATAATAATTGTACAATAATTATTAAAATTTCATAATAATAATACTAATAATAATTATTATTATATTATTGTCATATCTTTGAGGGGGCTTACTCAATCCAGCAGATGAGTGAATATCCAGCACAAGTTTCCTTTTTTTTTTTTTTTTTTTTTTTTACGTTTCATATAGTGTGTACTGAAATGCACAATTATTATACTTCGTCATTAAACTTTAGATACCTTCAAGAAAAAGCTTTAAATGTTAGATGGAAATTTTAATGATAAAGTTTTTGTTGTTTGACTTTAAAATTAAATTTTTGGAATTTTGAAAAGTGTGGAACCAGTTATTCTTTTTAAAAACAGCCTGGTGCATGGATTGTAACCTCAATCGCGAACGTAATGCGCTAAGAAACTGGAGATCCTAGGTTTGAACTCCTATCAAGGGGGATTTTCGACTTTTTCGGATAGGGAATTTAAAAGCTGGAAAGGGAATTTTGGGACAATCATAAGGGAATCTTCAGTCTATATTCCTTGTGACGCAGGAGCAACACTGGAAAGATAACAGCAGAAGTGAAAATGGAGGAATCGCGGGTGGGCTACGATTCTGAGAATAAATCCTGTTTCACTCAACTTTCAGAATTCCAAATGTATCAAAATTCTAGCTCGATCGTTTCAATATTGTCTCCTTGTATTTTTGTGATGTTACGAAAAAAAATATTGAAAATTTGTTACACATTTTGGTTTCTGAACTTCCATTAATCCAACATGTCGGAAGTTTCGGGAGGGGTTTGAACCCTAGAAACCCCCCCCTCTAAATACGGCCATGAAGTTCGGGTCCAAAGCTGAAAACATTGCCGACAGTGTAGTGCTAGTAATCTCTATATTCCTTGGCTAGTTTCGAGCCATGAGCCGAAGAGATCGAAGGTCTCTAAAGTAAATATTTCAGCAGTAATGGGCATTGGAGCATCATTTTTTTAAAAAAAGGAAATAAGCTGCACAGATCGACTGAAAATCTAAGTTTTGAGTGACGATTTATTAGTGACCGGACCAAGTTTCGTGTATGCAGACCGAGAGTTTCGTGGGTTAAAAAAGGACTTTTAAGTCAACTGTTTTGGAAAAACACTCAAACACTATCTACCACAAAGGGGCAGCCATGAAGGCCGAAAATGTCATTAATGTCGAGAAGAGAAAGCAAGATGATGTTGCATATGTGGAAATTTTAGCGGAAAAAGCAAGCTCGACCATGAATCGAAAACCAGGGTCTATGGCATATACCGTGCCATTCTTTGTTCTACCAAGTGAGCTACCGAGTCACCCTTGGCTTCGCTTGATCTTTTGCTGTCGCTGTAGAGCAATGGCACGGTATGCCTGGTGGAGTCAGCATTTTCCGCTAAAATTTCTGCATAGCACATCTCTTGTGTATACCCAACCGTAAGATGTGGCCTGTTTAATTAACAAGCACAGAAAAAGGAGATAGAATGAAGCCATATAAAACTAAGGGACATTCCCACTGGTTAACAAGATATTTTTCTTCTGTGGTCAACACAAGCTGCCGTTTCAAGGTGACAATGAGATTGACGCACCAGGTTTCACACCGAAGCTACAAGCTTTACGTGTCGCTTGAGGATTTCACAAATCGAACACAGGCTTCTGCAGCCTTTCGTGCCGCTACGGTGTGAAAAGTTTCTGTTGATTGGGTCACTCATTGCAAACGACGTGTGTGTGCCTTCGGTCTGAATTCTTCCTAAATCTTGAAGCTCCAAGTCACAAGGATGGAAAATTAAGATTTTTGTTAAGGTAACGTTTCGAAGGCAGGCGACAACACCATAAAGGATCATATCCAAACCTGGAAGAACAGATGCGAATGGATTGTCCATTGCATAACAGCTTCGTTAAACGGACACACATACGCATACTCAGATCTTTTCAGCACAAACACAACGTTCGTACATTGCAACAGAGGAGTCGAGTGATAAAAAATGTCCCGATATCACGTTCTGAAAGAAGAAAAAAACAGCAGCTTAAAGAGTGGCAGATTTAGGAGACAGTTGCTCTCCATATTTGGCCCTGCACTATGGCTTTTTAATGCTAACCTTGTCTACCAAGAGAAAGTAAACTTTTCTTGCTCGTCCCCCGCACCGTTTTTGGAACTGAATCGCCGCCATCGACCTTAAACCTTGCGATGTTCTAAAAAAAAAAAAGAAGATGTTTAGCCACCCCCGAAAAGAATTTCTGGATACGTGCCTGGGACAGGGTATAGTATTCATTGTTTGCTGGGGAGTGGGTGGGGCGTGCGGCTGGTCCTTTTTTTTACAACGTGAAAAAACTAGAAACTAAGGCTGTGTCCAAAAGGTACAAAGTACATACTTGAAGTACAGTCTTGACGGAAGTGACGTCACCTAGTGCAGTTCGAAAGCGCCAAGCAAACGAGTGTACAAGACCAGAGCACGCAGCACACGAGCGGTGCACACTTGCGATCTGTGCTTGCTTTTCATTTGTTAAAAAAATGGACGTCGGAAGTCAATCAGCTGGTAGTTGTGGTTCTTCCATTGTTTGGAAATGTAAGTAAACAAGTTTTTAAAATACTATGTAATTTTATTTATTGGTTTTATTCATATGTGCGTGGTTTCTTTCTTCTTTAGTGAGAAGTGTTTAAAAGTGAGAAAACAATTTCTTTTTCCGCGATCGTAAACCATGTTGCAGAATGTGTGAAAATTAATTTCAAAGAGCAAATTTATTTCATATTTCTATAATTAATAATGTGCTGTGTTATATAAACTGCACGCCGAGTCGTGTGTGTTGTTCACGGAAAACAAGAGTGGCACATACAGTCGATGTTTGATAATTTTAGTTTCGAAGCAACTTTTGTTGCATTCCTCACTTGTGCTGGCGCTGCAGTCGAAGTGCAGTTCGAAAGCTTTCCGCTTCCAGGCTTCACGACCGCACTGCGAGTATGCTCTCGAAGTATGCTCGCTTCAAGTATGGTCTTGCAGCTTTCGGACACAGCCATAGGCTCTGTCCGAAAGCTACAAAGTACATACTTGAAGTATGGTCTAGGCGGAAGTGACGTCACCCAGTACAGTTCGAAAGCCCCAAGAACAGAAGTACGCAAGTACACAGCTCGCAGTACAGATGGTTGGTGACTAGGTCACTTGGTTTCCGCTCTCGTTGTTCATTTGTTTAAAATCACGGAGGTAGAAAGCGAGCAGCACAGGTAGTAGTGTTGCCCACGAGACGAGACTTTGGCCTGTCTCGTCTCGTGGAAATGCTGTCTCGTCTCGAAAATATTAGTTTGTCTTATGACACATGGTCAATCTCGTCTCGTCTCGAATTTTTAAAAGCCAGCCCCGTCTCGTCCCGTGGGCAACACTAACAGGTAGATAGATATACGTTATGGGCCAGCAAGTATTTGATTATAGTTCTTCTAATGTGTGGAAATGTATGTGTACAGTGGGATCCATGAGTATTACCGTGCAAATTGTCCATGACTATTTTCATTAATTTTTCTCTTACATCCTATGCGATTTTAAGTGATGGATTTTTATGTATGCTGGTGAAGAAGTTATCAACAGCTTGTTTTGAGTTTTCTTTTAATTCTTGAAGCTGTTATTGGGTCAAATAAAGTGCACGAACATGGTGATGGACAATTTGCAAGGTAATACTCATGGATCCCACTGTACGAGCATTTGAAAATGCTATGTGATTTCTATGATTGATTGATTGATTTATTAGCATCCATTCAACTTTACAAAAGTTTGGAATTGTCACATTGTACATGTACATTTAGAATACATCTATAAAATTATAGTCATAATATAAAATACAATACATAGTATGAGATACAAGATATCATATAAATAAAATAAAATAAATGTATGTTATTTTCTTGAGACAAATTGGCTAAAAATTTGTTAACTATATTCAATGTTCGCTTCATCTGCTATGACATTATGCACACACACACACACACACACACACATATATATACACACACAAACATATATTGAGCATTACATAGTCACCTATACTTACATCTAGATAAATGGAATCAAACAGCAAAGGAAAAATAAAAAAAACTAATGATAGGGCAGTTCTACTTTGTTAAATTATTGTTGTTATTCCTTCCACTTAGGGCGTCAATGTACTCTTGCACTGTGTAAAAACAATGTACCTTTAGGAATCTTTTTAGATGTAACTTGTATACTGGCAATGACTTTATGTTCTTGAATGCATTTGGTAGCATGTTAAATAAGCGTATAGCATTATATGTTACCCCTTGTATAGGTACTGGCAATACGTATATAGGTATGATACTGGCAATATCTGTAATTCTTGAAATAATGGTTTGCATGGTGCATCTGTTGGAGCATTTGCCAGAATTCTAACAGCTCTTTTTTGTAGTCTGAATAATGTAATGCTTTTGTTCATGTTCCCCAAGAAAATGATGCCGTATCGTAATACAGAGTGAATGATGCCCTAGTATAGTGTTTTTGCTGCTTCTAGATTTACTAGATTCAATTAAAACTTCACCCAGCATAGTAGCGTAAGTGTCTTGAAGTGATAATAATTTTTCAATTTTTTCTTGATGCTCATCTTGCATATTTGCTATTTCTGCTTGCTCATCTTCCTCCTCCATATCATCATCAGTTTGGGT
The DNA here is from genome assembly GCF_977018435.1 of Lepisma saccharinum. NCBI lineage: Eukaryota > Metazoa > Arthropoda > Insecta > Zygentoma > Lepismatidae > Lepisma > Lepisma saccharinum. Next base: position 29,522,446 of record NC_139249.1, on the reverse strand, counting down.
CATACTGCTTACAAGTTGTCTTTGGTAAAGGGTTCTTCTGCTGAGCTTGACATCATCGCTTGCTACATCTGGACTTGACCAAGCATTCCATGCAGCTGGAGGCCCAGTTGCACTGGCACTTAAACCATCACTTGTACCAGCTCTAGCTTCCCCAATGCAAAAAGAACAAGTTTCTGATGAATGTGAAGCTGTCGTGATTGACTGTTGCCCAATTGTTGTCCCATCTGACTGATCAGCACTTGCCTCATTAGACTGATCTGCACTGGCTTCATTTGACTGATCCGCACTGGCTTCATTTGACTGGTCAGCACTGGTTTCATTTGTGACTGATCAGCACCAGTTTCATTTGACTGGTCAGCACTTGCCTCATTACACTGATCAGCACTTGCATCATTATACTGATCAGCACTTGCCTCATTAGACTGATCAGCACTTGCCTCATTAGACTGATCAGCACTTACCTCATAATGCGCTCATTTTTACATGTTATCAACATATCCTCCAAAATCTGTGTACATTCCTCTTGAACATCCTGAACCTCATCTGCTTTGGAAAAACAATGTGTTTAAATGGCGAAGAAAACAACGAGTACTCAGTTTTATCTAATGATCGTATTTGGCGATGCAGTCTAAGTGCAATTCGAAAGACAACACTTAGTCCACGACTTGAAGACCGCACTCCAAGACCATACTCGGAAGATGCTCGCTTCAAGTATGGTCTTGCACCTTTCGGACACGGCCTCAAACGTCTTTGGCAAAGTTCGGTTTTAGTGTGTCGTTTGTTTTCATATCGATTTGAGAGTGTTAGGGAATTTACAAAATCTAGTTTATACAACATAATTGTACTTGTAAATTTTTGTTTTGGTTTATAGACAGTCATTAAATTAAACTACTTGCCTTAACAAAACAAAACTAAAGGTTTCCAACTTTTATTTGCTAAATTGAAGTGCTGTACACAAAGATACATGTGATTTCAATCCAGGATCTTACTTGAAGAGTAACATCTTATGATTGTCAGCAGACGGCAGGTGATGTAACGACGAAGGATTGAGGAACGAATTGCGAGTTTTTGAGAAGTGTATTTTTTTTTGTTTGTAGTTGTTGGCTGCTCACATCTAGTTATTTGTAGAAATCTGATGTTATTGTGTTCGTTTATATTCCTTTTCATTAGATAATGGTATGTCGCCTCGCCGTAGCTTATTAGAACAGTAGGTCGTCTGCATGTCATTATTGTCAATAACGTCAAACATTTGTGTTCCTAATTTTAACATTTTTTACTCCTAAGTATCTCGTATTGAACATAATTACTCTTGACAGAATGGAAAGTTCCAATAATGTGTGTGTTTTCATGATTGATACTTGATTCGGATTTTGTCCGTACATTTTAGGATTATTTAAAAGTAATATTATTACTGACTTTTGCATTGTTCACATTTGAGTTTGTGTTTTAAGTCCACTTTATCCACAGTAAGGTTAATCGGGACTGGACCTACAGTTTAAAGTGTAATCCAAACCACTATGTGCCTCCACCACATTGATCGCACATTTGAAAATTGGCAAAAGAAAGCCATGGTATTGCTTCTATTGGAGGTAGATATGTATCATTGGTTGAGCACACCTGTAACACATTTATAATTTTTATGATCACAAATTCTGAAACAATTATGGAAACATGACGAACTTGCTTGTGATAATGTTAGGTGCCTTTTGCAGGGTTTGTACACATCTGGAAAACAAGAAAATGTGAGAGAAGAGAATTGTGCAGATAGTCTGAAATGTATGTGCACTTTGGGAGTCTGCAAGAGAAAAAGTTGCAAAATGAACAAAAAATATTGTTACTTGTTTTGCATTGCTCATATTTGAGTTTGTGTTTCAATTCCATGGTACCAGTTAGATATAGTGAAAACACATTTAACTCGTTTATTTCTGCATTATTTACATTTGTACTTACCTTATATGCATAGCGGAACATTTTTCAACTTGGGATTATGTTTTTCACTGAAAAAAGCATCACTTTATGCACAGTAAGGTTAATCGGGACTTTACCTACGGCCCAAGTTCCTTTTGTTTTATTGCGATTTCATCATGCTACGAATGCAATTTTTACATGGTTTGATTTCGATGTACATCTGTTAACACATACTGCGAGTTTTAGTGATTACTTAAGGTTTTGTTCAAAATATGCTTTCGTGGATAGGTTAGGCAGGTTAGGTTTGGTACCCTTAGCATTAAAATAAAGTCCCTAAATGCATTCTACTAAGGTTCTGATTTACTTCTACGATATTTACTGTCGCTTGTCGACGGAGAATATCTTGTCCATGAGAAGTGCCTAAGGTAATTTAGCATTACCTTAATTTTAAAGTGGAATCCAAACAACTATGTGCCTCCACCACATTGCTCACATTTGAACACTGGCGAGGGAAAGCCATGGTATTGCTTTGGTGTTGCTTCTATTGGAGGTAGATATGTATCATTGGTTGAGCAGTCATCTCCTGTAACACATTTATAATTTTTATGGTCACAAATTCTGAAACAATTATGAAAACATGACGAACTTGCTTGTGATAATGCTAGGTGCCTTTTGCAGGGTTTCTACGGAAAACAGAGAAATGTCAGAATTGTGCAGATCGTCTGAAATGTATGTGCATTTTGGAAGTCTGCAAGAGAAAAAGTTGCAAAATGAACAAGCAGTTCACTTCCACTTCTGGATTTGATTGTTGTGATTCCACTCCCAATAAAGATTCAGTTCAGAAATTTGTTTCTTTCATTCTTATGATTCTCAGTCTTCTGGAAATTTATGGTTCCTTCGAATTTCTGTAATAATTTTTCACTTTTATAATACTAGATTTTAGAAAGAATATCAAAGTAAAACTTGCAGTCCAGATATCTGATTGATAACTAAAGTAGTTGACAATATGATCATAATTATCGGAAAGGTAGGTGAAGATGGGATTATTGTCTATTATTTTATAGATCTTAGTCTTGTTGGTTTTTCCTATAGAATTCCTATATGCAACAGAAATTTCTCCAGATGCTGTATACTTATACGTGCAGAAAACCAGCATTTTCTACAACATTATAAATCTTCTAGAAAATGAAGATTATGTTTTTTATGAACATTTGCTGTTGTTTTGATATTGTGGAGATCTGTTATGGTGAAATAATGTGTCCCTGTGACCTTAGCCTTATCTTTTGCTTACAGTTCAGCATCACGTATACCAGAAACACCAGTTTTACATTCTCCATGATGGTTTATTCCCATTTTATATGTTGTTACATATATTCAGGGAACGGATTTATGTGTGTTTAAAACATGTAAGATGTGTAAATATATATTTAGTTATTGTAATCAAAATATGGAATTAAATATTAACTTACAATTGTCAAAAATGGTAATTTTCATTAAATAGATTGCACACCTAGATGAATGAAATATATTAGCCTTACATGACATAAACTGTAATGCAAGATTCTAACACAAGAAATAGATTACCAAACTTTCTTTTAAGTGCTGAATCGTAAATCTCCTATTGTCCTTGAACACCCGACAGATTTATATTGTCTGAAAATGCGTTCAATATGACATGATGCAATGTGAGTGTATTAAAAATATCCAATGACTTTCACTTGAATGCTTGAGCTTGCATGCTTCATGTCTGTGATAGGTCATCTGGAAAGGGTTTGGTTGTTGACGAGAATGTTACAATGACAAATCATTGCCTATTGTCAAGATTTAAGATAAACAGAGTACAAAGCGAACAAAATATAGATGAATTGTAAATGTTTGGTATTTAACACAAATGTAGTATTAGCATGAAAATGGAATATATGCTGGAAAATGTTTGAAAATATGTACATTATATGTAAAAGTAATAAATATGTAAAATATGTGCTAGGTGCCAATACATATAAAAATATGGATAATAAAAACAGCATTTTTGGAGCTTACATTCAAAGATTCACAAAGATAATACACAATAACATTGATTTTAGCATTGTGTGAAGACATGTATTTGCATATAAATCTGTTCCCTGCATATATTTGTTACTTTTAGTACTTACTGCTCTTGTAATTTTTTTTATTAATTTTCTTCATAATTGTTAATTCCTTTCCCCCTCTTTATGACTTCATGTTTTTCATTTATCGCATACTGCTCAAATTTCCTTCTTTCACTCCCATTTTGAAGTTCCCTCTGTTCTTTATACATACACTAAATCAAGGCTTGGATATATTATTCTGTGTGTTTCTGTATGAGAGGCAGTTGGTTGATATACTGAAGTATGATTGTCTTCCAGGATGGCAATTGAATATTGAAACATGGCAGTGACAACAAATCTTGTTGTGCCTGTTGTGCTGTGGGGGAAGGCCCCTCCAACACATTGCATTTCCTGCATCAACTTATCTAGAGACCAAACAACTCTAGTGACAGGATGCTACGATGGACAAATCTGTCTTTGGCAAGTGGATCCTGATACTTTGAAGGTTGGTTACTAATTTCTTATTTGATAGTAAGAATTTCTCTCTTTGTCTTATGTTGTAGGTTATATTATTGATTGTTGAGTTGATGAGTGCCAGATGTTGCCAGTTGCATTTTTTAGATTTTTTATAATTTTGTAAATAGAGCTTAAATCCTAGGATGTATATTGTATGGAACATATACTTACGAATAAAATTTAAAAAATAGGGTTTGCTATGTTTAACAATGCTCATAACTACACAGAAATGTGCTCGCATCATCAAGAACATTGTAGTTAACACTATTGCCATTATTATGAAAAGGGTCCTATAGGTATTGGGGTCGCATGGAGATAATAGTTAGGCAAATTTAATTTTAACCTGTCCTCCACATATGCAAGTTCATATGTATGCATCTGTGCATCCCCGTCATCATGATTAACCATGAGAGGTAGAAAAGTGGCAGCAACCAAAATGCAAATACAAAATCCATACCTGACTGCTGTGACATATGTATCGCATATCTTGTGAATTGTGAAATTTTGGTTATAAGAGCAACGGCCATGTGGAGGATTTTTCAAGGGAGGAAAGCAAGGGGGAGCCAAAGCATTTTCCCTCAAAAGTTATCATGAAGTTATCATGTTTCTGCAAAGACATGTACCAGACTTACTTGTAATCATCAGTTGTTTATGATAATTAACACAAATTACTGTGTCTGAAATTGAATTATTATATGTGTGAAATATATAATTTTAGGCTAACATTATTTTTTTGACAGAGGTTGAGCCTCCCCTCCCCCTGCCCTCCTAGACTATGCATTTTTTCAACTGTATTTGTGTCAGGTGTTGAGAGAGTGAAGCATAATATTTGAAAACAGAAAGAAAAATGTAAAAATGAGTTGGAAGACCAGGGTTTCACCCTTGATCTTCTCTACCCTACTACAGTGTTCCTTACTGTCAGCCCCTGTCACTTGAACTAAACAGTTTGATTCAATTAATTAAACACTTGATTCAATCCATAATTTCATTTTGTCTTGGTTTTCTAACTCAGTATAGCAATAATTTATATTTGTTAAAAACACACAAACAACACGATAAAAAGAAAACACTTTCGGAGTTCTTCCGTGCTTTCTATTTGATTGCTTTAGCCCTGATGGAGATTCCGAGATGGAATCGAAAGCTCGGAAGAACTCCTAGTGTTTTTTATCGTGCTGTTTGTGTGTTTTTTAGTGTTTTTAACAAATATGTTGCCGGCACATGACATAAGAAGTTTTCTACTGTCATAATAATTTATATATTTGTTGTTATTATTATTATTATTACAGATGACCCCCCGCTGCTTGTTGGTTGGGCATACAGCACCTATCCTTTGTTTATCGAAAGCAAGTATTGTGCTGGATAATAACTTCATTGTTAGCTCATCTGAAAGTGGGTAAGTATTACTTCTAAGTCTGGTTATGATCAAGAACTAGAAAAATGCAGGAAGTTCTCAAAGGTTAGAAATGGTGGCTATTCAAAACTCTAAAGCAAAAAAAATGTGGATGTTGATAATCTGTCAGACTGGTGCTTTGATTTTGAACTGTGAACTAGCTCTTTTGCTATTTTCAATTTCTGATGTGTGTATGTGACTTGACATGGTTATATAAGAATGTTGTAAAGCAGTTTTTAATTTTTATTGCTTACTTAAAGAAACATAATGTAAATTATGCAAAGAGGAAGAAAATAATTCAAGAATTGCAACAATGGCTCCTTTACGTGGATTGACCCAAAAAAACCGGAATCTTTCTCTGGTGGGTAGGCCCACTGTAGCATGCTTCCGCCACTAGATGTCTTCTACATCAGTCTGCCGACTGGTGTTGTCAAGTGAAGACGTGGTGCCATGTAGTAAATTTTTTTTTGTTAAGCGCCTCTCGCTTGTTTGTCGATTTTTGTGATTGCTGAAAAGTTTGAACAACGTGCAGCTGTGAAATTCTGTTTTCTGTTAGGGAAACGGCAGGCAAGGGGAACAGTTGTAATCACCGCCTGCTGGATCCCGTTCGCTCGTCGCTCTCTTTCATGCCTGGCCATTCAGGTGGAAATTGCATATGCAGCGTTGCAAGGTTTTGCCACTAGATGGCAGGCCGTACCCAATATCCCCACCCGGCAGCTTAAAGTTTGAGACATAGTAATTTGAAGGGTAATTGCACTTTGAACACTAAAAATGTCGATTTTACAGAAGTAGTAATAGTATATGTGAAATGAAATACTTCTTTCATTTCAATAGAAAGGCAAACAATGATCAATTCAAGAATAAAATTACCTCAAGATTTTGCAGTAGGGAGCCCACAGTTCATATGCTTTGAGTATTTTAAACAATTATGCATCACAGTATGCCATTCATGAATATTCTTATCTTTGTTTACAAAACTTGCATGCTGGTTATTCACAATAAATAAGCTTAAGAGGTATGAATTAAACTTCAATAAAATTATAATAGTAAATATCAAATTCTTTTTTATATTATTTTCTTTTGTAGTGTTTAGCTTTATAGAAACTTTAGCGATCTTAGATATCAGCTAGATAATGAATGTACCTTTTCATGCAGTGATGATGATAATAACAATCAGTGCTTTTTTTCTGGCAACACACAACAGAATGCCGCACCCACAAATTTTCACAAAAAATATTTTAATTTAACGAGAAAAGTATGTGTGTGTGTACATGAATGCACGATCATTTATGAACATACCACATATAATGAACACAATAATAATAAGTAGTAAACTTCAAGATTATCAGAACCTTTCTTCGTAGAAAAACACACAGATAACAGTAATAATTATTGTTATTAATTGGCCTGATTAATGATAACAATAATATTATTAATAGAATATTAATCTTCTTAAGCTATAGTTATAAACTTTATTATTATTATTATATGTGAGACACTTGGTTCAAATTCCTCTCGATATATATTACTTGATATGTACCCTGATCATGAAAGTTTCCAATAACCAGACTTGAAATGGCAAGTCCGTGTGTGGATGTAATCATGTAGTTATGATTGTAATGAGAGATATAGCTGTGCTGTTTCAAGGTTTCTTTCCTCACCGGTTTCCGAATACGTCTAATGCTCCTTTAACAATTTCATGTAATCATCATTCACTTCATTGTCGCAATTTGACAAAATTGCAGGAGAGTGGCTTGAAATAAGGTAACAGAAATCATCAAAATCATTTTTTTTAAAATTTTCTGTGGGTTTTTCATTTCATTTTGTGGACTGCAATACATAATGAACTACTCTTATGGATGAAAGAATCACAAGGAACATGCATGCGTGTTCCATGAAATGAATACGGGATCTTCCACTTTGTTAATTCCATCGATTATGACCAAATTACGCCGGCCTCTGTGTCCGAGTGGAGATTGTAATGTTCTACAACGCCAGGGGTCCTAAGTTCGAATCCTGGTTAGTGCACGGATTTCTGTTCACTCTTCATCTACTTCATTGCTCCATCATCCATCCTCATTGTTGTGATTAGCCCGAAATCAGCATAAAATAACTAAAATAGAAATAGAAGCCACGAACTTATTAGATAGATGAAAGAACAATGTAAGATAATAATGAAACATGTATATAAGTAAGGTTGGAATCCAACATGGTTTAGAAACAAGTTATAAGTGAATTATATCATATATTAATTTAATTTACACTAGAATTGTATAAAATACATTGGAGCAAATTTACAATACCGGACCCCTCCCCGATTTTTGTAATATTTCGCATACTCACTAATTAAGGCCTCCTAATCACAAATTTGAAGTTAAAATTTGGGGGTCACATGTAGAAATTGCAAAATAAACTAAATTGAGTGGTCCGCAATCGGAACAGAAACCCTGGATTTCTCCACAAAAACAATGGTTATTTCAATATTTTATGTTTTACTGTTTGCCTAACCTAACCTAACCTAACCTAACCTTACAATGAATGGTTTTTGGGGCTATGGGTGAATGGTTTGTGGGGCACTGAAAAAATGTCAGTTTTGTAGCACTTGAGCGACAAATTTTAACTACACAATCGTGATCAAGTGTCCTAAATTATTGACTATGCGAAATATAAACAAATGCCCTGTATTATTAATATGTACCCAACTAAAAGTTACTAAAAGAAACTTATGAAAGAAAGTACTTTATTTCCTACCTTCAAAGATGCCATCTTCCTCACACATGCAGATTACTGAACAAGTGAACGCTACATTGAACAAACATGGTTTACATTCTTGTATACGGAGAACTATCAAGGTAATTGAAAAGCTTATTTTACAACTTAACGTCAATTAACAATTTCAACACGTCACCCCCACATGTTAACCTCAGATACTTCATCGAGACTACGTATTTCGTGAGTATAAGAAGTAAGATAGAAATTACGGAAGAGTCCTGTATTTTAAATAATAGCCAATACATTTTAAATTTATGTATTTGCCAATTCTCTTCTGGATTTCTTCCTCGGATGTTGCTTGTATGATGGATATTGAGGGGAACACTTGGCAGAGAACCAGCCTTGGGTTTCTTTATTTTATAATCTTGCCTAAAGTCTCCACTGGTGAAATGCAAGCTGAAAATGACAGAGTGATCAAAAGGAATCCATTCTGTTCCTCTCTTTCTTCATTCTCTGGATTTGACTTTCAACAACCATTTTTTTACAAACTTCAATGTTCAATGGTGTTTGTGAAACTATATATACACTGTAGTCTGGTGCTCCATGCTGTGCCCCGCCCGAAGGCACACAACAATATACCATTTTCAGCACTATAAATTAATAGAACAAAACTTCTTGCGACTTGCTTCTCATTGTTTACAATGTTTTCTTGCGACTTGCTTCCCATTGTTTACAATGCTATCCACTGCCTAACCATAGGGGTCTTGTGCTGCCTTCTAACGGCAGAATTTGCCCCTACCCGTATATACTCTGGACAATGAAATTCGGCGAGAATGACCAGGCATTTTAGAGGAAGCGGGCGACCGGAATCCAACAGTGGTTGTAATGCTTGAAATAGCTTACAAGGAAGCAGCTCTGTGGAAGAGACAAGTTTATGAGTGTTTTTCCCACTTCAGGAATGGTGAATTGTCACGTGCAGACCAACCTCGCTCAGGGTGACATGTCAAGACGATGCTGATTCTTTTTTTTTTTATGCAAACGGCATTGTTCACGCAGAATTCGTTCCTAATGGTCAACGGCGTTTTACCTACAAGTTCTGAAATGTTTGCTTGACGCAATGATATGAAAACACCCTGAGTTGTGGCAAAGTGAGGAGGGGTGGCTTCACCATGAAAACGTGCCAGCGTACAAAGACTTGAGTGTGACAATTTTTAACCAAAAACAGCATGACCCAGCTTATCCACCCACCATATTCACCCGATCTCGCTCCATGCGACTTCTTTTTATTCCCCCAAATGAAAAAAAGGTCTTCAAAGAAAGACGTATTGTGGACGTGGAAGAAGTGAAGAAAATACGACTGAGGCATTAAAAGGCATCACCTTGCAAGAGTTTCAGGACTGCTTCGAAACGTGGAAAATACGACGTTTAGACAGGTGTATTGCATCGAATGGACAGTACTTTGGTGGAGATTAAATTTGTAACACCTAGAAATAAATACACAATTTTTTATTGCAAAATTCCGGTTTCTTTTGGGTTCCCCCACGTAGTTTTTTGAAATTCCAAATTCTTAAAATTTCTACATTTTTGTGTTATCAGAAGAAAGGTAGTTCAAAGTAATACATAATATTTTGCTGAAATTGAAAAATGAGTTGTGAGCCATTTGAAGCACAATGTCAGACTGCTTGTCGAAAATAGAATTCAATAAGATTTTAAAAGGCAAAGGCAAGGCTTTGTGACCTTCACAACATGTAGCCAGCACCCCAACTGAAAGGTATGGAGAAGGGTCCACTTGTTGTTGAAGGGGTGCGACAAATAAAGTAAAAGATGAATTCAGTCTGTTCTGAGAGATGGTCCATCGTAGTTAAGGGTTAAAGGAAGTTCAAATTGATAGAGTTGTATTTTACGTATAAATTATAATAAAAGTATTGAATTGATAAAGTTGTTATCAGCTTTATTCAGATACGTATGATTAGCTGAATATATGTCATGATTAATAAAATAAGACTCATATGCACACATTCAGGAGGTCACAGACTCAAATCCCATGGCTGACCATCCTGATTGAGGTTCTAGGCAAATGCTAGAATGGTACCTTGCAGTGTGTGGACACTTCTTTGGCACTTCTTCAATTTCCTTCTCACCTCATATTAATCAAATGCAACATAATTAGTTGAATCAACAATAACCAATCTTTTACATGCCCAATGAAGAAAATTAGATTTTATATCTCACCAAGAATATCAAGAAAATCTTTTGGCAACATCACAAAAAGTGATACATTGAATAGAATATAATCTTGTGTACTAATTTTTTTTTCATTCTTTAATTTCCCAGTGAAATGTGTACGTGGGATCTGGTTGATGGAAAATGCAGGGAACTTGTTAAGTTACCCTATGTACACACATACATGCAGGTAGGTGTATATTCAGAACTTATTGTAATCCAATGATTATGATTCAAAGGAAGACTGCCACTTTGTATTCCTTTGAACATTTCACTTCTAATTTTGCAACCACCAGAGCCAAACAATGATTCAAAATCATAGGAGGTAGCACCTTTTAAAAATACAATGTTAAAATTAATGAAAATGGTTTTTATTGAGTGTGAATTTACTATTTGTGGCAGATAAATGATTCAAACCTTGCAGAAATTATGCATTTAAACAGTTTTGAAATAACATGTGGAATTTCTATTTCCATATTTTATAGGGTAGTTCAGATTGTTTACTTAAACATACACTTTTGTGTGAAAACATGAGGTGGTGTTGATTATCAGACATTCTAAAATCAAATTTCTGAAAAATGTATAGATCAAAACAATCTCTGATGTAAAAGAGCAATTAGAAAATAAAGTCAAATATCCTCATATCCCAGTTAATCACAAGTTTCTATTATTGTGTGTGTGTGTGTGAGAGAGAGTGAGTGAGTGAATGAGTGTAAAAGAAATGAACGCCTAAGAAAAATATCTTGCAAGATATTGGTAACTTAGTTCATAAAGCAATAGCATAATATGTCAGAGACTTAAGTTTGAGTCCTGGTTGAGCCTGCATATTGTGCTGAAATTCATGCAAGTTATCAAAGTTTAGAGTATTGTGAGGTTGACTTGGAATTGCTTTTTGTCACATGTAATCGGCAAGTTTATTTGAAACCAAATTAATCATTAACGATTCTTTCTTTCCCCAATCGAAGGCTTATCACATGGCAGGAACAGACGACGTCCGTCTGTTCTGCAATGGCTACTATGCAGAGATCCTGGTGATGGATCCGTTCAGCCTGGAGATTATCTTCACCTTAGCATCACGCGTTAACCCTGACTGGATCAGTGCCCTGCATGTTCTGAGACCGGCAAAGAGGAAAGGTGAGTATTAGAAATTTCCTGTTAATGCAGGGGCATCCAAAGATGAGCTCTTACTCATCTGGACCTTACGGCTGGACCTTTGGTCGATGCCAGGCTATCTATTTTCAAATTTTATTCTCCTTTCGAAAAACTGTTATGCATTCCAAAGTCTGAAAAATTACAAATGCTTTGAATTCCTTGTAGAGCATTAACATCAATTTTCATGTGGTTTGATTTTGATTGGATATTATCAGTAATTTTGTCGCTATGTAAGTCTATTAAATTATTGATATCTGGACAACAGTGTATATCAGTAAAATCTGGTTGATATATTATGTACTAGCTGATTGCCCTTGTGTTCATTTATCCCAATCTTCTATTAGACAGGAAAATAATGAATTGTAACTATAGTGTAAAATTAACTTGGAGTTGAACTGAATTGGGAGTGTCACTATTCATCTTAGTGACCCCAAAAACTATTGATTCCACACTAATATCGGTCATTTTAGATTATTTTTACATGTCACCCCCCATTCCCACCCCAATCCCTAGAGGTGTCTTACCCCCACAGTATTTCTTTCCAGATTGTAAGTGATATGTGTTGAAATTGCTCGAGGATAGCAATTACGCATCTTCTGTGTAGGCAACCACTTCACCGTGCTGTGTTGCAGGAAGCATAACTTGCAGTATATGACACGAAAATGCCACACAACAGAATGCTATTTTATGTTCCCTTCCCATCCCCACCCCTAGAGGTGCCGGGGGTGTCTTACCCCCACAGTATTTCTTTCAAGATTGCAAGTGATACGTGTACCAAGTTTGGTTAAAATCGCCTCAAGGCATTGAAGAGTTATGCCGGAACAAACACACATACATACATTTTTATATATATATAGAAAATTAAGGTTGCCATATGCTCAATTTTTCTGGATTCTTTCCCCTGTTTTACCTGAGATTTTTTGAAAATTCCAAAAATATTTCATGTTATTCAGAGCTTTCAAAGGTTAGTTTTTTTTTAACATTCCTTCCCATAATGCAATTATATAACAACTTTTCTATTTGATCCAAAGGAAGTGGAGCAAATAGACGAGCAACTAGGCCTTAGAATCACTTTGAGATATGTTGCTATTGCAATGAATTCCATGTCTTATCTCTCAAGCAATGAGCAACTATTGGAAATGGTAGCATTTACAGTGAAATGTGCAATTGCTACTGAGCATCAGGAGGAAAACAAAGTACATCTTGTCAGCTAGTAACATTTCCACCAATTTAAATGTCTTGGCTAAGTTTCAACAGTGTTGTGTGCATTTTAAAGTGTAATATATAGTACAAAACTTATCAATTTATACTGTGATGTTGAAAAGGCATGCCTGTATTTTAAAAATGTATCAAATGTTGAAATTTGGTTTTGTCAGTGAGTTGAATGTTGAATTGTTATTCTCATTCAGAATGTGAAGGAGAACAGATGAATGTTGGAAAAGTAAACAACTCATTATGAATGTATCAAGTGTATTTGCATAAGTTATTTCTTGTGTGTTCATATAAGATTGGATTTGATTGCTATTGGTGGTGGTTAAAAACTTTTCTTCATTTATTGAAATGACTTGCAAATATTCAAATACTGCATTGTTCCACATTTTACCACAGTGCGTATCTCATGACCAATGATATAGAAATAATGATTTCTTCATCCTTTAACGCAAATACTGGAGATTAATGTCAGGAACCAATGGCTCCTAATACTTGATTCTACCTAATAGTTGCATAAAATGAATTTGTCTGTATGAAGTATATTGTAAATTTGCAATTTTTGTGTACATTTTACAAAGACGTGCATGTTTGTGTATCACCTGCATTGATTATAAATTTTTGTTACACTTTGCCATTTGACACACAAGCTCATTCTCTTTTATGGATGTAGGAAATTTGTAGTGACAAAAGAAGTAAGTAAGTATGATGCACTTGTGTGTCACTGGCAGTGAACATATTGAATCTTGTTAAGTTCATTGTATTTGTAGAGAAAGATGGCACAACAAATTCATAAAAATGCAAAAACAAAATTTATATTGTAGAATGAACACAAATTGAATTTTCTTTTTCATTCGTCACAAGACAATTATGAAAATTCCTGTTAGTCTTCTAAATTGAGTAGGGATGGATCTGCATGAAAGTTTTGCATATATTGATACTAAATAATTGACACACTACCAATCCAAAATAAAGTTGTAAATGTTCGTCAAAGAGCAATAATTAACCTCTTTAATTAATGTGTGTATCCAGATGACTGCAGAGGTTATGCCTTTGGAAAATAAATTGCATAATTAGTATGTATATATGTGTGTGTGTGTGTGACTATATACGAATATTAATTTACTGATTAATCTATCACATCTCTAAAATTTAGTGGCAAATAAGACATGATATTTACAGTGAGTGTTGTTGTTGATGTTGTTGTTATTATTATTATTTCTTCTTCTTGCAGATGATGTGGTTCTGGCTCTCACTACCACAGGGACAGTGAAGGTGTGGACGTTGACAGGCCAAGAGACTAAGGCTTCGGAGCCCATTTATGAGAATGAGAGCAAGCAGATAAGATGCCTCAATGCTCTCACCATGAATTGCTGTGCGTACAACCAGCGCACAGTCCTCATTGTGTGTTCTAAATATTGGCAGGTAAATAAGTCTTAAGAAAATGTCATAGTACTAAGAATGAGAGTTGCCTGGGAGTGTTGATGCAGTTGTAATCAATGGCGGGTCACTGCGGTCTGTCAATTTGTGTATGGGACAGTTAGGGGAAAGTTATCGTTCGATTGAAGAAATGTGTTGAAATTCCTACAACTTGCATCCTCACCTGGAAAGCATTGCCACTACCTAGCCTGTCTCCCAAAAAGAAACATCAATTATATGAATTTAGGGTGCATTTTAATGACTTCAGGGTCTTAGGTTCAATTCCTGGCCAAAAGATAAACATTTAAATTTGTTCTGTTAACCCATTTTATCAATTCATATACAGTGGTGTAAAGGCTTTGTAGAACTAGAGATGTATGAAATACACTTAGTAAATATGCAAGATTATGTGTCATAAAATTTAATTTCCAGATCAGAGTGCTGCTATTCCTATTGAAATAACTCCCCAACTGTCCCCATAGTGCTAGGCCAGCACTAAAATTTTGTGGCTCGAAACGACGATAGAATCTTGGAGTGATCACACCAAGGGGGAGAGTGGTAACCATTCTGCTACTTGAAAGCCATCATCATTATTTAGGCAACATTATTGGCATCAGTAAATTCTATATCTGTGTTATCTTCTAGTTTACGGTTGATAGAAGTATATGAACACATTTTTTGATGTAATATTTTTGGAGAACATTTGCTCATAAATGTCTGATGAACATGTTGATGTTTCAAAAGAATGTTTAAATGCTAGGAACAACCATGAAGTACAAGATGAACTCTACAATGCAAGCAAAATGTACATACAAGTAGAATTATATCTGTACTTGTTAGTATCGGGAAAATTTAAAACAGTTCATCTGTAGTGTACATAACCATGGAAAGTAAGTACCATTTTTAGATTTTTAGTTTAGTGTCTGTGTTTCTTTGTGGTTATCAAGTATGCAGAACATCCTAAGTTGACACCCTTAACCCATACCTTTAACATTTTTGTTTGTTCGTTATCATTTAATTCTTCTTTCTAGTTTGAAAAAATAATGTTTCAGAGATTCCAATTGTTTTCCAAACTGTTGTAGATTTACGATGCAGGCGACTTCTCAGTGTTGAGTTCTGTGATTTCTCCAAGAGGCGAACGGTGGCTGGGTGGAGACTTCCTCACAGCAGATAGGGTCGTCATCTGGAGTGACGAAGGAAAAGGCTACGTGTATAAACTGCCAGCCAAGTAAGTGCGGAGTATTCATCCACCTGCTTCATCTCTTGTAATGCTAGGTGTGCACTTTTATTTTCACGTTTTATCCATTTGGTTTAATTATTACAAGTTGAAACCAGTCTTAGATGCTTGAGTTGAGTTTTATTTTAAACACAGCAATAGTAATGTTTAGAGGAAACTTTTTTGAGTAGTGCACATCACCTAGAATTATTGGTCACTTTATATTCACAAAATAGCAAAGTTTATACAAGTAGATTTTTCTTTGAAAGTAAACATTTTTTTGTGTATTGATTTCTGTGATTGTTCAGATATGATTGACTAATTTCTTTTTGCCTTTTTTTCTTTTTCCCCCTCTGTGAAATGATAGTAAGCTGAAAGGGAAGGCCATTAGGTTGGTAGGACAAATTTTCCAATTTTGAGCTTGTTGTAATTGCTGATGCTTAGCTCCTCTCCGGAGCCCTTATGCATTATCAGCTCTGCAATAAGAATGGACATTGTTGCAAATTGCAAATTTGTATGTTGTGTGATGTAACAGTTGAGATTTCAAGTAGATTAACATTTTAATTCTCACTTATTTTTTCATAAAAAATGTAGGGATGGGACCGATTGCATTTATTTGTGAAGTCTAGTAATTTCAAACGTCGGCCATAACCTGCCACTGTTGATAGGAATTGCACAATTCTGTCATGTTGGAAATGCTCTTATATCAAAAAAACTGTTAAGAATCGTTTATGACAGCTTATTATCAAGACAATTTATCAAACACAATATTTTATCTATTTTGAAAGTGAATAAACAGAGTTTTATTTTTTAAAATTTGCAAAATATTTATTCATGAATTAATAACAAAACAGACTTTTCTATTCCATATGCAGATTCTTCTTGTAGGCAGCCAGCACATGCATGGATAAAGGGAAAGTGTTATTCAAGTTTTGCACCAAATATGTGTGCATCAGTATCCATATATTTTTATCTTCACTTTATATTTTAAATTTTTATATCGGTCCATCCCTATAAAAGGAAACTTTCTGCCTTTTCTATGTAAATGGTACGTGGGAATTGTATTTTCAAGTTCTTATCTTCCTTCTAATATCCTATTGTAGATTTGAAGATTTGGTCTTAAAATCTATGTTTGCATGGTTTTTCAACTGCCTCCCTCTCAGTTTTTTTTAGTGGTGTGGAAAAGTAGTTTTTGTGTAGTTTTTATGCCAGTAACAGTGCACCATATAATTGTTTGCCATTTGTGTAATAATTGTTTGCCTTCTTAAGAATGCTGTACCTTCTTGATGGAAATTTCAGTGGAGAGATTTCAAAGCAAAAGTGATCATGTTCCCTTTCTCTATGCATTATGTGTTTTAGTGTGAAGGGTCATTTTTGTGACATTCTCTAAACAAACACAGAAGGACCATTTTTGCCGTGTGCTCTTAAATTATTCGAGTGTGGTGTTAAATATTGTCCTCTCAATGCATGCTTCCTTTTTTTAAACATGCTAAAGGAAATCATTACTCCCTGATGGCGTAGTGGTAACGTCATTGCCTTGTAATCAAAGGGTCCCGAGTTTGATACCCGGAGGAGGCTCATGGTAGCTCGGATTCCACTTTAAACTGTAGGTCTAGTCCCAATTAGCCTATCTGTTCAAAACGGTGAACTTAAAACAAACTCAACTCAGTTAAAGAAAATCAAATGATACATTAAGAAAGTCCATGTATTATTAAATGTAATTATAGCTTAAATGAGGATACTTACCATGGAACAATACAATAAAGTTACTGTTTAATATACACAAGCAATTATGATAATGAGGTTCAGCTAACAGGTAAACTTTGTAATTAGTAAAGACTGGCATGGACAACCCAATCTCAAATGAAGCTCAGAAAAGTGCTTCTTCTAATTCCTCTTGATTGATTGCATTGATTTATTTTACTTTGTCACTTTTGGCTAATTGCAAAGATGAGGATGAATTTTTGACAATGTTAATTGATGAAGGTACAATCGAACACACACAAGTCCCATAGAGGATTTTAGTGGCCATGGTACCGGATCAAGAAAGTGTGGGGCGTTACCCCCACACCCCCTATATGCCTTCATGGCATGGTGCTATGCACAGGGGAGCACTTTACCTTTACCTTTTTTTATGGGTCCAGATGCCAGAGCCTCGTTAGTATGCAAAATGCAGTTCAGTGTGTTCTGCGTGGAAATGAGGTTGACTTTAGGTGTCTTGAGAAAGTGTTGGAACCTTGTATCTAATGTTATTTTCCATTTTGTTATGTTGTTACTGTGTTTTTATTAAGTGTGAGACGAATAATTTTGCAATTAGCTAAAGATGCATGGAAACTTTGGTAGAGAAGCAAAAATAGAACTTAGGGTAAAATTTACACCTCATCTCACTTCTACTTTAATATACGGGGTGAGTCACCTAAAATTACCACCGGAAATATTTTGTGAACAAAAAGAAATATTGAAAAACTGTTTTCGTAGATATGTAGGTATGAGAGGGGCTCATGAAATTGGTGGACACAATACGTTCAACGAAGTAAGGAAGTACGATTTTCAACACAAACTTGTTTTTTTTAATGGAAACCCCATTTTATTTTTAACTCATTTAAAAGTACACAAAAAATTCATTAAGAATGGCATTTGTTACATTGTAATACGTCAAGTAGTTCTCAAGTAATCGTAACGTGAAGTTGAGCGTGAAGGCATATCCCCATTATGCCTGTCGGCAGAGCTGAGCGTAAATGCCGTCGTTCATACAGCCCACCCGCTTGTGCTGCATTTTCCCTACACTCGCCATAGATAAGTATCATCTCGGCCTTTTTCAGATTTTCAAAATACTATTATCACAGCAACAGTTGTGACGTCAGTACATTATCACAAATGTCTGGTTAATCAGTGTACATTGTTACACCCTTGTTTTATTTGATAAATTTGGTAAATCAAAAAGGAAAGAAAAAATGTATAAGGTGCAAAGTTTAATAGTTGAAAACTAAAAGATTTGTCATGACCAAATGAGAAGAGTTGATTGTTCTGATATACTAAAAATTATGACGTAGATGAATGCCAATTAAAAATTAGAAAGATGTTAATGTACTAACATTTATGTATGTAACTGATGGCAGAATGTTTAAAATTTATACTTTTTAATTATCAAATATTTCTTAACTCAGAAAGATGTATCAGAACCTTTTAGATAATTTGCCAAATCTTACTTATGTACAAACTACACATTTTATTGTAACCTGCAGTTGTTGGAATCTAACAACTTTCCTAAGCACAACACATAGTATGCAGAAGAGTAACATGTTTGTTACAATACACGAATGGCGTCAAATGGGGGATATGTTTGTTATGACACACGTGAGAATGAGCTAAAAACAAAATGGGGTTTCCATAAAAAAAAAACAACAACTAAGTTTGTGTTCCACTAAAGATCCCTTCAAGTGGGTTCACTTGGTGACACATTTCATGAGAGTACACTAGATTTAGAATTATTATAATGGTCTTCACACCTGGAGTTAGTTCATTCAAGGTGCCACATTTATGCATCATTCATTGACTACCCATGGAGTGTGAGTGGCTTGACGAATGCTCCACAAACATGCCACTTAGTAGAGCCACCATCCAGTGTCATGCAGTGTATCATACTATAAAATCTAGTGTATACTCTTGAAACTTGGCACAGATGAGCCAAGAATGCAACTGTCAGAGGCACTTGGTGTGAGGTGATCCTACTCAGAATTTTATTTTTATTTTCCTCAAATGTACCCTTTTTGCCTGATTTTTGGCAGGCAGTGCTTGTATGAAATCTGACTACTCTGGAATTTATGCATTTTTCATTAATATTGCACCAGCATTGTGTAACAAAAGTATCCTACATGATCAATGACTGTTATTTTGACAAATAAAAAGGCTGAACCTCATGCCAAGTGTTATTGACATTATAAATAGTAAAAAAAACTAATGTCCAGACATATACTTTCAAGTTAGACCTGAATTTTCAAACCTACTTGGGTTTTTCGTTAGGAGTAAGAAAGGAATAAGTGTTACATATAAGTGACATGTAGGGGAAAACAGCTATGACCTCCTGATACCATAGGGTTTTTAATGTTGTAACCAACTTTTTAACCGCACACCAATTTTAACCCATATATAATGCTTATGCCTCAAGACATGCTTATTTTCTTTTTTATGGAAACACGAAATGGGAAATAACACATTGTAATGTTCATTTTTTATCTTTTTGAAAGGTGTGACGAGTATTTTCCTACCACGTTTGTCACAAAATGATACAAAATGAACTGAAATGTGACTTAAACACGAACTTTGAGTTAGGAAAAACCACCAAAAATTGACTCAATCTGCTGTAAAAACTTGAGAAGCAAGGATTGACTTTTTTTTACACAGGAATGAACTTAATATTGTGATAACTACATAAATACGCCACTGAAAAGGAAATGTTTTTTTGTGTCTTTTTTTGGTTCAGTAAGATGCTTGCATATTTCGTTTTTGACATAAACTTGAAATGTGAAATAACACATTGTAAAGTTAATTTTCATGTTTCTGAAACATGTGAGGTTCATTTTCCTACCATGTTTTGTCACGAAATGATGCGAAATGAACTGCAAAATGCGAAATAAACTTAAACGCAAAATTTAGTTGTTTTTTTACCAACATGGCCCCATCTGAGGCTTGCACTATCCTGTGAGTTATGCAAATCACAGAAAATATATTAATTCTGCTGTAAATATTTGAGAAGCAAAAATGAACTCCTTTACACAGGAATAAACTTAGCACTCTGATTTACCATTTTAATGATACCACATTTGATCCCGAAATATGCTATTTTTGTACCGAAATCTTGATATTTTATTGACCATAAATATGTGGCTCTATCAATAAGTATAGTTTTATGTGAAATTTAGGATTATATTTGCCATTTTAACACTGAAATGCTCTTTTATGTACCACTTTTGATCCTAACATGTATCCAGTTTTTGTACTGAAATGTTTATCTTTTAGTCACCATAAATATGTGTCCCTATGCCTTTCGTGCCCTTCATGAAGAACCCAGGTCAGTTTGTAAATTCAGATCTAGATTGAAGGTAGAGTCATGGACACTTGTGGGCTTCAAAAAACCCATTTATTTCCAAAATATTCTTTGCAGCCCATTCCATTTCAGGAAACCCAATGTAAGTTCATGGCAAAAATGGTTCTTCAAAATGTGTTTCATTGTGTACTGTAATGGCATTGCTAATATTGAAGATGAGTTACTGGAGTCATTGGTGTAATGCAACCATAATCAATGTACTTGAGCACAACTTAAATTAACATTTAAATAATCTGCATGTGGTGCCTGTATCAAATTGTATGTTGGTAATGCATAACAGAATTGTACAGGCATATTTTGTGCACCAATGTATATTCTGTATGCACAGTAATGTTGGTATTTGTGAAGCAGTACTTGTGGTGAATGCATATGCTTTTGCTGGGGATGACCAAGAAATCCGATATCTGGACACAAGAAAATCCATTTTATTCCTCAGATTAACGACACACCCTACATCATAAGCTTTTGATTCATATATTCACACCCAATGGAGTTATAATAAGCAGCAGTTGTATAAGTTTTACTATGTATATTTGTTTGTATGTGTGCATGTGTACATATGGGATATATAATGTTGCAAACTTAAAAACATTGGACAAACCAAGCATTCTGGATAAGAGTGAGTTTCAGAACATTTCCGATATGTTAGAAAAAGATGGGGAAGAAATTCTGTTTTTGCTAGTGCTAATAATATATGATATGATTGATTTATTTATTTTATTTTATTTTGTGTCTGTGCCACTTTAGGCTAATTGGAAAGATGAGGATGAATAATGATAAGATGGAATAGATGAAGAGACAATTGCAAACACATATGGACAGTACACAAGTCCCATATAGGATTATACTGACCATGGGATCCAGAGGCCAGAGTCTCATTAGTCTGCAACAATGCAGTCCAGGATTGAATGTCTTGACAGGGTGTCTGTAGTTCAAGAAAGACAAGAAAAGGTCAAGCGTTTTTGCTATTTTTGACAGTGCAGTGAATTTACATTGCTATATACCTTTACTGGTAGTTGCTAAAATTGAATATTTGGAAATCTAACATTGCATTGATTTGTGGTTAAGATTTATGCACTTCGTTTCGTGAATTACATTCTTGTATGCATGAAGTTTTGTAAAAATATTAAATGAAGTAATGTGGCCATTCCTCATCCAGGATGAAGTCTGAAGCATTAATTTTTACATGCTTTAATAATTAAAGCAAGTCTAAATATCATGTTAAAATACAGCTTCAGTTTTCATCTTAACCAGCCTTGTGGGGTAAGTTTTTCATGGGATAAAAATATATATTTTCTTAATTTTGGAACTATACCTATGTAGGGGGCGATTAAATAAATATTAAGAAAAAGGAGAGAAATGGTCAAGAAATGGAATGAAAGATTAAGAATAAGTCATGAAAAAGTAAAGAATTTTGCATTTGTTATTTTAGTAGACACCCTGCTTGAGAGAGATATATGCATTGTAGCAGAAGGTGTACTCTAATGAGTAAGGTTAACCAGAGGCTATATGGCGTACACCATTGTATACCCTCAATTACAGCCCTGATCCTGGGCTATGTAATGATATTGGAAAGAATCAGTGTGAATTTATCATCACCAATACTTTTTTTGTGCTAATGAAAATTTCTAATGCCACATCTAAGGTTCCCACTGACTTAAGACAGCTTGGAAATGCCAGAGAAATTTGTTTAGGAGTGGAAAGGAGTCCTGGAAAAGCCAAGTAATTTTGTAAAAAATGTTCCAAGAATGGAAATGCCAGGGCAATTAAATGCTTTATTTTTTTACTTGCCAGTATTGGAAACTGAATCACTTTTAACTTTTTTACCAACTGGTCTCTTTTTTTTTTCAGGAATATTTCATATTAAAAAAATGAGTCTGAACCCTACATTATAGTGCATTTAATTTTTAATCCAATTTACATCTAACTGGCAGTAGTAATTTAACCTTGACTAACTTTTGGTTTTGTTACAGGTTGTAGTGATTGTATGTATATCATTAGAAATGTTGCTTCTGCATTGCTTTATATAAGTAGAAAGGAATAATTGGGTTAGGCAGTAGACTGCAAGGAAAAAGTGGAGCGTGATATGCACAGGGTGTTTCAAATATTGTGATGGATAATTTCAGGAGTGATAATGCACAAGTTATATCTGCAAGTTAGGTGTGTGTGTATTCACATAATCAAGTCCTGGTGTGGGAATTGGTGTGCGTCCCTGCATTGATTTCATTGACTCATCATCTATCATCATTGTTGCAATTAGCCTAAAGAGGCAGAAAAGCAACATAAAATAGGAAAAATACAGATTCACTATCAAAATAGCTGTGTGTTTATATATATATCATCCACACCCGCGGCCCACCTGAAGGCCTAACAGCTCGTACCACCGCCATGTTAATACCCGACAATCCCCACACCCCCACCTTCTATCTATTGCCCAAAATCCACAAACCTGGCAACCCTGGCAGACCCATTGTGTCCAGCTATAACTCACCTACAGAACGAATCTCAGCCTTTGTTGACTCCCATCTCCAGCCTCTTGTGAAAGCTCTGCCCTCCTACCTCCGTGACACCAACCACTTCCTCCAGAAAATCAGCACCCTCCCACCATTGCCCCCAAATACCATCCTTGCCACCATTGATGTCACTTCCCTCTACACCAACATACCTCACTCCCATGGCCTCCGCTCCATAGAATTCTATCTCAATAGCAGACCCAAACCTCACAACCCCAGCACCAACTTCCTGACCCACCTAGCCCACCTTGTCCTCACTTGTAACAACTTCACCTTTGAAAACCAAAATTTCCTACAGATCCGAGGTACAGCCATGGGTACCAGAATGGCCCCATCCTATGCAAACCTCTTCATGGGCCAACTTGAGCAAGAGTTTTTGGCTACCCAACCCCTCCAACCCCTCCTCTGGCTCCGCTTCATCGACGACATCTTCATGCTCTGGACACATGGAGAACCATCCTTGTCAGCCTTCCTGGACCAACTTAACCACTTCCGTTCCCTAAAATTCACCTGGACACACTCCCCCAACCAGATCACCTTCCTGGATGTGGACGTGCACATCGAGGGAGGACACCTGACTACCTCCATCCACATAAAACCCACCAACCACATGCAATACCTACACTTCTCCAGCTCCCACCCGTTCCACACCAAAAAAGCAATTTCATTCTCTCTGGCCCTCAGGGGACAGCACCTGAACACTTCACCCACCTCCCGCCAGAATTATAACCTCCGCCTACACCAGGCCCTGGTTAACCGTGGATATCCCTCCATCCTGGTCACCAAGCAAATATCACGAGCTGCCTCACATACCACTACCACCAAGAAACCTGCTGCCACCAACCCACCTGCACTCATCACCCAATATCATCCCCACCTCAACAAAATCAGGCACACACTGCACTCTCTTCTCCCAATCCTCCACAGTGATCCCGAAACCAAAAACATATTTCCCGACAAACCCAGGGTGGTTTTCAAACACCCCCCTAACCTCCAAAACATCCTGGTCCACAACACTCCTTCACCACACATCCAACACCCCCCTGCCCATAAATGCAACCGACCCAGGTGCAAGACCTGTCCCATCCTCATCACTTCTCACACCCTCCAGGTGCACACGGCCACTGGCAAATTTACCCTCCATCCCAAAGGGACCTGCCATGCCTCAAACCTTATCTACATCCTCACCTGCAACATCTGTGGTGATTTTTACCTGGGGGAAACATCAACGGCCCTCAACCTCCGCATCAATAACCACCGCTCCTCCACCCACAACCTGGACTTCACTGTCGCCGTCCACACCAACTACCACAACATCAGTTTCAACGACTGCTTCCGGGTAGCGATCATCCACCTCCTACCCCAACCAGCCAACACCTCTGTTCGCAAAAGATGGGAGAGGGCCTATATATCGGCCATGAGTGCAACCACTCCACCTGGCCTGAACAAGGCCACCCAGTAATGCCCAACCCTCACCCACCCTCCCGCCCTCCCTCCCAACTCATCCTACACACTCACAGTTTACGACGAGCCTGGTGACGAAACAGTGTTTTTTCGTTCTACGCACCGCTTCTTCTTCAATGGGGACCTGGCAACTCTGCAGGACCCCAACTTCCGGTTCCGTCTTATATATATATATATATATATATATATATATATATATATATATATATATATATATAAAATTCAACACAGTGTATCCAACTATGATGAACCCAAAAGTTGGCTCAGTTGCTCACTTGGCTAGAGTGACACAAAATGGAAAGGTTACAGTTTCAAATAAATCTACAATTGTCATTCATTCATATCCTGGACATGTCCATCCTGCAACACCCTATGCATAGTTTGACAGCAGCTTTTTTGAGGCTTGTAAATTTTCAGTAGTTCACTGAAGCTTGTTTTTTTCATAGTTTTTTTTTTAGTTTTAATTTTATGTAAATAAAATATATTTGCTAATTTTTACTTTTAACTAGGGCTGAGCAGATACCAGTGTTAATGTATCAGGAAATATTGTTTGAAATTTATTCACCAAAACCAACCGATACTTTTCTGCAATTTGGATATTTTGCCAGGTTTGCAAAAATGCCATACAACACTTTCGCAGTCTAATTATCCTGAAAATTGTGCAAAATTCAAAATTTTAATTTATTTTTCACCAGTAGTGTGGGAAAAAGTGGATTTTGTGATTAAATGATAGCTGTTTTAGTATTTCAATGTAATTTTTATTATTTTAAATTTAAACTTTAGGGTACATATATTTACAGTGGAATACTGTTAAAAATATTAATATAACATTGAATTTTAAAAATATTAATATTTTTAACAACATTTTATTCTTACAATTTTAAACTATCAATATTGATAAAGAGTTTCGAAGTATTGATTGAAAGTGGTATCAGCTAAGCCCTACTTTTAACAATTGTAAAATTCATGGAAATTATATTTTTTTTTATTTGAATCATTACATCATATATTTTATTCACTGTGCAATATGTTAAACAGCACATTCTTCTATCTTGTTACAAGTAATGGTATTTCATTAGCCTTTTGTTTGCATCATTATACCCAGTGACCTTGAAAGAAAAACAGTACAATGAAGTACATATCGTTGTGATTGTTTCTTGTGATAAGAAAGAATATGATATTTAAGATGTTAAATAATGAACAAAAACAATTTTACAGCTCAAGGCATAAAACAGTATATATCACATTACACCATAGTTACATATCTGTATTGATAGTTTTATTAAGTTTGAAAGTGTATATATTTCATTGGATAAATTTGTCAGTTAATAATGCCTAATAGATTTACAGAGAAATTTTCTCAACTTTTACCATCTTGTAAACATATAAATAGCTTAGAACTTGCACCCACATAATCATTAAAATATCTCTTTACACCAGTCAACCATACATACCATACAATCTACCAAAATTTACCGAACCAGCTCGATAATATTACTGTTGTTATTACTGCATATATAATCTATTACCGAGTACCGATTAATCTGTCCCATCTGTAATAGTAGTGAGGATGATATGGTCATCAGGGGAAATGAATGATACCATTGTAAAATACATTTAAAACAGAATTGTACTCTGGAAAAAAAAAAACGCCAAGATTCTAGAAAACAGAGAAAGTACATGAATACATGTAGAATTCATGTGGGAACTTTGTAAATGGTTCAGTCTTCTGTGAAAGGTATGAAGTATAGAAAATAAACAATTATGCCATTTTGTAATGTTTATTATATATGAAGCAAATATATATTATGTGGGCAGACATTTCAAGTTGCTAATGAATACTAATGATCATTGCTAGTGCCTTAATATATTTTGTCAGTTTCTACCACATTAGAATTTTGTGAGATTTATCAATAACAGAAATTTTTTAGTGAATTTTGGTTATAATTTGAAAATTATCATGATACTAAATCTAAAAGCTACAAAATTAAATACTTACTTGTTACTTATTATCATTTGTTTTTGCATTCCTTGTCAAAGTAGCAAGATTGTGTTGTGTTCTAAGGTAAGGAATGTTATCGTTCTTTCATTTTGGTTCTACCACCAAGAAGTGATAACCAAAATTTCTCCTCTGAAGGTTCTAGAATCAAGTCCCAGCCAGAACAGGCTCTTTTATCAAATCATTGGTTATCTTCTTTTATCAAATCACTGTCGCGTTCTGTTTTGATGCTCCTGTCTACAGTGTGATAACCTGTGCAGGGAATATACTCTTGTTAAGAGGGAATGACTTCGTATTGAACAACTTCAATCTTTTTTTTTTTCAGAACTATGAAAAACTTCTATAATTAGTATGTGTAAATTATAGCCCAGTCAATGAAGGACAAAAAAGGGCTAATGTTGGTAATAATTCCGTAAAAGCTGAATTTTGGTCAGTTGTTAGAACACTACTAGTAGTGGAAAATCCCAAAAGTCCCCGACCCTCCTCATGGTGCTCCCCCCCCCCCAGCTCCCCCCAAACATCAATTTCGCAGACTCAGTTATTGGCTTATATCTCCATAACCAATGGCCACAGACAGGTCATTCATTTTTAGTCATAATTCTCATTAGATGGGCTTCAAAAACAATTCTGTTCAATTTTTCAACGATGTTGGTAGTTTTGCCGTAATTTAAAAAATAATCTTTAAATAAGCAAATTTTTTCTAATACTTTCTAAAAGCTTTTGCCTTGTAACTTTTGAACAAATTAAATGACAAGAAATTGTTTCCAATAAAAGTTGTAGCCTAATTTATAAACTTTAAAACGATATAAGTTTTTATGTATTTTAATGAAAGATACACCATAAAATGCATCTCCAAATGGAAAACAGTACCAAACAAGTGTGTCATTATCACAGCCTGGCGGTTAAGTCTGGAATCATTGACTGCTTGATAAATGCAAAAGACTTGGAAGAATTAATTGTTATACCATTTAAAACACGTTCAGTGGATTAGCCAATCACCATCTCCGTGTTGACGGCCGCCATCTTGAAAAGAGTCTGCCATATTTTTTTGATTTGATATATCTCTGGGAACGGTGGCAACTGTCAACTTCCATTTTTTTTATAAATGCTCCAAGTAGTGTAAGCTTTGTAACAACAGAATTACGAGCATTAGAATTAACTTTGGCTGTTAAATATTTGCCATCAGATTGAAGGTTTTGGCTACCTTGTTCCATACCTTCAATTCGGGAATTAAACTGTTTAATCAGAAATATGCTTATGTACATCAGCATTAACATTGCTTTCATTTTCTAAAATAGTGACTCTAGACATAAGATCAACAATGTTAGAAGAGCAGTCATTATAATTTGATTTGATATTATCTAATCTTTGATCATAATCATTAAACTTGTTACTAACATCCTTTAGACGTTCATCACAATCAAGAACATGTTCTTTCATAATCCTTGTACATTTTCAAATTAAGATAGTTTGTCATCAACATTACGACATTTATTATCAAATACAGATTCAAGACATGTATTTGATTGTAAACACGCTGTACTAACCGCATCTATTTTGCCCTTAAATTCAGACATTAAAATATTGAGCCGATTGTTAACATGAGTAATATCATGATTAAGGGAGAATTCACACCGAAGAAACACGCAACACGCAACACGCAACATGCAACACAAAACACGTGTCGCTTGGAAGCCAACACTCAGTAATCAATGCAACCTTTCGAACCGAAGAAACACGGCAAGATGCACGTGTCGCATGTCGCTTACGTGCCTCTCGGACTGAGCCGTTTTCTCAATACTGTGCATCGTGTTGCTTCAGTTTCTTGTTCGCACATGCGCAGCGAATGCTTCATTCCAACGAGCTGTATTTAGACTCTAGAAGAGAGCCCAACCGGCATTATGTTTGATCCTCTAATTTGTTGATATAATAAAGTATCGATATGTACAATGTTTTAACAATGTTTTAAGATTTAAACACAACGTTCATTTTGCTTTATCAAGTTTTTTGATGCAGTTATCTATTGGCTGTAATTTGCCTTCAGCATCGTGAAAAGAGGCCGTGCTTTGGCCATTTACCTGACTGCTTTTATTTGAAAAAGTCAGCTTATGGAGGCACTTTAGTCCAAACTATATTAGTTAACATGGTAAAGTACTCTAGTGCATTGTTTTTCAACCATCGGGCCGCGACCCGATACCGTGCCCTCGTATCAACTATACTGAGCTGTGAAATGTTCTGCTGAAACTGGTTGACAACTATCATAATCCCAATATCATATTTGAGTTGTGAGTTTTCGTTTTTTAAGTCCATTTTATGCACAAAAAAGACTAACCAGAACTGGATCTGCCCAGTGCCTCCCCGGTTATCGAACCCGGGATCACTTAATTAGAAGGAGACGACGTTACCACTTAGTCTTCCATATTTTTATATTCGTCAACAAATATGCACACATAATCAAACTATTATTACTCTTATGATTATGCTAGAATTTATTTATCAATATTTAATTTCATAGGTACATGTTAATTCATGCATGAAATCTTCAATACTGTAAAGATTTATGACGAAAATTCTTCGGCTAAGGGCATTGACTTAAAAAGAATACCGTGACATGGTTTCAAGAAGGTTGAGAACCATTTCTCTAGTGTTTAGGTATTCGCTTTATTCAGGCTGAAAAGTCTAACGTATACAGTTTGATTTCAGTGCATATTATTTCTCAGTTTTCTCGTGCACAACATGCCTCTCCCAAGTTTCAATAACTTGCACAAATTTTACAACGCAGTTTACATGTAACAATGTCTCTTGTTACGTTATTTTCGGGTGACTAATAAACTGATTAATGCAATTATATCGGTACCATCATGCAAACTGAGCAAAGAAACCAAGTGTCGCTTGCCGCACGCATCTTGTCTCTTCGGTGTGATACACTCGTGTCGCATGTTGCGTGTTTCTTCGGTGTGAATTCTCCCTAACAGCTTCAAATTTAACATCAAGCTGTGAAGATAACTGTGTATGTGCACTAGATAATTCAGCTTGTTTTAAAGATATAACGTCAAGTTTAACCTGAATATTTTCATTAGACATATTTAATTCTGATCTAAGTTCCTGATTAGACTGTTCAAACTGAGACTTAAGTTCTTGGTTAGACTGTTCAAACTGAGTCCTAAGTTCTTGATTAGACTGCTTAAGTTCTCGGTTAGAACTTACAACAGCTAATTGTATGCTTCTAATCCTGTTTTGTATGTCATTTAAATTAGGATTTATGCTTACCAAATAAGCCGGCAATAGATAAGGATCATAACTGGGATCACATTTGTTACAACAGTATATTTCCTTCAAGGTAGAATAAATTGTCCAATGTGTAAGGGAAAGCTTCAAACATGATACATGATACCACAAATGATAATCAAAACATTGCTCATGCCTCAGGTCATTATCGAGTTTATCACAACAAGCCACTCCTTCAGTCTTACCTGACTGTACATCACAAATGTCACCATCTTGAGAATTACTACGAGGCGCTTCCAGAAAGTAAGTTTCCCTATTTTTTTAAAAAAAAAAACCAACACAGTTTCAGGAAACCATTTATTGGCAACAGGTACAGCAAAGGTTCAGCTATTTTTCAACATAGCAACCACCAGAATTGAGACACTTGTCGTATTGTGGTATCAACTTTTGGATCCCACTGTCGTAGAACTCTGCTGCCTGTGAATGGAACCAGCGTGTGACAGACGTCTTCAGCTCTTCGTTGTTGCCAAAATGCTCACCGGAGGACAGGAATTTCTTGAGGTGCAAGAAAACGTGAAAATCGCTGGGAGCCAGATCAGGACTGTAAGGTGGATGATCAAACAACTCCCAGCCAAATTCCATCAAAACAGCTGCTGTGCACCGAGCCGTATGTGGACGAGCATTGTCATGGAGGAGCACAACACCTGCAGTAAGCATGCCACGCCTCTTGTTTTGAATGGCACGTCACAATTTCCTTAGTGTTTCACAGTAATGGTCAGCGTTCACCGTTTCACCTCTGGGGAGGAAGTCAATGAGCAAAATGCCCTTCCTGTCCCAAAACACTGTGCACATCACTTTCTGTACCGACATCGTCTGTTTGAATTTCTTCTTGACCGGAGATCCACTATGCCGCCAATGCATTGACTGCTGCTTGGTTTCCGGGGTGAAGTGCGAAATCCACGTCTCATCGCCCGTGACGATCCTGTCGAGGAAATCATCGTCGTCATCATGGTACCTTTCAGGAATGTCAGTGCTGCTCCTGAACGTTTCATTTTGTGTTCGGGTGTCAGGTTTTTCGGCACCCACCTGGCACACAATTTTTTGAACAGCAGGTGCTGCGTGACAATCTCATGCAACACGGATCGCGATATCTGCGGAAAAAGGCTACTCAACTCCGTAATCGTGAAGCGACGGTTCTCTACGATGCGCTGCCACACCAGCTCAACCAGATCGAGGGACGGACGCCCACTGCGCTCTTCATCATGGACACTTTGACGACATTCCGAAAACTGCCGACACCAGCGACGCACCATCTGCTTACTCATAATGTTCGGCCCATAGACCTCACAGAGCTGACGATGAATGTCAATTGGCGCAATGCTTTGTGCATTCAGGAACTTTTATCACCGAACGAACCTCGCATGCGGCGGGAGAAGGAATACGAGCTTCCATTTCGGACCACTGCTGCCTCGCTACTGGCATGCGGCGGGAGAAGGAATACGAGCTTCCACTTCGGACCACTGCTGCCTCGCTACTGGCGCCGGGCGGGATCTGTCCGCCTGGCATATGATTGATACGTCTTAGCTCTGTTGCGCATGTGCAATTTACACGGCTCATTATGTTTACTTTCACGGGAAAAAAAATAGGGAAACTTACTTTCTGGATGCGCCTCGTACTATTTAAGTAGGTTCTTTCATATGCAACATTAGATTTTAGCCTATGTGAATGTCTAGGCTTCGTTTCTTTAGTTTTATCTGCCATGATAAATAATAATAATCTTAAGTACAATATTTAGGGTCGCCAATTTTATCTTCGCAACATGTTCAACAAATTGCAAATCCAAGACAAAATAAAATTTAAAAGTCTATAACTACCATTGCGCAAACTTCACACCATGCATCAGAAGATTGTCCTTTCTTTGTTCAATCCTGGCTGTAGGCACCAAATTATTGAAGCAAGTCTTTTGCACACACTTCAACGAAACATCCTAATATTTACCTTTATCCAAATCTACTTACTGTTTGCTAAATTCAAAGAAAACTCTGAGATCACTATATAAATTTTCAATATATTTTTTTCATTTATTGATCGTCTTTTTTTTCTTTCTTTTTTTTCGTTGCTATGCTCAACATGTGTATAGAAATTTATACATCACAATTTCACATTATCAATAATTAATTATACATCTTATTAATTCAACAACGTTTTGGAACATAACAAAATAGTAATTGATAACAACATAAAATATCATAATGCATATTAAACACAAAATTAAACAATAAATAATGAATGAAATAAATTAACATCTTTGGGTCAGTCACAACTTTCAACTAGCAGTTATTCACATAAAATATTATATGTAAATAGTGAGTTTTCTACAAAATTACTATTTTTGTTCTTCAGAAATAAATTTGTTGATATTTTTTGAAAGCTTACACTACTTAGAGCATTTCTGAAAAAAAAATGTAAGTTGACAGGTGCCACCGTTTCTGAGATATATCAAATCAAAAATATCCAATATGGTGGACTCCTTTCAAAATGGTGGCCGTCAGCACGAAGATGGCGATTGGCTAATCCACTGAACGTGTCTTAAGTGGTATAGCTAATAATTAATTCCTCCAAGTCTTTTGCATTTATGAAGCAGTCAGTTATTCCAGAGTTAACCGCCGGGCTGTGATGACACATTTGTTTGGTACTGTTCTCCATTTGGAGACACATTTTATGGTGTATCTTTCATTAAAATACACAAAAACTTATATCGTTTTAAAGCTTATAAATTAGGCTACAACTTTTATTGGAAACAATTTCTTGTAATTTAATTTGTTCAAAAGTTACAAGGCAAAAACTTTAGAAAGTACTAGAAGAAATTTACTTTTTAAAGGTTATTTTTTAAATTATGGCAAAACCACCAACATTATTGAAAAAGTGAACAGAAACTTTTTTGAAGCCCATCTAATGAGAATTAGAAAAAAAGATGACCTATCTACGACCATTGGTTACGGAGATATAAGCCAATAACTGAGAGTCTGCAAAATTGATGTTGCGGGGGGGGGGGGGGGAGGAAGCACCACGAGGAGGGTCGGGAACTTATGGAATTTTCCACTAGTAATAGTGTTCTAACAACTGACCAAAATTCAGCTTTTACGGAATTAATCTCAACATGAAACCTTTATTGACTGGGCTATTAGGAATTGTTCTGTTGATTTCCCATTAAGAAAAATCACAATTTTCCAGCGATATCAAAGAAAGCCTATCATATGATTAAACAACACTACTTTCCCAGTTACCTAGCTGTATGAAATTGAACTGAAGAGTTCTATGAAAATTAACCAGGGTTGATCCCTGATTGATTCACAACTTTTCAGTATGATATAAGGATGGCTTTGTTTATTTTATAATATATCATTATAGTTAGTGAGCTGTATTCAATAAAAGTGTAAATATTATTGAAGATTTATGGAAATTTAATTTCTAAATTGTTATGAAATGAATGTTCAGAAGTTTAATATCTGTTTTTCAGCTGTATTGCAGATAGCAAGGACTTCCATAACAAAGCTGTGGATGGGGATATTCCTTTTCTCTACTGTCTTTTGGCTGTACCAGGGGACAAGGTAAACCATTGAATGAAAACAATCATCTGTTAAATAACCTAACAACTCTCTCTTTTATAGAGTATACATACAGGGTGTTAAGAAATAGTACTTCCAGATTCGATACCCGGTGGAGGCACAAGTGGTTCGGATCCTAGTTTAAACTCTAGGTCCAGTCCCGATTAGCCTTACTGTGCATAAAGTGGACTTAAAACACCAAATCAGCCAGTCAACCAAAAAATGGACTTAACGAAAAGAAATAATCAGAATTCTCCACCTAAAGCAGATATTCAGTTAATTCAAAATGGAAATTAGATAAGAACTTGTGGAATTTATGAAATGAAGTGTCCTGTGAGGTAATCACATTATTTAGTCTTCATACAAAATTAGCTACAACAGAAGCTACACTTTCAGTTCATTAAAACTTTGCTATCAAATTGGCAATTTGTTGCTGTGTTCATCCCACTTTGGATCTTTTCCGGGCTGCTGTTGTTTCTGTACTATTCTTTCCCCAGGAAGATCCTTTTGCATGACACACAATACTGCTCTGTGAGAGCTGATGAATATGCAAACTATATTCCACAGTGTGGTGCTGTTTCCATGAAGTTCGGAACCAGTCCCTCTAATGTCATGGAAAATGATACTAGTTTGTTTTCTATGAGTACTTTTTTCTACTCCCTGTACATGATATGTTCAGAATACCATACTTATATCATTATTAAAAAGTAACACTTAAAATATTTACCATGATGTACTTTCTACTGTATATTTTGAGCAGGTGAGTTCTTTATCCAGCTTCATAGTGTGTCATCTGTAATGTTAGTCCTTCACTTTTACATAGCTGTAACTTCTGTAATTGTTCTGGTGTCATGTGGATTTGACAGCAGTTTTCAACAGAGATTCACTAATGCATTTGCTCTGGGGTCAACCCATGAGGAATCCTTTAGTTGCCTGCATAGCAAGTTCAGCAAGATTGGTGTCTCCAGACAGTGCCGGATCTACAAGCTGCAAAACCCCGCAGTGCGGGGGGCCCGGAAGCAAGTAACCCTTTGGGGGGGCCCTCAGCCATTGGCATAGTAGAGGGTTCGTATATGTGTATGTAAAAAATAAATGTAGTTACTCAGGTAAAGGTAAAGTTCGCTCTCCGTGTGCATATAGCACCGTGCCATGAAGGCACATTTAGGGTATGTGGGCCCTATCTATTTCCGATGTCGGCCATCTTGGTGCTGATGTCATCAGCACTAAGCTGCGGTCGCCTCTACCTCCTCCCCCGGGTACCATTGATTTGAGGCTGGGTGGGCCCAAGAGCCGCTTTATGCGAGGAAAAAGGCCAGAAAATTCCACCCTTAGATTACCCACCCCAGGTTTCCTGCATGACAGTGAGACTAGAATCAAATCAGGCTAGAATTTCACAAGAAATGCAGTGTGGTGAAGGTTTCTTCAACCTATCATTAATCAGGTAAACGTTACGACTGCATGATTGTAACAAATGTATCATTTTCCAGGTGTGAGAAAACAGTGTCATGTATACACATCACCTCCTTCTCATTTTAAAAAAAAATTGAGTGGTTGCGTTGTCGCCTTGTAATCAAGGGATCCCGGGTTCGATCCCCGGTGGAGGCACATAGTGGTTCGGATCCCACTCTAAACTGTAGGTCCAGTCCCGACTAGCCTTACTGTGCATAAAGTGGACTTAAACACCAAATCAATCAATCATTTAAAAATTTTGAGTTGAATTCAATATGGCGGACGTCTGCTTGGAACATACCAATGCAGTTCCCCCTAAGCCTATCCTGTTTCTATCATGACCAATTGTACCCAGCCTAACTCCATAGAGGGAAGTAAGGGACTTTTGAATCAACATCTAGGCTCTTACACATATGTGACTTGTCAACATGAGATCAAGAATTACACACACGCAGTGCCAGATCTACAAGCCGCAAAACCCTGCAGTGCGGGGGGCCCGGAGGCAAGTAAGCATTTAGGGGACCCTCAGCCATTGACATAGTAGAGGGTTCGTATATGCGTATGTAAAAAATAAGCATAGTTACACAGGGGTACAGAAAGGAATACAATATATACAGGTAAAGATAAAGTTCCCTGTGCATATAGCACCATGCTATGAAGGCACATTTAGCATTTAGGGTATGTGGGCCCCACATTTTTTCGATATCAGCCATCTTGGAGGTGATGTGATAAGCGCCATGCTACGGCTGCCTTTACCCCCACCTCTTGGGTACTATTTGATTCGAATCTGGATGGGCCCTACAGCCGCTTTATGCGGGGACAGAGTCGGAAAAATTCCAACCTTAGACCATCCACCCCAGCTTTCCCGCATGCTAGTCAGACTAGAATCAAATCAGTTTCACGAGAAATGCACTGGTAAAGGTTTCTTCAACCTATCTTTAATCAGGTAAAAGTAACGACTGCATGATTGTAACAAATATATCATTTTCCAAATGCCCCATTTAAAAAAAACTGAGTTTAATTAAATATGGTGGTCACCAATATCGCGGGCGTCCGCTTGGAACACACCAATGTGGTTCCCCCTAAGCCTAACCTCTTTCTATCATGATTAATTGTACCCAGCCTAACTCCTTTACTTGTTATAGAGGGTGTTAAGGGACTTTCGAATCACCCTCTATTCCCTTTATATGTGACTTGGACTTGGTCAACATGAGATCCAGAATTACACACACACACACACACACACACATAAATTATATATGTGTATTTGTATACATATATTTATAAATAAATAAACATATAATATATACACATACATGTGTGTGTGTGTGTAAAGGTAGGTAGGTAGAGGTGGAGGGGCTTTGCTAATATCTTGCGGGGGGGGGGGGGGGGGGCAAGATTTGCAGATCCGGCACTGTCTCCACACCAGAAGGATTGGAACACTTCTCTTGTACAGGATGTGGTCTCTTCTACTCCTGTGCTACAGACTTTCTTTGCTGCAGCTGTCGCACTGGGTCCCTTTTGCTGGTAATGTCATAGGAGCACACAAGCAACAATTTTCTTCTCAAACATTTTTATCTACTGATAAGCCCACATGCTTGTTTGCCACAGAATGTGGATACCTGTCTGATACGATAGATACATGGCGTGATTATGAACAGTATCTGTTGCATTGTTCTCCACATTTTAATGTCTCTTTGGATGCCTGTCACCCTGGTAGACATAATTTAATCAGTAAGAGAAAAAAAACATTTATTGTAGCATGATTATGGGTTTAGGCACAGGGTTCGAGTCATGCCAGGACATAGCTTAGTGATATGAAAATAGGGACTTCGAATTCACCCCTTGCTTGTTGCCCTTGGCTCTGGCTGCTGTGGTTGTTGGTGGTGGTTATGAAGGAAACTGGCACCCTGGAGGTGGCAGGAGACACCGGAGACCTTGATGTCAGGTGGCAACTGGTAATGGAGGCGGCAGACAGTTGCGTTGGACTGATTCTCCGGATCTTGGGTTGGGTCTTTGGTTGTGTCGGATTGGAACTGCTGTGGAAGTGTCAAGAACCAGATGATTCCTTGTAATATCATGATCTCTCGGCACGTCTGCAAACTGCAACAATGTTCTCTGCAAGCCTCCTCAAAGGTGATGCGTGTTGATTTCACATTTCCAGGGGTTCCGGTTTTTCTCCTGATGTGGTGGCCTTTGCACCTCCAGCTGTTCACCTGGGATATCCCTTGGTGGAGGTGCATTCACTGCTGGCAAGGGCCATTGTCTAGCTGACTCTGCAGAACCGAGTAGAAATTTGTTGTCCAGTAGGTCTGCATGCAGTGGAAGGTGAACGAGCTTTCAGCTGCTGAGCTTTGGAGGATTATTCAATAAATGAAGATCTTGAATTTTGTGCTGCTCCCAATTCCTTCATCATTATGTTTTTTAATTCCTGAAATATGTACTAAAGTACAAAAAAACATGCAAGAATCACAATGTCTTTTCTGCATTACCATAACCACTATAAGTAATAGTCCTGTTATGTAACTTGCGTTGTTTAAGTGAAAGTTTAAATGGGCCTTCCTGGTAGTGTAGCGACCAACACTTGCCTTGTAATCACATACACAGTGATCAAAACTCATTTTAAATTCTAGATCCATCTGCGATTGGCATTCTGAGTATAAATTGACCTTAACACTGGAAATTTTAAATATATATATATATTCATGATTGGGAAAAGAGAGACGCGGTAGTATATAAATACGGAGAAACTAGTACTCACTTTTATCCACGAAGCTGTTTTTTCTTCTTTTTCGATTAATTTCAGTGGCCACTGCCACCATCCTCGTTGGAACTTGCTGCGCTGTTGCTTGGCGTGCGTCTTTTGTTCGTAGTTCTCTGGCTGCCGTTAGGTGCGCTGCTAGGTGCGCTGTGCATCTTGGTGCGTCGTCTGCTATTTCCGGGCGATAACTGCTGCAGTAGTGGAATCCAAGTGTGGTGCGCTTGCCCGCTATCGATGTTTAGTTCGTGCGGGAAATGCATTATGGCGTGCGTTTCCTTGATTTTGGTGTCTATGAGCGTGTGGGCAGTGTGTTTGACTCGAACCTTTTGAATTTTATGGCTATTGTATTTGATATGTCTAGCAAGACCAGTAGTGGGTTGGGCTTTTTTTACATCTGCTAGGTGCTGTTGGATTCTTTCATTGACAGATCTGATGGACCTGCCGATGTAATGAGCCTTGCATTCACACTCTGCATCCCGCTACCAGCTCCTTTAGCAAACATCGTCATGCACCTGGCTGAAAAAGAGAAACTCCGCACTCCAGAACTACAACACATCCGATATGGAAGGTTCGCGGACGACACAATAGTTGTATACAAAAAGGCAGAAGAACTCAACCTCCTAGTGAACAAACTACATAGCATCCACCCCAGGCTCAACTTCACCGTAGAGCATGAAAAACTTGGTAAAATCAACTTCCTGGACATCACCATCAGCCGTGCACTTAACAAATTCACAACCACCGTCTACAGAAAACCGGATGCAGGCAACCAGTACATACATGCTCTCTCTAGCCATCCCCCTAAGCAAAAAGCCAATGTGTGGCTAAACTTTTATCGAAGAGCCTTCTCCTACTGTGGCAAAGAAGAGGATCTACGAGAGGAGATCGCCACCATCACAGAAATAGCCCTGAAACATGGCTACACGGAATCACAACTTTCCACTTGGTGCAGTAAGGCGGAAATACAGGTCAGACACCCTAACCTACCACAATCAACCCATCCACAAGCAGCCCAGCCACAACCAACCCCCAGCGACCAATATAAATGGTTTGCCTTCCCCTACCATCCCACCACTTCCAACCGCATAGCCAAAGCCCTTCTCCCATTTGGCATCAAAGTAGCGCACAAACCCAACTCCAAAATAACTGATAAACTGAACAAGCACAAACGGTACTTCCTCTCCCCCCTTGACAACCCAGGTGTATATGATGCAGAGTGTGAATGCAAGGCTCATTACATCGGCAGGTCCATCAGATCTGTCAATGAAAGAATCCAACAGCACCTAGCAGATGCAAAAAAAGCCCAACCCACTACTGGTCTTGCTAGACATATCAAATACAATAGCCATAAAATTCAAAAGGTTCGAGTCAAACACACTGCCCACACGCTCATAGACACCAAAATCAAGGAAATGCACGCCATAATGCATTTCCGGCACGAACTAAACATCGATACTGGGGAAGCGCACCACACTTGGATTCCACTACTGCAGCAGTTATCGCCCGGAAATAGCAGACGACGCACCAAGATGCACAGCGCACCTAACGGCAGCCAGAGAACTACGAACAAAAGATGCACGCCAAGCAACAGCGCAGCAAGTTCCAATGAGGATGGTGGCAGTGGCCACTGAAATTAATCGAAAAAGAAGAAAAAACAGCTTCGCGGATAAAAGTGAGTACTAGTTTCTCCGTATTTATATATATATATATGCATTTATTTTTTTTCAGCCATTGTCTTGTCCACCTGCAATGAGGTACCATGTGGTGTCTAGGCAAGGGAAATTGGAAAAGTTTCTGTTACGCGGAGATTCAGAAGGAAATGTGGTTATCTGGAATATCCCTGAGGTTACAAATAGCCAGGTGGCACAAATCAAGCAAGAGGAATTTGCGAAACCTCCTGGTGAGTGAAGATTGTGTACTGCTGTTTCATATTCTTAATGAATATTATGCAAACATGTGTTTGTTTTACAAGCACGTAAGTGTCAACATCTTCCATGCTGAGTGCTCCTCAACACTGAAAAGTTTCTGTTAAAATTTTGGTGATAACTGATAATACACTATAGCCTGTGTAAGATTTTGGTTTCTCTCCCTCTGAAGGAAAGAAAGGTATGGTTAAGGTAAAAGCCAATAGATGGCACTGATTACATATTACGTCATTCAGTTTGCTGGTGGGATGTAAGAATCCTGAACCGAGACACTCCCCTTCCAGCTGGCATACGTTCAAAATTTAATCCAACAGGGCACTCGATGTGACGGGAGAGGTCAACAGAGGACTTAGACGCACATAGTAATGATGGTTTAATTTATTTTATTTTGTAGATAATTAGTTTAATATTATTTTATTTTATTTGTAGAGTTTGTAGTATTATATTAATTTGCTTGTTGATCTTTACCAAGTGATTGTCATTACAGACAAGTAGAAAAGGATGGGGGGATTTAACATAGAAATATTATTTTGGGCAATCAGATACAGCATGGATGAATAATGATATTAATTAAATAATCAGCAAAAGGAGAGAAATTCAATTATTAGTTAAAGACAACTATTAAAATTATCTTGTTATATATATTAATGTTGTAGTTGGTCATAATTGTTAACGACAGTTTATATATATATATACCGCGTGAGGCACCTAAAAGTACCACCTGAAATAGCGAAGAAACCAGAAACAGTAGCGATGTAAAGTTTGCGGGAAACAATAATATCAAATGGGGCTCGTAAATCAGAGGTATGGGGTGGGTCGAAAAATATCGACGAATGAGGCATCTGGAGCAAAGTCATATTTTTTTAAATGGAACGATATACAATAACATGCATAATATAAAAGAGCACACGCAGAGAAACTCAACGCCGTTGGTCTCATGCATCTACTGCACATAGGAACGAAGATATGGCCATGTGAAAATATGTAAACAAACTAACAAGTGGCCCACTTGACCGTCAGTACCACGGCATGTACAAGTATGAGATGTCGGAAGCCATTGGACAAGATGAAGACAGAACGTGTTAAAGGAAGAAAAATACAGTAGACATCATCAGCACCATGTATTTGACAGTGTTACAGCATAATGAAAATGACCATGACAGTATGTCGAAGAACCACTGCGTAAGAAACGAAAACCTGTCAAAGTGTGTGTTCAAAGTGGTGGCCGTCAGCTGCGATACAGGCAACGAGGCACCCATGCAAAGATCGTTGCACAGAATGTAGCATCTCGTAGGGAATGTCCCTACAGGCCGCAGTAATGCGGTGTTGCATATCCTCT
This sequence comes from Lepisma saccharinum, assembly GCF_977018435.1. Lineage (NCBI taxonomy): Eukaryota > Metazoa > Arthropoda > Insecta > Zygentoma > Lepismatidae > Lepisma > Lepisma saccharinum. Next base: position 29,481,239 of record NC_139249.1, on the reverse strand, counting down.
GGAGTTGTTGGCACATCCCGGTAGACAATGTCCTTCAGCTTTCCCCACAGGAAAAAGTCTAACGGTGTCAAATCTGGGGAACGAGCTGGCCATTTGACAGGCCCTCCACGTCCAATCCAAGGCAGTTCATGTTGTAAAAACTGTATGTATTGGTCAGCATTCAGTGTCCCTTGTATAAAAAAGGGCCAATGAGATGTTCACCCACTATACCACACCACACGTTCACACTCCATGGGCGTTGGCGTTCCACTTGGCGAAGCCAATGTGGATTTGTCACCGACCAATAGTGCATGTTCCTTAGGTTGACATTTCCATGATTGGTAAAAGTTGCCTCGTCAGTGAAGAGGGTACGTGACAAATCAGGTGTATCGTGTCGTAACAACCATGTGCAAAACCGAACACGGTCACCAAAATCATTCCCGTGAAGTTCCTGATGGAGGGAGATATGATATGGGTGAAACTTGTGTGCGTGCAGAATGCGCAATACACTTCGCTGACTCATCCCAGCATCCCTGGCAATTTCACGGGAGCTAACGTGCGGATTCACAGCAACAGCGGCGAGAACATTTGTTGCACCTGCCTCACCTGTAGTTGGCTTGTTCCGCACACGTGCTCGTGGTGTTACACTTTCGGTGTCTCTTAATTTAATAAATAACTTACCAAACAGACGTCGAGATGGCTGTCGTCTGTCCGGATATCTCTCTGCGTACACACGGTAGGCTTCTGAGGCATTCTTTCGGCATTCCCATAAATCAGGATCATGTCCGCTTTTTCTATGTTTGTGAACACCATAATCTTCGCTCTTACCACTACGACTGCTTGTTATGAACTAACACGATCTTGTGGACCTGCTATCAAAACTTGCTCTGTGTAAAGGCAGTTCTGTCAGGCACCTGAGAAGTCTTACATGCTGTGGTACTGACGGTCAAGTGGGCCACTTGTTAGTTTGTTTACATATTTTCACATGGCCATATCTTCGTTCCTATGTGCAGTAGATGTATGAGACCAGTGGCGTTGTGTTTCTCTGCGTGTGCTCTTTTATATTATGCATGTTATTGTATATCGTTCCATTTAAAAAAATATGACTTTGCTCCAGGTGCCCCATTTGTCGATATTTTTCGACCCACCCCATACCTCTGATTTACGAGCCCCATTCCCGCAAACCTCACATCGCTACTGTTTCTGGTTTCTTCGCTATTTCAGGTGGTACTTTTAGGTGCCTCACGTGGTATATATTATTGTTCTAATACCAAATTTAAATTTTATTAAATAAACTGTCATCCATTCCTATCCAGTGAATTTTATATTCTAGTAATTAATTAAAATACTTGATGTAAGGTGTACCACGTAGCTATGGGGGTCCAGTATGCAGGTTCGTAGTTATCTTTCATCGGTTAAATGGAATGGTATCTTTAATCCCAATTAAAACAAATTGTTATATATTAAATCCGAACTAGAGCAAGAACGAAAGGGCTATAACACTACTCTGATATAAAATAACATTTGGTTCAGAATCTGAAAGGTACATTCACAATCACCTCCTCAGTAACCGGACAGTCCTCAAGAGCTTTGTCTTAGATAAGGAAACTACAAATTTAAAAACAATGACCGCTAATTTTACTTTTACTTTCTTTAGAAAAGTAACTCTGTAATGATAATCCCTTGGTGACTGATTGTGTCAAACTTTCCATTGTCTTTATTCTGTCATCTATTTTATCTAATCATCTTTTTTCATTGCTCAAATTAATATAAAGAGGTAAAAATACTATGTTAAGTAACTACAATGCAATACAACAAGACAATAGTTACTAAAACATAGTAATGAAGTCAGTGTTATTTATAGAATCTCGCATCATTAGCAGGTGGATAGGGAGATGCACCCCCACCTTAAAAATCCAAGGGAAAAACAAAGTATTGTGTATATGGAGATAGAATATTATATATCATATTCGTCCAAATCATTCAGAGGAAATTATGCTTATCTACAGAATTATTGGATTCTGGAAATTGATCAGTAAAGCAATATGCTATTATCATCCTATTCTCTTCTGTAAAGGTTTCACTCTAACAAGCCTTGGGTGATTAGCACCAAATCAAAAATACACACATGCAGTGTTGCCTTGTTTTGTTTTTATGCCTCGGTCTCTCTCTTTTCTCAGACTTCCATGTATATCTTAAGCATATACCCCATCAAACCAACAGTTTAATACAGTTTCATAATTCTTTCTGGGATTTCAGAAGCCAGTTGCTCTGAGGCAAATTCACTCACAGGGATGAGAGCATGTGAGTGAAGAGAGTAAATATCCAAGTTTTTGACTGTCCTCCCTTGGTGACTCGACAGACTTAAAATGGACAGGTAGGCTGGGATCTTTGCCTGAGACTGTGGACCGAATATGAGCAAAGATTACAGAATTGATGCTGTCGAGTCACCAAGGGAGGACATATCAAACATTTGTAAGGTGGGCTAAAAACTTGGATACTTACTCTTCACTGACATTCTCTCGTCCCTGTGGTCGAGTTGGCCTTAGCAACCAACTTCCGAAATCCCAGAGGGAATGATGAAACACCCTGTAAACACCATGATGTTAGGTGACAGGAGAAGTGTGCTGGTGTCACACATGGAAAAGGCAAACCAAGTAAAGGCCAAGAAATGCTGGTTTCCTCACCTAAGAATGTTGTCATGTAATTTTTGCATCACATTACAAAGACAAATTGTGTAATGAGAACATACATTGTCAGTTGTCTTCAATGTAAATTATACTATGTGCCTAATGTCATGGCCCCAAGTGTAATTAATTCTTTTTTTTAGTCTTTAAAATGGAAATAAACCAAGTGCTTTGCAATTTTATATAAATATGTAAAAAAAAAAAAAGGGCCGATATTTTTTTAAAAAACAAGAAAATGATAGGAGAAGAAATTTATTGTGATTGATAAACAAGTACATACCTTGGCTATTTTTCGACGTAGTCACCATTAACCTCCAGACATTTCTGATAGCATGGCACAAGCTTCCGTATACCCTCTGCATAAAAAACTGCCGCCTGAGATTGCAGCAAGTCCAGAACTGATGTCTTGAGCACGTCACTGTCGTTGAAACGCTTAGATGCAAGCCACTTTTTCAGGTGAAGAAAAAGAAAGAAATCACTGGGGGCAAGGTCGGGGCTGTAAGAGGGATGATTGAATAGTTCCCATCAAAATCTTTCAATTGTCTCAACAGTACGAGCAGCTGTGTGTGGGCAGGCATTGTCATGGGTCAGAAAAATTCCAGAGCGTAGCATTCCTCTCTGCCGATTTTGGATGGCATGTCGCAGATTATTAAGTGTTTTGCAATACACCTCTGCTGTAATTGTTCGTCCTGGTCCCAAGAATTCCACAAAAATCACACCCTTTTGGTCCCAAAACACGGTTGCCATAATTTTGTGAACTGATGGTGTTTGAATTTCTTCGCTTTAGGAGAACCAGAGTGCTGCCATTGCATTGATTGCTGCTTTGACTCCCCAGTGGCGTACAATATCCATGTTTCATCCCCCGTCACTATGTGCGAAAAGAGGTCATCCCCATCCTTCCCCCAGCGGGCCAAAATATCACATGCAGCTGTCCTTCTTTGCTCTTTGTGAGTGTCTGTCAGCATTTTTGGTACCCACCTCGCACACAGTTTGTGATACCCCAGGTTGTCAGTCACAATTCGATGCACTGTTTTTACAGACACTTCTGGAAACTCTTTGGCGAGTTAGATATTGTGAACCCGCGATTGGAACACACTTTCTCGTTAACATGTTCCACCAGATCGTCCGTCTGAACACTAGGCCTTCCGCTACCCTCATCGTCATGGACATTTGAACGCCCTTCCTGAAACTCTCTGCACCATTGCCTGACCTTCTCTTCACTCATCACTGTCTGTCCATAAATGGCACACAATTTCTGATGGATGTCAGCTGCATTCTGTCCTTTGGCGTTCAGAAATCTTATGAAAGATCTCACTTCACATTTGGCGGGATTTTGTATTACGGCAGGCATTTCACCTTACTGCTACTCACATGTACGCAACCCGACTCTGACGATTCTATATCTGTTGCAAGCACGAATACTAGGGAATGCTCCTGCGCATGCTCAACTTCATCAGTGTTGCCAACCATGTGTAAAAAATTATCGGCCCTTTTTTTGACATGTGCCTCATATAAGTGTACCTAGGTAGAATGAATTGCAATAATTTGTTAACACTATACCAGCTATGTTATGATAAATATGATTGTACCTCCCGTTATGTGTTTGCTAGTAATTCTATGTACTTATAGCAGTATCAGATCTTCTTATGTGCCTTATCTAACACAATACAGGAATGCCTCCAACAGTTAAGACAAGTCTTGTGGAAGCTTGGGCCGAAATGAAACCATCGCCTGTTGGGATATTAGACCAGTTGGTAAATATGTAACCTTTTCTTCTATTGCTTGTCTTGGTAAAAAGGTAAAGTTCCCCTTGCACTTTTCACCATGCTATGAGGCATATATAGGGGAGTGGGGGATGGTAGGGCCCCACACATTCTATCAGTCTCAGCCATGTTGGAGATGATTTGTCAGCACCACCCTCTGACTGCCTTTACTCTCCAGGGTTGCCTCCAGGTACCCTTCAGTTGAGGCTGGGTGAGCTCTGGAGCCACTTTATGCAGGGACAAGGTTGGAAAATTCCGACCTTAGATCAGCCACCCTGGGAATCAAACCCAGGTCTCCTGCATGGCAGTCAGCAGGGTTGCTACGCATCTGGAAAACAGGGAAATGTCTGGGAATTTAGCAGATCGTCTGGAATTTACGTGCATTTTGGAGTTTGCAAGAGAAAAAGTTGCAAAATGAACAAGCAGTTCACTTCCACATTTGGTTCTTGTGATTCCACTCCCAAAAAAGATTCAGTTTAGAAACTTGTTTCTTTAATTCTTATGATTCTCAGTCTTGTGCAACAAAATTATGGTTCCTTCGAATTTCTGTAATAAATTTTCACTTTTATAATGCTAGATATCAGAAATGCTAGATATCAGAAAGAATATCAAAGTGAAACTTGCAGTCCAGATATCTGATTGATAACTAAAGTACATTGACAATATGATCATAATTATCGGAAAGGTTGGTGAAGATGAGGTTATCGTCTATTATTTTATAGATCTTAGTCTTGTTGGCATTTCCTATAGAATTCCTATATGCAACAAAAATTTCTCCAGATGCTGTGTACTTATAAATGTAAGCAAAAAAGCAGCATTTTCTACAACACTATAAATCCGCCAGAGAATGGAAAATTGTGTATGATTTATGAACTTTTTCTGTTGTTTTTATATTCTGGAGAACTGTTATGGTGAAATAATGTGTCTATTACCTTAGCCTGAAGGCCAGATCAGAGGCGAGGCGAGGCATCCGGTCATCGGGAGTTGCGCCGATGACCAAGCAAAATAATAAGAATATTGCATTTTATATATTTTAGAGAAGCAGTAAAAATAATAAGTCAGAATACTCACATATTTGTGCGAAATAAGCCAAGTGACAGCATGAAACAGCTTGAAATACGCAAGAGATTCACTGATCTAAGTGCTGTACAAATCAACAGTACATGATTTGTACTTTTACATACATAAAAATCAATAACAAAATAGTAGAATTGTGCACTCAGTCACAGTCGATTTTTAGACACATCAAATCAGTAATATTTTGTCAATATAATGTGCCCCATTTCTAGTTTCTTGCATGTACACTTAACAACCTCTATTGACAATTGTATGTCCCTGCCAAGGGTCTATTATTAATTATTTTGTATGTTTTGTGTGCAGGATACAGCAGACATGCCTGGTGTCCGCCTGACAGCCAGCATTTACCTGCCCCAACAAGGTCGCCTTGTGTGCGGGAGGGAGGATGGCTCCATTGTGATTGTGCCAGCCACACAGACAGTCATGCTCCAGCTACTGCATGGAAGGCACCAGCAGTATGATGGTAAGTGTTTTCCATGTCACCACCAGGGACAATTCCTCAATGTAGGAAGTGAGGAACTCCCTACAGTTCATTTGTACTTCTTTCCAGTTCTCTGCTTGTTAGGATTTTAATGTGTGTTATAAAATTATGAGCACAATGTGTGTACAATTGCCTAGTTCAAGAGTTAACTGCTGTCGCTCCCTTCAACAGCAGCCCAAGGACGATGGTTCGGACTTTTCTGTCGATCACTGAGGAACATTGGCCTTCATACTATGGACAGATGGGTGAGGAGTGGAAGGGGCAGTGTGAGACTGTCCTATTCTCAAACTGTCATGTTCAAAGCTAATATCATTTATGTTATTGATGTTGTTTTTAACTTATGCATGTTTGTTCTATATATATATTGTTATAATCATCTTATCACGCTGTATAAAATACAAGAAATCAAATTGCTGTAACCAAGCAACGAGAAATAATAATTTCTAAAAATGGTGAGGGAAGTAGTGAGATTTTCTGCGCCTGTGTTGTATTTATTTTAAATATAATGGTTATCGTTAATTACGCAATTTTATTTGCATTGATAATGGTTCTGCAAGTTGAAGCACAAGCAGCAAGCTTTTTTACAACCATACTACGATCGATCCTCTATATTTTGTTCATCCTGCCCGATTTAGTTTGTCAGGAGATTTTATAGTAGGAAATTGTTAGAAAGTTGGGGGTAAACAATTTTCTCAAACATTTTTATGTTCTATGTTGAACCCATTTCATTTTTTGCACCATTTTAAACAATTTTGTGGGAAAATTTACACTATTACATAACTGTTAATAATAAGTAACGCAAGTTCAAAACTCTAGAAAAGTAGATGCAGAATTACAGTTATCCGAAAAAATAATTAATAATGAATCCTAGCACAATTTAGAAGCATTTAGCATAATTTCAGAATTTAAGCAGCGCTTTATATTATTGTCAATCCATACAATGACAGAGAAATTCTTGCAAAATCTTAAGTATCGTCAGTGTTATTTTCGTCGGTTTTTATAGGTTCACATTTTAATATTTTTTAGTTCAAAGTGAGGAACAAGGGCCCCTTGCCCTACCTTGTGCATGGTCCCGCAGCTAACATTCTAAATGCAAATGATGGTACAAGCAATACATTTGAATGTAGTTGAACACATTTTTCAAACCTTCCTCGGTTTACCATAACTTCTTCCTACACTCAGAAAAAGCCACATGTCGCCACTGGTCACCACAGTATGTATAACTAACTACAGCAATCCTTCATAGCCTCCTTGTTGATTGCCAAACCGTGGATCGTGAACTTCCGGCTCGTGAACTTCCGGTAACTCACAGAGGTATATTCAGTAACTCATAAATGCTTGGTCACACAATACAGGTCATGGCACGATCTTGAAGGAAAACTTTTGGAATCTCACATATTTGATTACACCTCACCATAGGAGGTGGAGAGCCTGGTCAAAATTTCGAGAAGCAATCATTTTCCAGATTTAGGTAGTAACTCATTGGCACTGAGAGTTGGGTGATCCCATACTTAACAATAACAAATTTTGAAGTGGTCTGTTGTTTCTATATTTGTAGCTTTACATTGTCACCCCTTGCTTCGCTAAAGTCATGATGCTCTCTTTTTATAGACTGGCCTCCTCATCAGTTGCTGCTGGGTCATGCAGGCCGTGTGAACTGCTTGCTCTACCCCCACCATATCCATTCTCGCTACGAAGTGTCTCATCTTGTGTCCGGTGGGATAGACTTTGCTGTCTGCCTGTGGGACTTTTACTCAGGAACACTGCTGCATCGTTTCTGCGTGCATGCTGGTGAAATCACGCAACTGTTGGTCCCACCCAACAACTGTAGCGTAAGTACCAATGTTGCACAATAAAATATAGGGTTGTGTAATAGAATTCGGACAGAAATTTTTAATTTGATTGCAACTCAAACCTGGAACCTTGGCATTCAAAGTAATTTCTCCATCAGTTGATTTTTTCGCTCTGGATCCAGTGACTTCATTCATTATTTTCTAGGTAGCTCAGTTGATACAGCACTTGCCTGGATTGCTAACATTGCAAGTTTAAATCCTAGTTCAGCTGCATTTGTCACTCAAAATCTGTACACTCATGCATCACCTGTAATACTAATATTATTGTCTTCTGAATGTTGCTAATTAACTCTTAGATTCCAGCTTGTTTTCTGCGATATTAGTCTGAACACACAGACCGTTTTCAGCCAGAAATTTGAAATTACTCATTTTGTTCAGTTTGGACTATAATGTCATCCTAACAAAAATTATGTATGTGTTAGTAGGAGGAGAAAATTAAAGAAAACCTTTTCTTTTCCAGAAAAATAAAGTTTTCCCTACTTTCCACCCCTCTCTTCCCATTTTATGGTCAGAAAGTTGCTTGCTTGCTTACTTCTGATCCTCTTTTGCCAATTTGTGTCAAGGTTTTACAGAGAGCTCACCATCTTTCATGATCTTCTGCCAACTTCCTTTCTTCCTTGTCATTTAAGGGTTAAATTGTTATTTTCTTGTATCCATATTTAATACCTCCTGAATCACATTTTTACACTTATTTTTTCACATTATTTCAACTAAATAAATATGAAAATTTCATTCAGCTTGGCACAATGATATGTATCCATCGTCAAAACTCAATATCATATTCACCTTTAATAATTGATAAGTGGAACTTTCTTTAAGTTATGCAGACTAGGTACATTTCAACTTTGTTGTGTGTCTCGAGTTTGTTATAACTTCATTTTATTCACATATAATAATATAATATAAATAAATAAATAATAATAATAATATTGAACCTGCAGTTTAAAGTTTAATCTGAACTACCGAAACACAAAAATTTAATATGCACTTGAACATGTATTTAATTACACTTTTGGCACATTTTGTCCTCCGTGGCCGTGCAGTCTAAGGCACCTTGCTTTGGACGGCGGCTGCGGGACGGCATGGGTTCGATCCCAGGTTCAGTCTCGGGGAATTTTCGGCCTTTGTATAGGGCCGGTGGCAACCCACCATCATGAGGAAATTGGGGAGCTACGAGTGAGTAGCGAAATTCTTTCTCGAAAATCTCCTATAACGGCTGGGGGTTTGACGTGCTGACCCCACGTCACCCCCATTACCGGTTGAAGAACTCCACACCTCTAGGTAGGATAGTGGGAGGGAGACTGGCAGTCGGGAGATAGGCCAAGGGCTGTCGCACCACGGATTATTATTTAGCACATTTTATTGTTTTCTCTTTCTTAAAAATTGTGAATATACTATAGAAGTATTTTCCACATGTGTCTTTCAGCCTCGAATCCAACAGTGTGTCTGCAGTGTTGCCAGTGATCATTCAGTAACACTTTTGGGGTTGAAGGAAAGGAAGTGCGTAGTACTGGCCTCACGCCATCTCTTCCCTGTTGTCACTATCAAGTGGCGCCCCCTGGATGATTTTATGATAGTGGGATGCTCTGATGGAACTGTCTACGTATGGCAGATGGAAACAGGTATGCTTTATTGTGTAAATTATGAACTGCATGAGAGTGCAATCACTCAAAATTGATGAAATTAATATGTACCAAAATCTATATTGGCAGGAATTGGTAAGGTTATCACTATCAACATCAGAATTGGAATTGGTAATACATAGTATTAGGTCAGATGATATTCAATGCAAAGCATTAATTCATTTAAGTGGTGAAGTGCTTGTTGTAAGTGCAGGAAGACTTCAATATGTTGTTGCTACAGCAGACACGTTTTTTCTTAGGTGTGCAATGTTTTCCCTAAAAATAAATAAATAAATAAATTATGGGGACAGAAATATTGCACACATATCTGACGATGTGTTTTTACCTTAATCTATGTGTGTGTCTACCATATGCAGGCCCGTAAAGTACCTTTTTCTGTCAATTTCCCTTCAGGAGACCTTGTATGACATTTTTGAATCACAGGTTTTGATTAAAATACCCCCTGTTTTAGCATGGTTTAAATTGGCACCTCTCTCAGATCGCATAATGGTAAAGCAATTGCCTTGTAATCAAGAGTTCCTAAGTTCAGTGTCCATTTGAGGCATATAGTACTTTTGATTCCTCTTTAAACTGTAGGGCCAGTCCCAATTAGTCTATCTGTGCATGCTTTATACAAACTCAAATTACCACTGTGCTGATGCATCCACTACTACTTTAACTTCAGTACTATTCCACCTTTTTAGCAAAGACTCATTAGGAAATATGTTCATATTACCGGGAATCATGTATGGTGCATCTTATTTTCTGTTGCTGTTGTACTTATTAATTGGGAAATTTCCTACTGACTACAAAGTGTTCCCCTCCTGTTTACAGGTCACCTTGACAGAGTTCTGCATGGGATGAGTGCAGAGGAGGTTCTCTGCGCCTGTGATGAGCATGTTGTTGCTGCAAGCGCAGGGGAAATGGGGATGGCAAATCCCGCTGTGCATTTCTTCCGAGGTCTAAGGCACAGGAACCTTTCAGCCATTCGTCATGCAGCTCAGGTAAATGCCTGACAAGCTTTACTGTTATTATTATTTTGTTGTTCAGGTTATCTAATTTAATGACCACAATATAAATGATTATGCTACAGCAAGGAATAATAGCACCATGGTGGCTGTGTGCATTGAGGGCTCAACTCAAAAGTCTCACCATCAAAGGTTCTGGGTTCGAGTCCTGACCTGGCCATGTGTGTTTCTTTGTATTTCTTTATCAATTTATTTTAATAATTATTCATCCACACCCTTACGATTAGGAAAAGGTGGCAGAAATGTGACATGAAAAAAAAAAAAAAAATACAATCGATCCCAGCAATTGAAGATACCACTACCAAAGTTAAGTAGCTGCTGAGCAAAGTACCAGTATTTGAAAAATATTAATCCAGTTACAGGGTTGATATATCTGGTGAATTGAAAGACATCAAATAAATATATCATTTTTAAAAGTGAATATTTGTGGCTCAATCAGAGATCAAACCTGGGTCTTTGGCATTCCTTGCTAGTACCATTATACAATGGGTTCGGGAGCTATACTTCTAGGTTTTGAAATTTGGTTATCTACTCATCTTCAATATCCAGAAGGGTACAACTGAACCTAGAAATATATCTCCCTAAGCTACTCTACGCAGCCACATATCTCCCATGTGCGATGTGTGGTGTTCCTAGTTAGCATTGAGTGTTCGGAAGAAGACTCGTTGGTATCTATAGTAACTTTCAGCCTAAAATTAAACGGTTACTAGAGGAGCACTCACAGTATTTCACACCCAGGGATGAAATTAGATACAACTCGTTGTAATGACAAATTTATTGTTAATTTGGCCTTAGAACAAGCATCTTGAATTATCACAGGCAAAAACAAACATTTATGTACATGTTTACACTCACAGCACTTAGATAAGATAACATTCTACTTACAATCTCTGGAACTCATCTTTGGCTTGGACACAAGCACATTTTAGTAGACTTGGAGCCCTTTGTTACACATACACACTTTTGAACTATAATTGCTCTATTTCTTGGGTGGAAACCTAATTTTTGGCTCAAAAACACACAATCCCATGCTTCCTGTAGCCTCTCCAAGCTATTGAGGGTACTGGTGATGATGGATGGGTATCCCACTCTTCGATTGAGATGGATTCCTGTCTCCATGTATCTGATTGTTCATCTTATGCAGCCACGTGGCCACGCGCGAAATGTTCGTGACAAGGAAAATCAGCATTTTCCGTTTTTATAACTTTTTAGCATGCCCGAATCCCGTCTATTGGCATGGATAACTTTTCTGGCTATCTGCCATTTGAGCCCATACTAGGCTTTTGAGGGACTCTGAATCACTATATCGGCAGTTCCCTGTGATTTCAGGGCCATTGTGTTCACTCACTATGCTTCTACATACTCCTTGAAAGCTATTACAGAATAGAAGCTAAGATGGCTTCCTACACTCATAATAAAGGAGTTTTCCATCCAGGCCAGGTGGTAGCTTGGTTCAAGCAGTTCCAAGTCTGACCACCAGGTGTCAGACTAGGAAGGAATTCTTCAACTGTTTGATTGTTTTACTCCAAAAAAACATCGATTTTTGGGGTTTCTTAAGCACAGTTATTATAAGTGGGGTAAATGAATGGTATTTTCAAGGAAAGGGGTTTATTCTGAACCTACACAAATGTTAGCTTGAAAATACGTGAGTAAATAAAAGTTTTGTATTTGGTCTAGGAATTAATTTGTGCGGTTGTTACGCACACATTGAAGCTGTAGTTCAAACACAAAATACATAAATACCTTAAGAAAAATATTGTCCATCGTTAGCCACCACTTTCACCCATCTGTGAGGCAAGTTACGGATTCCGTGGCGAAAGAAGTCCTCATCCTTTGAAGCGATCCAGTCAGAGACCCATTTTTCGATATCTTCTAAAGAAGTGAACCGCTGTCCAATCAAATCGTTATTCATGCAATCGAACAAGTAGTAGTCCGAAGGAGCAACGTCTGGTGAATAGGGCAGGTGGGGTAAAACTTCCCATCCGACATTTTCTAAATAGGTTTTGACCAGTTTTGCGACATGTGGGTGAGTGTTATCATGTTAAAAAATAAGTTTATCATGTCTGTTCTCCCATTCTGGTCGTTTCCTGGCCAGAGCTTGCTTCAAACGCATTAATTGTCGTTGATAACGTTCTCCATTAATAGTTTCACCCGGTTGCAGCAGCTCATAGTACACCACACCTTTCATATCCCACCATATGCACAGCATAACCTTTGCACAGTGAATATCTCGTTTCGGTTGTGATGGACCTGGTTCACCTGGCTTCACCCAGGCCTTTTTTCGTTTTGGGTTCTCGTAATGGATCCACTTCTCATCGCCAGTAACAATGCGATGCAAAAAACCCTTTCTTTTCTGTCTTTGAAGCAGCAATTCGCAAATGGTTTTTTGTCTTTCAACGTCTCTGTCTTTCAATTCATGTGGAACCCAATGTGACATCTTTTGAATCATTCCCATGGCTTTCAGGCGTTTGGAAACTGTTGTTTGATCAACGCCTAATGCTTCTGCAAGTTCTTCCTGCGTTTGACACGAATCCTGATCGAGCAATGCTCTCAATTCTTCGTCTTCAAATTTTTTTGGCTGTCCAGGTCGCTCTTGGTCTTCCAGGCCGAAATCACCACTTCTAAACCGTGTAAACCACTTCTGACACGTTTGCTCAGCTAGCGCATGGTCACCATACACTTCCACCAAAATATGATGACTTTCGGTAGAACTTTTCTGCATGTTAAAGTAATGAAGCAGAACACCCCTCAAAAACACTTTATCTAGCACGAACTGCGCCATGTTCAGTTGACTACAAAATGCTGTTGTTGACGCGTCAATCAACTGCCCTATACTACGAACGATGCACCCTGACAGGAGTTTTCAACGCATGTGTGGCTACACGGAACTGTGGATCTCTTGTCCAGGCGCACGAATTAATTCCTAGACCAAATATGATAAACAAGTTATGGCACATGGTGCTTTGTATGCAAAATGGCTTGGGCATGTTGGTAACAACTTATTTTGTTCTGGATTGTGGCTTTAACATGATTTTAAGCTGTATATTAGGGTTTTTGGGCATTACTCTTAATTTCTGCTAATATCGATCCTACAGAAAATGGCTTCCCATGTCATTTTGGCATGGTAGCCTTGAGCCTTGCTCTTGAATGGAATAGTGTGGTGCTTTGTTTGTATTTGGGAATGTATGGCCAATCCTTGATTGGTCATAATTAGGCTACCAAACCAATCTGATTTCAGTCCAAATTTCACTAGTTAGCCCTCTCTGTCCATTCCACTCTGGCTACTTTTGGACATGGAACAACTTATGCTATCTCTGTGCAATTGACAATGACAGATACTTTATTTCTACAGTAGTTTATCATTGCATTCATTATGTATGTGTCCTTTTGTGAAATAAAAAATTGTAAAATTATGTAATGTGACAAACTTCATGAGTAAAATTGAAAAGTCCCTTTTTAAAGTAATTTTTGTTCAATCCATCTGTAATTAGACTGTATTACAGCCACTGTAGTTGCAAATGAAGGGTGCATGGGAAAGACAAAGTCCACTTTTGGTGAAAATCAGGATTTTGATACTATGCCCTTATGGAGGTGTTGCACTGTATTCCAACATATTAATTCTTGGGAAGAAACAATCAAAGCCCTCCTAGAAATGAAAAAAACAATCAATGTCTGAATGTTCTTTAAGAAAGAAATCAAATCAGTTGAGTAGGAAAATGTTGGTAAGCCTACTTGTTATATTTATAATTGTGGATGCATCTTCCTTTCTTTTTTGTAGCAGCAACTCCAGTGCTATTGAGACAAGGAATCTGGAAAGAGGATTGTGGGTTTTAGTGCGAAAAAATGAGTGATTCTAATTGTTTCAGTGACAAAAAGTTACACTTCGTCGAAGTAGATCAAAGAGAAATTGCAACTTGACTTTTATCATGTGGATGAACAGTGGAAAAATACTCCTTTTCCTTAAAATTGTGGGGTTTCACCAATGGCATAGTGGTAACATCACTTTGTAATCATGGGGTCCTGGGTTTGATACCCGGTGGAGGCACATAGTGGTTCGGATCCCACTTTAAACTGTTGGGCCTTACTGTGCATAAAGTGGACTTAAAAGAACAACTCAAACCGTAAAATTATGCATTTTGTGAGTTGACCGTTAATTTGTAGAACTAATGTCTCTCATTATAACATGTCTTTTCTACAAAGTGTGCAGGAAGTGGATAAAGATTGTATTTCAGTCAAACAGTGCACTTTATCTTTACTTTGTAGAATTTAGCAATGTATATTCTTAATGTGACACAAATATTCTGTTACAGAAATACTGCAGATGTAACCACACAAAATCACACCTACATGTTTTTCCTCTTCATTCACTGGCATTTTCAAACTTGAGGTTCCTGTAAAAAGTTAAAAAGTGGACTTTGATTTTTCCCTGTACCCTTCACATGTTTTATCCTTGAGGTCACTGGATAAATATATTTCAAGGGGAGCATGAATTCTTTGTTGCAGAGGGGACTGCACCAGCTCCAGCACATGCACCATCAAGCCAATCAGGATGAGAATGACCAACAGAAGAACAGGGCGTTCCCTCTAATGATCCAGGGCCTGCGCACAAACCCCAAAGACCCAGAAGGTCACATTTTGTTCTTCGATATAGAAGCCCTCATAGGTAAGTAAGAGTCACACTGGGTCTTGATGCTGTGTACAATGACATCATACATTTTAATTGCAATTAAAATAATTCCTGTGCAGTTTTCAATGCCTGCATGAGGGATGGTGAAAAGCATGCAGTTTGGTTGGCTGGAGGGGTGATAGTGACAATTTGGTACAAGATTTTTAACTGGAAATGAGTACTTGGTCTAACAAAGCATTACCTCTAACTACATTATATACTTTTTTTGGGTTGCATGTCAAATCTTTGCTGCATTGAAATTCTTGGCCTGATTTTCTTGACTAACATGTAAATATGCAATAATACAATTATTTCAGTACAGTTAGGAGAGCTTCCTGACAAAATATCTCAGCAATAAGGATGCGCTGATATTGTTGTTTTAGTGGAGTTGTTGACAAAAGAATTTTATTATTCGTAGTTGTAAAATACCAATGATTACCCACTTCTGTATACCTTATTGTAGATGGAAAGGCAGGAGTGGAGTAAATCGCAATCCTTGCTCAGGCCCAATATACATCAGATCCACCTTGGCAGGACAATGCGTCGACCTATGGTCACACACCACCAGGTATACATGCCAAAGGTGCAATGTCTCATTTATCCTTTTTAATGCTTATTCATCAGCAGTGGACATTCCAGTGAACTATATTGATATGTAGAGCAACCCCCAAGCTTCACTTTGTAGTTCCCTGGTATGTCCATTGCCGATGAAAGACCCATGAGTTGATACACTGTCCTGCTGAAGTGGAGCTGACATCTAGGGGTGTTCTAGATCCCGAAAAGTCAGGACCGGGATCAGGAAAAAATTTCCCGTCCTGATCCCGACTTTGGAAAATGACTTGGTCATTTTAAAAAGTTTTTAATTCTCAACATTTTCTGCATTGCAAATGTCTGGAACTTATCAGAAATTGTTTGTTTTTAATCCAGCAATGCAAAAACAATCACTTAAGTTGAAAATGACGTGTAGAATTCGAGATTTTCAGAGCTTCGGAAAATTTCGAACATTTCCCATCCTGAAAATTTCCCAACTTTGTCGGGAAATAGCAAATTTTTCCCATCCCGAATGTCAGGATTTAAAATATTTCCCATCCCGATCCCGTCTCGACCAAAAAAAATTCTGTCCCGCACACCCCTACTGACATCTATCATCGCTGAGCAAGGATTGTGGTTTAAGTCATTCTTGCTCTATCATCTACATTATTTTACATTTAACATTTTGTTGGAAAAGCACGTGAAGTGTGAAACATAAGATGCTAGATTCAGTAAATGGAAAACGACCAGAACAGCCCCAGATATCTTGTTATGGGCTTAGCCTAGCCATGTGTGATAGTCAAGGGACTGGACTGTATCTGTGGTTTTTAAGGATTAGAAATAATAGCCTCATGTTGCCATCTCAGCACATGAAATACTTTTGAGGACATTGGTAATGTTCTCAGAATTAATTTATCCTCTACCGTCCATGACTTCTTTTCTATTTACTGAATGATGCAACCATTTATTCTGACAAGGAATTAAGCTAAATGAGGTTCACCACAAGTGTAATACAATGAAACCCCGATTTTACGTTCCCACATTATATGTTTTCCCGCTTAATATGTTCATCCAGTCAGGCCCCGGCAAAAGGCCATGTTAAATAATAGGACGTTCACCTCGATTTTGCGTTCACTCTAACTCCAGTTTCCCACTTTATATGTTTTCCGAGCCATGACGATGTCTTAAAATTTGGCAGAAACCTGTTCTGTTGACTACACGACTTCTCCCTCCTTTTTCTTGCTTTTGCAGCTGTTTCATTCACCACGCGACCTTGTTAGGTTTTCGTGTGAGAGAGGAGGGAGCGAAGAGGCATGGTCAGTGGAAGGTGGGAGGGGGGGAGGCAGGGGACAACTTGCATTTGTCATACCTCCCTTGAAGGACAGGAAGGGAAAATGGCACTTCTTGCATTCCCCGTGAAGACGAAATGGGCCAATCCTTCTGCCGCAGGTTCAGACAACAAGCGCACTGTTGCCAAACTGATTCTCTCTAAATGCTGCCTTCCCTAGAGTTTGGACACAATGTGTGTGACTGAGGTGTCTTTGTTCGCCCTTCCCCTCCACAAAAACGCACATGGAAAATTGACAATGAGACTCGATCACCATTCGCTTCTTTGACCACACATTTACTGAATCCTTCCTAGTTGACGGGAACGAAAAAAAAAGAGGGAGGACTTGTTTGTAAAAACTTTTCCTTTCTTCTTGTTTGTAATGTTGAAAATGGAAAAAATTAAAGATTTGCCATACCGGATAACAACTGCACTTTTTCTTCAATGGAAATTCGTTTAGATTCCTAAGGAAATATGATTGGATGTAGTTCGATTATTTTTAATCTGAAGTTTTTTCACGAACAAACGCTATATCATTTGGTTATCACAATGAAGCTGAAAACGCACAAGCTAAAGTGATATTTTTTTCAAGGGCAGATAGTGCGATATTTTACTCACTGACGGAAAAATATTCGTGTCAAATCAATTGTGTGGGGTGAGGTTGGGATAAATGATTCTCCTACGTGAGGCAGAGAATGTTTTCTCTTTGCATATTGCATGACTCGTATGTTGTAATGGGATGGGGCCAGGAGAAATGAGTGAATAAACGAGATGTGCGGCAATATTTTCTGAGAGCAGCCAAATTTAGTGCACATCTAAATGTCATTAAAATGGGTATTTGAGCCAAAAGAGCAAGGGGGCTGCCCAAGCATGGTGATTATCACATCACCTTCAAATTGGCAAAAAATCGAAGAATATGTGGGGTAAAGACAGCCAGAGTATGGTGCTGATTACACCATCTCCCACATCCCCCCAAATATGCGTCACGGCATGGTTCAAAGTGCATGGGAAACTTTACCTTCACCTTTTTCTCATTTGCAAGGGGGGGGGGGGGGCATTTGCTTTGTTATGCTCCCTATGGTATCATCACTAGTAGTCTTGGGCGATATATCATCCAGATGATATATCGCTATATTGAAAAAAATATCATCCAGGCTATATCAACTGGACAATATATCGTCAGGATATTTTGGCGATATATATCGTGTTGGTGATACATTATCACAATATTTCAGCAATATATATCGTGTCGGCAATGTATTGTCACAAAATTTTAGCGTTATATATCATGTTGGCAATATATCGTAATGATATTTTGGCAATATATATCGTGTCAGCAATATATTGTCATATTTAGCAATATATTGTCATGATATTTTAGTGATATATATCATGTCAGCAATATATATATATCATGGAGACAATATATCACGATATGGAAAAAATATAGTATCGTATCATCTGTGACGATATTTTCTTGATGATATATCGCAATATCAAATTTCCGATATTGTCCATCCCTAATCACCAGCCTTGTAATTACTGAAAAGTGCCAAGAATTTCTGCCCCGATTTTCTTGCTTCTGTGGAAGTGAGCATCTTACCCGAGACAACTTAACCAATTAACATAAAGGCGAAAAGACTTTCCTCTGGCATCTAAAATTACGCAGTTGCTCTTCAACCTGAATACGCGCATTCAACGAACATAGCATACTGCAAGTGAAAAGAAAGATGCCCATCTTCCCCAACATGAGCCCATTACTCTGGCACTGTGCAGAGCTATGCAGTAATTGAAGGATTCGGCCCCTTTCTCATTTTTTAATGCCCCACATTGAAATCTTGCTCGTATGTCTGAAGTATTGACATGACAACATTGGAGAGCTTCAAGCAGTGATCCTTCTCTCCTCCCCTCCTCCTTCTTTCTTCCTGCAACTTGGCCGAGAATAAGCACACTTCTGATAAGACTTGTTCAGCGCCGCTCAACCACCTGTTCGTCTCCCCCTTCCCCTCCCTTCCATTACAAACTGGTGGGAGGGGTGTCAGCGAGCAATAGTCACCTGGCAACCAGCACCAAATGTTTCGTCTCGTGGCTCCAGAGCTATGACTCATCCAAAGGGAAGAAAAAAAGCATTGTTTTGAATCTCCTCTCCGAAGGTTGTTTTGTTTTGACGATTAGGAAACACCAGTATCAGACACAAAGCGAGGAGTTAGAAAAAGAAAAGCTATTTGTTTTTTCTTGTTCTGCCTTCTGATAAATAGCTTGAACACACACAGCAGTGCAGGAAGGAAATGCACACGAACCTAAGAATAATATAATCGCCACTTTTCTTCGGAACGATTCAAGTGCTGAAAATAAATCGCGGAATATTAAACGTTGACAGGAAGAAAAATATAGGAAACACGTTATTTACAGGGACACTATTGGTGGAAGGGGTGTTTGCCCTCCGCAAGACTTCTAAATCCAATTATAAATCGTTAATTAACATGGATGTAAATAACAATCAGTGGCGTACCCAAAGGGAGGTGATGGGGGTCATAAGCCCTCTCCCTCTAGTCAGTATTTCTTAAAAAAAAAGGAAAAAGAACGTCAAAGGCAGGAAAAGATGACAAAGTGAGAGCTGACTACTATAAAAAGTATAAGTAACCCCATTCCCCCTTTCGAAAATCCTGTGTGCGTCAGGATAATTTATTATGACGTCTAAAAATGCGTAAGTTTGACAAAGCTTGTTTTGTGCACTTCATGCTGTTGGGCTGATCGGGACTGGATACATATGCAGCTCAAAGTGGAATGTGAACCATTCTGCACGTCTTCAGGACACTTTGATTACAGTATATAAAGATGCTTGGCATCCAGCTATAAATGATCACCCTTTCCCCTCCAATTACCAAGGACTTCTAAAAATAGCAGAGTACAGAGTGAAGGGAGATCTTACACGATCAGATGCATAAACTGCACCTCATAGGCGGCAGTTAGAAGCAGTCATCCACCGTCCCTACCCTCGAAAGTGAGTCCCGCTAATCCGTCATTGACTTTAACAGCACATCTTTCTTTTGTCCTTAGAAATTCATTGTCATACTTCTTTCCTGTTGTTAAATAATTTTTGATACAATATACCCCCTAAAAAGTCGATTGTGTAGTCATTTCTTACTGACACTTGAGTTTCACCCCTCCCTTATGCTTTCTCGCTTTTTACGCTTCCCGCATTTTACGTTTTTTATTAACGGGCCCCTGAAGAACGTAAAATCGGGGTTTGACTGTATCTCTACTGCCTTTTAAATAGCAAATTAATTCACTGTCACACTACAAAAGAGAGAATAATTGACTTATTTTGTTACATATTGATTTGGAACTTCAAAGATTACTTGGGTGGAAAAGTAAGTTTCCACTGGGGAATGTTTCAGAGAATTAAGGTGCATTTGCAAACAGGACTTGTGCCAGATTGGCTAGTACCGAATCAATTTATGTTTCAACTAAACTTCTGTGAAGTAAAATTTATGGTTATGGTTGTTATAGTGCAATATCATGTTTAGATTTGAACACAAGTCTATCACTGACTGCGTGATTGTCCAAACCACTAGTTTTTGTGGGACATCTGGGAAGCTACTACAAGGCTCATTTCAAAAGTTTTGCAAACTGTCCAAGAATTCTCGTCTTTAGTTTATCACACAA
The DNA here is from genome assembly GCF_977018435.1 of Lepisma saccharinum. NCBI lineage: Eukaryota > Metazoa > Arthropoda > Insecta > Zygentoma > Lepismatidae > Lepisma > Lepisma saccharinum. Next base: position 29,460,556 of record NC_139249.1, on the reverse strand, counting down.
ACCCAACATTTGATCAAGTCTTATGTTCTCATCAGGCAAGCTTCCAGAGTGGTTATCACAGCATGCTAGGATTCCAGGGGTCCTTGGTTCAAATCCTGATCTGGGCATGGGTGTTCTTTGTAACTGTCCCTTCATCAATTTCATCATATCATTACTCATGTTCATCTTCTCGATTAGCCAAAAGCGGCAGAAAAGCAAAGTAAAATAAACCAACCAAACAGGCAAAGTTCTTTTGTCCACACATTTGATTACTTGCTTCATCTAATTGAAAACCAACCAAAATACTGATTTATTTCCCCACAGAGCGATTTCTTTGGCTGTAGTCAAAATCTGATGGGCTATGTCAGGACTGTATGGTGGGTGAAGAAGCAGTTTCCATTCACACTTTTCCACAATGTCTCGTACTGTGCGGGAAACATGTGGATTCGAGGTACTTTGCAAAATGAGGACATACTAACCCCATTCATTTTATTTTCTTCTTCCATTCTAAGAGTTTTTGACAACAAGGCTAGGTTTTCCAGTAAATATGCACTCATTGTTCTAAACTAACTCTGGCTTACAACCCACACAACAATCTGAGCGACTGCATCATCCTGAATTCTGTTGCACTGAACTTTTTAAATGTCCCTTGCATTAACTTCTAATTCATTGCCTTCAATACATAAACACATTATTATTTCTGCCATTGTTACCATGGACAACATAAACATTCGATAACATTTTTTCTTTTAAAACTTGTACTGCAACACAAAATGAAATTCAGACATGTTGAAAGAAATATAATTTCAAGTAGTGGTGGCCATGTTAAAAATCGTATCCCACGGTGATTTTTCCCAGTGATCTAATAGTTAGGATACTGTCCAGCTTGACCAAGATAAGAATGCCCTTCTGGTGCTGTAGTTTTAGGACTCAAAGGTACAAGAGAAGGGGCAGTGAGAAGAGAAAACAAATGACTGTTGACTTTTGTTTGTAAGTTTGCTGTGGACATTTTTATCTTGGTTAAGCTGTACTAGGAAGTTGGAGACCAGGGTTCGAATAACACTGTAGTTTCTCTATATGTGACAAATATCGGCATACAAAACAGGGCTTTGTGAAATTGGCACATGTGGACTACAGGAATTGTAGAGCATTGGATCTCAAGCTTTTAAAAATAGGTGTACCAGCAAACCTAATGATTTACCAATCACATTAAGAATGAGACGGATTAATGGGTACCCTATTGGTATCAGTGAATGTAGGCATATTGGTGTATCTCATTGGTGTTGATACTTTTTAACTTATCCCATATTTGTAAGATTAACCTGGAACTTAGTACAAAATTCTGCCATTTTTTAAAATTTTCATGAATAGTTTATTTTTCTAAGGCAAAACCAATATTAGAATATTGGTTATTGATATCAGTAAATTTTGTATTGATATTTTATTTGGTATCATGAAAAATTTAATTTTTGTCCATTCCTAAAACTGGTTTTGAATATTAGCTTTGACACATGTACTTTGGTTTCAGGCTGATGTAGAGAATATCGTGGTAAGACACCTCCGGTTTTACCTTTAGAAAATTGAAAATAATTAGTTAATAAATCTCCTTTGAACAATGGAACTATTGCCTGTTAAGTGTAAGCATTTCTTTCTGCTTTATCAGTACCATGGGACACTTATTAACTGTCTTTCTGCCCATTTTCAACTGACTGTTCGATACTGTCCCCAGAATATGTTTGCATTCTACATATTCTTGTGGTCTGTGTGTGCCATTGTCCGTGCATAATACATGGAATAGATACATGCAAACTCCTTCCTTGTACAAAACCTGCATTTCGTAACAGTCCCAAACCATAAAAACAACAACTAACAATGAGATCTGTGCATATAATTCATTGTTACCTGTTGTAGCATGCCTGGTGTACGTAATGCTTTCATTATTCATGTGTGAGTAACCCTGCACATGTTGATGTGTGATGTTGTGCACTGTTGTTGTCTGGCCTGCAGTGCAGCTTTTGACAGAGGAGTACAGCACCATGTCTCCTAGGACCCTGGAGGCCCAGGGCCTCATCAACCAGTCCGAGTACCAGAAGGTGGCAGCCCTCACCCAGTCAGCATCTCCCGATGCCCACAAGAAGATTGCAGGTACGTGTCAGTGTCGCTTTCGGCTCATTTGGAGGTGAATGGTCGATGTGAGATTCATTTCAGGTCGAGGAGTCTAAATGTGCTAATCGAATGTTCAAACACAGCTCAGTTTTTGTTTAAAAAGTAGCAGTTTTTTGCTGTAACAATTTTTCACTTTACAATAGAAGGGAGAGTGAAATAGTAAAGGCAATTTGTGATTTAACGACTACCGTAAGCATGGATAGGGAACTGTTATAATACATTACAATGGATGCTTTATAAGTTTCAAGCCACCCTCTAGAAGTCTGCTAATAGCAATGTACTACAAAGCCAGGGGTGCTGGGTTTAAATCACAGGTCAGGGTTCCTACGCATCTGGAAAACCTGGAAAACAGGGATATGTCAGGGAATTTTGCAGATCGTCTGGAATTTACATGCATTTTGGAGTCTGCAAGAGAAAAAGTTGCAAAATGAACAAGCAGTTCACTTCCACTTCCGAATTCGGTTCTTGTGATTCCACTCCCAAAATAGATTCAGTTTAGAAACTTGTTTCTTTCATTCTTATGATTCTTAGTCTTGTGCAAAATTATGGTTCCTTCGAATTTCTGTAATAAATTTTCACTTGTATAATACTAGATATTAGAAAGAATATCAAAGTAAAACTTGCAGTCCAGATATCTGATTGATAACTAAAGTACATTGACAATATGATCATAATTATCGGAAAGGTTGGTGAAGATGAGGTTATCGTCTATTATTTTATAGATCTTAGTCTTGTTGGCATTTCCTATAGAATTCCTATATGCAACAAAAATTTCTCCAGATGCTGTGTACTTATAAATGTAAGCAAAAAAGCAGCATTTTCTACAACACTATAAATCCGCCAGAGAATGGAAAAGTGTGTATGATTTATGAACTTTTTCTGTTGTTTCTATATTGTGGAGATCTGTTACGGTGAAATAATGTACCTCGGTTACCTTAGACTGAAGGCTAGATGCACGTGATTGTAGAACCCAATACATTTGATCCCAGTGTATTTAAAATTTTATTCTTTAAATTTGCAAGTGTTCTTGTCTGTGTAGAATGAAATTTGCTAAAGAAAAGTTGTGAAAGTGAATATTCCTAATAATTAACGGATTTTATATTTAATTGAAAAACACAAGGTTCAAAAGCAAAAATCATGATGATAAACATGTCTGGAGAAATTTCATTTTTGAACTGGAAAACCTGGAAATGTCAGGGAATTTCAAACATGTGGCAACCCTGCAGGTGAGGCATGATTATTTTTGTGTATATAAAGTAAGTATATGCAAGATTCAACATCAAATACATAATTTCCTTTAGTTATCAAGCCCAAGTAGAGTCTGTAATGCAAGTAGAGGGACATCAAGGACAAGTGTCTATCCCTTACTCTGGTTCCCTTCTTTCTACCCCCCTCTGAGCACAGTGACCTGACTGAAGTGTTGCCAGTAGCATATTAGTGATTTTCACTAGATCCTTTTGTCCATTTCCTGCCTAAATTGTATTTATATAGAATCAAATAACCAACTTTATATTACACTGGAATATGCAATACATAATTATATTAATAAAAAATGTTGGTATAGAATTTTGTGTGACCATCATATGGACAAACTCTATTTTTTTTAAATTATTGGTTAAGTTCATGTATTCCTTTCCTTTTATCCTATACATCCCGAATAATAGCCGTAGTCTCTCAGAATTTAAGTGAACAACCACACGTTTAGGTCATGAAAGATAAAGCAATATAAATATTTCTGCACAGCAAGATCATTTTACCAAGTGGATTCGGTTGAGAGCATTTTGAATTTTTCTCAGTGTCATATCTGCAAACAACTGCTCAATTGACAAAATTCTACCAGATTGTTGGTAGATAAACAATGGACTGGCAACACTGCGTTTTCAGTGTGAGAAAGAAAATGAACTGCCCGTGGCACAACAATTTCATTGAGCTCCAAGACCTGGAAGGAAGTTTACCACTGAGAGATGTGATTGCATCTTTCACTGCCTACTAGACATTATTCAAGTAGATTCCAATTGAACCCTATGCTGTGAGATCCCAACTAGGGATTGAACCAGGAACCCACTGCTTGGGGTAGCAGTTTAAGTTACAGATTGCCATTCCTCTTTGATGCTTTCCCTTACTAAACAGCTTTTGTTGCCAAGCTTAATCCATAAACTATGCACACATTTTTTTTTAATAAAGCATACATTTTTAATGGAATATTTTTGTCACTTTTCTATTTTTTGCAAAAATGCACTATTAATAACCTCTTGACATTGACAAAATACTTAACTATTTGTGTAATAACATCTGATTCAATATATATATATATATATATTTATAGATTGATGGGTATACCATAAAGATCTTTTTACTGACAACCATAATTTTGCGGTGGATACAAAGAATACAGTTTTACTACAGCAAAATATTTTGTGAAAAAAATATAAAATGCAATAATTGCATTATAAATTTGTGCTTGACCAAAACTTTACTTATTTTTAGTTAATGACAAATAGTTTTGTCGAGGGGGAATTAATTATTCAATGTTTTTACACAAAATACCACTTGGATGCATGTTCATTTTTTAGACATTATTACATGTAGATCTTTGTGGTATATTGCAGCTATTTTTGTGAAGTAGAAAAAAAATATTTTTGTCTATATTTTTGTTTGTAAATAGTGCAACAACATTAGGTTCCAAAATTAATCCACAGGTATCCACAGAATAAGTAGAACTTTTATATGTTAACTGGTGACACTGTGGCTTTTCAGTAGTCGTGGCGAGATGTAAAAGTTTTGCTTGTTCTTCTCTCAGTACTGTGGCATTAATCTTTAAGTCTAATAAAGTTTACAAGCATTGCACACGATTAAGAATTAGTGGAACAGTAACTTTAACAGTACTAATAATGTCCGCATGGTCGTGGCTTTACTAACACTTTGTCCTTTCCTCACTCAACATTGTAGACTTCTTTGGCCGTGTGAAGGACAAAGCCGGGGACATGGAACGGAAACTCAAGGAGAAGGATAAACACGGTATACACTTACACGTTGATTGTCCCACACTAGTGCATGAGAAGAACACTTACATGCATGAACTACACACATTGACACTGCCTTGTAACTTTTTGTTTTTGGGGTACAGATAAATATAACCTTTTTTTTTCCCAAAGTATTTGTTGGTGTGTGGTTGGTTGTGTGTAGTTTTTGTGTACATTAAATCATTTTTGCTTTCAGATGTAATTTTTTTATGTGTGGTCATGTTGCTAGCTGTATACACGGTTGAAGTTAAACTTTGCTGTGTGGAAAGATTCACTTACACAAGTGTAATGAGATTTTGATGTGTTTTTTGAGTGGTAATTTCTGAATATTCAATCTGTGTACGTTGAATTAATTTAGTTTAGTTGTGTATACATATATATTTTGTAGTACTTAATGAATGTTGTTACTAGTTATTAGATATTGATGTATGTCTTATTAATGAGATCATATACATAAATTTATACAACAGTTTTCCAGTAACCCGTCTAAGGTTTGAATTTTTCAGATTGGCACTTAACTTTTTGGTTTAAAGGCTGCAGAGATTGGTTTTATTCTTAATTCCCTTCCAGGCCTAAATTACTGTAATCTGACCATGACATCCAGGCTGTATGGTTAGAGTGACACTATTTTGTATCGCTATCCAAGCAATCTCAGTGACTGATTGCATTGAGTTGTTAACTCACAATCTATTCATCATTCTGGGTTGGAAACCAGACCAGGGCATTGGTTGCTTCATTACAATTGTCCTTTCATTTATTTTATCCTAATCGTTGTGATGAATATAATGAGTTTGCCATCTTGGTGGCTGAGCATGTTGAATCATGAACTCATGATCTTGCCAAAAAATGCTCTATGGTCGAGTCCTGGTCTGGGCATAGGTGCTTCTTTGTTAGTATATCTCTTCATCAATTTCATCTAATCATCATCATCCTTATTGTTGCAAGTAGCCATAGGTGGCAGGAAAGCATGGACGGGGCCAAATGTGAAATTTGTTCCTATGACACGATTACCAGAAACACTGTATATACTGTATATATGTTTCATTATATGTATTATATATATATGTATACATAAAGATATAATTATGCTATATTAATATACAAAATCATAGGTGTTAGTATGATTTATTTTTGCCAGGTCCAAGTTAATTAATTCTTATGTAATAATTATCACAAAAATAGGAATTTATCCATTTCAAATGGAAATGCACTACAACCCTTTAGAACTCTTCCCACACACGAACAAATACACAATGACTGCAACAACTCGATACAAGATACTTGCAAGAACACAAAGCTCTGAAGTTGAAGCAGGCAGAAAGGAGAAATTTTAAATCTCAGAACATTATAAATTATTGGAGAACTCCATGTATCTCGACCCTCTATCGATGACCGCTTGCCAGAGACTTTGATTTCATTTCATTTGTTGTTTTAAGTCCATTTTATGCACAGTAAGGCTAATCGGGACTGGACCTACAGTTTAAAGTGGGATCCGAACCTCATGTGCCTTGACCGGGTATCGAACCCAGGACCCCTTGGGCAGAGACTTTGATTATATTTGTAAGGGAAGAGTCATTTGCAACAAAGGGTTCTAATCTCTAGTTTCTAGGAACTTAGGACACGGGTAATAGTCTCGAGGCAGGCAGATTATATGACCGGTAAGCAACGAAAGGGTGGAAATTTTGGTGTCCTACATTTGCTTGTGAAGATTTTCTTCAGAATAGCAAGTTTGAATATTATGATGTAGAAAACCAAGGCAAAATAACCAAAATACAATTTTTTGGTAGAATTGATATTATATTCAATGTTTTTGATTTCTTGCGAAATTTTCTGGTCAATGAAGGTCATGTGGATCTTATCCGTGTGCCTTCGTTCATTTATTAGTTACCAATCATTTTCACCTTGGACCAACCCATAGGTAGGGATTTGTTTTGATTCTGTCGACAACATGAATGGCCTCTCTCTCACCAACATTTCTATTCTATACACAGAACAACTATTGTAAACAGAAAATAATAAGGGAAAAATCAATTAGAAACATGAGTTTGTTAAGCAGAATTCTTTCCTGACATCTCTATTAAGAGGTTAGTGCTCTTCATTGTGTAATTTAGATAAATTCAATGTGGTGTGTGTGTATGTACACATTAGACATTGACAATATTTTTCATGTCTTTACTTTGAGTTGATTAATAGAGTTGTGAAGACTTGCATTATCCCTTATCACTCACTTTTTTATATTGAATCTTGTAGCATAACTTAAATTTGTGTCATTGACTCTATGTTTATTTCTTAATGGTGATATTCTTAAATACTTGTCTTGCTCCCACTCACGACCGGATCAAGAAAGTGTGGGGCGTTACCCCCGCACCCCTATACGCCTTTATGGCGTGGTGCTAAGCACAAGGGAACACTTTACCTTTACTTTTTTGCTGAAAGCATATATTATCTGTCAAATTGATAGGAGGATGATATCCTGACCATGGAAATTGTGTATGGTTAGAAGTTGTGGAAAAGGGTGATTTCTATTATGATCCTTAGTAAACTTGCAGATCAGCCGTTGGTCATTATAAGCAGGATATGGGGGAAGAGGGTTGGGCTTAAAAGAATATTTTTGGTAGACAGTCGAAAATGTTGGTCCATATCAAAAGTACTGTGTACATGTACACATGTTGGTTGCAGTAGCGGCTCGTGCCTAAAATAACAGGTGAAGAAGTATATTTATAGGCAATGAAAACAAATAGTAAGTGCCAGTGCCCCCCAATTTAAAACGTCTTTTTTGTCTTCATCCGTCCATCTGGAAAATGGTGTCTGCAACAAATTACACACTAAGTCATTTACTGGGTTCATTGTAGAAACCACAGCTCAACACATGAACACAACACACGATAGGAAACACGAAACACACACGCGGAACAAGATCTCGTGAGAACGCGAAGATTTTGCCACAAGCACTGGATGCGATGTTTTATCCGACGAGAGAACTGCTTCATCTAGAAGGCGACACCCGTTCAAGGCCAACGCTAGGTGACGTCACCGTTGCCATGACAACCGGCTAAGTTTTCCGCAACCTAGCGGTGTTTGCTCTTGGGTTGGGACGAACTCAATACGTGCGTAGCGCCGAGCGGCGTGTTATTTGAGTGTTATCGTGTGCGTTCTGCTGGGAAATAGTTTAATTTAACAAGCAAATGAAAAATGTCAATATTAATTTGAAAATTAGGTGAAAACATCTGCACTTGTTGCACTTGGCCAGCCGCCACTGGTTGGTTGATGTGTCGAAGGTGTCTTTGATCATCTTTCCTGTTAACAATTTTCAGGGTGGTCCACGTTAAAAAATATGTTTGTGTAGAAGTCATGAAATTGAGATCTATACAAAGCATCACTCGACTCTCTTTCCTCTTAAAGAATTTCAACAAAGGCACATCTACTCTGTGAACACTTACTGGGATCAGTCATATGTGAGAAGGGATGTGCTGCTATCAACTTGGCCCATTGGGTTTCATAGTCATATGCAATAGCATATTCTCCATGTTACCGCATCTACCGGCGGTAAACCAACTTTTCTCACATATTTTTTATAAATTGAGCTTTAATATATGGGAAATCGCTCATTATATATTATGCAAACTATGTCCACCACTGATTGTTTTCAAATGCAAACTGTTACCTGGTTTGTATGCGGTGAGTGTAAGGTAGCCGAAGGACAAATGGGCGAGTGGCCATTTAAAGAAATGCAACATGCATGATCAGTTCCACCGCTAGCAAACAACGTTGGTGGGAGAATTCCTTGCTGCTTTCTGCACCATGCTCAGCAGAGGCAATGTTGGTGCTACATGAAGGGAAATTTTCCCTTGGTGCATGGAAAATCCAGGAAAATTTATGAAAAATATCTGAAATTGCTGGAAAAATTGAAGTTATTGGACTTCTGTTTTTCTTTCACTTGCACGCCTGCATTGGTGCTTTACTTCTGTTATATCTAATTAATCTAGATTGGAGAGGTGTATAATAAATAAGAATTGTTACAGTAAACCATGTAAAATTTTCAAGATACACCACTGGTCATTCATGATTCATTCTTTTTTGTAAAATGTAATCATTAACTATTTTGAATTGGGCCACTCCAAAATGGAAAACGGAGCTAGAAGGGCTGCTATGCATCTAGTAGTGATGGAAATGAGCGATACAAGATTATGTTGAACTGCGTCAGCTGCATGTTTGGTGTGTAGACCAGAGATGTAGCAGTGTGCATGCCATATTTAACAAACATGGATGCAAGGTCAGTTCGTGCCTTGCTTATAAATTACTTCTTATGCAAGAACTACTTGATAGCAGTGAATTTGTATATACATTTGTCTTTTATAGGAGCCTTAGAGTGACAAGTTGTTTTTTTTTTTGTTTGTGAACAGGTAGTGTTCAGTAAGCAATATGTGTGGAAAAGATACTAAACATTATTGCAGAGGAAAAGTAGTTTTGTGAATTTGTACCAGAGTAGATATTAGTGTTGCTGCTATTATTGAGATGACTGCATGCATATTAACATACAAATTTGGTAGCAAGTCCATTTGTTACATCGGTAGTGGTTTATATGCTATGCTGTATTCAAGAATAATCATATTCATATTAATTGATAATAGAAGATCGTGGATAAATTTGGTAATAATAATTTTGGCAAGTTGACACCAACATTTTTATACCAGTGTTATTTATTGTTGTACTCAATTGTGTTTTTTTTACTGATATTTTAATTCTCTTGTGTATAGGTATGAATGTGATTATTCTTATAATACCGTGCTATTTGGATGGTTTCTGAAAGTAGGTAAAACAGTGATGTAGCAAATGTTGAAAAGGGAAGGTAATTATGTAGTTGTATTGTTATAATTTATGATGATATGGTAAACGACAGAATGCTTTGTGTGTTTACAACTTTTTAAAAATGGGAACAATTCATAAAAGCTTGTGCATCTGAATTGTTTAATTTTGAATTTATGTTTTTCAGATGAATTTACGATATTTTAAAGGAGAAATTAATTTGACCCATTTTAAGATACTATGTACTGGAAATAATATTTTTTTTTTATTCCTTCATGTAATATTCAGTGGCGAGAAACATTATAGGAAACTTGTCTAGTGTTTCACTAACGTTACATTTGAATCACTAGGGATGGGAGTGAAAATCCTGTGAAAATCAAACAACCTTTATAATGTTTTTAGTGGTGTTTGTTACAAGGGTTGATCAAATGAAACGAAACAAAATGAACGAGCCGAATGATTCCTTTTTCCCAGAATTCCTTTGGCCGTGACGTGACCCAGTCCTTCACAGCGTCCTTGAGTTCATCGTCCGAGGTGAAGCGCCTTCCTTTGAGATGCTTTTTCAGGGGACCAAACACATGGAAGTCACAGGGGGATAAGTCCGGACTGTAGGGTGGATGGTCTAGCTGCTCCCACTTGAAACTGGCCAGTTCCGCGTGTGTGACCCTGGAGACGTGTGGATGTGCGTTATCATGGAGCAGAACCACACCCTCCGTGAGCAGCCCCGGTCGTTCGCCTTCCCCGTAAACGTTCACCATCCGGCGATGAATATCGGTCGGTTTAACACCTTCCGCTGTCAGAAAACGGATAACGCCTCGCTGCTCCTCAACAGTTGAATTTGCCAATGTTAACGCCATCCTGTCTGAACATGCACTGCCGCGTCACTTGGATGGCGCTCTGTATCGGAGCCTCTGCTCTCTCCTGCGCATGCGCATTCGATGCATGCTCCGATGCCGCATGGTGACTCCAATCGCACCCCTACATATCACGCTACGTTCTCCCATCGCGGCATCGGTATTATATAAACGATTCCGTTGTTATGACGTTTCGTACCTTTTCATTTGATCAACCCTTGTATTTGAAGAACTAAAAATTAATGTTTTTTTTTATTTTGGTAGCCATGATACCAGCTTTAAGTTCTATCTTTCATGCAAATTCTATATAATTTAATAGAAAATATAAACTCCTCTAATGTGAAACATTTTAACATCTGAAAGAGAAGAGTTTGGAAATTATTTACCATAGAAAACATAAATTAGCACACTGGTTTTTACCATATCATGGAACATGTAATGTGCATTATGCATGTAGTATGAAATATGTGTTGTCATACAGGTGAAAGGTAATAGGCACATTCAACAAAGAAAAGTCTTGCAGGATTTTATATGACCAAGAAAAGTATCATGAGCATATAACAGCATACAATCCCACCAGTATGCAACGCTAGTAGATGGAGATCCAAACGCTATCCTAAATTCATTTCTCTTCTCCATACTTCATCAAAAGAGAAATAACTTCCTCAGTCTCATCACTCCTATTAACAGACAACCATAATTACAGTTAGGGTGACCAACTCTCCCGTATTTCCCGAGATCTCCCATATCACAGCTATTTTTTTTTTATCCTCCCGGCTCCCATATTGACCCCCCCCCCCCCCCCCCCGTATATTTCATTAACAACCAAGATCGTGAAATTTCAACTCATTCCTAGTTCGACGAGCTGTACTAAACTTCAAGTGGACTGCAAAATCTTGCATTTTTAACTTTTGGTGGGCGGGAGCGACGTCTTATCTTGTAGTAGTTCATTGATGCTTACTTCTGCAACAGCAGTGGACAAATACATATGGGTTAGAACTAAGAAGCATTCCTGATTGATTGGTTATTGATTTGCTTTATTTTACTTTGCTTTTTGCACCACTTTTGGCTAATTTGCGGAGATTGGGATGAGTGATAATATGATGAAATTGATGAACGGACACTCACAAACATCCATACAAAGGCTGGGAATTGAACCTGGGACCCCTGACATACTCTATTTTGATCTGTATATTACATAAGATGTAAATTAATTATTTTGTTTAATATTATTCATTCCATAAACATTTGCTGGAGTGATGTTGTGCCACTAAAAATGTGCAAATTTTGTCGTGACTAAATCTCCTGTAGATTCAATGCCGAAGGTTGGAAATCTCCCTTAAATTCATGGCCGAAAGTTGGTTACCCTAATTACACTGCAAGTATACATCGTGTGGAGCATAAAATTGGTAATTGTGAACTGTGTCTGCATTGTTGAACTGCAGCATAATTTTTTGTACCATTCTCTATGTATTTCTCCCATCAGCAGCTTAATGGCCAATCATCTGTTCAAGCTAGTAAAGGGTTTGTGATCTGAAGAGGTGAAAGAGGGGTTCAGAATCATAACACAAAGCCCCTGTTAATAGTCTCAAACAGGGAGTTCAAAAATTGCTTTTCTTAATAGAAGGACTGTCGGAACATGCACTGGAGTTCAGAATAGGTCTTCCTTGAAGAGGATGAGGTCCCTAAGCTCAAATTCCTTTCATTCCCTTCTCTATCTAGACTGAATAGTGCTAGGTCAGATCTCAGTCGTGGATGAGAACATTTTTCATAGACATCAATAATATGCAGTGCAACCCCAATTTTACATTCCCACATTTTTCACTTCCCCGCATTTTACATTCAATCTTATAGCTTAAGTCTTAAACAGAACTGCAGTTCTGTATCTTTGACACAACCCCAGAGGAAGCCGACGGGACATGTATCTGGTTTCAAGCCGGCACTTGTTTTTTGGAACAGCCCCGTAGTCACTTTTCTGTGCAGTGTTTAGACATCCATTCATTCACTGCGACGTTATACTCCCAAGGTTCTTATATTGTATAAAAAAATAGCACAACACAATAACACAACCTAGCAAAGATAACGCAACCTTGCATTAAGAAATCTCTAAAGAAACAGAATTTGCAACATCTAATTGACTCCACGTGGACATGACAAGAGCTGTCAGTTCCTAAAACGGATGTTATTGGGGGGAAAAGGGAGGATATTCTGGATTCCACGTGGACTTGACATATGGTTGTTAGAGGGAAAACTGATCTTTCGGAACTTTTTTTGAGGTAAAATGTGGTTCCAATGCGGACAACACTGGTTCCGACGTAGCAAAATGTTATAAAATTTTCTTCAATTTTACATTTCCCTGCATTGGAAGTTTTTCAGACTACTCCCCTGAAAAATGTAAAATTTTGCCCTTAAGGTACTAAACACAATTTCCATTACATACATGACTGCAAGCTCATTTGTATCTACGAAGGAAACTTTTTATTAAGCACCAACATAAAACTATACTTACGTAATGGGTACTTCTTTAATTCATTTGATTTCTTCCACATGCATATACTTGGCAAAATTGTGTACATTGGTGTCTGTTCTAAAGCAACTTTTCACATGAGAGCAGCTTTATCCTTCAGAAAGCAGATGATACAACAACTTGTGCTAACAGTGAGACACAACTGCCATCTTCAGTTAGTAAATTTCCACGTGGATGCGATTGGATAATGCTGCCCTCGATGATCCTTTTCACAGGTGAATGTAATGCTGTTTGACTTTTCTTTGTTGTGAATATAGGGCTTTTTCCATTTCGCTTCAAATATTTGCTAATGGATTTGGTGGGACTGTCTGTAATAAATCTGTTTTGTTGTGAAGGGTAGGAGGGCCTTGTGTGTGAGTGAACGTGCCTTTTGTATTCACTAGGTTACGTGCAAAGGATGAAGGAGCTCAAGGATCAAAGCGAGACCTTGAAACTTCAGCTGAGGGAAAAGGCTGATAAGAGTGGTATCGCATTATATTTCTTGCATCCTCCCTAGGTGCCTGCAGCTCACAAAACACATTGCTTTTTGCAGCAAAATATTAACTGTTTCAATATGGTAGACCTATGTGTATGTATTCTCACCATTCAATGACGGTGGTAAATGATACGTTGCACATATTTCACTGTGATGGTTCTTTTTTCCTGGCAACGTTTTGACTCGATACTGCAGTTTTATTGATTGAGTTGGTGTTTTAAGTCCACTTTATGCACAGTAAGGCTAATCGGGACTGGACCTACAGTTTAAAGTGTGATCCGAACCACTATGTGCCTCCACCGGGTATCGATACTGCTGTTGTCACATGAAGTAAATCCATGGAAGTAATCGTACACTAATGTCCGTCAAAGGGGTGGCTGCTGTGGCTCATTTGGTAACGTGTCTGACTACCATGCCAAAGGTCCCTGGTTCGATCCCCGGCCGGTTCAAATCCGGGAACTTTTCTAACGTTGGAAGCAGCCCCGGTACCCACCCAGTGTCGAATAATATGGGTACTTGGGGGAAACCCTGGGGGGTAAAGGCAGTCGGGGGCGTGGTGCTGATCACATCTTCCCCACTCACAACCGGATCATGAAATTGTAAGGCGTTACCCCCACACCCCCTATCCCTTCATGGTGTGGTGCCAAGCACAGGGGAACACTTTACCTTTTACCTTTATGTCCTTCAAAGACCAAACCTGCTAGGAAAATGCAAAATTCACATTGTTACTTTTATCGTGCTTCATAGAACAGAGCATGTAGTAAATGGCAACCAAGAAGATTGTTCAAAGAATGATTATAATGTATCGGAGTAGAATTTTGGAACCATGAAGGTTGGAAAGAAAGTAGTGGACACATCCATACATGACAAACATTTATTGCAGAACCTGCAGAATTTTACATTTCCCTCAATGTAATCCTTGGCCTCTGCCACACTGTTGGAAGGCACTGAACACCAGTAGCAGTTCTGTTTGTATTCATGTCCATGAAGAAGCACCATATTGCTTGCAGGATTGTGTCCAATTTCACACAACAGCTTCTCAGCTCTGTCTGCATGCACTACACCAGTGACAATAGGTGCGTTAAACAGCTATGCCTTCCTTCTAGATGTACTGGGAACAGCAATGCCTTCTCCTGATAGACAACAGTGTTGCAATTACTTTCTTTTGAACCCAAGTACTTTCGTCATCTGTTTCATGATTATTTTCACATTCATGTCCAATGCTGAAAGTGGAAATTGTTACCTGGGGAGAGTTTTGCTTGAGCATTTAGACAGGGAGGGACAGGTTGGGGGTTATGCTATGTATAAATTTGCCTCCCCTTCGAACACTGTTCATGTCTTTTGTAGATATCAAATGTGTGTGAATTTATTGAGAAAGGTTGCTTCATCCACAGTTAAGGCATAGATACTTGTATCATGTACCCAGTAGCTCTGCAATGGTACTTAATATTGGGCCAATCCAAAAAATTACGATCCCAACTGGAGATTGAACCCAGATGCCAGATACTGTAACATCTGTTGCAAAAAAAATCCCTTTGATATATTTAATAATTTTCTTCATGTTCAAGTGTGTACATAATTTGGATTAAAAAGTTGAAAAGGACAGATTCAAACATAACTAAAACAAAAGCGTGGCATAATTGTCATTGATGATCAGAGCCTGCCAAGCAACTTTTCAGTGCATGAAATTTCATTGCTGCTCTTGCCAGGACCTGCTATTTCTTTCCTACCTGTCCTCATTATGCTAGGTCACCAGGGAAAGTATCCTGGGACCTCTCGCACCAAATATAAGAGTGCTAACCATTCAGCTATACAGGACTCTATTTAATTCACAGTATAGTTGAGCATATATAGTGGCATGGGCGTCCGGAAGGGGGGGCAGGGGGGGGGCCGTGGCCCCCCCCCCTGGAAAATGAAAGTCAACCAAAAATGATGTATTTCACACATATAATTTCATTTTAGCCACAATAATATGTGTTAATTATTGCATGAACATCATAAATTCAAATTTAAGCAATGTTTTTTTTAGAGAACAACACTTTTTGGAGAAAATGTGCTGTGTTTGGCCCCCCCCCTGGAAAAAAATACCTTCCTTGCCCCTCCCTGGAAAAAATCCTGCAGACGTCCATGTATAGTGGGTTCAAATGCTGACACAGAATGACTATTGCAGCAAGGTAAAGTCAGGAAAAAATTAATGTTTATAAGGCATTGCTGAAAAATACACTGATATTGTTATTGTTTATATCCTATGCTGGAAAACAAAATAAATCATGATGAAATACAATGTGTAAACAGCCATGCAAAGTTGTGGTTCAGTATAGGGTATAAATAATAGAAATTACAGTATATGTTGTAAAACAGTTCCAAACAACGCCAAATTTATCCTGACTGTGCATACAGTTTTCTATAAGTTTGTACTTAAAATCTAAAAATGCCTATTATTCCTGTGAAGTTTTCTTCATTGTGCATGTGTTTTGCTAATTTTACTTTTCATCACAAATAACCCAAAGCAGTATAAAATAAATGAAATAGATAGATATAGATATTTCAGCACTCCCTTCTAAGGTAAATTGCATTTAAATTACAATGTACAAAATTGCAATCAAAGTATGCTGCATTATTTTGAGATGCACTATGCTGTAAAGAAAATTTTAATTATTTTTCTCGAAGTACACAGTGCTAAAAGCAATGAAAACACAATAGAAAGATCTTCAACAAAAGCTACACCATCACGGTTTTTCAGACATGCACAGTTCTTTTCTTGTAAGCAGTAGTACCTTGCATCACATGTTACCGAAGTCATTTTTCCCTTTCTCAAAAATGACTATAAAATATGGTTGTATCACAGAACGAAAATATATTGGACAAAGCACTTATTTATCCCACTTTTTTTGCTCCTATCCTTTCTTTTTTTAAAAGAAAGTAATATTTTTTTGTTTCTATAAAATGTATCTGGTCTTCATGAAATCTAAACTCCATTTAATACATCTCCTCTAGTGTAAGCAACTGATTTGTAACCAGGCATTCTGATGCCTTTTCCTTAACTGTAGCTCATTTTCATCTTTCGAAGAATGTGTGAAAAGATTCCGAACTTTTAGAGATACATACCTGGGTCTGCCATTCCTAAAAGCTAAAATAAATACCTGTCAAGTGTCTTTTGCAGAAATTCAACTATGCTATAAGATTGTATTAATGCAAGTCTATTCTGGTAAGTGTGGTTTAAGTGAGTTGTAGGCACCTGCCTTCATGTAGTGAGCTCCTGCCTTTTAGTGACATGTTAGAAGGAATAGTGTGAGCTTTCAGTGAATCAAAATGATATCGCAAGAAAGAGAAAAATCGAACTCTGAGCCATTTTGCCTGATTTCTGTGTAGAAATTTTATAAAATAATTCAATCTTTGTGACCACCAGGTGCATTATTGGTTCATATGCCCTTGGTCTTTGAATTGCTAAATGTTTCGATTTTTATCTATTTTCTTGCGTTCTTTTATTCCTTTGTTAAAACATATGCTGTAATGTTTTAAATTTTTTCCATCATGTTTCAATCCTGATAATACATTTAATAGTGACTAGAAATGCCTGGTTTGAAGTTTAGTGCCTATTTTGCCTAATCTTGCCTAAAAATGGCTTTTGCTTTCTTTTGCTACTTTACATCTTTTCACAGTCCACCGTATAAGGTAATTTCTTGTTTTGGGAGTATCTCTTCAGCAATTTCATCCAACCACCATTCATCATCATTAGCCAAAAGTAACATAAAAGTAAGAAAAATAGAATTTATAAAATTCAAGCCAATAATCTTGCAACTGAACACAAAAGTTAATAACAAGTTCATGTTCAATGCCTATTTGGGTTCCTTTTTTTATATTATAGTCCTTTTTTGAGTTCCTATTTTCTTAATTTTTGGTATGTTTTGAACTGCCTATTTTACGAGCTTTTAGGCCTATAAATCCTCACCCTAGTTGTGAGCAATTCAAGGTTAATTGACCTGTCCATACTCAGATTTTCAGTCTTCACCCAGTTTTATAAGAAAAAATAATTTGAAAAGAAAAAGTTGTGTGAACTCTGAGACTGAAAAAGAAATTGGTTATGGGACTTGGCATTTTCTTAGTTCCTGAATTGTCCAACATGGAACATATGGATACTACCAGTAATCCAACCCAGAGCAATTTGCACTAAAAGTTACAAACTAAAGTCTATCTGAACTTAAGAATACACTGTGGAACTTATGCTGACAGCATTGTCATACTTTACTGATTCGAAGAAATCACCACCACTCACCATTAATCTTCTGCTGTGATACACACCAATATATACATCAGAAAAATAATGGGTACATGCAGTGAGATGGTTAACATTCGCAGCAACTAATGTTGGAATTTTTGATGAGGTATGTCATATGTCTTTTCTTCTTCCCAACAGCCAGAGAACTGTTAGATCTTTAACCCCTCCAGGCCTCCCCGATGGCATACTGGTAGTGTGGTTGCCTTGTAATGAAGGGGTTAAGGGGTTCGATACCTGGTGGAGAGACGTAGTGGTTTGGATCCCACTTTAAACTGTAGGTCCAGTCCCAATTAGATTTACTGTCCATAAAGTGGACTTCAAACACCAACTCAATCAATCAAACAATCTTTAACCCCTCCACAAATCATCAGAAATATAACAAATTAATACGTTGTAAATGTATTGAAAATCATAATAATGAATTCCATATACTAACCACAAACCAATTCAAATGTTAATATCTTTACTTTCTTGTGTAGTGAACTAAAAAACCATAAGATCCCATGGTATATGGGTTGGAAATGTATAAATTGTCCTTAGAAAAAAGGGTACCACATATAGTGCATAATCCCCATTTATTTAGTTGTGATAAAGTGCACTTTAGTATAAGGAAATTAAAAATGCAAGATGCATAATTCTAATAGAAAAGCAACATAAAAAATACAAAACATGTTGAAGTACATTAAAAATATATTAGGAGAATTTATTGTTTTGATGTAGTTCGATAAATATATGCAACAATTCATACTGTTCCTGACCATTCTTGCTATGGAATAATTAGTTCAAAAATCTACAAAGGGATTTTTTTTTACATGAAATAAACTAAATTTCTTTCCTAAATATGTTAGCAAGAACAGACCTCAGTCATGGCATTTGAGTTTTTTCTCTTTCAGAAACTCTGTCATCTTTTTTAAAATATTGATGCGATACTTATTTTCAATAGTGCATACGTAGAAAAATATATTCACATAAGAATATTATTATGAAATTCTTGCATGGTGTAGTGCAATTGCTTAGTAGCATGTAGCTGTTAGCATTTAAACAATTGATGGCATTTACTGCTTTCTTCTAATAACATAATTTAAATAATCAAATAATTTAACTAGTATACTATCAGTTTTTAGTTCTTTCTTACTTAGTATGCTGATTGGTACTAGAGCATATATACACAGGGTGTTGCCATAAAATACCAACAGATGTTCACAGTGGGTAGAGAACTTCAAGGCAAACAACTTTTCTTGCTCCTTCAGGCCCAATTACTTACTACAAGCCTTCATGAAACAATTTATCCTGTGTGTATCCAACCACATAACACACTCATGTTTGCCACTGGCATACACTTTTTTGTTGAACCATTTACTAGGAGGTGTAGTTTGGTACAGGCAAATTTCGCAACCAAGCAAGATAAG
Organism: Lepisma saccharinum; assembly: GCF_977018435.1. Lineage (NCBI taxonomy): Eukaryota > Metazoa > Arthropoda > Insecta > Zygentoma > Lepismatidae > Lepisma > Lepisma saccharinum. The sequence continues at coordinate 29,441,038 of NC_139249.1, read as the reverse complement.
GTCCACCCTAGGATATGTGTATAGCTCTCGACAAAAGGTATGGATTCTATCTTTAATATTAGATCATTTTTTTAATTAGGTAAGCAACATATGTGAGTATAGTGATATATGTGTGCTTGTGACAACCCTGAATGTGTCTGATGGCATGATTCTATTTTCATGCTCAGTACATTTTCTGACAAAAATGAATGCCAGTGTGAATTTGTGTTGCATCATTGCATACGTACAGAATAACATGCACGTCTTCAAGGGCTCATAGACTCAAAGTGGGCTTTGGTGAGCAAAGCATATTAAGAAAAGTTCTTCATCTTGAAATCCTTTTTGTTGTATGAAGACACACTGTTTCTATATATTTCTTTGCAGGTAGAAGACCAATAAGGAGAAAATTTTATTTTTTTATTTGCCCAAATAGTGTGCACAGAAAAACATTTCCCATCTAACAAGCAATACTTCTGCCTGCTGTATTCTTCATTCTTTTAATAAGAATCATGGTTAAGATTATTGACTGAACTGTTTGATTAGAATTGTTGTTGTTTTAAGTCCACTTTATGCACAGACAGGCTAATCGGTACTGGACTTACAGTTTAAAGTGGGATCGAAACCACTGTGCAATGTGCCTCCATCAGGTATTGAACCCGGTACCCCTTGATTACAAGGGGATGACGTTACCACTACACCATCCCAAGAGAAGTTGGGATGGATTATAGGCAAGATTTGGGAATACAGTAAAACCTCGTTAATCTGGACTTTTGGGGAGGATAAGTTGACCGGTTTAACGAAAGTCCAGATTAACTGAAATAACCTAAAATAACAGTAGAAAGTGCATTAAAACTCCGTTTATAGCAGCAAAACACATTTATTATGGTGTATTTAAAGGGCATAGGCCTTCAAAAATTTGTGTGTTGGCTTAAAGCAAGGGGAGTCTGTTAGGGAGCATTATGATGAATGCTATTGTTGACTTCTAACCACATTTTAAACCTTGCATTCTGCTTTTGGGGGGGCAGCCTTTTGCCTGTCCGGATTAAGCTAAGTCCGGCTTATTGGGGTCTGGATTAATGAGGTTTTACTGTATTAGGGTCATTTTTTTTATATATAAATTCTACACAACCATTGTCAAATTATCACAAGATGATAGAGAGTTCATACTCGCAAATAGTTTTTGCAACTCTTTGTAGTGATATTTTGTGAAGTCATTTTCAGAGATTGGTGAAAATTATGGAAATTTTGCGTAATTGCAAATCATAATTTTTAGGGCTGAACCGATACCCATGCCATTGATGATATTCTTACTGATTCCCACATACCAAAACAGAAGTCATTTAAAATATTTATTAATATTAGTAGGTGAGTGTTCCACTCTAATTGCAAGCATCAATTTACTAGGGTTTTCATTCAAAATATTCAAGAATTACATCAGAATAGTAAAATACTTGTTAAGAACCACGAAATACAGTTTTTCACGCAATTTTTGGCAAAATGGATGAAAACTGAAAGTTTGCATAACTTCCAGGATATTATACCCTCTCCCAGCTAACTGTAGAGCAGGGCCATGCATATCGGTAGAGGAGGAGGAGGAAAATCGAGTGGTGAAAGTTCAGCGTTGCAAACTGTACGGTCCAGACCTTAGTCTGTAAGCTAAATGCATGGCTTGTCAAAATTTGCTTTTGCAGTTTATCCCTAATATTTCCCTAAGAAATTCGTAAACAAATTGTATGGACCTGGAGACAAAAATACGGTCTGTTTGTCATGTGCATTCGGTATTGTCCTTTTCAAAAGTTTGCAACACTTACAGATTTCCTCGCCCATTGCACAATCCTGTTTCTCTGACTGTTCATTGGTGGAGCTGTCTCGCGTCATTACTTCCGCAGAGACTTGTTCTCGTTCGCCTGGTCTACAGTTAGCTGGTATGGAGTTTAGATGAATGTTGCATAGCATTTTTGCAGATGCCAGAAAAATATTAAGGGTTATCGGTAAATAAAATTCAACTTATACTTTCCCATACTGATAGCACTAGTATTGGTCAATACAGATACATCAGCATCAGTATCAACTAATTTTGCCTCTAAGGTAAGTTTTGTTCTTTCACATAACTGTGGAGCCTAATGTTAAAGATAGTGCAACTCTGACTGTATAGCCTGTTCGGTATTACCAGTTACAAATGCTGTTTATCTCGGAAGCTCAACTTCATGCAGATGTGTTAGCAGTGTATGCTGCCAGAGGATGCACACAGCATTGCTGAGACAATATGCCCCTAAAATGACAAGATCCATAATCTTTATAACAGCACCTGTAACTCCCTTTTAGTAACAAACTACAATCTATCATTGTGTCATTCTTGAACATATTTTCATAATTACCCCCATAATTAATTTCTAGAGTTCCCTGCATGGCAACTGAAATTCTGTAATATATAAAGAATAAGGCATCGTAATGCAGAAATACTTCACAATTGGAAACAGATTGCATACATTGTATTTACAAACAGAAAAATTAAAGAATTGAAAACGAATTAAGATATAGAATGTGACTTGACTTACAACAATAGATTTTGCATTGAAACAAAAGGTGCAAGTATGTGTTCATTGCACCATTCTTTATGGTGTAATCAGCTGTCTGTTGAGAGGATATGAAAGGACAAGGCATTATAATGGTTGACTCTCAATCTCACCATAGAAGGTTCTAGTCCTGGCCTACATATGCATTTCTGTGTATGTAGCGTAATACATTTAATCTATCATTCATTCTCATCATTGTGATTAGCCATAAGCGGCAGAAAAATAATAAATAGAAATAAACCATGGTGCCACAGCCCATGAGGGCTAGGGCCTGCCTACCGGCCTGACTTCCACCTGCTGAGATGCGAGATCATCCAACAAGTTACAGGGTGATGTGTGGTCAGCATGACGAACCCCCCAGTCGTCGTCGTCGGTTTCTGTGACTGGTTTATGCTACTCATTCATAGTTTCCCAATGTCCTCATGATGGTGGGTGACCACCGGTCCCAAACACAAGCCAAAATCTCAGGAGAAAAGTTTTGCTTCTTGCAGGAGACTCGAGCCTGTACACATCCCATAGCTGGAGCCCAAAGCATGTTGCCTTAGATCACACAGGCACGGTGCAGGACTAAATGGCAGAAGACCGATCCAAAATATGAAATTGTCTATCGATTAGTGTTGCATGCTGCTAAATCAGGGATCCCAGATGCAAAAGATGCGGATATTTCCTTGTATTTTTTGTCATCAGTGTCATAAGTTTGTTACGAATCCTTTTTGTTGTGACGAGCATACACACATACATGTATATAAATATCACAACTATACAATATAATAATAATATAGGCATTGCTATGATAATAGTATTATAAAGGAGAATGCAGTAGCATGGAACGGAATGAAAAGGAATGCTATTTGTTTGCATGCTTAAAAAATATATATTTTGACCCTTCTCTTTATTAATGGATAATTTTTCACAGGTCTCATTGCAAAGATGAAGGAGGGGGCAGAAAACGTACAGACAAAACTACAAGCCAAGGCGGAAAGTGTCGGGTTTAAGCCAATCCATCCAGATGGAAGAGAACGAAAGAGTAAGTACCTGCATTTTTTAAAAAACTGTGTCCAGAATTTAATGACCACATTACGCATTGGTACATGATGGTAGATACTGGCAAACAGCTTATCTTGTTTTTTTCTTAGAAGGAGAGACTACATAGGTTTGGAATGTACTGGAAAGTACTGGTAGAAAAAGTACTTGCAACTGATTGGGCAAGAATGGAGAAATTTAATGAGAATGCCATCGTGGGTTAGTGTTCAATTCCTGATCTCCAAATATCTCCTGAATAGCGTAGTGGCTAACACTGTAGCCTTCAAGCTTTATGGCTGAGAGTGTTAAGTGATGACTTTCGATCTCACCAATGAAGTTCCTGAGTGCAAATCCTTTCGTCAATTTCATCCAAACATCATTCATCCTTATCACTGTGATTAGTGGCAGAAAAGTGCTAAATAGCAACAAATGAAATACAAATACAACACTGTCGCCTTGCAATCATTAGAGACTGTGTTTGATCCCTGGTGTAGGCACATTGCACAGTAGTTTGATCCCACTTTAAACTGTAAGTGCTCTACCCATTAACCTATCTGAGCAGAAAGTGGACAAGCTTTGCCCCCTACCCACCCACACATTCCCCAAAAAGAAGAAAATTTGCAAAGAAACACTAATGCATTCTTCCAGCTATGAAAGAAACTTGTTTTCGATCAGCTTTCTGACAGCAATATACTCCTCATCGTTTCTTTTTGTGTTTACCATTAGGTAACAGTTTGAAATGTGTTCTGCAAGCTATGGATACTCTTCATACACAAGCCGGACCCTGTGGCCGAGTGGTTAGCACATCGTGCTGCGATGCCAAGGGTCCCGGGTTCGAATCCCGCTCGGGCTTAGTTGTTTGTGAATGTCCATTCATCAATTTCATCATTTCCTTACTCATCCCCATCTTCGCAAATTAGCCAAGAGGCACAAAACAGGGAGTAAAATAAACTAAATCAATCAATCTTCATACACAAGATTGGGCAAATTATGCTAGATGGTGTTGCAAAATTGAGACATAAGCAGAAAATATGAAACATGGTATGATATTTTTTTATTCATACATTCATGACTAAGGAAATATGAAAAATTAGTCGAGCAATTAACCTACGCTTTTCATCTTTTTTTATATACTGATAACATTGTGGCATTCCAGAAAAAGAAAACACTAAATTATATATGATTTTGAAACACTATCGAGGGATTTGAATTCCAAAAATATTGTGAGTAATCTCAGACAAACCAAAGTGACATGGTAAAACATTTTCAGATTGGATTTGCCTGATCTTGTAAGTTCATGATATTGGCATGCATGTTTATTATTATTATTGTTGGTGGTGGCTGTGGTCAAATTGGTATGTTTTGTAGTTTTCAATATTGCATTTATACAAGTATTGTGTAGTGTTTGTACTGACTGAAAGTCCTTAAGCATGGAAATTCTTGGAAAGCAATTTGCAGTATAAAAAATCCATCCAAATGAACTTAACAAACTATATCCCTTCATTCAAGTATTGCTGGGAACGTTTGATTGCCTCTTCATCAGTTTCATCTAATCATCATTCATCTTGTGATGTGGCATTGTAAAAGTGAACTTTGTTTTGGAGTATCAAAGTACAGACACATTACTCTCTCGTGAACATTCACTATTTTGAAATGTGACATAATCAAGGAGCCTAGTTTACAAATCAGAAATTGTGACATTGCAGAAACATTTACAGAAGTAACCAAGTAACCAATAATAATCCAAGGTAACAAGATCTAACATCTAAGACATGACATGCTTTTATCTTTATGTGCAGTGTGGTATTTGAAAATTTTACAGTTGGGGAGGGGACAATCCAGCAATTTTTGTAAAAAAATGAGGATATTGTGTACAGTATCCTAATACTCACATAGGCTAAAAATATGCAACCAGATAGGGGGATGCAGAATCCAAAGTGGGGAATTCCCCCTCCCTCCTTTACAAATATGTAACTCATTACAAGATGGAGTTAGACTTATTGGCTACTTCTTATGACACTGTTGGGTCTAATGTCACCATTTGTGATTTGTAGAATTTGATCCTTATACTTTCAAATAGAGATGGACCAACATGAAATTTGTGCTGGAAAAATTACAAAAAAATTATCAATAACTGTAATCAATATTCTACCAAAGTAATAAGATTGCAAATGTTGGAGGCAAAGAACTTGGACGATTCATTCGCCTCCTTAATGGTGATCTTATTGGGTTTTGCCTCAGAAAACAAAATTCGCCTGACGAAACTAGAGTATCAGGTTATTATACCTTTATCGTAAATATATAACAAGAAATATAGAGTTTTTCACTAAATTACAGACTATTTATAGAAACCTTGGATTGATAAAATTACTGTTCAATGGTGGAAAACATGCCTAGCTTGACTGGATGAATCTAAATGCAACTGGGAACATAGGCAAAAACATACATAAGGGTTCGCTTTTTTTATTATATATAGAGCTCTGTTTTTACTACCACAACATTACTGTATTTGAAATTTGAATGTTCTCTCTGAAAAATATGGTTTTCACATTTGATCCACATGTACTGTTTCACCTCAGTTTCCATGACAGTCATCCAGTTATTGCATTCACACTTGCATCAATGGTCACAACTAACACATTGACTCTACCAGTAAACCAATACATCGATACTTCTATATCAGCCTGGAGTATAAGGTCAGATCAATTAATCTGCCCTGTCCCTATTTTTAAATAATAGATGTATTTCCAGCACAGCATTTAAGACATCTTGTCGAATTACCAAAATAGAGTAGGTATGAAAAATAACATCATATAGCTGATTGATGATTTATTAGAAGATCCAAGTGGGAATTGCAAAAGGTTGTGCAATGTGGTCCACTCGGTTATGTACATAGAAGCAAAGAGCTTAGTCGACTCTGTAGGAGACAGCGTGTCCTGGGTTGTTGACCAAGGTGGTGAGAGTGGCTGGGATTCCAGATGACACTGGTGTCACAGCCGAGTAGGGGAGTGCAGAGTAGCTCACAGCTGGAGCAGCGTAGGTGGAGTAGGCAGCAGGGCTGGAGTAGGCAACAGCAGCTGGGTTGGAGTAGGCCACTGCAGCAGGGCTAGAGTAGGCAACAGCAGCTGGGTTGGAGTAGGCCACTGCAGCAGGACTGGAGTAGGCAACAGCAGCTGGGTTGGAGTAGGCGACTGTGGAAGTTCCAGGGTAGGCAAGAACCTGTCTCTTGGAACGGGACCTGACCTGAGCTACAGCAGCAAGGTGAGCAGCACGTGCAGCCTGCACTTCAGGGGTATCCTGGACCACGGATGCAGCAGCGATGTTGGATGGTCCCACGGGCAGGGCATTGGAGGCAACTCTGTAACCCAAAGTGTCGGCGATATAGTTGGTGGTAAAGAGCTGGCCGTTGGGAGCAACGTAAGAGTAGCTGCCGGCAACGTTGCCGAAGGCATCCCTTGCAGCATTGTGCGCTTGTCCTGGCTGAGCATAGCCGTACTTGGCCTCTCCAAGCTCGTTCTGTGCGTGGTACTGAGTGGAGGTGATGGCAGGTGCAGAAATGGCCACTGGAGAAGAGACTGTGTATGGAGTGGTGAGAGCTAGTTGGTTGAACAGGCCATATGAAAGGAGACCTGGCTCAGCCAGGGTGCATGCTACGACGGCAGCCAAGACAACCTGAAATAAAGAGGATATTCTTTTAGAAAGGGTCATGGTAGACTCATTAATTTAGCCATTCCTTATCCAGAAGGATGCTGAAGTACTGAGAGTGCACAAAAGACTTTAGTGTAATTCTTTATTAACGTTACAAATTTAGTGTACTATGTAGTGTATTAAAACATAAATAAGACAAACATGAACATTTTCTTGTATTTGAATGTATTGCTTGCATTGTATAATTATTTCTCTTGTAGTTTATGGTTGTTACAATCATATAGCCCGACCCTGTGGCCGAATGGTTAGCACATCGCGCTGTGACGCCAAGGGTCCCTGGTTCGAATCCCGGTCGGGCTTGGTTGTTTGTGAATGTCCATTCATCAATTTCATCATTTCATCACTCATCCCCATCTTTGCAAATTAGCCAAGAGGCACAAAACGCGAAGTAAAATAAACTAAATCAATCAATCAATCAAGTTACAATCATATAATCACAATTTTTATGGTGAACTCGCAAACATCCCTTAGATATTTATTTTTAGTTTGATGAAGGGAGTGTGTGTTCTCCTGAAACGTTACAACACAAATTGTGATTATAAGCTTGTAACATCCGTAAAGTACAAGACAAATTAAAATTTTCATTAAAAAAACACACAGTATCATACTATCTCATTTACTCATCTCAGTTTGTTAATTTTGAAACAAGATCAATGCCAGTATCAGTAACCCTGCTTGCTGAAACTGGATTAGCGAGAGTCTACTGTAGTTACGAAACAAAATATATTTTCATCCCTCTGTTTGTCCACATTTGTCGTAATGATGATGAAGATAAATGGTGAATTGATGAAACTGGTGTAAGGACAAACATAGCAGAAAAAATGATACAAAAATTAAGTTTTTTGTAAACAAGTTCAGGCTACACTTACAGAGTGAAAAACTTAAACGAAAAATTTCACACAAGTAAAACAGTGAAAGTGTAAAATCAAGTGAAACCAGGGCTGGTTCAGTTGCTAGAGCAGTAGCACAATATGCTAGAGATCTGGGTTCAAGTCCTGGTAGAGCCTGCTTTGTTAGCTTAAATTTCTATATAGTACATCTCTTGTGTGTGCCAAATAATAAGATTATGTCATCATCATGGAACTAGCAGTCTCAGGTTCGAGCCCAGGCGTTTCTTTGCGAGTGTCTCTTCATCTAATCAAATTTTATCCTCATCGTTACGATCACCCAAAGGTGGTAGATAAGCAATGCTAAATGAGAAAAGACTAATACCTTGACATCCAAAGTTAAATAATCACCTCTAGTTGTGCAAATAGTAAAGCGATCATCCTAAGACATGAAGAATTAACAGTAGCTTAAGTTGTCAAGTTAACAAGAGTAAATTACGATTGTCTCATTGATGTCTAGAAGAAAGTCAATTGCCTTCCATTGACATCTAAAATTAAATGATTGTCCCACTAAGGTGGGAGAAAAACTAGTATTGGACAGTCATTTAACATAGACTTGATTCCGTGTTTGGCATCTAAATTTAGCGATTACTCTGGAGATGATGTCTAAACTAACACTAAACTCTCAGTGACTAGCAACGAGATCTAAAACAGAGATTAAATTTCCCTGACTTTCTAAAAGAACCAGAGGGAGAGAAAGTGTAGCCGCCCTCCATGGGAAATGGTCCTGAAAAATAAACCTTTGCAGATAGTGTCGTTAAATAATCAAAATAAAATTTGTCACTTCCCCTGAAGTGGTTCCAGTCCCGATCTCGAGTGGTCTAATTTCACACCACCACTTCACAGCTCTGTATTCTTCCATCTGCACACACTGCACTAGAGGCAATGAGTACTTTGAACAGCAATGCCTTCCCTCTAGACGAACTGGGAACATCTACATGATCTCTTGATCATACGCGATGTGATGACAGTGTTGCCACTACTTGCTTTCCAACCCTCGTATATATATTGTAATCAACATACATACAACTTGTCAGTGCACAGACTTTCACAGCATATAGAGGTAATTAAGGGAGACTACTTTCCTTCATAACGTTTGTTTTCTGTTTGATGCCTAGTTTAGACTATTCGGACCCTCGAAAAAAAACATTTTAACCTTTTGCCGCCCAAGGCCTTTTTCACATGTAAGCGCCTCTGTCCCGAGCCGATTTTGAGCAAAATGCAGAGTTTCAATTAAATGAGTGTAGATCGGAGGCTAATTGCCCTAGAGAGATGAGTGATATACCGTTGTACGCGGAATGAACCAGAGATTCAGACTATATGAAATTTTTGCAAATTCGGCGTATATGTGGTGGGGGGGGGGCTAACTCTCAAAATTCCAAAATTTCGGGAAAAAAAATTTTGTTCCCCCACCCTTTCCTCAAGCAAAAAGTACATGACAGTGTCGACATGCACATGGAAATGATCGCTAACATGTAAGGAACACAAAAATATTTGCATTATCATCATATGACCAATGTAACTTGCGTTATACCCCCAAAAGGAATTGTCGGCACGCCACTGATTCAAGCTTCAAAATGCAGCGGTACCTTGAAATGACTTTAGCTCAGAGACTATTTGCCCTGGAGATATGAACGATATACCGTTGTACGCAGAATGAATCACAGATTCAGACGATATATAATTTATGCACATTCGGAGTACATATGGAGGGGGAAAGGGGGGAAATCCCCTCAAAAATACTTTTCTTTAAAAAAAATGGTGCTTCCCTCCCCCCCCCGAAAAAAATGTCAAAATGCAAAATTTATGCAAATTTGGCGTATATATGGAGGGGGAAGGGAGAAAACCCCCAAAAATTATTTTAAAAAATTGTCACTTCACCCAAAAAATGTCCTTGCACTTGGGCACAAAACGACACCTACGCACAACATTCACGGACGAAAAGCTACAACGTAGTGAAAAATGAGCGCCAATTCTTGCAGCTGCTTGAAATTCTATTTTTAGACAATGCTGGGTAACCCCTGTTGCCACTTGTGGACACTTGTGCTAAAAAAGAACAAAGGTTTCCTTCAGTGTGCTTCGAAATTCCATTCTCACAACACAGATTCAACAACCAGTCTTCCCCCTCCCCATCCCCCACCCCCTGCTTGCGCCCTCACGGAAAACTTTCATTTTGACATCGGATACTAATAAACAAGCTTCCTTTGAATGCACTTAGCAGGAGGGAGTGAAAAGCATTGCTTTAGAACAACAAAGCCGGTCTTCCTTTGTCGGCAAAAATGTGAAGTTGAAAAGAGCCGCAAAAGAGAAGTACCTGTTCCTGCCTTTTCCCCTCCATTTTCATGAAGACAAAAAAAAAATGCAAAAAACCATTTCTGTTAAATACATGTGTTAGGAACAATATAAAACAATAAAATCGAAATTCTAGCCAAAAATAGAAAAGTTATAACATAAAAACTACGACCTTGACACAGCGTCTCGATCGAGATGCTTGGGACAGTGAGGGTTACATTTGAGTATCTCGTTCGAGACGCTTGGGCGGCAAAAGGTTAATCCTGTATGTATATACAACCATGCAACACAGGCTCATGACTGCAACTGATGGATTGGCTGTGTATTTACATTGTATTATTTTACTGTACGTCACTGCTGCCACTCGCTACTCACGACGATGAGGATAATTAGATGAAATAGATGAAGGTACACTCGTGAAGAACACCTGTGCCCTAGCGAGGATTCAAAACCACGAACTTTGGTGTGAAGATCGAACGTTGAGAGTTTAACATGGTCAGCCCCCGAACTGGGAAATTGACTTTGTAGTCTCTATAAACAGAATATAGACTTTTATGTATACAAGGTGTGGTCGTCCAACACGAGCAAACGTTCATAGTTGTAGAGAACGTCAAGACAAGCAACTCTTCTTAGCAACTTTTTGCTTGGTACTACAAGACTTTCTATCCTGTAGGTATGCAGTTATGCAGCACAGCTTCACAGTTCCCACTGCCAGTTATATTTTCAAAGAGAAAAAATGAGAGAAAAAAAAAGTACACTAGAGTGTGTAACTAATAAAAGCTAGATGCCTCCTCGATGGTGCAGTGGTAGCTTCATCACCTTGTAATCAAGGGGTCCCGGGTTTGATTTCTGGTGGAGGCACATAGTGGTTCGGATACCACTTTAAACTGTAGGCCCAGTCCCAGTTTGCCTTATTGTGCATAAAGTGGACTTAAAAAACACCAACCCAGTCAAAACCAATAAAAACTAGGGCTACCCTCACGCGTGTGAATACCTGAAGACAAAAATTAGGAAGCCCTACTTTAATGCAAAGCATAAAATAGGATGTGCAACATCTGTTTTAACGGTTTAAGGGGAAGGGTTTAAACCCTGCGACATCTTCCTACCTGCGTCTCTGATGGCAAGAGCACCCGCAGGATTTTTTCTCGGAGGGGGGAGGGCAGAGTCATATATCACATACGACTGTGTGGTCTTTAGTGAGTCATGGCTCAATTCCAATATCTCATGTGCTGAAATTCCACTATATGAGCAGTTCAATGTTTATCGCAAAGATCGTGAAATGCGTGTGGGTGGTGGTGTTATGGTGTGTGTGAACAAGAAGTGGCCCAGCAAGATACGACTGGATTTACAATGAGACTGCAAATTACTCTGGGTAGAAGTAAGTACACACCACCGTAGAAAAATACTTATAGGTTGTTTCTATCGCCCTCATAGGCGGAGTCCTAAAGAACTCTTATGAGTGTTGCTATGAATCTAGAATCTACTCTGGCATCTCTATCCAGCCATGAAGTTATTTTGTGTGGGGATGTTAATATGCATATAGAGTGGAATAATCCTGTAAATGGCATACCAACCACTGGAGACGAAGACTGTTTCATAGACAATTTTATTCATGAACTAGGTCTTCTTCAACACAATATGCACAACACAAGGAAGGACAAAAGCCTTGATTACATTCTCTCCTCTTTTGAAAACTGTGAGGTCACACCCTCGTTAAATCTCGTTCAGTCAGACCACGAGTCGCATTGTGCTATTTTCGAAATTCCAGTCAAAGGGTGAAGCTCCCCTTCTGCACCCCCCAGGCATAAGACTCCGTTGTGGAAGAAAACGCCATGGGACACTGTCGGTCGAGTAATTGACCTTTTTAATTGGAACCTGCTCTCCGAAGGGACCATGACCGATGCTGTTGAACTGTTTATGGATGTGATTCATGCCCTAACTCAGGACTATATGCCACATAAAACAATGAAAAGTAAAAGCCCCCCCCCCCCTCCCTGGTTTGATAAAGAGTTGCAACATCTGTTACACAACAAAAAGAGAGCATGGCAACTGTGGAAAAGTTTCCCCATCCCCACACACACAACACTTTCAAAGCACTTCGAAAGCATAGTAAAGACCTTATGAAACAGAATACTAATTCAAAGAAATTCTGGACATTAATAAATTCATGGAGACAAGCCAAACGCATCCCTTTAGAAGTAACACACAATGACATTTCAGCTGTTGGTAATGATAGAGTTGAACTATTCAATCTAACATTTCAAAAGAATTGTGTTTCAAATGATGTTTTAGATCACCCGCCTATCAAATCTATTTGCTCTCACTCTCTTTCTACCGTCTTTACAGAACCAGGTGGAGTATCGCACTTCCTTACCTCCTTTTCTTCTCACCGAGCATCTGGACCAGACAATATTCCTACTATTTTCCTTCAAAAAACAGCTCGCTCACTAGCTACTCCTCTTGCAATGTCATACAATAGGTGCTTCTCTGAAGGCTGCTTTCCCACTCAATGGAAGAAAGCAAATATCATTCCTCTTTTTAAATCTGGAAATGCTAACATTGCTACATGTTATAGGCCCATTTCTCTTCTTTCCACACTTGCTATTGTCTGTGAAAAAATTCTGAAAAATAGACTTCTGAAATTCACATCCCCTTACATTAACCCAGCACAACACGGCTTTCTTCCAAATTCTTTTTTGCCTTGCCAATCTGTCTTCTATGCAATCCTATGTTATAAACGCAATTACTAATCGTAATCAGTTAGATGTTCTTTACTTTGATCTGTCCAAAGCGTTTATTCAGTGGATCACCATTATTTCCTGCATGAATTATCCAACAGATTCAACATCACTGGTAACACGTTAAAATTAGTGAAAGGCTATCTAAGAAATAGACAACAACTCGTTATACTTCCTGCAACTCATTCTAACTGGCTTCCTGTTATATCTGGTGTGTCGCAAGGAAGCGTTCTTGGCTCTCTGTTATTTGTATTATATCTGGATGATATCACAGACCTCTTTAATTCCCCCATCTCAAGCACAATTCTGATGTTTGCGGATGATTGCAAGATTATGAGAGAAATAAAACAGCCATCAGGCATGCAAATTCTCCAAAATGACATTAACAGATTAGATTCTGTGAATGGTGTAAGTGATGGAAACTGTCCACAAACCCTTCTAAATGCTCTTCAATAACAATTTCATTGAAACAAAACATTCTTGAAGGTATTATACACTCACCTACCTACCTCTAGCAAAAGAAGCACAACACCGAGATCTAGGTATCCTCATAGATTCAAAACTAAATTTCGATAATCACATATCAACCATCACAAAAAAGCCAATGGGTATGCTAGGCCTACTTTACAGATTCACCGAAATCAATAACCCGAAAGCAATTTCCATTTACTTCAAAACATTTGTGTCCCCCATTCTAGAATATTGTTCACCAATCTGGAATATGGCTGCCCATTCTCATACCTCCATCGTTCGATATAGAGTGCCTGCCCTGAGACACCTGCCTAATAGAGATATCTATCTGCTTATAAATCTGCACATTAATACTCCAGAAACTCGTAGATACGTTGCAGATATGAAGTTGCTATACAAGATCATAAATGGAAACTTAAGATGCAGCATCCCACTCCACGAACTCACACTCAGAGTGCCTAGATATAAAACACGTAGCAAGGAAACTTTCCACACTACAACTCCCAGGCGGCTCTCACTCATACAACGATCACTATTCCATAGGCTACCGAATCATTTCAATATCATCTCAAACCAAATAGATATATTCACTTCATATTCATTTTTATCAACAACATAGAAAAAATTATACATAATTAATGCTTTTGTGAAACTGATCTGTCTGTTTACCTTGGTACTGTTTTGGCTTGTTTATTTTTATTTATTGTATGTTATTATTCTTTTGTGTTTTTAATCTTAGTCTATTGTTTTACTGTTTTTTCTTTCTGGTTTAAAATGGCTTCTGCTGTACTGGAAATTTCAATAAATAAAATCTTGCCCTTCAGTCATAGAAACTTATATTACACATATGTCTTATTATTATTTTACAAATCATAAAATTGAAATTGAATTTTAAAAAACTTTTGAGTCCACTATTTAAATAGAAACTGGTTCCTTCCTATAAACATCTATAAATTGTTTATGATAGTTATGTGTCTCTCTGTACTTTTTCACAATGCACAGATATCAGACACCACTTAATGTGCTCTTCTTTACAAGTCGGGCCGAAAGGTACTGCAAAAAGAGAAAAAGTAATTTAAAAATCATGGTGCGTGAATTGTCATGGTCAGATTCCGAATTGATTTCCCGACTTCTAGGGATCAAACAATTGAGAAATTCCAAAGGGTCAGTCAAATTTAAAAGCGGATGTGTCTGCACTATAAATGTCTGAAATGTCTTGAAAGTAACAGTTTTTATTCCAGAAGTGCAAAAATAATAACTTGAGTGCGGAAACAGTGTGTAGAATTCGAGATTTTCACCACGTCTGCAAATTTAGGAAATTTCTGGTCTCGACATTTTTCCCAACCTAATTCCAGACAAATTATTTCAGTCCCGCAAGTCGGAATTATAAAATGTCCCTTCCCAATCCCGTCTCACACATCAATAGTTACTGATGTCAACATGATTATAATGTCTGATAAAAAAGTTATCTCGTCATTTTGTTGGATATGGTAGTTAATTGCTGTAACTTACAGCCTTTAATAACAGAAAGCAACATTTATTGTTATAAAATATCGCTACAATTTCACTATTCAGATTACATGAACTTTCCCCCACATATATCATAGGGAGCAACTGCCTCTTCTGCCCCCCTCCTTGTGGGCACCCCTGTCTGATGATATGGTAATGTTCCATACCTAGGGTGACCAGATGTCCTCTTTTATCCGGACATGTCCTCCTTTTTAGGTGTCTGTCCGGTGTCCGTGCGGATTTTTTAGAAATCGGTAAATGTCCTCCTTGTTTGGAAGGAGTATAGCATCGACCATACCAAATGTGCTGCATAGAGAATGCTTCCACATAAAACGATCATTATTTAAGGCATATCACTTGGGGCACGTTAGTATTCGAGCAATGGTCACCTAGCATCTGAGAGCTGAACACGATCACTTTCCCGACTGAGTCATTTGTAGGGTGCGGATTTATAGGCACTAAAAACCTCTGAAATAGGCACCAAAATGATGAAAATAGACACTTAAAAAGGCACCCTGAAATTTTGAAAAAGGCATTAAAATAGGCACTGAATGTGAACTTATTTGAATTTTCTTCTTACAATGCACAGTTATACCATAGTACCACTTCAGTTTATACATAAAAGTGCGCTAATGATTAATAAACTATCAATACTCTTTTGATCAAAATTCATATTTGCTGGGAATCGTCAGTTAATTAATTCTCACAAAAAGAGCTTGTGCTAACGACTGTGCGAATTTGATCAAATCATGAAAACAATTTGCACCATTGTAACAAAAAAAAAAAAAAAAAAAATCAATATTCCAATTGAGACCCTCAAATTTGGCGAATACCAGATACCAGTCAATACAACATCAACAAAGCCTTCTTCAATGTAGGGAAAGCCAAAGGCACGTAAGAAAAGCTGAAGTATGCAAAAATTGCAGAATAACCATTTTTTGGCATGATTAAGCAAAATAGGCATTTATAGGCACTATAAAAATGCATTTTTGGACTAGAAATACCATGAAACAAACTTTAAACATTAAAGCCTAAGTTTTACTACAAAGGAATTAAAAAGGCAAATAGGCAAACTTCCACACCCTAATCATTAGTATTATTCTAAGTTCTAACTCGTTGCTGCACCCTCTGAGACTGCTGGAACGCATGTTGTCTGTGCAGTTCCTTTTCGATTGATTGATTTGGTTTAGTTTACTTCGCTTTTCTGCCACTTTTGGCTAATCGCGAAGATGGGTATGAGCGATGATATGATGCTTTTGATGAAGGGACACTCACAAAGAACACCCATGCCCAAGCCGGGATTCGAATCCGGGACCGCTGGTGTTGTGACGCGGTGTGCTAACCACTCCACCACGGAGGTTGGTCAGTTCCTTTTCGAGTTATACATAGGCGATACAGAAACTGGTAGCGAGAATTTTGATTATTATGTAATATTTACTTTCATGAAATAACGAAGCGAAAGTGTAAAATCAACAATGATCTTGGAAGAAAATATCCAGAAATGAATATGAGGTAAAGTGTAAAGTGGCTGTCACTGTTCCCTGCCGTTGAAAGAGTGCTAGAAATGTTCGTGGCATTAAAATCACATTTCACTACCCAATCTAAACTACCTTAAATTTTGATTCGGTTTTAGGAAATGAGTTAATGAAAATCTTAATTGTTACATATTATTTGTCATTTGTTAAATAACTGATTAGGAGATTGCTTTCGTTGCTTAAAGGTAAGAGGAAGTTATTGAAAGAGATCACCTGAAAATTATCTGAGAGCAAAATGTTGGTAAGATTTTTTTATATTGCTTAAATTATGAGTAATAGCAAATGTGTTGTAATATTTTACAGTGTCCTCTTTTTTATGACTTTGTCCTCCTTTTTCGCCGTGCTCTGTCCTCTTTTTTGAATGTATGTGTCTGGTCACCCTATCCATACCTCATTATCGACTTGCAATAATATAGAGGCACATAAAGGTTCGGGCCCCACTTTAAACTGTAGGTCCAGTCCCGATTAGCCTATTTGTGAATAAAGTGGACGTAAAAACAACTCAAACTTAACTTGCAATATGTTTGTTTTCCGACAAAACTGTAAATGACAGTGGCAACCCTGATCTGTGCTGCATGGCTGCATGCACACGGGATAGGAAGTGCCATTTTCGAGGATTCGTAGCGTCGAAACGAGCATTGCCTTGTCAAGGAAAGCTGTTCCTATTGACCTCCTATACAGCGTTTGAAAGTTTGTCTGTGTTGTTGTTGTTCCTCGTCGCGATTAAACGTAAAGAGGCAAGGAAGGGGCGTAAATATACAATATACGTCACTTTCCTGTGTCGATTTTCATGACAAGTGTTGATATGAAGTGGGTTCGTAGAAAAACAAAAAGTCATGCCCTGTGGATTCGAACCCAGGCACAATGGCTTCGCCATGCTAATCGCATCAATTTATGTGAATCGCGACGATGGGGATGAATGGATCAAGGAAACATCCATTCCTTCTCCATAGGTTCTAACCTACGTCCATATACAGGGGCGTAGCAAGGATTTTTCTAGGGTCAGCCTTCGATAAATGAAAACTGCGTGGGGAAACTTGCTAGAGAAATAACAACTTGTAATATACAGTAACTGCTACTTTCAGGCACGTATCCAGGAATTCCTTTCGGGGGGGGCTCAACACCAATTTTTTAAGGGGTATAGTAAGAACCTCACAATTGTGTGTTTAAGACCAGAGGTGGCAATTGGGTTCCAGAACGGGTGGGGGGGGGGGGGGGTGCGGAGGACGTTGCAAGGAAAGTTTACTTTCTCTTGGTAGCCTAGGCTCAACATTAAGAGGTCATAATGTTGAGGCAAAAAAATGAAAAAATGGGGAACATCTATCTCTTAAATCGTTGCCACTATAAGGCTGTGATTTTAATCAGAACGTGAAATCGGAACATTTTTTACTACTCGACTCCTCTGTTTCCATGCATTAATATTGTGTGCCGGAACCATCTCAGTATGTGTTTTTGTCCATTTCATCTCATCAGACATAAAAACATCTATGGTGTCTTTGAGTGTTTTTACGAAGCTGTTACACATGCACGGGATGGACAATCCACTCGACAACGCGAGATTCAAATTGTGGGCTGCGAACTGGACGCAGACAGCTCTCAAATTCTCTCTGATTTGAGCCTGAACACCACTAACGTGTCTTGTCCTCCCATTTTTCAGCTCTTATAAAAGCCGAAACCCACCAAATTGTTCAGATTCAGGCCTTAGCACTCACAAGTGTTCAAAAATGCCTGTTACAGCTTCCGCTGTCTTGTCATATATCGGCACGAAACAAAGGAAGTCTTCTCGAATACAGGTGGATCACGAAACAATTAATGCACAGTGAAAACCCTTCCGTTCCCAACACATCTAACGTTTCGTCTCCCAGTATGATGAAATGCTTACTCATTTATCTCCAGTGACGTGCCCAAGGGAGGTTTGGTGAGGTAATAACCCCATTTGACCCAGTATTCCCCCTCTCCCTTCCGAAAATCCTGGGCATGCCTCTCTTTATCTCGGACATTTTTAAAATCAACTCACCAGAAGTTTTTATCATTCCGTATTGGAGATTGAAGTAAGATGCGTTCTTCCTGCAGGTTTGGATATGATCCTTTAGGGTGCTGTCGTCTGCCTGCCTTCACACCTAACCTTAACAAGACCCTAATTTTCCATCCTTGTGACTTGGATTTTCAAGACTTAGGAAGGTTTCAGACCGAAGGGACACGCGATATATGTCGATTGGAATGGGCCAATCAACAGCAACGTTTCACACCGTAGCGACACAAAAGGCCGCACAAACCTAATTTCGATTTGTGAAATCCTCAAGCGACAAGGTGTGAAATCTCCCTTATTAGGCCACTGTCATTGTCACCTCGAAGTAGTAGCTCTTGTTGACCACAGAAAAAATTATCCTCAACCGGTGATAATGCTCCTCAGTTTTCTTCTCTCTCCTATATTTTCTGTGCTTGTTCACTATACAGGCAACACCTTACGATTTGATATACACAGGACATGTACTATGTAGACATTTTAACGAAAAATCGGTTGAAGTCAAGGATGGCTCAGTTGGTAGAGCCTGCAATTTCCGCCTAAAATGTCTACATATGCAACATCTTCTTGCTTTCTCTTCTCGACATTCATAAAATTTTCGGCTGTCTCTTTATGGTAGTTAAGTGCTTGAATGTGTTTCGAACCCAGTAGGCTTAAACAAAAGTATTTTTTATACCATGAAATTCTCGGACTGCATATACGAAATTAAGTTCTGGCAAAACTAAATCATCACTCAAAACTTTGCTTTTCAGTTGATCTATGCAGTTTATTTCTGTTTTAATAAACCACTCCAATATCCGGAACTGCTGAAATATTCACTTTAGAGAGAGACCTTGGACCTCTTCGGCCCTCGAACCGAACTTGCACTACACTGAGGCCCCGGAAATTCTGCTGTCGTCAATGTCTTCATTTTCGAATCACTATATCTTATAAAGCAATCAGAGGGTGCTGACTGATCTGATCACCAACGACTGTATGAATTGTCACACTTACCTCTGACATCTCATTAACCGGTGCTTTGTACAGATCAACCGAAAAATTGAATCTGCGTATTTATATCCTCATTATATTCTAGAACGTTCTGCAGATAAAACGATTCGTTAATATCGCCAGTAGTTGACTCCTTCTCTCATTCAAGAACGTACCCCCTCCCGCCTCCCAGAGATTAGAAATTACAACGAATCGCCCTAAGTGTGGCGCTACCTTTGTTGTGCAGCTTCCAAATGCTGACAAGTATCTACATTGTGCTCAAGTACGCTGCGAGAACACCGAAAGCACAAGAAAAGTGTACGTGCAATATTATCAACAACAGGGTTATAGAACATTCTCCGTCTTGCCTCGATAATTGTCTATCTCCTTAAATCATCGTCACATTATTCAAAAAGCCAAAAAATTGATTTTATCTAGTTTAAAATAAAAAAATTCCTGGGGGGGGGGCTCGAGCCACCTCAGCCCCAGCTTGGATACGTGCTATTAACAATAACAGGGTTATAGAACATTCTCCATCTTGTCTCGATAATTATTTCTCCCAAATTATCATCACATTATTCAAGAAGAAAAAATCCTAGTTTTATCTAGCTTAAACAGAAAAAAATCCTGAAGGGGGGCTCGAGCCTCCTGATTCCCACCTTGGATACGTGCTATTGACAATAATAGGGTTATAGAACACTCTCCGTTTTGTCTGGATAATTATTTCTCTCAGATTTATAAATTTATTATCTTCACATTATTCAAGACGCCAAAAATCTAATTTTTTCTAGTGTAAATTGAAAAAATTTTCTGAGGGAGGTGGGGGGCTCGAGTCTTTAACTATAACAGGGGTATAAAACATGCTCTGTCTTGCCTCGATAATTATTTCTCTCCTTACATTATTTTCACATTATTTAAGAAGCCAAACCTAATTTTATCTAACGTAAACTGAAAAATTTCCTGGGTAGAGGGTCTAGCCCCCTGTGCCCCATCTTGGATACGTGTTATTATCAATAACAGGGTTACGGAACATTCTCTGTCTTGCCTCGATAATTATTTCTCTCCTTAAATTATTGTCACATTATTTTATTTCACACCACAAGAAACCAAAAACCTCTTTTTATCTAATGTAAACCTAAAACTTTCGGGGGGGGCTAGAGCCCCCTAAGCCCCCCCTCTGGATACGTGCCTGGCTACTTTGTATAGCAAATATGACTATCGTGTTCTTACAATATTAATACCGTTTCCAGAATGTCATCTGAAACATTACACCCTCACAAATTTCCACGTGGTACACCTTGGACTGCATTTTGCTCACTAGCGAGAGACTGGCGTTTGTACTCCCAATCAATATATTCTCTGTGCGGCTTATGTTATATTCTGGTCATATTGATTGATTTGGTTATTTTACTTTGCTTTTTCTGACACTGTTGGCTAATCGCGACGATGAGGATGAGTGGTGATATGAAATTGATGAAGGAACACTCACAAAGAACACCCATGCCCAAGCCGGGATTCGAACGGCGGATCACTTCGAGTTCTGTGTGTGATTGTCCTTTCATTACCACTATTCATCTTCACCTTCGGGATTAGCCAAGAGTGGCAGAAAGGGGAAGTAAAATAAAACCAGTGAATCAACTCTTGCATTGCAGAAAATTTGCTATTTTTGTGGTGTTCTTTACAAAATACGTACCAAATGTGATGATGATGACATTTGCTAATAACCCATAAAAATCACGTAAACTACTTCGTTTCCATTATTTCGTCATATACGAGTGTGCATAAAATATATTTAGCATGACATTGTATCCATCTATAAGCAATTTTGGGCAAAGTTCGTTTTTTTAAGTGTTAACGGCAATTATTTTCACAATGGCCGAGTCTGCTGCCACGCGCGTGTCAGCAGTAAGAATAATCGTCAAATTTGCTTCTGTCACGTAATTCGTCTGCTAAGAGGATGTTACAAATCTTAAGAAGAGATTAAGACGAGATAAATGCAAGTTTATTATTAGTGGGAATGAATGTACAGGTAATTTAGAACCTTTTTCTTTAGAAAGCATTTAGCGATATTATTTTAATGCTAACAGAACCTAACCTAACTACGAGAGCATTTAGGTTTATTATTAGAAGTATGCTAAGGGACCTAATCTTAAAATATTTGTGTGTAAGTAATCGCTAAAACTTACAGACGTAATTGCATACATAGCATGATGAAATCACGATAAAACAAAGACCGAGTCTGCTGCCATGCGCTTCTTTTTTGAGGTTCCAGCAGAAAAAGAATATGGCAGCAGACACTACCTTTCACAATATCTTAAAATGGCTGCATCAAAATTACGCTGTATAAATTAAACATTTCTACTCGATTGATTGCCTCTACGCGATACATTTGAGTGTGGTGGTTTTCTTACATTTTCATGCATAATATAAAAACGTGAGCCTAATCAACAATAATTAATGTCATTTTGGAATTCAGTACTCCAAGATCTACAAGAATTTCATCATGGGGCAGCGTAATTTCGCAAAATTTCGAGATGAGCCCGAACCTGTATACGCGAGTGATTGTACAGTGAGATGCATAAAAATTACCAGTAAAACTGTCCATCATTATTCTTCTGTTTCTGAGAAATGACATTTTATCGATAAAGTATAGAGATTTGTCTCCTGTTTCATGGCATTCTTGAACCTCGTATTGCAGAAAACAAAGAGAATTAACATGGTGATGGACAATTTACCTAGTAAAACCTAGGTATCCCTCTCCACACAGGGGTTGGCTAACCAAAATACGCACAAAACAAAAAACCCTTCGATCAGTTTGTTCTTTCGCTCTGTGGAACTATAAGAACCGTACTCACCAGGACCTTCATGTTGATTTCTGTGCAAAAGTGACGTTTGGGGACGCCGGGAGTCTTTTATAGTGGATATTTTGACGGCAGAGAGGACCAGGGGGAATCTTCTCTTCCAGAGACCCACGCCCAGTTCTCAAGGTTGCGAGAATAGTTTATGCGTCTATCCACTGCCTCCCTTCATCTCTTTTTTCCCTTTCTGTTTGACGGTGGCAGTTTTCGGAAGACACAAAAGAAGACAGTCAGTCAAGACATCTCGCATGCTGCAACTGCAGGGATACGAAAATAATTTGATTTGCCAAACTTTAGTTGATTCCAATCCATTACTGGCAATAGCTTTTACAAATGGTACCATTCTTTTGGAAGATTCTCATTCATAGGACTTACTGCTAGAAATATAATCACCATTCACCCTCATCGCCGCGATCAGTCAAAAGTGGAAGAAAAGTTACGTATAAGTGTGTTTGACCTACGTCACAAACTGTTGCATTGTGGCTTCGAGCAGCCATGATTGAGGCAAGTTCTTGTGGGCGGGTGGGAGATCCTAACACAGACGTTTGTGATTTAAAACAAACGTGCAGTTGGTGCAGATGTAATGAACGCTATGTGGTGGGAAAACTGCAAATAAAATTGGCCGCAAATATGGCAGTTGTGCGCATCGTGACGTCACATGAAAACCCCACCTATAGTAACCAAATACAAACAAATCGCAGTTCCGATTATCATGCATAGGCAGTACTTCTGGAATGCATCTTGGCTATAGAAATTACGTGCGTAGTGCCACTTGCCCAAACCCCTTCTTTTTTTCAAAGAAAATAACATGATGCCATTACTCTTCAAATAATGGTCGTTTATACCTGCCTACTTTTTACAGAACAACGAGATTATCTTTTTTTTCTTTCTATTGTTTTTCGAAAGATCACGTAAATTTATCAGTATTTCTTTGGGACCAGTGTCGTTCTCGTGAATTCTAGAAAGAGGTTTAATCGTAAGCAGTGTTATGCCCTTAAAAGGGGGGAGGGGAGTCACTAGGGTTGTGCGGAATGGAAATATTTTGGTCGATATCGAAAAAGTTAAAAATCCAGAAATGTTCAACATTTTACGGAACTGACAAAATCTCGAATTCTACACACTGTACCTCGTTGAAGTGGGTTGTTCTCGCATTTCTGGAGTAAATGCTACTGTTTACAAGACTTCTAGCCGAGAAAACTTATACGCGACTATTCTAAATTTCCTGCGTTATAGTTGCCGTTAAGTTACTTCCAAACTAAAATGCTACCGCTACTTTGTCATACAATATTGACATTTAACTTTTTACAGATTGACCAAGATGAGAAAACCCTTGTAGCACTGCCGCCATTAGCGTCCGGAAGGGGGGGGGGGGCAAGGGGGTCCATGGCCCCCTGGAAAATGAAAGTCAACCAAAACATTTTAGCCACATTAATATGTGTTAATTATTGCATGATCACCATAAATTCAAATTTAAGCAATGTTTTTTTAGGGAACAGCACTATTTTTGGAGAAAATGTGCCTTGTTTGCCCCCCTAAAAAAATACCTTCCTTGCCCCTCCTGGAAAGAATCCTGCGGACGTCCATGACTGCCGCCATATTTTTAACCACAGGGGAGGAGAGGGGGCGTGGGGAATGCAATCAGATGCTTGTCGTGTAATCCTGCCCTTGCGTTGCCAAAATGTGCGCCATTCTTGAACACATGGTCGTCACATTTAGTGTTTTATCATGAAGTGGAAAACTACACAGCGAAAGTAGAGGCATAATATTTAACGTTGTTGTAGGTTTGTTTTAACTAGAGGTGACTACGAATTATCCGGATATTCGGATTATCCAAATTGTCCTATATCCGTATTATCTGGATAACGGATGTGTACATTATCCGGACAAATTTGTCGTTTATCTATTTTACGGGCTCTCCACGTATTATTTTATTCGTCGTGTTCATATTTCACTGTACGGATTTTCTAGAAATCGTTAATCATATATGTTCTATCCGAATTAACCAGATATTCGGATATCCGAAACTGATATCAGATAATTTGAAATCAGGATATCCATTATTCGCATTTTGTGGCCATTACTATCTTTGATAACGAAGTAAGGGAGGGAAGTTACACATGCGGCAACGCGGGGATACTCACGTAATAAATGGTAAGGTTGCCAAGGGGGAGGGTATTATTAACAAAGGATACAGTGCCTACGAAGTTTCCAAATCTGCCAAATTATTTCACAAAAACTGTTCCTAGAAAGAGAAAATGCAGAGAAATGTGTGGATCAAGTGAAAAAAAGCCAAAGAACAGTTTGACATTTAATGAAAGTTTGTCCATTCCCTCGCTTAAAGAAAACCTCACGGTACCCACAGAATTTTGGGATTGCATGTATTTGAAAATTGTGCTGATATTATTGCATTTTTCCTCCTTCATGACACTATTTCAATTTTATTAGTGTACAAAAATAAACTTGTGTGCACAATCCAACGTTTGACGTCCAGCCTCACGTGCGATATGTTGATGCTCGTGTTGCGTTGCACATAAAACGTATTTATGTTACTTTTCTGTGTAAATTAATGCCATTTCGTGACTGAAAATCACTCCACAAATGTAACTGTTTCCATCAATTCACTTACAGCCTTTCTAGAGAAACAAATCTACACAATATATTTCAAAAACTAACTAAGCCGCATTACTTTCATAACAAAATTAGCACCTGGGTCGATCGCACTGCCATCTACTTGTCATCATCTCGGGGAACCAGTTTCTTGGGTCGTTTTCCACACTACGTTATTCAAGGCGCTGTAGTGTGAAGCAACATGTTTCGTCCTGCCAAATAAGTCCTACGGTTCTTAATTTATCAATATAACGCAAGTAAAGTATTGAACCGGAGTGGCGTCAAGGGTGGCCCGAAGTGGGTCTTTGCCCACCCTGTCAAAATGTAATAGCAAATTTCATGATGGAATTTAAATGAATTTGGTATCGTTTCTCTCTCTCAAAACGAGTAGTTGTTGAGCTCCGGCGAGGACGACGAAGGAAGTCGTATCTCCTTGTTTTGTAAAAGAAAGTGGAGAATGAACAGCAGTGACAGAAGCAAATATGAAGTTATTTTATTAAGAAGATAATATGCCCACCGGACAGACGAAAAATACAATTTTAATAGTGGTTATTTTCCTGTAGTTTACGGTTATTACAAGCGTAAGACAACAGTTTTTCGTTGTGACGTTTCAGGAGAACACACGCTCCCTTCATCAGACATGAAGTAACTCGTTACTCCCCAAGTACATCCTGGGCCTCCCCGATGGCGCAGTGGTAGCGTCATTGCCTTGTAATCGAGAGTTTCCGGGTTCGATACCCGGTGGAGGCTCAAGTGGTTCGGATCCCACTTTAAACTGTAGGTCCAGTCCCGATTAGCCTTACTGTGCATAAAGTGGACTTAAAACACCAACTCAAACCAAACCCAAGTACATCCTAGGCCAAATGGGGGTATGACATGACACCCACCAACCCTCCCTTTGGGAAACCTGACACGTGATTTCTTGTGCTTCTCTTCAGTTGCCCGTTTGTTTCCTTGGATCTTGTAACGGTAATTCCCGTTCGGACAGAAGCGTGGATGACAGAGATCGGCCTTGCCAGGGGCACCGGCCGGCGACCACGCCTTTCGCCGTCCTTGAACTTCCCGAGAGAAGCTTCTCAAGGCCGCCGCTTCCTCGGTTTTTGTTCCTCTGATCCGAAGCACCTTTTCCGCTGCTGGTGTGTCATTAATCCATTCGATATCGTGGGATTCTGCTATTGGTTGTTAGCTTGTGTCCGCTTGCATAAAGATCTGGTTGTCGTATATCTTGTCTTTTTTTCGATCTCGCCAACCTCCGTGGCGGAGTGGTTATCACATCGGGTTCCCGGGTTCGAATTCCGGCCTGGGCATGGTTCCTCGTTGCTTCATGCATGCCATAATATCATCACTCATCATCATCGTCGCGATTAGCGAAAAGTGGCAAAAAACGACGATAAATAACAAAATTCAAATTATTCTCGATTTCGAATTGCCGCAGTCTTGGGGGGATGGGTAATAAACAATAAAATTATAACTTTTACCGCGTTTCCAAAACTCGCACTGGAAAGCTTCTTCCTGAAGCAAATTAAAAGCGTTAATTAGGAAAATCCAGTGACGAAATCTTAAAACGTTATTTCAAGAATATCATGTCTTCTCACATAGCGATATCTCATTTTACTATTTAAAATGTCGATAGTATATGTTTACGTTCAGTTTATTCGCCCTCGGTGCAACAAAATCGACATTAGAACAAAATGTCAAAGCAGACGACGACACCATTTCCATGCATAAGCCTCACCGCACCAGATCTGCAGGCCGTTTCCAAGCGATTACGTCATGGTTAAGCCTGATAAGGCGTCTGTGGCATAGGCGTGCGCACGGGAGGGGGGGCGTAAGGGGGCAGTTGCCCCCCCTAATGACGGACGTTCGCATATTTTTTTTCCACGACGTGACAAACAATGTATTTTTCCGTAATAGTGTTGCCATCTCAAAAAACACCACTTGAATTTGAAATTTTAGCAATGTGAATTACTATGACTGAAATCAAATTATACGTGTAAAATATATACTTTTAGGTTGACTACGCCGAATGATTGAATGAGAAAAATTGTAAACGAGAATGCGGCATCCCATGAATTATTTTGCGCGCTATTAAATCAATACTGTTTTCAATTTATATAAATTTGGATCGATCGAAAAATGTCCTTGCTCGCTTCGTTCGCTTTTTGGGGGGGGGGCGAATGACCAGAGGGACAAGTAAGAACAACTAAGTACTTCAGACAGTTGCTACTATAACAGTTTGGTTTGGAGGGAAAGGAGCGCGCACATTTCAAAGACAATTTATATCATTTTTGCATTTGGTTTGCTATGGGGCGGATGAAGTGATTACGTAATAAAACTAAAAGAGAGATAAAATGAGATTTTTCTTTCCCGACTGAACTTTCATCAAAGCTTTTGAACCGCCCTCTAATCAGAGGGTCTGCACACGCCTATGGTCTGTGGTACGGGTTAAACCACGCGGAACAGTTTGTGTCCAGCCAGATGCGAGTTTCTAAACATCGGCGAGCTGGAGGAGAGGTCTGTTCGCTGGATAGTTGTAGGAGGGGGAGAAAACTTAGCATTACACTTCTGGGAGCATTATTTTACTCGTTCTCGTTGGAATATCATGAATGGAAAAGGACACGTTGAAGATTTTATATGTCGTCGGAAAAGTCGAGAACTCCCATTTGATTAGCCGTAACTTAAAGTTAAAGTTATTGCGTTTTTATTCCCATAAGGAATGTGTGGGATTCTAGAATATTTATTCATCATATCTTTAAAACATTGGAAAACCGCTTTCACTTGCAACATGGAGAGAAATTCATACTCTCTCTGGTCGTTAGGGCATGAATGAGTGTTCTTTGTGAATGCCCCTTCACCAATTTCATCTACGTCACCACTCATCCTCATCGCCGCAGTTAGCCAGAAGTATAAGGAAAGGGACGTAAAATAAAAGCAACCAAATTTAAGGTTGTGCAATTGTGGATCACTCTGTGTATAATTAAAACAAGAATGCGTCTTCATAACAATATTTTTGTTTCTAAGTTTACAAATCGGGCCCCATCTTAAATTGTAAATCTAGTCCCTGTTATGCTCTGTACTCAAAGGGTGAAAGTTAAAGAAGAAAAAAAATATTGCCATACGCTAATCCCGACCTCGACGTGGAGAATTACGCAATTCTGATGCGCAAAGCCAGATAAAACCAGTGATATGAATGTACGCAATAAACAGAGAAAAGTATATCGAAGACTTTTAAACTATAGGAGAGCAGAAACCTTAACAATAGTTCTTATCAATTGAAAGTTATGAATCGCACCGTAGTACATGTTCTCGCTTTCCTGTGCCAGGGAGGGGGATAAATGGGGCGGTAGAAGAACGACATGAATAAATTAAAGAGGGCCTCAAGGTCAATCGTACTCCTAAAGAAGAAAGGAAGATTGGGTGTGGATTCACGTTGCCATAGTAACAGGCACCGCAGTTGCTTTAGCCCGTGACGTGCTCTGGGGGGGGGGGGGATGTGGATGGGCCATTGCCTGGCGTTCATGAAACAAAAAAGATGTGTGCGTTAAAATATAAGAAAGTAATCACACATCTTCCCTTATTAACGCATAAGAAGCTATTTTTTTGCACTAATGTTTATTTTTTTCATATTTCACAGTTAAAGAAACCACTTAAAAAGTAAAGTTATCCCTTGTGCATTGCTTGGGAAGGTAGGAGGCAGAGGTTTATCCAAAATTTTCCACATGGGGGTGTGACTTTTTTTTTAGAGGGCTGTAAAGGGAAATTTGAAGCCAATATGACCATATATTGGGTATTTGGGAAATTTTCGAGAGGATGTTAGGGGTTTGTGGATAAATCACTGCGAACAGGTTCTGCTCCACACATTTTTAATATCGGTCATTTTTTCGGTGGTGTGGCCAGCATCATTCTCCGCCACACACTCCCACTCGTATCCAGATGAGAGAATAGGTGAGTCCCAGAGCAGACAATAACCATGACAATATGTTTAACTGAGATCGTCTACCCTGTTAATCGGGACAACTACCATTAAAAAATAAGTAAGTATGCATACAAATATATCCATCCGTGCTGGATGTAATGTAGAAAAGGAGTTTTACAAGGGCGTGGCAGAGTTAGGCTAGGAGGAGCCGTCGGTCGTCGCACAGGTCAAAGAACTAATAGATTAGTTTTCAGTTCAAGTGCTCTGACAATCGTCTGGACTTGAGCTGTGCCTCCCATACATTATGTCAACTTCAGGAATGCAAACTGTGTTGTATCAGGGCGTGTTCCGTTTGTGTATCAGTTCAGCTTCTTGCTTTACAAGGTCAGTAGGTGCTCTTCCTCGTCTCTCCTCTCATTAGGAATACCTTGGAATCACCAACCAGTTGATACTTGCAGTCTGCTAGAGCCAATATATTTTTAACATTGACACAATATCACCTGAATGGTGGATTGATGTAGGCTATGTTTTGCCTTGGCAAATATCCATACTAAGTGGAGAAACCATTGACACTAAATTTATCATTTCAAAGCCTGTTGCTAGATATTCTGGTGATTGTGTCACGGTTCAAGAATGTCAGTTATAGTTTTCTCAGAAACCAATATGGTGCGACCATTTCTCTTCCTCTTCCTCTCTTTCTCCTCCCCTCCCCTCCCTTTCTCTCAATTAAAATTTCTTATCTGCCATTGCTGTATGAAAACTCATGTTTTACTAACATTACTTTCAATGGAAAGTGAATTAATAACTTTTGGGATAATGCAATGGTAACATGTTACAAGGAACATAAAGTAAATTTGTAATGCTTTGTTTTTATTGAGTAACTTTCCCATCTCTGCTAACTTCCACCATACGCAAGTTTATCTCAGGGTGTTTATCAACATGGAATTCCTTGAATTCCAAGAATTATGTGTGAATTATTGGCTCCAGGAATTATCTGTGAAATCTACGTGAAATTTTTTTCCATAGACATTAAAAATTTGAAACTTTTATTAATCCAAAACCCATTTAATTTTTACATATTTATAAATGCCCATGAGGCATGTTTTTCACAGTTTAGGTTTTATTTTTATCGAGGAAGGAAAACAACGCTGCATGGAAAATAAAACAATTCTCTCAATCCATTTACATTGATTAATTGATTAGCTTTACTTTACTTCACTTCTTGTGCCACTTTTGGCTAATTTGTGAAGATGGGGATGAGTGATGATATGATGAAATTGATAAATGAACACTCACAAACATCCATGCCCAGGCCAGGATTTGAACCCGGGACCCCTGGCATCGTACCACGATGTGCTAACCACTCTGCCATGGGGGCCTGCTCCATTTACATTGTTAGTGTGCTTTGCAGACAGAAGACTATTACAAGATAAGATATCTTGAAGTTGATTAGTTAAATTTGAGTTTCAAATTCTCATACAGATATCAATTTTTCATAGATTAGTATATCCTGAAACATTTGTGACTTGTGTTTGTAGATGTATTTCGAGTCTGAATATGTGAAATGGCAAATGTAAACTTCACACCTAAAATTATACAGTAAAACCTGTTTATTCCGTAACATGATGGTTCCGAGCAGAATTTTCCGTCTTAACAGTTTTCCTTCTTATACAGGGTTGACTTTAAATACAGTATAGAGCGCTGCAGGAAATAATGGAAAGACAGATTTACATTTCACATTACTTACAATGTAGAGTACTAATGCATGTACGTACATGAATAAAAATGCCTAACAGTCGCAATAAGCATAGCAGAGATTACAATTATGTAACTACACAACATGTTGGTACACTTTTTTACAATATTGTAAGAACGTACAGAACGTACTTATGTATCTTTTCGAACCCGGGACCCCTGTCGTCGTAGCGCGATGTGCATTGAAAGATGGAATAAGGGAGGTGAAGAAAGATTGAGATAAAAGTGAAGAAAAAAAGAAAGAATCAAAGAGAGATAACAAGAAAAATAGAAAGATGACGAAAGAACAGAGGAAAAATAGACAAAGGAAGGTGGAGAAAGAGGTTAAGTGATGAAAGAAAGAAACGGTATCATAACAGCTATGAGAATTGTAGCGCATTCTTTCGTATTGAGAATGTTACCAATAACCGAGTGGCAAGAGAGGCATGTTCCACTTACAGTATTGCATTGTTTTCTTGCGAGCGAAAAAAATAAAGGAAGAAATTTCCATCTAACTGAGAATAAAAACATCTCGTTGGTCTTTAAATGGTGTTCCGTTTCCACGTTAAGGAGGTTTCCACCTTAAGCAGGTCATTCTCAGGTATAAAATCGGTCCGTTCTGGGGACTTTTTTTTCCGTATTTACAGGTTTCCTTCTTATAGAGGTTCCGGGATATGCAGTTTTTACTGTATTTTTAATACATAGAATTTTGGATACATTGGAATCACACAGAACCTTTATATTGTTATTTATTTGTGTGTGTGTGGTGAAAGGTGGTAATACATAAGGTGAAGTAAATTAAAGTACAGTGTTCCCCTGTGCTTAGCACCATGCCATGAAGGTGTATAGGGGGTGTGGGGGTAACACCCCACACTTTCTTGATCCGGTCGTGAGTGGGGGTGATGTGATCAGCATCACTCCCCTGACCACCTTTACCCCCCAGGTTTCCCCCAGGTACCTATGTCATTCGATGCTGGGTGGGCGGCGGGGCTGCTTCCAATGTTAGAAAAGTTCCCGGAATACAAAAGGTGAAAGAGAGAAAATATCTGCTTGTATCCCTGAATTTTTGAAAAGTTCACCTTGAAAACTGGGAATTATACCTGAATTTTATCGTAGCCCTAGAGTGACCACCCTGTTTTTCTTTAGTTGTTACCTATGAGTTTCATTGAAGCTTAAAATATGACTTCATATACTTCAGAGATAGTGTCGGTGGGATCACTTTATTTCTGATGACAACAGAGAAAAGAATGGGTAATCGCTATTTACTCTTCCTTTAATGAATGATTTATTATTACTTGGTTAATTCTAGATTTCAAAAGGGAAAGAGATTGCCTTTTTAAACTTTATTGGCATTGACACTTACATTAATTGACTCTTTTTTGTTAGTTTTAGACAACTCCGTGTGAGGTAATTACATAATTTGTTATGTCAACGAAATAAGGAAAAATATGACCTTTCTACAACTGAAAGGGGAGAGTCATATGTACTCTTGTGCTATTTGTTAATTTTTGACGTCACGAGGAAAGAGAAGGACCATAAATTATTTACCTACCTATTAGGAACTTGTGCTAAAGGTTTAGTGTAAAATGATAATATACATTGTTTTTGTTACAACAATTGAGGACTAAAAGTGGTAAATGTTGTAAGTGCCAAAAGCGAAAGCGTTGGGTAATCGCTTCGTTCTGCACACTGCCCGTGAGAACGTGCACACTAGTGACCTCTTTACATGCCCTTTGAACTACTTAGAGGGCTACCAGCCACATTTCACGTTTACCACATTATAAAGCATGGCACATTTCACAGCTTAACATGGAAAACGGTGTTTGAATTATTGTGGCACTTACCTTTTGCTGTGAAAACCTGATATTAGACTTTAATGTTAGCTGGGCCACAGTTCTATATCTGCACCCTAGGTCCGAAAATGAACAACAATTTGTGGATGGTGGCAATGAATCGCCGAAATCTGTAGTTGATTAAAATAATTTTTTCACAATTCACATTTGTTATTATCAATCATAAAGAATTAACATAATTTATTTGATTTGCAGGCTCTGAATCAGGATCAGATTCAGAGAAGATCCCGAAGAAGCCAAGAGCTCTGATGCTGGAAACGAATATCACCATGGAGATTGCCCAGCTGCTTCTGTCCCTCCTCCATGCCTGGGGAATGGACCCTGATCTCGACAGGGTGTGCGAGGGGAAGCTTGGGCTGCTCAGACCTATGGTCCCTGTTTCGTTTGGGGTGCTTTCAAAAGGAGGTGAGGTTCTGTGCTGTTATGCACTGTATTTATGCACATATAGGATGTTATTTATTTTTTTTACCCAGAATTGGATGAAAAAATGAGGTGCTGCTTATATTCGAGACCAGGGGTAGGAAAAACTTAAAATAATTCAGGTGCCAGCCTGAAGGTTTTTTTTTTTTTTTTAAATTCAATGGAAGAAAGCCATGAATCCAATAAGAAAGACCTACACATTATGAAATATAATCTTAAAACATTTAATTCATTAATTAATTACAAGATTGAATTAAATGTAATTAATTCTTGCACCGGAGTGGCCTTCCTTACCATATCAACACAGATTTTAATATTCGGCTATCAACATTGCAAAAAATTTAAAAACATGCTTATTAGTCTGATTTAATTATGCACGTGAAACGAAAATACAAACACATTTAAAAACACATGCTCGTTAATTTTTAAAAAAGGTAAAGTACAACACACATAAATTTGCCGTTGCGTAGATACCAATTTTCGTTTCGTCTCCCTCTCTCTTAGTATCACGTGTTCTACCCTGCTCGAAAACCTTCGCTATTGTTGCCATATTGTCATTCCATTCTTGGACACAGTTGCGCAAACATCATTGAAAACAATTGAATAGCGCTCCAGCTCGCGGTTCACACCGTTCGGCAGGGACGGTAATGTGGCAATATAGCACGGCATAGTGGTTGCTTCTTTTATGCAGTGCATGTTCATTGGCTAGATAGTAACTAGTGTTGCCAACTGTAATAATGAAGCACTATTTCTGTCACGGAAGGGGAA
This sequence comes from Lepisma saccharinum, assembly GCF_977018435.1. Taxonomy (NCBI): domain Eukaryota; kingdom Metazoa; phylum Arthropoda; class Insecta; order Zygentoma; family Lepismatidae; genus Lepisma; species Lepisma saccharinum. The sequence goes on along the minus strand of NC_139249.1, from coordinate 29,407,169 downwards.
AGGCAGGTAAAATGACGGTGAGTTTTGTTGGATTGGAAGCACCATATTTTTATTTTATACTAAGTATTTTACCGGTTTGACGTTGTGTACGTGTATTGCGTGTGTGTATGTGAAAGTGTGTGTTTGTTAATGAACGTTAAATTCCATAATGCCTCCAGTTCTGTCAAAGTTGAAATCAAAAAACCTTGCATAGCCAAGCTCGGGAAATTCTAAGCAACGTGCACGAGTTCATGAAGGAGGAAGCCAGTGAAGGTGTTAGCATCCCAATACAGCATTTTGGCAAGAGAGCAGCGGCTGCGACTGGAGTTCCTGAACGAACAATCAGAGCTATCATGAACGAAAGACAATCGCTTGAGATGTCAGAAGGCCCCTCCACATCATTCCACACTCCCGGGAAAGAACGACAAAGACCAGCGACCAAATCGTCAGTGGACGCTTTCGATGAAAACGTTATCCTATCCGTAGGTGCATATACGACTACGCTCTGCGTGAAAATGAAGTGCCGACATTGAAAAAATTGCATGTCAAATTACAGGCGGACATACATTTTGCGGGAAGTCAAGAGAGTTTGCGACGTTTGCTGAGAAAGATGGGATTTAGGTGGAGGAAGAGGAGGCTGTCATTTTTGCTGCTTAATGCGATGCATATTGTTTTCTGTGTTAAAATTGCCATGCTTTGATGGGTGACCAAGTTCATAGCAGGGCCGGCAGAAGGGGAGGGCGAACCGTGCCACCTGCCAGGGTGGCAAAATTTGAAGAGAAGAAAAAAATAAGCGTATTGAAAACTGTGGTCGAGCGAGATATTCTTTTGCGCTTAATAGTATTGAAATAGCATAAGAAGTCTCATTATTTATTTTATATTTTGATGTTTTACTTAGGAATATATTAATTTTCAATTTCCCTTTGCTGCGTAATGGCGGGGGGGGGGGAGGGGGTCGAAATGGAGCGGCATCTACCGCCACCGCCCAGGGAGGCAAAATGACTAGCGCCAGCCCTGGTTCATAGCAAAAGAAAAAGCAGCGCAGCTTATCGTCTAGTGGCTGTATATGTACTTGTTATTGTTGTGGAAGCCGGCATCGTATGTGTTAGTTCATATTTTGCGAATTTTTAGTCCATATGTATGTAGCTACATACAAAGCCACTTGTTAGTACATATTAATCCTAGTCCTGGTATAATGCATGACGTTTAAAACTCAACGTTAGATAGACCTGAATTCTCTAATTTCCTTCTTGTACGTAACAGCTGTGCATCGGCGCACTGCAGCGATTTTTCTGTCTGCTCCATTAGCAACACTGCTTCTTTAGTTCTGTCGCGCATTGCACGGCAGAAATATCTGTGCTGGACTCGAATGGAAATTTCCATAAGTGAACTTGAAATATTTAAATAATATTTTTTAGAACTGAATTTGAAAATTCAGATGCCAGGTCAAAATTTTATTTAAAATATTCATTGATTTGCTTATGAAACAATCAGAATGTTAACCCTTTATAACCTGAATTTTTGTTATGGAACAAAATAGAAGTTTGAAACATTTATTTGTATGGGTGAGACTTCCTTTGGCAGGATTGACAACAAATCTTTTTCTGACATTGTAATAATACTAATTACAATTAATGGGACCTGAAAGTCCCAACAGGCCACTAACGTTTTGTGTATAAACAGAGAAATTATGTATATCATATGGTGCTTAGTTATGAAATATATACTCCCTTCAACATTTACATGCAAAATATCTACACCCTACCTGTACACATTTTAGAATAAACTCCTCTGAAAACAAATATATAAATTAAAAGACAAACGAGCAAGAAAGAGTAAATAATAAAAAAAAGTCATCACTCTTGACCTCCCAACAGTGGCGTTGCCTGGATTTTGGCAAAGGGGTAAGTTATATATACTTTTTTATTAGCCAGCCCTTATTTTCTGTCTTTCCGCCCTTTTTGACGGTCTTTTTAAAAAAACACTAGGCCAAGGGGCAGGGGGATGGGTGTTTTTACCCCCGCCTACACCCCCTTGGGCATGCCACTCACTACCTTATATTCATTGCTATTATGTTCAAATGGTGTCTCTACATCAGAGATTTTTCTGCAAGTCGCCCATCAATATCCTCATCAATATCGATATTTGTGCCATAGCCCTACAGCACCAAAAAGAGCTGTCTAGGACATTGGGGTGTGCAAGGGGAGTTGGAGGGGATCATATTCCCATTTGGCCTAGTATTCTTGAAAAAATAATCTCAAAATTAGGAAAAATGGCAAAATGACCGCTGACTGCTAAGAAAAACTGTATATATACCACCAGTTTTGAAATTCTGGGGCATACCTCTAGTTTAGAAGTACGGAAAATATATTAATATTGTTTCGAGCAAAGTAGACATCAGAAGCCTGTCGGGACTGCACAGTTCGAAGTGATGTTTTGTTCATAAAACAACTTTCTGATCATATTTGATCAAAATTGTTTTATTATTATATTTATGTAAGCTAAGAATATGTTATGAAAATTTCTGGGGTACTTACAGTTATTGTAATATCTAATTTTCATAAATCTAAGACTACTGCTTTTTTATGAGGTCAGTATGGCTCCGTTACTGACACTTAGGCCTAAGAAATTGCTTACTGCTCCCTTGCATATACTTCCAGCAGCGCCTGCTTTTTGTTGTGAGTAGTAAACACTACACATAAGAGGGAGACACAAATCACGCCAAGACAGAAACCAAATGTGTTATGTGGCAAGCGTTTGTAGGATGTGGGTTTAAAGTCCCATCAGTCGATAAAGAGTTAAAATAGGTTTAATTATACAATTTTCTACTTTGGTGAAAAATAAAGAAATAATGTCAATTTTACATGACTTCCAGTACTTTTAAACTCTGCAAAACTATTGGTTATCATTTTACCTATCATTTAGGAAAAAATATAAATATGCTGACCAAGGCAGTAATTTATTTTATTAAAAACATAAACTAAACGTAATGTTTCAACCTTCTAGCAAGGTCTTCATCAGACTCTGTATCAAGTACAAAAGTAACAAGATACCAAAAACAGGGCATTATATATACACAAAACATTACTCCCTCCAGACTATTAGAAAGTTGTTTTGGAACTTTCTAGCAGGTGGCTTTCACTATTGAACTGTACTTTCACCTAAAAGGCGAAAAATATATACTTTCATATAGAATGTGGATTGGGCTTTATATCTCACGCTCTTTTTCCTTCATTTTCTTCCTTCTCCTCTCCTCTTTCTCTCTTGTCCTTTCCACTCTTTCTAACACTTTCTTCCATTCTTTGTTTAACTTCAGTCCCCCATTCCAGTTCATTGTGTCTTCTTCACCTTTCTTCTCTATTTCCTTGGCTTCCTTCCATTTCCTCACTAGCATTCTCTTCTCCCTTCCCATCTGCTTAGCCTCATCCCACTCTATGTCATGTCCTGTTTCTCTCGTGTGTTTAAATATCGCATTTCTCTCTCTCTTAAGTAAGAAGGGAGTGGTTTGCAATATATACTTATTTTTAATCCTTTAGGCGCTGTGCCTCTCTGATGAGGAAAATTAACAACTGGAAGGACTTGAAGAGGAAATAAATACACAAAGACGAACAAGAGAAGTTTCTGAGAAAATGTTTGGAGAGAGGCACAGCGCCTAAAGGATTAAAAATAAGTAAGAAGGGAGTGGTTTGCAATACCAGGAGATGGAAGATATTGGTTCGGAAAATGGAAAAAGAACTGATATGGAATGAAATAAGGGCAAGAAGAAAGGAGATAAAAATAATAAAGGAGAACCTTAAAAGAATTGAAAAAGCTATTGAAGATGGTCTCACCATTTTTACGAGAGAATATACCTTTTACGAAATGAAAAGCTGGCAGGAGAAATTTAGAGAGAAAATAAAAATAAAGTTGAAGAAGAAAGGAGAGATACTAGGATGGAAAGAAGAAAGGGGAGAAGAGGAAGAAGAAGAGGATACCAGAAGAAGAGTTGTGGTAATAGGAAATGTAGACCTATCAAAAGAAGAGGAAGCTTTTTTAAAACTAGGAAGAGGTTTCAAAGTTAAAGAAAGAAATGTAGATTATGAGGAAGTTATATATGACATTGAAGAAGCAGTACTCCATATAAAAGAAGAACCAGCTAGAGACAAGATTAGAAGAAGAACAGCAGCCATACTAAAGAAAGAAATGGGAAAACAAAGAAAAGTAGATAATTTGAGTCAGAAAGAAAGGGAAGGGATGAAGAAAATCAAGAAAAGAAATGATGTGGTGATAGAGCAGGCAGATAAAGGAGGAGCAATTGTGGTGATGGAAAGAGAATGGTACGAGAGGAAGTTTGAAGACCTAAAAGAAAATGGATATGAGGAGATTTGTGGAACAGAAGAAGAACAAACTATAAAAGAAAGGGTCATACAAGACTGTAGGAGGAGTGGATTCAAGAAATGCATAAAGGAGACAGGAAGACTACCAAGTTTGAAGGGCTTTCCAAAGATACACAAAGAGGAGATAAAGTTAAGACCAGTAATGAATTGCAGAAACAATATTTTGGAACCCTTGGAAAAGAAATTAAAGAAAGTTATTGAAGTGTTAGTAACACAGCAAGAAAGCAGAGCGGTTAAGAACAGTGAGCAAGTAGTAGACCTCATAAAAGGACTTAAGTTAAATGAGATGAAGACGACAATGTTTAGCTTAGATGTAAAAAGCATGTTCCCAAGCATCAAGAGGAGACACGTTTTGGACATTATTAAAAAGAGAATGGGAAAAGAAATTATAGGAGAATGGGATAGTGAAAGGGTAGTGAAGGTGCTGGAAACCATTTGGAATAATGGTTACAGTATAATGGGAGATAAAATAATGTTAATGAGTGAAGGACTGAATATAGGTTCTAGCCTAAGCCCAGCATTGGCTGAATTGGTTATGAATGAATGGGAAAAGAAAGTGATAGAAAAAGGAGGTGACAAAATAATTTTGTTTTGCAGATATGTGGACGATTGTTTTGGCATATGGAAGGGAACAAAGAGGCAGCTTGACATTTTTGCCAAAGAAATACCTGATGAAGAAAGAGGGATTTTATTGGAACTTGAAATAGAAGAAGAAGGCAAGTTAAGCTACCTTGATATATTGATGAAAAAGAAGAGAGGAGAAGAAATTGAAACCGCTTGGCATCAGAAGAAGTGTGCAGCAGGGGTATTCTGCCACAAAAGAAGTGATGTAAGTGAGGTGACAAAAAGAAATTTCATAAAGAATATGGAGGACAGAATAACGAAAGTATGCACGAAGGAATGTGAAAAAGAAGGCAAAATAAATAGCCTATGGAAACAGCTGGAAAAGAATGGCTATGAGAAGCAGGATAGACTAGACATAAACAGAAGAAGGAAGAAAAGAGGAAGGGGAGAATTGGAAGAGAAAGAAAAAGATGAAGAGAAAGAAAAAGAGAGGTGGTTTGGAATAAGGAGTATGGGGGAGACCACAGAAAAGATATGCAAAGTGCTTAGGAAAGCGCTCATTAAAACTTACTGGAAGGGAGGGAGAAGCATCTTAGGAATAGCGAAGAATGCAAACAAGAAAAAGGAAAACAGAGAAGAGGAAGAGGAAGGGATTATCTACGAAGTAAAATGTAAAGAATGTCAGAGTGTGTACATAGGAGAAACAAAAAAGAGACTGAAAGATAGGTTGAAACAACATAGGGATGATGTACGACTTAAGAGAGAGAGAAATGCGATATTTAAACACACGAGAGAAACAGGACATGACATAGAGTGGGATGAGGCTAAGCAGATGGGAAGGGAGAAGAGAATGCTAGTGAGGAAATGGAAGGAAGCCAAGGAAATAGAGAAGAAAGGTGAAGAAGACACAATGAACTGGAATGGGGGACTGAAGTTAAACAAAGAATGGAAGAAAGTGTTAGAAAGAGTGGAAAGGACAAGAGAGAAAGAGGAGAGGAGAAGGAAGAAAATGAAGGAAAAAGAGCGTGAGATATAAAGCCCAATCCACATTCTATATGAAAGTATATATTTTTCGCCTTTTAGGTGAAAGTACAGTTCAATAGTGAAAGCCACCTGCTAGAAAGTTCCAAAACAACTTTCTAATAGTCTGGAGGGAGTAATGTTTTGTGTGTATATATAATGCCCTGTTTTTGGTATCTTGTTACTTTTGTACTTGATACAGAGTCTGATGAAGACCTTGCTAGAAGGTTGAAACGTTACGTTTAGTTTATGTTTTTAATAAAATAAATTATTGCCTTGGTCAGCATATTTATATTTTTTCATAATAATGGAAACAAGGCTTAATAGTGTTATCTTTTAGGGTACTGGGACTCCAAGAAAGTATCTGCTGGGTACAGTGATATTACATTCTCACCGATATTGGTATTGTTTTAACCCTAAAGTATAGCCTCTCATAACTGTACTAATTGCCCTATTGCATGGGTATCTTGCTCTATTGACTTACCACAAATCATACTATGGGTAATTTGTTTTGCACTGTGGAAATATACTAATATTGTCCTGTTATACAATAAAAGTTTCCCATTGGCCTGAAAATCTTCGAAAAGACCGGGAAATGAACTAAGGAGAAAAGTTCATGGAAGAGTCAGAGAATTTTCTAAAAACTTTCAAAACTTGGAAAATTCGTGGAAATCAAATGTTCTTTAGTGACCAGGATTAGAAACAGTGACAATTTCACTTTTCCCTCCCAGTTGGTTTCTTTGTGGGAAGATTTCATGTAATTTTTTTTTTTTTTTGTCATTTATGGCTAAAATTGTTGAATAAAGTTCATTTGTTTAATTAATATGCAAAGTTAAAGACATACATATTCATTAGTATGTTAAATCATTATAGAGTTGCCTGGAAAGTTATTGCAAAGGACTTAGAAAAGTTCTGGAATTTTCGCTTGGTGCAGAGAGTTGTAAACCTGTCCCAGGAATCTTTGGAGAAATTTAACAAAAACAAGTCTGTGCAAGTAGTGACCAATGAACGTATTAGAAGGAAAGTGAGTACATGGAGGGGAAAATGTGGCTACAGCTACCAGCCGTTTGCAGCAGCATGCACCACTTTGCTCTGCCCACTCGCTTTCTCCTCTTTGCTACCGTTATGCATGGCCTTGCTTCACAGATTCCCAAAACAGAGTGTAGTTTGGACTTAACAAGGATTAAGTAAAGAAGTTTGCTTCTGCATTGCGATTGAAAACACTGATTCTTCCATTTTCTTTTCCGTCGACAGGCTACTTGAGTCTTCTGCTACCAACGTGGCAGCCAAAGACAGCCAACCTCCCAGCACCCGAGCGCCCCTTTGACAGGAAGTCTGCGCTGGAGGATGATCTTCCTCCGGAGCTGGTCCAGTTGGAGCAGAAGACGCGGCTGTTCACGTCAAGGGAGCACTGGGAGCTGTCTACCACAATGACCACCAACCACTTGCTCTCCATCATTGCCTTGTCAAACACTCTGATGTCCATGAATAATGCTACCTTCGTTCCTGAGCAAGAGAGGAAGAGGAAGCTGCATCGGTAAGAATGATTTCTGTATCATTGTAGTTGGAGGCTGAATTTCCAGGCACTTAAAACTGCCCAGATGTGCAGACAAAAATACACTGTTTGGTAAATAGCCATGATAATAGGTAATAAAGACTTTTAAAAACATAGGCATAGGCATAATGAAGAGCTTAAGATTCAAAATCTTCCATTCAAAATGTAATGACAGTAACAGTTGTAATTTTGTAAGAAGACAAAAGGTTTTACAATGTTTTACATTAATAAACAATTACTATTGTATATTCCTACATTATTTATTGGTTTTCTAAAATCATTTTTGTACAGCAGTTGTTGTTGTTTAGCTGTATTGTATATAATACACACTCCATACTTCTAAATGCCTACCCAATGGCATCATTGCCTTGCAGTCAAGGTGTCCCGGGTTCGATCCCCGGTGGAGGCACATAGTTGTTCAGATCCCATTGTAAACTGTAGGTCCAGTCCTGATTAGTCTATCTCTGCATACAGTGAACTTAAGACAACAACTCAACTCAATCTACTAAATATTAATAGGCGATATATCAATTTATACAGAACTCTAAAGTTGGTTCACTACTTGCTAAAAATCTAAGCTATTCTGAAACTTACTGAAACTTCAAAATGTTTGCCTTCTCCTACCCCTTATGGTACTTAAAGACTTAAGTGAGAAGCAACAAACAACGTGGCCACAAACTACATGCACGGTAGTCACTTTCCCCTCCAATCTGTAGGGAAGCATTCACTATGCATGCAGGACCAACAGGCGGAAGTGACATGATGCATGCTATTGAGAAAAATGGCCCAGGTCAAGTGACAACAAGTGACAAGTGACATGTGCAGCTTGTCCTATCACTCCAGTATGAAATGTTGCTTTGATCTGAAAGCTTGTCAAGCCGCCCTTAGGAAATCCTAAAAAGAACTTATTGAATTATTCCTGTTCCTGGTTTAAAACATTGTAGGTGCATTAGAATTTACACATAGTCATAATACCATAAAAAAGGAAAAATCTGTGCTGAAAGTCTACATATCTGTTCATGGGAACAAAAGCAGGAATTTAGGGTAGAATTCAGGATCTATTTATAGTCTTGCCAGTGGCATATTCTGAAAGCTTGATCTGGTTTACCGCAACAATTCTTATTTATTATATATTAATTAGATATAATATAAATAAAACAACAATGCAGGTGCAGCGAAACCGTCCATAAAACCTTATTTTTTTTAATATTGCATCAGCAGATCGCTTCCGTTTAAATCAATGCTTTTGTAAGCGTGCCTGGAAGTTTCCATACATGCGTCTCCGTAGGTCTTCATCAATAGCCTTCATCAACAGTCGATTGTTTTAGTTTTTAATAGTCATGACGTTTTTCAAATTACTTCACTCAAGCCAATATGGTATTTCAAGACTGTACGTGTCCATGTCGACCAACGTCGAACTGTTATCTTAAGACACGCTGCACTCCTGTCACAAACTTCGTTTCGTAATTACACAGGTAGCACATTGTTGCATTTTCCAAGGCTCCATTGCAACTGACTATACGAAATGGCATCCTCTCTTCTACCGTTCCCCTTCCCGCCAACCACGACAAGGTATCCCGCAGGTGTGATATTCAAATTGGAAATGTGTCAGTTGGCTCGGCATCACTCTGTCAACATGTCGTAAACTTTTGTCAACCATACAGCAATTCATTTTCCATTGAAGAAGAACTGTCTGTTGGTTAATGAGAAGGGCTGGTTTTGAATGAAAGATCTGCAGAAATGGAAAGACCCAACAGTATGGCATGGTGGACTAAATATTTACCAACCACAAAACAATTTTGTGAAGAGAATCACACATTTGTATATTGACGAAAAATCTGTAGACAGCAATATTATTTCGAAGAAATTTTGACAATCCTGTGATATTTTGGGTGTGATACCGAAGTATCAGAATGACATCAGTTCATTGTGGTTCACACAGGATGCAGTAAAGGGTTCATTCCCAATGCAAGCCTGATTGATAAAGCAGGGTGCTTCACAAGAGATTACCATGAGCAAATGAACAGTTCAAACTCTGAAAAGTGACTGAAAGTGAGGCAGGTGCCAAGTGTACCTCATCCGTCTGTTGTCAGCACTGTACTCTTCACAGCACTGTATAGGGGAAAAAGGTCCCCTCAAGCGATAGCCTGAATATAAATACGCTATGCAGCTGACAAATCATGACGTCTCGTTTAACGAAAAATATGAGGAGAGTAGAACTGCACGAATTAATACAAACTAATAAGTCACGAAAAAGAAACCTTCCAAGTGAAAAGACATTGCAGCAGTATGGCCACATAGTACTCTGTTGACCATTGTATGCATGTGATCTTAATGCCATCAAGCTGGCATGGTCCAAAGTTGAAAAGTATGTACAGGATCGTAACATATTGAGATCACTATCAGTATTCCAACTCCATAAACTTACTGTACAAGGCTTTTTTTTTGCAACCAAGAGGACTGGAAAAAGTATTGCACATATGTAGGAAAACTGGAAAAGGGATGGGTTGATGGAAAAATTAGGAGCCGAGGACAGCAACAGTTCATCTAAAAGCACAACACGCTGCAGTGAAGAGAATGATGATCTATCATTTTCTATCATAAATGCAGGATGTTAAGCCATTTTTTTCTCTTGTGTATTAAATTTGGAATTATGAATTTATTTCATCCTTTCCAATGTACAGAATATTTTTGTGTTGCTTATCCTGTGCATTAATTACTGTATTTCACAGCATAATCATCACAGATTTTATGCCTTTTTTCTTTAAAAAGTAGGGGTGCAACCATTTTGTGAAGAAATGAGTTAACATGTTAGTTGTTATTGATTTCTGCATTATAGTCGAAATATTACACTTGAGAAAATTTATTAGTGTTGAGAAGTACAAACTTAGAAATTGAATCTTCTGTGTCCGAAGATCCTGCACCACTATCATTGGCTTTATTATCTGACACACCGATGCTATGACTACGCGATGAAAGGTTACAAACTAATTTTTGGACTGAAAGAACAGAGTGCAACCATTATGCGGTGAAATGTGGTAGCCTGTATTCAAAATATTTTAAAGAAACACACTGAACCTGTTAGCGGTGAGACCTGCATGTATTTTTGACACAGGGTGCATTCCCCCACCCTGCCTCTCACTGCATCCCTTCACTTCCATCAGGAATTCTTTAGTTGCTGTATTAACTTGTTTTATAGTTAGGTTCCACCTACTGATGGTGACACTAGGTATTATTCCTCAACATGAAATATTTATTCTGGATTTTTTTCTGTGTTTTGTTAGTGCTTTTCTTTAGTGGCAATAATGGTGTGAGGTATTAAATTTTTAAGATGGATGCATGATTGCTGGTTTACTTTCCTAGGCAGAGCACAAAGACTGCAATCAACTGGCCCAACCGCACAGAGGAGGAGAATGAAGATGCCTTCACAGCCCAGCAAGCACAGATCAAGCAAGGCTGGAGCCTCCTGGCAACCCTCCACTGCGTTCTACTCCCTGACAAGGTAGCTCAGGCTGGCTCAAGAGCTTTCAAGCGGCCCCAAGTGGAAATGATGGCTCGTCGCTGGCAGGATCGTTGCTTAGAGGTAGTATTCGGTCTTTTGTGACAAGGAGACATAAATGCTAAATGTGTACTTTTCTATGCAATTTACACCTCTACATAAGAATAATGAATACAGAATGAGGGTGGCAAAGAATGCGTAGGCATTTCAACAAACAACAAAAACTGTATAGAGGCTTTAAAACTAAATTTACACAGACAATAACCTCTTCCCTGTGAAATTTTCTGACAAAAAGGTTTCCCGTTCTGTGTATTTTTTTTCTGAGTTTGCATAGTAATATTTTTAAGTAGCTACTGCTTCAGCACAATTCATCCGAGTATCATGGTTTATATGTCTTTCTCTTCAGAATAGAACAGGCTTTCAAATGGTACCACGCACATGTGTACATCATGTATGAGGAAAGGGAAATTGGGGATAATTCAGGAAATTTCCCTCCGAAAAATCCCTTTTGGTAACTTTGGGGCCCTCTGGACCGGCCCTGGATATAGGTACCCGATTATAATCTACCTTGAAAAATACTATGGTATATACGTAATTAGTCCACCAAGTTTCGTTGCAATATCTTCAATAGGTATGAGGGGAAAAAATATTTTGCAATCCTGTTTGACAATACTATTAGATACTCTTAGAAACTCACAAACCCAAAAACCAAAAATAAATCAACAGTCCAAATAACGCAACACCAAAAAAATGTACATAAAGCAACTGACTAAATGTGGCACACAAACGAACTCACGTTTGCACAGTGTCAGCATAACACAAAATTAGTTTACTTTCCTCTCTGAACTACTACTACTACTACTACTTCTTCTTCATCATCATCATCATCATCAGCATCATCATCATCAGCAGCAGCAGCAGCTGCCGCCGCCGCACTGAAAATCGTGACCAAATATAAGGTCATTGTTTCTTCAATAGCAAAACATATGTTTCACCAACAAAAACATATTATTCCGTTCAACACAGGTTACTTCAGTCACAGATGTTCGCGGGTGTAATATTACGCCCAACACAGAATAAGCTATAGTAACCAAAGGCGTAATATTACGCGGAACACAGGGAAGGGGTTAAGAGATGACTAGAAGTCAAGTTTGACTTCTACAATTACAATAGTTGCTCAAAGAAGTCCAGACATTTCTGATTTCAGCAACCTGCTGCTCAAACAACATTGCCCAAGTGTCCACTGAACAACATTTCAATTTCTTGCCAATTTATGATACACCACATCCTTCTGCTGCAAACTCACACCTCCATAGTCGTACTTTTCACACATTCTCAACTTCAAAATGTTATTGTGCTCCTTGAACAACCACGCTTCTGCCATTTTGCTGTACTGTCTTGTTGGTTGCATGGTGAATCTAACATTCACGGATCAATGACATCTTTTGAGGGAACATCATACTGCACATTGCTACCATAAGTCGATTCAACTTCGAAAAATATCCGTGGATAACATCTGTTAATATATATTCCCATTTCCCAATTCCCCAAATCTTCGTTGCAGACCAAGGATGACTTGTCCAAGTTCCACGTCTGTATTTTTCTTTGTTTGAGTTTTCGTTTTAAGTCCACTTTATGCACCGATAAGCTAATCAGAATTGGACCTACAGTTTAAAGTACTGTAGGATCTGAACCACTAACTGCCTCTACCATGTATTGAACCTGGGATCTCTTGATTACAAGGCAATGACATTACCACTGTGCCATCAGGGAGGCCCTTATTGTTCTTATTTTCACCAGCATTTACATAATCATCTTGATGTAATTAGTTACACAAAATGTTATGATAGAAATTAGGGATGGGCCGACATGAAATTTTGGCTGAAACCGATAAAGTTTCAATATAAAATTTACCGATAACCGATATTCTACCTATCTGATATAGAATTCCAAATGGTCCTTGAAGAACCTGAATGGAACATTGACCTCTTTAATAAATGCATGTTTTGAGGTGACTGCAGTGCAAGAGAAGTTGCATATTTAGACATTTTCTTTCTTATAAAGTACGGCATAGAGATTATCCATAAAAATTATAACAAAATGGCTCTAAATTGTAAGATATTTATAGATATATTGGATCGGTAAAATAATCTGTAATTTTACCGACAAACTGGTACATCGATATGCCTATATCGGCTGATACCGATAGAGTAGTGATTAATCTGTCCCATCCCTAATAAAAATATAACCCCAGTGAACAATAATAGAACACCCAGATTCTTTGAAACTTAGCAGATTTAAATTTTTCATCGGGTTCTGTCAACGGAGGAAAATATGTTAATAAAATTCAATATAAGACTAGGAAAATGCATATTTCTGCTAATAGTTGTTACATACTCAACAGGTACGGGAAGCAGCTCAAGCCCTGTTGTTAGCAGAGCTCGGCCGCCTTGGAACAAAAGGTCGGAAAGCGTTGGTTGACAGCTGGGCAACGTTCCTTCCCTCATACTCCGATCCCTATCCTGGCTCAACTGGTCCCCAGACAGCTCAACCAGCACAGCCTGCAGACTGGGGCTCACCCATTTCCCGGGGAGATGTTTTACATCAACCACATGAGGATGAAGAAGAAGAGGAGGAGGAGGGGGTGGAAGGTAAGGATTGTTGTTAATTTATTATTGCTCTATGCTTATTTATTTTCTGTTGGGATCAGGTTCTTTGCACAAGGAATATGAAAAAAGCCCAAAGTATAGGTGGAAAAAGCAAGTAGTTGTGACTGTCTTTTACACTCAAAAATAACAAGTATTCACTTTCTTTCTATTGGGTATATGCTTATAAATTAGCAGGGAGTCATTGAGATTAAGAATGCTGCTTCAATGTCAATATTTTTAAAGCTCTTGATTTTGATTATTTTTTTGTTTTGTAGGAAATTTGGTTTAAAAATGTGTTAATGAGTTTGTATCAGGTTATTTGAAGTGAAATAATACCGTAAGAAGTTAATTTGTGCCCTTTTAAATTCTTCCAATGTATGCAAATGGAGTTCTTTGATGGTGGTTCTTTACGAAATTTGGTACGAAGCTCACGTTGAACACTCACAACAGACTGACTAACGTGAAATTGTAGGATGCAAAATGCTTTTTCTGCACCACAGGCAGCCATCTTGCAACTTGTCACTCTGTCACCTGGCGAAATAACTTCGAACTACTACGACCGTGCCAAACAAAACTCGAGGATGTGATCGAAAGTATTTCAATACAATTTTAATCATTGATAGTGTTTTAACGCTCATGGAACAATTTCTTATCTTTCAAATCATTTTGAAACATGCTGTATAATATTATGTAAATCCAGTTCTAGTCCTTGAGGACTTGAAATTCAATTTTTAAATTGGATAAAACTCTTCTCATCCTTTGTGTACCCTATGAACTATATATTCAGTGTGATGTACAGTTGCATAGTGGAGGGAGATAAGGAACATAGTCATAGTGGAAACAGAGAAAGATGAAGAAATTGAAAAAATGTGAAGGATGACCTTTAGATCACAATACAACCCCCACCAACTAGGATTGCTTAGTACCCTTCTCTGTGTGGGAAGGAATTGTTGATTTGTTTGGGATATGTACTGCTCATACCCTGATTTTTAGGTTACTGCTCTACAGATCTGGAAAAAGTTAAATATCATATCAATTTATCCATGTAAACTATCAATTTCTCAAATAGAACTACTTAAGCTGGAGAAAAATTATCTCCAAGAATTGCCAAGTCTATGAAAGCTGTGAGGGAAATTGCATGTCTTTTCTCAGTACTCTTTATTGTGACTACAAGTTCTGGGCTGCTATGTTGGTTGGTTGATGGATTTATTTGGTTTATGTTACTTCACATTTCTGCCACTTTTTGGCTAATAGAGAAGATGACGATGCATGGTGATGTGATGAAATTTATAAAGGGACACTCACAAAGAACACCCTTGCCCAGGCTGGGATTTGAACCTGGGATCCCTGGCATTGTAACATGCTGTGCTAACCATTGAGGCCAGGAGCTGCTTTGTTGGTTCTGTGTGACAATATTCATGTAATTTGGCCTTCTTTGGCTTGATTCTTAACATTTTACTTATGACTATTTGTCAGGAGTAAAAGTGATAGGAAATGATTGGCATTAAAACCCAATATGAAAGAAGAAGGGGTCTACTCAGATCTGGACTTGGGGGGGAGTTGTTACAGCCTTTGGCCTTCAGTGGCCAAATAATTGGTTTGAAAAGGGCCACAAAGTGGAGAAAAATTGAGATATTCCAAATGTATTTAAAAATGGAACAAATATTAGAAACACAATTGACAACTGAGGCCTCCCTGATGGCACAGTGGTAGTGTTGTTGCTTTGTAATCAAGGGGTCCCAGAATACACGGTGGAGGCACATAGTGGTTCGGATCCCACTTTAAACTGTAGGCCCAGTCCCGATTAGCCTTACTGTGCATAAAGTGGACTTAAAACACCAACTCAAACTCAATCAAACATCTGACAACTGACAACAAAAGCTGTATATATCTACTGTGTGGAGGGGACTGTCAGTGTTGTTAGCTCCAGGCTTCCATATATATATAAATCCCAAGCCTAAGCTCGGCACCAGTGATTGCACCTTGGTCATTTCTGTACGTGAAAAGATTTGGAGTTTTAAGAGTTAAAGTACACATTTGTTGTTAGATTTATTGGTATAAGTGTAGTATAAACAGAACACAATTTGATTTTCATTTTCTCTCTGCGAACCTTTAATGTTGCTTTTTATTGTTACTTTGCAGAAATGTTTCCCAGAAAGCCTTCAAGTGCAGCTGAGGCAAAGAGGAAGCAGACGACAGCCATCGTATTGCTGGGGGTGATTGGAGCCGAGTTCGGCCAGGACATTGAGGCCAACAAGAGAAAGGCAGCCGAGGACCAGAGGAAGAGAGGCTCCGTTGTCGAAGGCTTCGGAATTGGAAACAATAACTTGGCTCGCCTTACCAGTAAGCAATGCTAATTATCAATCACATTAGATTTTTGAGTGGTGTAGACGTGCATAGGTAGTGAGTTTGGATTTTAGTACCCAGGAGAGTAAACATTCTTTAAAATTAACCCAAAAATATGCAAACTGAAGAATTTTGATTAATTACACATTAAATAGTGTGTGGCAAAAGTAGATTTAGCAATTGAATGAGGCCTATTTTAATTTTCTCATTATCTGATAAGTGAATTTATTAGGGATGGACTAATAACTGATATTCTGCTTATATAATATCAAGCAGAAAACATTCAATGAAGAAACAGAACAATTCATTTACCTCCTTAATTAATGTGTATACATACA
The DNA here is from genome assembly GCF_977018435.1 of Lepisma saccharinum. NCBI lineage: Eukaryota > Metazoa > Arthropoda > Insecta > Zygentoma > Lepismatidae > Lepisma > Lepisma saccharinum. The sequence goes on along the minus strand of NC_139249.1, from coordinate 29,390,844 downwards.
CACAGGTGACTGCAACTGTGTATTTAAGGATATAAATATGAATTATACCATAGGGGCATACCATTGTCACAGGGGGACACCCAGACTGCATTTTTAACATTAAAGTAACGATTCTTCTTATACCGTAGTTAAGCAACATATTTCTTACAGCTTCTGTGAAACACTGTTCATTGAACATAATTACTCTTAAAATACTTTCCCAGATTTATAGCTATAAGTGAACAATTTTGTGTCATGGGTGGGACAGATAAAACACTGACTCTTCACTTAACCTTTTGACTACCACTACGTATGGCCCGTACGTAGCTGGCACTATTGGCTGAAAAGGAAATATTCTTGCATGTTAATGGGTAAGAAAACGTACGAATACCTCTGGTTGGGAAGGACCAAAGTCTACTTGTTGCTGTGACGTCATTTGAGCACGTGACTATCGCAAGCAATGAGCAAAGCACGCTCGTTACGCCATCTGTTGCTGAAAGTACGTAACCGTGCCATTGAGGAGACCTGTGAATTTTTGTTTTGTTGCATATTTTGTAAAACAAAAGCAGAAAAATATGGAGGACGAGGATAATAGTTTGTCGGATTATGTTCCGGAAGAAGAGGAGAGTGACTGTAATGAGTCTGCATATTCAGATATATCCGATGTGGAAGACGAGGCAAAGTCTGTCTGAGATTGGGCATACGTGAACAATCCTTTCAGTGATGCACGTAAGAATCCGTGTTGTAAGTTTGAAAATGACTATGATTTTCATCCTGCCGTCGTGGCTGAAGAACTGTCAACACCTGGCAAGTATTGTGAAGCATTTTTTTCGCATGTTGTAAAATATTTGTGTGCATGGACTAACAAGAGAGCCGACATGGAGTACGCTAAATCGGATCATCCGATATTGACAGTTTATTGGTCGTGGGATTCTGCTCTCTATCTACAGGCTGGGATTCAAGAGATTAATAAGAAATTCATTTTAATATCTGTGACTTTTCAAATTATGGAAAATAAATTATTTAAAACAAGGAGAAAAGGTAATTGACCTTTTAATATTCTAGTGGAGTTCAGGGGGGGAATGTAACAGTTAAAGGAGATTTTTTTTTTGTGTCATGGGTGGGATACAATACAAAACAAAAGCAAACCAAATGACAAGTCTAGATTGTTGGCTCGCAAGATAGAATAAAGTTACAGCATTTAATTTAAAGAATTGAGGTTCAGGGTCACTTTGACATGGAATGCCCCCATAATACAGGGCTGGCATTTATTGGGGAAAGCGACTTTGTGCCACCCTGTATTCATTAAAGTGGCAGAATTTTGTACTAAATCACAATGTATATTTATTACATATTGAATCAGTAAAAATTATCTGCATTTTCTTGGTACACTGAGAATGTACCAATTTATTTGTCCAATCGTTTATTTTTGATTTTTTTTTTAAACGAAGCTCTGGCAGATGGATATGACGTATTTGTAATAGGATACACATTCGTAACTTTTCTGAACAGTTTAAATACCTATAAGGCAACATATTGAAATTACTAGGAATCTGAAAGAACATTTGACGTTGTTATTTGCCAACCTCCTCCACAAACACGTGATTAGTAACTCCTCCCCCCTTTACAATATTTATATTTATACCAATATTTGTGACAGTGGAGTTTGTATATTTTTAGGCATGGCCCTCACGTACTTGCTTCTGGCTCCTTCTTCCCCCAAACTGCCCCTGCACACACCACTCCGCCGTGCTGCCATCGATTTGATTGGCCGAGGCTTCACAGTGTGGGAGCCTTACCTGGATGTTTCCAAAGTACTTCTGGGTCTTCTTGAACTGTGCTGCGAGGCCGATAAGCTCGTTCCAAGGTAAGGTTACGTCGTGCTTGTGTTGAGTTTGCACTTCCTTCAATTTCCAGGACTAATATAACAGCAAGGGACAGTGAAGTGAAATACTATAATTGTGATACATTTCAGTCTAGTTGCAAGTGAAACAAACAAATACTGTTTATGAACTGCAGCTTTTTGGCTTCACTCACAATACTTTCGTCAGGGTAATATTTGTTCTTTATTTATTCTTATTCCTTTAGTGACCTATTCGCCTCCCCTCATGGAAGTTTATTTCTCTAATTATTTTGAAAATACTATAAAAAATTACTATGCTTAGATGGTCTGCTACAAGTGTTTGAATTGAACAAAATGTAGGAAGGGGGAAGGGCTTTCAAAATTTCTTTCTTCTATATTTAGATATTTATTTTAACTGCTGTGACCTACCTAATAGAAGTCATCTTCTCAGAAATTTGTTTTCGCTGACCTCCGTGGTGGAGTAGTTAACGCATCATGCTACAATGCCAGGGGTTCCGGGTTCAAATTTCAGCCTGGGCATAGATGTTTGTGAGTGTCCATTCATCAATTTCATCATATCAGTCATCCCCATCTTCGAAAATTAGCCAAAACTGGCATAAAAATCAATCAATCACAAATTTGTTTTTGTCACTGAGGTTTTAACTAGGCATGCTCCAATTATCATGTCATTTTGGAAGACTGACATAACGGCATTTGACTAGTAGCAGAATGTTCACATACAACCCAGCACAGCTGCTGCTTATAAATTGATATCTTCGCCTTCACGGCCACTAGATGACAGAGTTCTGTACCAGCTGGCATGTCTGTACTGCAAGGATGAATTACGACCCCTTTTCATATGGGTGTTCATATTAATATGTCCACCACCTGTATATTGTCAGAGGGGTCCAGGGTAGATAATTTTCTTTTCAAAATTGGAAATGACTACAGAAATACAGTAGGTGTAAATTCCCTAGCCTTTCCCTCTTCAAGTCTAACACAGGGTGTAACCAAGAAATAGTATGTACTTTATAGTTTCATTAGAAACACTAATATTAATAATAAACTTCAGGCTGCTGTCCCACTTATACGTCTCGTTAAAGATATATATTTAGCACTAGTGTTTACCTACAAATATTTAGCACATCAAGTCATAAATCAGGGTGTCCAACAGTCAAGAATAGAAAGATAGAAAAAAAAACAGGTAAAGAAATTAACAGGTAGGTCAAGAAAGATAGTAAAAAAAAGTCAAGAAATTAATAGGTAGGTCAAGAAAGTCAAGAAATTATGGTTGTGCTCAAGAATGTTTGTTATTTTTACAGTATAGTGAATTTACATTGTTATTTATGTAGACAGGGATTTGATATAATTGAATATTTGGAAATCTAAGATTGTATTGAATTGTGGTTAGGATTTTTCAGTTTGTTTCTTAAGAATTATATTCTTGTATGCATGAAGTTCTTTATTTCCAACTATATATCTAAGTATGGGCGATTAAATAAATGTTAAAAAAGTAAAGAAGGTCAAGAGAAAGTCATCAAAAAGTTAAGAATTTTGGATTTGTTATTTTGGCATGTAGGTGATCTGGATTGAGTTATTGTGTGCCATGTGTGCTCATGTCTGTTCTTTTATGTTCCAGCATGACGTACGGCCTTCCTCTAACCCCTGCAGCAGACTCATGTAGAACAGCTCGCCATGCTCTGACATTAATTGCCACAGCTAGACCAGCAGCCTTCATCACAACAATGGCCAGGGAGGTAAGTAGATTTCAAGATATGTAGTTAGTGGCATAAAAGATTTTGAGTTTTATTTTGCTTCAGGCAAATTTGCACATGTGTGTTCAAGCTTTTGGAATTAAAAGATAGTTTTCAGCGCATCAGCATTAAAAACTAGACTTGACTACAATTTCTGTCTCCTAGAGCTGGAGTTCCCAAACTTTTTCGTTTCACGGTGCCCTTAGTGTTTCAAGACATTTCCATGGTGCCCAAGTCAGAATGTATGCCTGTCTAATTCTTGAAACCCTCAGTTAGTGATGTTAGGTTGCTTGCTTGAAGTTAAAAAATAAACACATATTTCAAATTCAGAAACATTTTGTGTGTAAAAAGTACTAAATAAGCACATATTTGGAAAAATCATATCATTTCACTGAAAATATTGGAACATTTCGTGGCACCCCTGTAAGCCAGACACTGTGCCTCAGGGTGCCAGGCGCACACTTTGGGAACCACTGTCCTACTGTCCTAGAGGATAGGTGTATGTATGTTGTGACTATCCCATGCTGTGTGACACTAAGAATAGTAATGCCTTGTACTCAGAGAGGTTGCATAATGATTAGATCTTAAAGGAAACCTAAGATGTGGATAATGCGACGAGATCGGAGGTTTTTGCACCAGCATGGAATATGAAGTTCTCATGTCGAGAACATGATCAAACTGCTGTTTTATTATTAGTATTATTATTATTATTTAAAATCTACTCATTCCGTTTTTTCTTCTGGGCTTCAGCCTCACTTTCAGACTTCCTTTCAGTATTTTACATTACACCGTTACCAATATAACTATGTATATCATCCAAGTTCTTCAATACTTGTTATCTCATTTATTCTCAAATTAAGGCAGACATGTTCTTCAGCTCAAGAAATGTGTACAACATTTATCAGTAACAGCAGACTTCTATCTCTTACAATGAGAGATGCCAGATCCATTTCCCACAGCCACTGACTTTTCATTATAACCACTTTTTTCTATAACACATTTGTTCTTATTTATCTCTGCAAGTTGTTTCTACAGCAAACCCTTTTAACAACACTTTAATCCTAGATTCCAAATATTGGTCCTGCATCACACTTACAGCATAAAAGGCATTCAGAACAACACAACCAGCCAATACTTATCAACAAATATGACACCAGGAGTGTACCTTCCTGTGAATCTTATTGGCTATTTCTACAATATTACATTTGCTCTGTTCCCCATCAATATTTACGTGTCGTACTATGAGGGTGAATCAATATGAACGAGCCTTGTGCGGAAAAACAAAATTTATTGAAGGAAACAGAGACATTGCCACATCCTATTTTTCTACATAGTCTCCGCCTTAGTGATACATTTTTGTTGTGGTAGGTTCTTCATGCCGTTCTCATAGAATGAAGCTGGGCGCGTAGCCAACCAGTTGCGCACAAAGGTTTCCACCTTATCGTTGGTCGCAAATCGCTCGCCCCCAAGTGCTTCTTTAAGGGGTCCGAACAGGTGAAAATCACATGGTGAAAGGTCTGGGCTGTATGGTGGATGCGGAAGCGGTTCCCAGTGCATTTCCACCAGTTTCTGCCACGTAACACCTGCTGTATGGGGTCTGGCGTTGTCGTGGAGGAACAAGACCTGGCGGATGCGACAGCCTTGTCGTTTGCATCGATACTGCACCGTAACTTGATCCAGGAGGCCGCCGTAGTAGGCCCATGAGAGAGTACCATTCCCAAACTGAGCCTGCAGTCTCCAGTAAATTTCGGCCAGTTTGACGTTTTTCTGGGTGAGGAACTTGATGATTATGCGTTGCGCAACAGACACTGGCACACTCTGCTCACTCATCGTGAAAGCTACTAAATGAAGCATGCGACACGCCGGCTGTTCTGGTTCCTGACTCACGACAGCCCCACCTACCGGCCGCACATGCCCAATCACACCTGCTACCCATTCCGACGCTTAGCCAATCAGGGCTCATTCATATTTGATTCACCCTCGTATATGTTTAGGAAATGATTTTTTTTTTTTTTGTTCACGTAAATTATTAGCATGATCAAGTGGGATCCAAAGCTAGTATGCTAGAGATGCAGCGAGTTCATCATGATTGATATAACTCTTGCCTTTCTTTGTGCAGGTGGCAAGATACAACACATTGCAGCAGAATGCACAGACGCTCAACGTGAATCTCAGCAACTCTGTTCTCCACCGAGCCAAGGCAGAGATCTTGCGAGGGGTGGAGCTTCTTATTGATAAGATGCAGAATGAAATGTCAGATTTGTTGGTGGAGGTTTGTAGTTTTTCTTGTCTTATGTATACAAAAGCATAACAATATTACACATACATTAAGATACATATGTGTGTAATAAGTAATCTGCCGTTGTGATTTTAAGGAGTAAGAGTGTAAATCTTAAACTACATTGGATTTTGCAGATATCCGGAGGTGATTTCATATGAAATTTGTTAATAGTAAACTCATAAGTGTTTGCATGTTCCTCATTGTCTTTGGACTAGATTGTGATAAAGAGCAAGTTTGTCTACAAGTATACTTCCTAATTTATTTATTTTTTGTACAGATAAAAGTTTGTATGTGCCTGTCTGTGATGTTTATTGTTCTCTGTCAACATTTCCTCCATGGGACTTTTGCAATTGGTAATGTTCCAGTGCAACAAAAATATAGAAAATCAAAATGCTGACATCCTAAAAAAATATGTCTAGTGTATAGTATATTGTTTTCCATCACAATATTTTCACTGTCAGACTTTAGTCGTCAGGTATTTTGAATCATATGTTATTCCGATCACCTGTTGATAACTGTTCATACAATCAAAACATCACAATGAGAAACACTAAGTCATGTAATCCATACATTTCATAGTATGTAAATTTTGAGATTTTCAAGGCACATGAAGTGAGTGTGAGAGAAAGAGAGTGAATGAGTGTGTGTGTGCATTTGAGCTTTAACAGAACTGTTGTTCATCTGTAGACCTACAAATTTTTAATCAGTGTACACATTCCATGACTTATAATTCTCTGGTTCTAATAGGTGATGGATATAATCTTGCATTGCCTGGATCCTGGTCATCTAAAAGTTCGTCCATTGAGGGAAGTTTTCCCTGCTGTGTGCAGATTCAACCAAGTGAGCCATTGCCCCAACACCCGCCGCATAGCAGTTGGAGCTAAGAACGGCCACTTTGCCCTCTATGAACTCCGATCAAACAAGTGCCAGGTAAGTTCAGTTGTCCAGTGACTTTTTTTTTATGCTAGGAAATTTAAGGACAATACATTCATTTGAAGTTAATTGTGAAAATATGTTATGCTGGTATCGATTTCAGTGACACATTTGTCTCCATTCATAAATTTGCAGTTTGGGGAGGGTAAGATATAGATATGTATTATTGTTGAGACATCACACTACTGGCGTCACAAAAGACCCCCAAACTCTTTTTACAAACTCCTTCCTGCGCAATCAAAAATTACTTATTATGCAAAAGTACCCTTTGTGCATCTTGTCTACAGTGTTAGTAGCTATGATTGGAGTACCACAGATGAGGAAATTGATATGTAAAATCCGTACAATTAAACTTAAACAATATTTAGATAAAAGAAAAATGAAAATGGTAACTAAACTTTTGTAAATCCAGAAATTTAACTTTTTTGACAAGCCTCGAATATATAATTCCTGTAAAGATGGGGTATTTTCTTGTTACAATGTGAACCCCATATGGACACCCTGTATAGGAAGGCTAGGACAGGACATAGTCAAAATACACATGGAAATGATTGCTGCTGGCATGTCTGGAACAAGAAAATAATTGCACTATTATCATACAAGCAATAGAACACGGCTTGTACTCCCCAAACGACATGTCTATGCGCCACTGACTCAGTTTAAAAGGAAGCTGCCATTTTCCAGCCATTTCCCACCCTTTTTATGGAAGAACAAGACGTGCAAGAGTCTTTACGGTGCAGAATATGTGTTAACAATAATATAAAAGAAGAAAATCGCAATTTCAGTGAAAAATAACAACATTATGACGTAAAAAGTATGAACATGACAAGGTATCTTTTAAAAGATAGGTGGTACCCCAGGGCCTACTTGAACCTATCTTTTTAAAGATAGGTGGTTAAACACACTGGCATTGGGTGGGGGGAGCTGATTGGGGCTACACTCCCTCTCAAAATTTTCAAGTGAAAGCAGTATATAACTTGGGGAAGGGGGAGGATCCAATGGTAAATGCAAACCACTCTTAAAATGACCTCTGATTACCATTTTTGCCTGTGGAGATATTTTGAAATGAAGGTTAAAGATGGTAATTACAAAATATTTATAGTCTATAACACAGCTATGTAGTAGCCACCTTTTACAATTCCAGCCACCTCCATAAAAAAAAAAAAGAAAATCCTGCATACACTAGTGGTTATACACAATCAGTAAAACTAATATGCATTGAAAGTAACAATTATTGACTGATTGAAGTGAGAAGTTTTAAACAACTGAAGTGAAAACCCACTTTAAAAAAGTTGTTTCCAATCAAACAATTTCTTTTAAATGTACTGTCATTGCTGATGCAAATATTTATTTTATCTTTATGTAAGATATGAAGATAGTAATAATGTTTTCTGATTTAACAGATGATTCCTGCCCATGGAATTGCCATAACTGCATGTGCTTTCTCTCCTGATGGGAAGTTCCTTGCATCTTATGCTTGTGGAGAAAACAGGCTGTCCTTCTGGCAGGTAGGTTCTGCAGCCTTTATACAATGGTGGTGGAGTGGTTAGCACAACATGCTACTATGCCAGGGGTCCCACGTTCGAATTCCTGGCTTAGTGTTCTTTGTGAGTGTCTCTTCATCAATTCATCATATCGTCACTCATTCTCATAGTTGCGATTAGCCAAAAGTAGCAGAAAACAAAAGTAAAGTAAGGCAAATCAAATAATCAATTTTCCAGTAAATGAAGTAATCATGCAATTGTGATATAAAATAAGGTTTCAGCTATCAGATCACTCGCTCGACCTTTTATTTAGAGACCAGACATGTTAGATTGGCAAGAAATGCCCTTTCTTTCAAATTTGAGTAATATAATGTCTCTGAAGAATATTTAAATTCCTTCTGATGAGTATGTCATGAACAGACGCAATGTTGCTGCTGAAAGCAGTTATAATATAAATAACTAGTGCACTTTGAACCGTAAAGAATGATTCCAAATCCTTTACAAATCATAAATCGACAATAATTTTGTGCATTTATTTTACCTTAATAACAGAAGGGACTTAGTTAATAAAAGGATACAGGGTGTATTGCGTGTCCATGCTAGAGGGATCGAGAAATAAATGCTCGCCATTTAAAACCAGATAATGATATTGCTGTATTTTTCATATGACAGGAAAGGGAAACTCTCCGAGATTGTGCAACACTGTTTTCAGACAGCTACACGGTCGCACATGCGCGTCAATAGCTTTTGTCTCGAAAGGAAACCAGGTGCCATTCACTAGTCGATCGCGCAGTGGAAAACATGTGGACACCGCAACAGAAAGTTCAGTGCGTGTTATGGCTAGTAGAAGAGAAATCTGTTACTCGGGTTCAACGCCGTGTTCGTCGTACGTGGAATGTGGAACTGAGGGGCCGCATCACAAATGCAGTAGCGCTTGTGACTCCCCAAATGCTAGAGAACACTTGGTGGGAAGTTGAATACCATTTAGATGTGTGCAGAGCCACGAAAGGTGCACATATCGAGTTGCATTGAACATCATCTGAAACGCGGTGAGTTTTGTATCAAGTAAAAGTAAAAGTTTATGTTACCAATACATTCTGTTCACTAGAAATTATCACTTATTTCTCGATCCCTCTATCGTGGACACCCTGTATATAGGATAGCGAGATCTTAAAAGTTGGCAATACAAGAATCCAGAATCACCAAATCAACAAATACACAGTCTTGACTGAAGGTTGTGGGATCAAGTCCTGGACAGGACACTGTATTTTATTGCGTTTGCTCTTTCGTCTAATTGTCAGTCATCTTCAAAGGTACAAAAATAGACATTAAATAATGAAAGTGCAAGTAACATTTTGGCCCACTTTTATTTATTAAGGAAGTTAAATATCTTTATGTTATACTCAAAATAGTTCAAATTAGTGCTTGATTGGCATTGGGACAATGTTGTCATAGTATCCAATACTGAAATTCAGTACAAGGAAATTTTGAAAACATAATGTGCAAGAATGCAAACAGAAATAGAATTAGTATTTTGATAACAATTCAGATTATATTTTTACCTCCCTAGACTTCCACCGGTATGTTTGGCTTAGGTAATGCCCAGACTCGCTGTGTGAAGACATACAGCACCGCCCCCATAGTGGACATTGTTCGCCTGAACCCCATGCGACTGGCCAGACTCATCTGGATCAACAACAAGACGGTCACGCTAATGCTTGCAGATGGCACAGAGACTCGGTTTAATGTGTAAATATTCTGTTTGCAAGTCCAAAAATAAGGAACTACCATGTTTATGTGAAGTTACCAAATTTATGTATTTTATGTAAATATTCTATTGTTATTTGTTAAGTTCTAAATGGGAAAAATGCCCCTCTTCTATCTAGCTCAGTATTGTTTAGTAATGATCTCAGTATATATCCAGAGCATATATATTTTATTTTCTGTTTGCATGGGAGTTAGTCCAGTGTAGTAATAGTTCCTATGTAAATATTTCTGTATTCATTTCAAGAAAATCATTGTCTTTTTTGGGGGGGCAAACTAATTAGTTGGTGCTGATAACTTCATAATTTTTTCCATTGGAAATTTTTTATACATATACATAGTCTGAAATTTGTCATTTTGTTATGCCTCTTACAAAAATAAAAGCAAATTTAATTTTCACTTCAATCATAACAATTATTGAAATACACAGTGTCCTTTCTACTGCAAACTCTACTAGACTCTCCTTTGTCAACATACATATTATTATTTACATATAAAGTCAGTTCATTATGTGTTATCAATACATGTATATATTCATATTGGTCCTTTTGGTATCCATCATAATTTCATATGAGTTGCAGATTTCCATGGCAAAATTACATAGCAACCATACAGTGTAATAATATTTTGTTAATTATAATAATGGGGGAAGGTTGCTCAAAATAAACACAAGTTAAATTTTAATTTTGTTACAATGAGCAGCATGATGGTATTTATTTACACTGTATGTGATATCTGAAAAATTAAGACAAATCGTGTCAAAATATTTACCTCAGTTATGGATTTCACAACTAATTCCAATGATCCAGGTTTTGTTAGAAATCTAACTTGTGTTGATGACCATGTCCATGTAAAATCCACAGCATTGAGAAATTCAGTTCTAGCATAAGGAGAGAAAAAAAAATTATTTCATTTCTCTGGCAATCTGCATACAATATTTTGTTGTTATTTATTTGTATGTAGCCTTGACTTGAGGTATTACAGAAACTATCAATGATTTTATCATTTGTGAACCAACCTTAGTTGAATCATTGTAAGGAAAATCTTGCAGGCAATCAAAGTATAAATGATTGTGCAATATCAAGAAATCATGATGAAACAAATTGAATTCAAAGCTCCTGGATTACTGTAAAGCACCTTGGAAATTTACTTTATGATACAGAGAGGACTCAGAACATATTATACAGAAACAAGCTAATATTTTTTCCACTTGTGACATAATAGCAGACATTTGTATCCACACGCATTGAAATAATCACAACTTTTGTAACAGATCATTGCTGCACAATACAAGTAAGCAAGCTTTAAATATAAATGTTCCTGTACAAATTTACTTACATCAAGATAAAGAGAATGATTATTGTCAATTCATTGCTTATTTTGTACAGTTCCATGAACATAGACAACTTGTATGTGAATGTGTCAGAGAAAAATGTTAAAATGGTGAAGGAAGGGAAGAAAAGTTAATATTTACTAGATTATGAAAAACATGTGCTGCAATAAATCTGCATTGATGTCCACTTTCTTCCCGTACCAATTTATCCAGTTATTTAATTTATCTAAATGTGTATATGTATTTGTATAGTTCATTATGTACAGTGTATATTTTCACGTCTTGTGTACATGAAGTATTTATAGATGTCAGCAAGAACCTAAGACAATAACTAAAAAAGAATTGTGTATTCCTTTCAATGGTGGTTTTGTGAAAGCTTTACATGTAAATTTGACTTGAGAAGCATGTGTATGAGCAGCAGTTAGCTCTTGATTGGAAATTAGTAGAGATTGCTTGATTGTTGTGTTGGAATATGTGTGTGAATATTGTTATAATCTGCAAGTGTGTGCACATATCTGCGTATGTGATATTAAACACTTTACAACATTCCTTGTAAAAATAATAAATAAACATACCCATATGTGGTCTTTCATTCAAGCATGTGAAACAAAATTCCATGAAGTAGCCTGAAAAAACATAGTTCCACACATCTGGTAAACCTGGAAATATCAGGGAATTTGGAAAAATTAAAATCTCATGGAAATATCTGGGGAAATCATCTAATTGATCAATGAGTCCGAAGGAAGTATACATCTGAAGGACTAGAATACGCTCTTGCCTGCTGATGATAATAATAATAAATTAAAAGTACTAATAATGTATGTACTCAGAGTTACAAATTCATTAACTTGCTACAAAAGCTACTTTGAAGATGTAGGCTTTAGGTATTTTGCATTACAGGTTAATTGAAATTGTGCCCATTGGTAAAATTCTGTTTGTCAAAAGTGTGCAGAGTCATGTCATTTGATTCTTGAATTAGTTTTGTTATTAATATCAGAAAGTGAACTGATATGAATGTTTTGCTGATAACGATAAAGGACTGATATAAAATTTACTGATACTGATAACCAATAAACTACTGATGCCATATAAAATTGCAAATGTTCCTTAGAGAACATGAATTGTTCATTCACCTGCTTAATTAGTGTTTGTAACTAAGTGATTGCCATGTTTTTTGCCTTTGAAAAAACTACATATTTGAATATTTACTTTATAAAACCACAACATATGAATTACGTATTTATTCATAAAAATAACAGAATGACAGAATATTGCACCAAGTTATAAGTAATATTGCTTATAATAACACTAATATGCTTATATTGGCTAATGACAAGTGCCAATTAAACTGTCTCATTACTAAAAATAAGAAAGAAAATAAGGATGATATTGATATGAGGGAAACGGTGGATACCATTGTTAAATGAATTTAAAATACTAATGTTCTATGCATTGAATACTCTGGAAAAATGTGAAGATTCTGCACATCTTAGGGAAAATACGTTTAGAGTTCATTTGAGAATGCTGCAGTTTCTTTTATTTTTCTCTTGCTTTGAAGACGGAGAATAATAATCAACAATTCGTACGTAAAAGTTGACATTCTTTTTACTAGAAGGAAAGGCATAGATTAGTTTTAGTACGTGTAAATGTATCCACATATGCATTTACTAGATTGTGTTCTTAAAATTGAACCAAATAAAAATAAACACTAGTTTCAGGAAGATTTCACATCAAGGTGACATGGGCAGGATCACACTCAAGTGACATCCTCAAACTGTGCACGCTTGCTTGCTCAATCAGTCATCACTCCGATGTGAAAGGTTGGATTTATGTGTTAAGGTCCATTTCATTCAAGGTGCATATCTTTTTTAACTGGAGAAGAAATCAAGTGCGAAAGTTAAAATGTGAAAGAGTATGTGGGAAAAGAACTGTCATGAAGTTTGAGCTTCCAGGTGTGAGAAAACGGTGCCAGAATGCTCCTAACGCATGAGAAACTCATCGAGATCGTACTGTTGTCTGAGGAGAGACGTTCACGTGTCATTGCAAATAATTTTAATCGGCGGCGGCTCAAGGGGGAGAGCCGCTGTGCCATGGCACTACCCTCAGAAGAAACACATACCTCGCCCAAGTATTGTTAAATTAATACATTGATAGTTTCGAATCTTGCAATCGGTCAAGCTGACGACAACCCGAACCTCCTCAATGCATTGCCAGCTGTTTCGTATCCTCGCGAGACAACGGTCCGAGCTGGCCTAGCCAAGTTGACACATGCAGAGGGTTGAAGAAGTCTCAGCGGGGAACATTTCCACCATGAGCAGGGAACAAGGTGGCAGGGGGCAGGGTTAGCCATACTGGTCTTAAGACACCAGCCGAGCCCGTTTTTGCTTGGCATGGCAAGGTAACTTTTGCAGTGTTGACACAGTTGCCACATTCAGAGATAAGTCTGTAAATATGACTAATTTGTAAAACCCATTGGGGAAGTAATTTGTGAGAAAGGTACTATCTACTTTTCTGCCTACTTTTGGAGAAACGATAGTATTTTTCCAAACTTAAATTAACATTTTGCTAATACAAGGTGGTGCAAAGTCATCATCTGATTTTCTTAGCCTATAGCTTGGGTTTTAAATTAAACAAAGTAGGTTTTTTTGTGTTAAACTTTTATTGATACTTGTAAGTTTTATGTCCTCAATTTTTAAAGATAACATCCAATAAATGACCACCATTTGAATTGATGCAAATTTGGGCTCTTTTTATTGCTTTGGTGGTGTTGAAAAGAATCTGTGGGGAAATGTTTTCAATTTCATGCTGAATATTGTCCTTTAGTTGCTGTAATGTCTCTGGCTTATTTACTTTGACGCAGATGAGATATTCAGTGAACATATAGGTTGTATTGTTCAAATATTTCTCCAATTGATCTTGGAATATTATGAAGCTGAAAGAAGGGTGAAAGTTTAATTAATGCCAAGTATCATGAGACCTAACGTGGTAAAATGGCAGAAAAAGTTAAGTAAATTAAACTAAATCTAACTCTTTTATTCATGTAATTCTTATTTACGTAGTATGCGACGTGTGTTCAGAGTAGATATTCTTTAATTCATTTTCTAGTCGTTATTTAGTTTTAGGTGGCAAGATCAAGGCATGATCGATATTTTAGACCCATATTTGACTTCCACATTTTCCACAATGTCTTGTATCTGCACTTGTGGAAATGGATAACCCACTATTGGATGATGAATTACAATCTATAGATTCTCGCATCATTGTTGGAGAAACAGCTGAAGAGTGTATGAGATCATTGACAAGTCTTGGCAATACTCAATATTCAAAATACATGGAGGATCGAATCATTTCAAGAAAGGTTTCCATCTTCAACCCCATCAAGAGAAACAATGTGAACATATTTGGCGGCGCAGTTCCTCCTAAGTTAAAACAGATGATAAAACTTACTATGGCAAAAACCGACGCTGTCATATTTTCAAAACTGTACATTGCCTGTCAGCACAGGCAGGGGGATATCGACGAGTTTTTCAGAAGTGAAAACCAACCGTTCCCTCCGTCCCTCTCGGAGACAGGATAATTGAGACCAGCAGTAAAATCTGAACTCAAATGTTTCAACGAAGAAGAGGAAGCAGACGAAGATGCGCTTGGCATAGACGAGCCAGATAACGATAAAGAAAATACTGAAGCTCGTGATGGGAATTTATTTGTAGATATAACCACAGTGTTCTTGGATGGGCCTGCTATCGTCCGAATGATAAAGCCAGGCACAAACGTGACATTCACCGATTACCGCAACACTTTCATCATGTACGTTACAAACCAGCAGGGAAATCGAGTAGATGTCGTTTTTGATGCTTATCCTGACGAAAGCCTCAAAACTGTACAGGAGAGAAGCATGGAACAGGACTTTGTCAACGGGTCACACCTGCAGGAAAGCTACCAAGAAACTGGCAAAAGTTTCTTTGTTCATCGGAGAACAAGGTTGAACTCTTTAACTTCCTAGCCGACGGCCTCCAGACACTGCAGCATGTGAAAACAATTTTCGTCACTAGAGGGGAGGAAGTTGTGAGTAACGGAAATGCAGACGTGTCCTCTCTCAAGTCTAAACAAGAAGAAGCTGATTCAAGACTCTTCCTTCGTGTCTTTCAAGCTGTGAAGGAAGGTAACACACACATTCTAATTAGAACTGTGGATACAGATGTGTATGAAAATGAACCTGAAAGAATGTTGGATTTTCTTCGGTGTCGGAAAAGCCTTACATGTTATCGCCGTTCAAGAACTCGTGAATAAGCTTGGTCCAGACAGATGCAGTAGCATGTTGTTCTTCCACGCATTTACGGGTTGTGATACCGTGTCTGGATTCTGTGGAAAGGGGAAGAAGCCATTGTGGAAAACGTGGAAGTCATTTCCTGAAGTCACCAAAGTATTCCAAGAGTTATCATGTCCTAAACAAGCAATTGAGGAACATCATTTGAAACTTCTCGCGAGGTGCGTTATCCTGACTTATAACATCACAAGCGACTTGGATGATATTGACCAAGCAAGAAAGGCGCTGTTTGTCCGTGGATGGGCAATGGACAGATTACCACCCACATTCGCTGCACTTCTACAGCATACTAAACGAGCATGTTTGCAGGCGAGATTTATCTGGGGACAGAGTTTGGTTTCAAAACCTGAATATCCCAACTTCGAGGACGGGATGGAAGAAGGAAGGTATAGTGTTTGGGTTCCATTCTGGACTACAAAAGAAGGAACCACTGCCTCCGTGAAGGAGCTCACAAAGTGTTCCTGCAAAAGCTGTATTAGAGGTCGTTGTCTGTTCAGACAGTTAGGCCTTCCATGTACGGGCCTTTGTGTGTGAGAGGGAGATTCCTGCGATAGGAATCAACATGAATTTAGTGGGGTAGAAATATATTGTAAACTTTGTATGTATACTGTAGACCAGTTGTAACATTCCTGTAGCGTTAAATATTTGTACTTTAAATACTGTTTTGTGTTATTAATGTAAGGTGATGACGGCAGCCATCTTGGTTTTCGGCATCCATCTTTAAATTCAAAATGGCTTCCAAAATTACAGATGACCACCAAAAGTTCCCAAATTAGCTGCTAAACATAAATTTTGTTGTAATTTAGCAGCAAATTCTGGAATTTTCAGCCGCCATCTTGGATTTTGGCATCCATTTTGTAATTATATACCAAATCTGATAATTCAAATGGATTCCTAGTACTCTAAAACATATATGTGGACACCTATATTACCTTGCAGTGTCAACCGATTATGTCTGCAGCAAAGTTACGCTTGTTTTAGCTGCCATTTTGAATTTCGTTCAATTTGGCGGGAAACAATGATTTCTCGACGTGTTCCAACATCCAAAATGAAGCGTATACATGAAAGCTACGTGCATGCCAAGTTTCATGCTTTCTTCCGAAAAGGACCGTAACTTTTGTAGTGCAGCAGCACTACTAAGAGATTGCTATCATTTTGATATCACTATGAACGTATTGTTTCACAGTAATACTTAAAGTATTTTAAAAAATAGGCTATTATTTTTCACATTTAAAACCGTAAATATGTAACATAGTCAAGGTTTTATTGGGAGTGGAAAGTAGGGACACCAAGGTGGAAAGTTAGGGATGACAGGGTGAAAAGTTTCGGGGGGGGGGGGGAGCGCCAAAAATCCGCCTGGGGGAAAATTATATCTTGAGCCGCCCCTGTGTGTATGTAATATGTATGCATACATACAGTGAAGGAACTAAATAACAGCAAAAGCTTAGAAATTTCTTTTCACAAGTACGTGTATTTTAAGGGACCTTTAGTAGTAACAGTTGGGCTGAAAAGTTCGTAGGCTAACATAGTAAAAAATATTTTTTTGACAAAATTCGATTTTATTATTCAATATAGTTGCCTTCGAGGGCGATACAACGATTATAGCGGTCATACAATTTTTCGATGCCATTTTTATAGTACGATTTCTCTTTAGCCTCAAAATAGGCCTCAGTTTCGGCGATTACCTCTTCATCAGTGCTAAATTTCTTTCCAGATCCAGTGAGCATTCTTTTAAGGTCTGCAAACAGGAAAAAGTCACTGGGGGCCAGATCTGGAGAATATGGTGGATGGGGAAGCAATTTTATTACGGTTGAATATCGCTAAACATTGCTCCGAATCATCAAAACGTTGTTGGTTTTGATCGATTGTGAGCACGCGCGGCACCCATTTTGCACACAGCTTTCGCATGTTCAAATATTCATGCACAATATGTCCAACACGTTCCTTTGATATTTTTCAAGTCTCAGCTATCTCGATCAACTTCACTTTACGATCATTTAAAATTATTTTGTGGACTTTTTTGATGTTTTCGTCGGTAACAGCCTCTTTGGGGCGTCCACTGCGTGCATCGTCTTCGATGTTCATTTCGCCTCGTTTAAATTTAGCAAACCACTTCTCAACGGTTGATTTTCCTGGTGCAGAGTCCGAATAATGTTTATCAAGCCAAGCCTTGGCTTCAACAGTATTTTTTTTCGCCAAAAAGCAATGCTTTATTAACCCACGAAATTCTTTTTTATCCATTTTTTCACAATAACAAAAGCTGCTTCACTCACAATGCTATATCTCACGAACTAATTATCCGGCAGCTGTGAAATTTATACACGTATCTTTTGAAGGTTAGTACTAAGTAAAAATCACATGGATTTAATTCTAGTAACGCCATCTATGAGTCAGCCTACGAACTTTTCAGCCCAACTGTTATTTTGCGGGAGGGCCAAAACTGTGTAGATCCGGCACTTAACTGATGTCTAAATATATTGATTTATGACAACGTTGAAAAGAACAGCAACGTCCATATCGTGATCGCAAATTGTGCATATCAGCTTTTAATCTTTTAAGCGATAAGAAGGAAGCAAATAAACAATTCTCGTGACACATGATAGAGAAATGATATTCCATGATTTCGTGACCATAACGGATATTTCCATCTGCTGTACACATTGGCGCCAACTTGTATGGGCTATATATAGGGTTCGAGCCCATTATATTATGATACTTTATACGTATTATTTATTTTACCAAATACATTTACCAGTCCGTCCGTCATGAAATCATTGAAAAAAAGAAAGAACTACCTTCGATCATACATCACTAGGATCTATTTATTTCCATTATTCTAATTGACTAAAAGGTTTTAAACTTATTAACAGCCTATTGATTGAAGTACGTTATCGTGTAGCCTATACATTTGGACTATCAGGATATGAATTTCTGCTACGCTTTTAACTATGTCGCAAATGACTTGTTACGTCAACCAAATGGACATAATTTGATATCGACTCCATCGTGAAAGTGAATATCACCTGCTACTAGTATGTTGCTGCATCTATGAAGTTATCATTCAACTTTTTTCACCCAAACGGTAAGAATATTATTTATTTAGTTAGTTACTTTTAAGTTTCAGATACAGTACTGAATGACCACCGTAACAGCCGGAAAACAATAACGACATAGCAAAAACAATACAAGATGGCACAGAAAAAATATCTATATACATTCTTAACGATTGTCGGAAACTGTGTTCTGTGTTCTCTATATTTTCATGTGAAATTTGGGGTGGCAGAAAGTGCCTTGCCTCCCGAAGTCGACGCCTACGAGTGTCAACATTTAAAGGCAATATTATACTGTAGGGGTTAACCTATATAAAATATATACAGTAAAACCTCGTTAATCCGGACTAATGGGGGGATAAGTTAACCGGTTTAACGAAAGTTCGGATTAACTGTAATAAGCTAAAAGAACAATAGAAAGTGCATAAAACTCCGTTTATAGCAACAAAACACGTTTATTATGGTCTATTTAAAGGGCATAGGCCTAAATACACTATACAGTACAGTAAAATGTAAAGCAATACTGTACATACACTGCAGTATGCACTGTATGATGAATACGACGAATGCGATTGTTGACTTCTAGCCACATTTAAAACCTTACATTCTGTTTTTTTTTTCCTGTCTGGATTAAGCGAAGTCCGGCTTATCGGGGTCCGGATTAACGAGATTTTACTGTAATTGTAGTTGGATTGTAAAATAGTTACGTTGCGGGCACTCAAAAATCGTAACAACTAAAACTAAAAATACAGGTTACGTACCGAGAAAATTAGCAAATTAATGCAATATAAATAGTAATCACTGGTTGTGTGTGTTCGAAGGCTCTCATACAGTTTCATTCAGGAAAGAAGCGAGAAAGGAACATTTACATTTCTAAAAATAACTGCACTAGTTTTTGAATAAAATACCCAAAATCATCATGAGTACATACTATAACTAATTGTAATGAAGTGTCACTTGTAAGAAAAATACTATTTATTTTGCTGTTATAAAAAAACATATTTTAAAAAAAAGTTACAAATGGAGGCTAATATGAAATAGTCGGGTAATATGGAATAGGTGGTTTAAACCATTGAAAAACTAATGAGACTTCATAAAACATAGTTATTTTGAACTATAAAAACCATATTTCTAAGATTATGTGCAACTCATTTCTGCTTCGAGTCTATTTACAAAAGTCACAGATATAATCTTCTTTCTCTGCTCCGGTACAGTCAAGGTGAACCCACAGAGAACAGCTGAAGCATTGAATCCAAATTTCCCCGCGTTGATCTTCGGAGAATGTTCCGTTACAGAAGATACATTCAGCGTCTTTGTTTTCCGGTTCTTTAGTTGAGGGCATGAAGTCCATTACAGATGATACATCAGAATGGATCGATGCATCGCTGCTAACAATGGAGTCATCTCTTTTAGGTTTAGGTCTAGAAGGTCGGTCTAAGTTTAATTTCTGAACGGGGGGTCTTTGAATGCTCGGTTTGTTTTGTTGTTTTGAAGCTTCTGGTTCCTTCTTTTTGTCCTTTTCTTTCAGTTCATCCTCTAACTGTGTTTTATATGGGGAGTAGGTTATTATAGAAGAAGATCCAGCTTTCCTGCCTCTATTTGACTTTTGCTTTTTTGGAGGTGGTGGTGATATCTCTATGGGTAGGACAAAATTTGTTGACTTAGACGTACCAGGGACAACCACATCAGGACTCTTGGGAGAACAGGGTTGAGGTGAATCAGAGCTGGTAGACGAACATGGAAGAGGGTCAGTTGTGGGTGTCATAGTCTGAGGCCTAGGAACAGTGAGTGTAGAAGCAATAAAATCTTCACTGCTGAAAACATTTCTATTGACAGGATAAATACCAGTCACTTTGAAGCCGTTTACTGCTATGTCCCCACGTTGTACTTTAAGGTAGGCCCTGCCAAACAGTTCCATCATATCAAAAATACTCAAGGGCCTTGAGCTATGCCTTAAAAAAGATCTCACTTCCTCACTATAGTGAGACTTTAATGGACTCATAAAGGTTTTATCCAATGGTTGGATTTTATGCGAACAGTGGGGAGGTAGACATACAATCGTAACATGACTTTCCCTTGCTAAACTAATTACGTCAATGTTACGCTTGTGGGTTGTGTGGCCGTCAAGGAGAAGCAGGACAGGTGACTCAGCTGAGGGTTTTGTTACATCAATGAAATGTTTAAACCATTTAGTAAAAATGTTTGTCTGTATCCAACCAGACGGGTGGCACGATGCGATGGTCCCTGGTGGAGCACCTCTAAGAAGTTGTTCATTCATGTTCTTCCTCGGGAATATCACAAGAGGGGGGACAAAGTCACCTCCTGCACTCATACAGGGAATGATGGTTACGAGAGAACCTCTTTCGGCTGAAGTAAGGGACCCAATTTGTCTCTTTCCTTTTAGGCCTACTACATGAGGAACTTTACTTTGCACCACAGACAAACCAGTTTCGTCTACATTAAATATCCTGTTAGGAGGATAGTTGTGTTTTTGAAAACAACATCGATCAGGTCAAAAAACTTGTCTACTTCTTCTTTATTAAATCCCCTGGCCCTGGCAAAAGATGTACCCATGGGTTTACGAACTGAAAGTTTCGGGTTCCTTTTCATAAAAGCGTAGAACCAGTCTTTGCCAGCAGTTTCGTCCTTAAATGGATGGGGTATGTTATTGCGAACCGCAAGTTGATAGGCAAGACTGCAGACATCCCTTTTTGTGAGCCCATAGAACATGGCCTCCATCTCAACTAAATATGTTTGTAACTTGTCTTCTAGTTGTTTAGGAAAAACTGGCTTACGGCCAAGAGTAGTTGAGGCTGCTACCTTTGCATTTTTCTCCTTACTGTTGACAGGACGGAAGAGAGACGCTCTGGGAACCTGGAATTCCTTGGACGCCTTAAGGTACCCCATCTTCTTCTCACGAACAGCTTCTATAGCCTTAGCCATCTGCGTCTCACACCAAAGCTTTCGCTTCTTTCCCTCATCTTCCTTCTTTCTAGGCATATCTGAAAAAAAAAAACCAGACTATTTAGAACTCTTGCAACTAAGGGGGGGGGGGTAGGTTTAAATAGATAAAACACATCTTAAAACAAATTATTTGTAGGTCTAGACTGTAGACTAATTTTCAAATAACAGAAAAATTGTGTTTTGTTTTCATTCAAATGAGGGCATTCCCCATGGCGTAGTGGTGGCGTCATTGTCTTGTAATCAAGGGGTCCCGGGTTCGATACCCGGTGGAGGCACAAGCGGTTTGGATCCCACTTTAAACTGTAGGTCCAGTCCCGATTAGCCTTACTGTGCATAAAGTGGACTTAAAACACCAACTCAAACTCAACTCATTCAAATGGATTTAGCTTTTAAAAAAATGTACTTTGGTTTTAAATTAGGCTATATTACTATTTATGTAAGTAGTAATAATTATTGTTTAGCTATCAATATTATACGCAAAACTCATTTTTTAACTAAATTTTTATTCAGTATATTTTGTCGGGTTATATGGAATACTATACTTTTACGTCGGGTATTATGAAATACCTAGTATTCTATAATACCCGACACGCCATCTTGGAAAATGAACCTTTAAACGGATGGACAAAACATTGTCAGCTAAAAAACGACCACAGTATAACAAACTACAATTCTTTTAGTGTATATTATGCTTAACATCAATGTTCCAGTCACATGTGTACTAGTAGGTTAAAATGTTTGAAAACTTACCTGCAAAAACTCTTGAAAATCACGAAACACACTTTGTTCTGTAGCGAGTGGTAACACAACAACAAGCGGTCAGCTCTCACTGCACTGCATCATGGGAGTCTTTCTTGAGTAGTTCATGGTATTCTCACGTGATAGCAGCACCGAATAGAGCCAAAACCTTGGTATTCCATATTTCCCGACTATTCCATAATACCCTCCTCTCCTCTACATACCAATTCAGTTAGGCTCACTACGTACTTCACACTAGTTGAACACATTTTCAAGATATTGATGGCTTTTCTTGTAGTACTGTCGGTTAGGTTACGTTGTAGATTTTGAACTTCTTTATTTAGTTAAAGCAGGTTGAAAAAGGTTGTTTGTAATCTTTAATTTATTTGCTTCATTATGCAGTCGTGTGTTTCTCCGTTGTAAACGATCGAATATGTTTTCCAACAACGAAACATTGCTTGCAATTTGTATATATACCTTCGTCTATATATATTTTTCTCTTTTTGGGCAGCATAGTCTTTAGCCTGTTTAGGGCACGTCTCCTTATTGCATGTCTTTCGTAGCGTACATCTCTGCAAACCTTATCAACACGTCCTAGAAGCGAATCATATTGTGAAGATAAGTGCTTAGGAGAACTACACCATTTCCTCGATTATTTGGTTCTAAAGTAATTGGGTGTAATTTTAGCGATGGCACTGCAGTTGGCTTCAGCACGTTCTTTGGCGGAAAATACAGAAGTTCTGCTTTTAGATCTCGCACATAGTCTTCTTCACAATAATTGGCACTGCACACTTGCATTTTTTACATTTCGTCTGCAATCATGAATCCACTGTTTACTTACGCAAATATAGACTGGAAATCTATGATATTTTATGTCAGTTCCTTTAGTTTTCTGGTTATAGTTTTCATAGTTTGCTACAGCACAATTAGACATGATTTCAGTCTACAAGTACAAAAATACAATAAAAATAAAAACAAAAACAAAATCAACAACCTGCTTGTTCCGATTTTTACGACGTTAATTTGTGTGTTAGTTGCTAAATATGCCCCGCACCAAACCCAATTCTTCCCAGATGATGTAATGCATCCACGGATGACTGCGCATATGTACTGCACATAGCAACGAGCACCCCAAAACCCGATCCTCCCAGATGACGTAATGCATACGTACTATACATAGCAACGAGCACCCCCTGGCTTGAACTAGCCGTGCCTCAACTGTAGATAATAAATTCCTAATCTATGTAGCATTTGTACTCTTACATAACTTTATTAATTAAGTCTTGTTGACGAAATAGGAAGTATCAACTTATGATAATCTCATCTAGTTTATATTTTAAAACATTAATTATAACACTGTCTAAATGCAGAAAGTAATGACAGTTTTTGCTTTTTTACAGTTTCCTGATATGTTTCACCTTAAGAAGTTACCATATGGTGGAATAATTCTCATAATTCTCCCACTCCAATACTCATATAGCTCGTTCACACCTCAAGCTCAAGATGAAATTGGACGATACCTTGGAATATTGTGCTCTAAGTTCTTTCCCTGGGCAGAATATATTACCGTAATCAACGCCGATGCAGAGAATAATTCTGTGTCGATGGACAACTTCTTCCAGGCCAACAATCATATTCCTGTCTTTATTATAACTCCACAAGGCACGTGGAACGAAGATGTTCTCGAAGACCACAGCAGTTTTGGTAAAGGTGTTATTCTTATCTTTTCTAAAGACCAAAGGACTCTGAGGAATCACATTACTAAATGGATGGAGCCAGTCTTTAGAAATTCGAGAGAGAATTTTATAGTAGCTTATATGTATGGCTTAAATATCAACCAAGATGTGAGTGAAACGTTGAAATTATTTTGGGATGCATCCATTC
This sequence comes from Lepisma saccharinum, assembly GCF_977018435.1. NCBI lineage: Eukaryota > Metazoa > Arthropoda > Insecta > Zygentoma > Lepismatidae > Lepisma > Lepisma saccharinum. The sequence continues at coordinate 29,366,510 of NC_139249.1, read as the reverse complement.
TCAATGTCGCGGTAATTCAAACTATCCATTCACCTGAAGATAGTGAAACTAGTGCTGGACAATATTTCAGAGTGACAAGGTACAATCCATTTCTAGATGTGAGTCGAAAAGAGACGTTTAGCCCATTTGAAACTGAACGCGTTGCACTCCATAGTGAGATTTTCAACAAACAAGAAGCAATAAACCTCCATCAAATTAGCCTTAAGACTACTTCAGTGCTAGCTGACTTCTCACCATACTACTGCAAATCGAAAACATCTGATTCATGTTTGAGCGAAGGGTATTTCCCTATTATCTGCAGAGCTTTGGGTGAGAAAATGAATTTCACGATCGAAGATACTTTTGTCCACGATAGTCCCAAAAAAATAGGATGGAAATTACCAAATGGAACTTGGACAGGAATGATTGGTGACCTTGCATATAAACGGGTTGATATTAACAATGGTTTACTAACTTACTCTGTTGTGAGACAAGAGGTAATTGACTTCACACTGCCTGTACACGTACTTCCAATTGTTATCGTTGTGCAGAAAGCAAAGGTGGTCCCTCAGTGGATGTCCATTCTTCAAGCATTCAAATCAGAGTTGTGGTGTGCAATTATAGTATGTTTTTTATTAGTTACAGTTGCTTACAAATTAGTTAGAAAGTATTCACTATCATCTCCAATTGATAATGGTTGGATCATAGTGTTTCTAGATATGTTCTCAGTCTTTTTTCAGCCACCTTTTCACCTTCCAAACCGTGCATCAGAAAAGTTCGTGTTTTATACTTTCATGTACTTCTGCATAATTATGGTTAGCTTATATCAAGGAGGAATTGTTCGATTGTTGACAGTTCGAAGGTATTACCCAGACATAAATACCATCAGGGAAGTTGCAGACAATGGAATAAAGGTGTCAGCTATTAGACAATTGCGTACCTACTTTGGTGATGAAACAAACCCAGTACTGAATAAAATATACAACAATTTTGAAATCATCTCAAATTATGTGTCCAGATATAAAGAATTAATGCATAATGAAAAAATAGGAATCGTTGGTTCGAAAGCTTCCATGGAATTCTTCACATTGAGAGTAGTTGAGTGTTCGATCTGCAGTTCCCCTTTTCATTTTGTGAAGGAGAACGTTGCGTTCAAGATGGACGCTGTACCTTTGGCAAAAGGTTCCCCGTATCTTCGGCAGTTCAATTTCCACACCAGGAAGCTGTTAGAAAGTGGAATCGTTGGTAAATGGAGAAATGATATCTTGAGACTGTCTGAAAGGCGTAGTAACTGTGTGAACATTTGCAAATCTAAAGGTAGTTTACAATTTTCCATGACTCATTTGCAAGCACCTTTCTACGTTTGGTTAGGAGGTTCTATAATATCAGTTATTGTTTTTGCGTTTGAATTTGCTTCGTTAAATGGTCGCCCAACTCTTCTGAAGCTTCTAAGAATATACAGGGTTTTCAGACATGTTAGAAATTGAAATAGTGTAATTTTAATGAGTTTGTTTAATCCACTGTGATTTTTACATATTATAATATGTTATAACACACTTTGGTGTAACCACTAAATCTATTGTCGAGCTATGTATGTTAACTACTATAACATCAATATCACTGGAAAAGGCATTTCGGATATATACAGGGACGGCTCAAGATAAAATTTTCCCCCTGGAGAGGTGGACTTTTGGCACCTCTCCCTAATTTCTGTCTTGACACTTTCCACCACCTCTCAATACAAATATGACCATATTATATATTTACGGTGAAAAAATAATAGCCTTATATTTTAAATATCTTAATTATTTGTGTTACATAACACGTTTGTTGTAGTTATGGATTTATTTAATACCTACATAAAACTTTAAAAAAACAACTCCATGGCGAAACAGTCCTCTAAGGACCAGCGCCTGCCAGCCCTTTTTCTTTAGGTAACGTGTGTCAGTGCACCGAGTTCCATCTGACTTTCTGACTCGAGACCGGAGTCCGCTACTTCTTATTTTCAAGTAAGCTTATCTCCCCAATTGTCCTCACGACGCCGAAATTTTGAGAACTCCCACCGGAAATCGAACCCGGGACCATTTTTTTTAAAGAAGAAAGTCCCTAAGGGGAAACTTACCCTGCTATTGTCTTTTCTAGGTTGGCCTTATATACACCGTATACCCTGTAGTTAGCCTTACTCGTTAGAGTATGCCTTCTGTTACACTGCGTACACCTTCTAATTTCGTTTCTTTTCTCTTATTTATTTATTACTAGGGCTCGGAAGTTGATGACTTTAAAATGTCAAAAAATGACCCATAGAATGATGACCTCAACATTATAAAAAAATAACCTAATATGGTAAAAATGACCTAAAAATAATTGTCGCTCTGAATATGAAAGCTTGATTTTTTAATAAAAATTACAAGAGAGTAGCTGAGTAACTGGATACAACTCGTTGTTTGGTGGTTTAGACCAGGGGTTTCCAACTGGCGGTCCACAATGCCATTTTTTGCGGCCCGCGAAGCCAGTTTGCAAAATACACTAATTTTATGTATTTTTATTCAAATACGTTCTATTTTTACTGAAGTAACAGTTTCCGAGTATGGACTTCCTTAAACAACTGGCGTTTCTAACAGATATCACAGGTCATCTGAACGAACTGAACTTGAAACTGCAGGGAAGAAACCAGCTGGTGTCAGATTTAATGGGAAACATAAATGGGTTTCGTAATAAACTGAAGATTTTCAACGTTACTTTGGAGAGGAATAACCTGGTCCATTTTCCAAGCGTCGGCGGCTAGCAGAAGATGAAGAAACACTGGACTTTTTTTTTAATTCAGTGCAGATATTAAAGAAATAATGGATGACTTTGACTCCAGATTAAAGATTTTGAAGAACTTAAAAGCGGCATCCAGCTATTTAGAAATTCTCTTGGCGTTAACATCGAAGAATAAGAATCTTCTCTCCAACTTGAATTGTGTGATTTGCAAGGCGATGTGTTCCTTGAAACTAGGCAAGAAAAAGGGCCGGAGTTTTTCAAATACCTTTCAAAGGAACGCTTTCCAAATCTTCGTAGTTTTGGGCAAAGAATGACATCGATGTTTGGCAGCACATACACGTGTGAAAGTGTTTTCTCTTCAATGAAGTTCATGAAGAACCGCTACAGAAGCCGACTGGCAGATTCTTCACTGCTTCACCTTCTGAGACTTTCAAATACAGAAATTGAAGTGAACATTCCAACTTTAATAAAAGAAGCAGATCGGCCTCAATTTTCACATTGAACACTTACTATGAAGGATTCTTATTTGTATGGTGTTTTTCATTTCTTTCAATTCATCCATAAGTATTGGGTTTTTGTTAAATAAATTGTAATTATACAATTTTGATTTGTGATTCCATTGTTTTTAATGCATGATTTTAGAAATTTAGGTCATGCAGAAGTACTACATTTTCAGTTCAGTACTTATGATTTTTGTAATTTCCAATCCCCCCCCCCCCCAAAAAAAATGCGGCTCGCCAATCAACTGCTGGATATAATTTTGGCCCTCGGACCTTTGGAAGTTGGAAACCACTGGTTTGGACCAAAGGCATAAAAGCAATTACCTCAAAGTAGGTTTCACACAAATTATTTTAAGTTTGCTGAAAGAAAAATAAATTTACCACATTTAATTACTTAATATATTGACGAACATTTCAGTTAAAAATAATATTGTTCTTTTCCATTGACCGTATTTTCAATTATTGGCGAACTTGCTAAAAGGACCATGTCAGAAAATTTAAATATGTAACCTATGCTAGCAAATGCATTTAAAATTCACGAAACAAGAAGAGGAGAAAAATAAGGAGCCAAAGATGAAGAAAAATGCAACAAAGACGGCAAAAAATACTTACTTTGTAAAAGCTCTCTAGTTGGCCTTCCTTGAACCAGTATTTGGCGACCCTCTGATTATTTTGTCGATGGGACACATTCCTGTAATTGCCAACGTTGTTCGAAATGCGCCTGTTATTATAATAATATCAATCATTTGTACTAATCTTATTTTTGTTACATAGGTTGCACATTTTTGGAAGTGTACCCAGATTAGTGCACCAATAGAAACAATCGCCTTGTAGATTGTAGATTTTTATGAACGACAGTGGGAGTGTGTGTTCGAACCTATTGTTGCCAATTTATGTATTAGCTACAGACTTAGTGACTCACCTTTTTAAGTTACGTAATCGTTGCGATTGTTGTCTTGTAATTTTACACCTAGATATTTAGCTTCCTTTTCTATCGTAAGATTATCTTCTCTGAGATTTATCGGTTGTGTCTATTACCATTCAGCTTACTCTCGAGAATTGTAAAGTGTAGCAAGTGTCAATCGCACAGTCCTCCAGAGAGTTTGTCGCAATACTGGACTATTTTTCCAACTCTGTTCTTGAATTACCTTCTATTACAATTATTACGTCATGTGCATGGTCTATTGTGCTTTTGATCACTTAAATATGTTCGGGAGATGTTTCGAGAGATGGCTCCAAGTTTAGGTTCCATAATTCAGGACCTAGAATGGATCTCTGTGAACCTGTGTTGTTGAATTTGAGGCCGTGAAGTTAGGACATCTTATATGCTTTCCTGTCGACGCAATAGCTTTATACAATTCTATCGATGGTTCCCGGGCAATCTAGGTCTTTTAAGGTCCTGAAAAGATGCGGCCAACTAGCGTTGCTACAGGTAGATGTTAGTGCAAAGCCTCACAACTGCGTCAAAGACTCTAACATCTGTGAGGGGCTCTTTTTTTTTTCATTTGGAAGAGGAAAGCAAGGCCATTTGTACCGTACAGCCTTGCGCCGGAGAACCAACTGCAACCCACACAATATATCGATTGCGTCTGTGTATAATAAGATCTCGCGTTCATGTACAGTGTCTCTCAAAAGTTTTAGGACAACGACATTTTAAACTAGGCAACCCAATTTACACAAGCCGTTTGTGGGTTGCGTGCAGAGTTAGGCTCAATTTCAGGGTTGCCACATGCACAATAGATATTTATAAAATACGCGAAAGAAATAAAAACAAGTATTATTGTTATATCGCAAATGACAAAATTCTTTCTGAAAGAAAAAAAATAGGTTTTCTAGTATTTCATCGCTGATGAGTCTACAGTAAGGAAAAGAGGTGAGAGGAAACGAAAGGTTACAAAGGAGAGGAGAAAGAGAAAGCGAAAGGAGAAGAGGAAAAGTAGAGGAGAGAAGAAAGATAGGATAGACGAGGAGAGGAGATGTAGTGAGGAGAATGGAAAAAGATTCGAGGGGAGATGAGGAAAAAAAGAACAAAGAAGAGAAAAGAGGAGGAAAACGAGAGGAGAGGAGAGGAGGAGACGAGAAGAGGGAAGTGGAGAGTAGAGTAAAGGAGAGAAAAAGAGAAGAACGAACAAAGAGAGAATAGTGCAGTGGAGTCGGAAATCTAAGACAGGAAAGGAGATAAGAGGAGTGGAGAAGAGTGGGATGGAGATAAGATGCGAGAAAAGTAGGGAAGGCGATATGAGATAAAAGCAGAACGGAAAGAGGGGAGAGAAGACGGAGAAGGAACTGGAGAGAAGAGGTAGTTGCAGAAAATATCGTCTGAGCGTCAAGAATGGATGCATTGGTCAAATTATCGACATTATATTCATGAGTTGTGAGTTGTAGTGGATGGACGTGCTTGAATAGAGCTCCGCGCTTTCACCCCTCAGCTAGCCTGGCATTCTATTCTCCACCGCTGTACGTTGCCACATCTTCCGCCAGGTCAATAGCTTCACCGTGTGGATCTTCGGGGTTGTTATCATGTCCAAGCCTACACTATCAGTTGTTTCGACCAAAGTTGAAGAAATAGGCAAAACCATGGAAGCATTCCAGCAACGACTTGATGAGTTGCTAGACAACCATGGATCGGTGCAAGAAGATGCTGACCTCCGCAAGTCACTCCTGAACCTCAGAGAGGAGTTTGTGCAATTTAAGAGATCGACGAGCGACTCCATGACAGAGCTGCGGCGCGACCTAGAGAGCATGAACAAGCAGATACGCACGAACACCATTGAAATAGATGACCTAGCGCAGTACTCTAGGAGGAACTGCATTTTGCTGCATGGGGTCCCCGAAACCACCAACGAAGACGTGGACAGCATCGTGCTCCAGACTTTACAAAATAAGCTTCAGTTGCAGCACATCAAGCTCGAGCACGTTGACCGGTGCCACAGGCTTGGCCCTCCGAAAAGATCGTCTGCGGAAGTTTTGAGATCGGGAAAACGCCCCATCATAGTGAAATTTGTAAGCTACCGCTCCAGGAACGAGGTGTGGAAATCAAAGAAGATGCTAAAGAACTCGTCCCTATTAATTACAGAGTCGCTAACTCCCTACAGACAGAGGGTTTTGCGAGTGGCAAAGGATCGCGTAGGGACACGCAATGCCTGGAGCCAAGACGGGCGCATTTTCGTATTTCACGGAGGTCGTCGCTACCTTATATCTTCCCCCGAGGATCTTGACGTTCTCCCTTGAGATGGGGTGCAACGTGAACTGAGTACGAAGTGTAATGAAGATCATATGTGACTTTTGTCGTTATGATACGCTGTGTATGAATAATTGTGTGTGTGATGTGTTCAAATCATGTGTGTTTAGTGTGAGTTTTTTGTCCGGGTTCTTGTTTATGTTATCGTTTTTTAATGTGAGTGTGTGTGTGTCATTCCCTGATGCTTTCCTCCATGCTATTCTGCTTGACAGGGTAAGTAATAATTCTAAATTTAATTTTGGTATGCTAATGTTTCTTCTCCCATCTTGTTTCTGTTCGTTAAACCTCAATTCTAAAAATGGCTAATCTGGCAACAACGCATCTCGGTGACAGTGGACGAAATTCTGAAGAGGGTCGTCGCTCTGCTAATTGCCCTGGCACTCCGCCCCCCGCGGTCAGCACAGCCGAAATTCTCGGAAATGAGCTGAAGACTTGTCCGAACTCACTGTTGGTGTCACACGTGAATGCACAGAGCATCGAAGCGCACCTCGATAGCTTCAAAGCTATTTTCTCCCCCCTGAATCTCCACTGCATTCTTGTATCGGAGACATGGCTTAATCCCCTCACACCCTCCAGCATGGTCTCCTTGAGAGGCTACAACGTCTTCCGAAACGACAGGTTGGGGAAACGAGGTGGCGGGGTGATGGCACTGATAAGGGAAGATATTACCGCGGTGGTTGTGGCTAAATCTGACGGTAACTACGCACGAATGACAGAATATCTTTTCCTGGAACTTACCATCAACAAACAGAAGCTACTTCTAGCTGTTGCGTACCGTCCACCTGGAACGTGCTTTGTAAATTGTGAGGAGGAACTGGCTAAACTCATTCCCATGTACTCGCATGTATTATTACTTGGGGATCTGAACTTTCATTTAGAAACTGACAAACCCGAAGTAAATAAATTCCGCGCTGCTATCTCTTCTTACAATCTAAATATTTTGAAGCTCGATCCTACCTTCCACACGGCTACGTCGCATTCTTGGCTAGATGTCATCTTAACAGGAGACTGCTCTCGAATCACCAAACATGGACAAACGAGCGCCTGCGGTCTCTCGTTCCACGATCTTATTTACGTTGCTTACTCGCTCAATGTTCCGAAATCCAAGCCAAACATAATTGAATACCGCGATTTAAAGAAAATTAACCCCGCTTCACTAAACGAAGATGCTACAAGAACCCCATGGAATTCAATAAACAGCTTCACTGATATTAACGATAAGCTTAATGAATTAAATAGTCTAATCTTACACCTTTTCGACAAACATGCTCCACTCAAGAAAAAACGCGTCACGCGGCCTGCTTCCCCCTGGATGACCGACAGCATTCTCGCACTTATGGCGGAGCGTGATTCGGCTCACCGCAGGTTTAAATCTGACAAGCGCCTCAAATCTCCAAATACTTTAAACAGTTTTAATAACTACCGCGTGTTGAGAAATCGATGTAATCAGGCCGTGCGCAACGCAAAGAGAAGGCTCTCTTACGAATTATTAAATATGCAAGGCAACCCCCGAATGTTGTGGAATAACTTAAGAAATCTAGGGCTAGGAGAGAAACGTAACGTAGATCCTACTCGTGTTTCGTCCCTTGATGAATTAAATACACATTTCTCTCTCTCTCTAATTCAATGAATAACGATGCTAAAAATGTTACTATTAGAGCTATAGCAAACCACAAAACAGAAATGATGGAGTTCAATTTTAACCCAGTCTATGAGTTCCAAGTTGCAACTGCAATCGGTCGGATCAAATCTGGTTCTGAAGGAGCCGACAACCTCCCATTGCGACTAATAAAGCTGATTTTACCTCATGTATTGCCATACATCACTGACATTTTTAATCTTTCTCTGCGCTCTGGTATTTTTCCAGATAAGTGGAAAATAGCACACGTTCTTCCTCTCGCCAAGACTGACCCCGCCACTTCCATTGACAATTTCCGACCTATCAGTATTCTTCCCGCGCTATCGAAAGCATTAGAATACATTGCTCACGACCAAATCAGCCGACATACAAATGAAGTTCTGGCTCCGTTTCAGTCGGGATTTAGACCTAATCACAGCACTAGCACCGCCATGACTCACATAACCGACGACGTCAGACAAGCTATGGACTGCAGACAGGCGACAGTTTTAGTTTTATTGGACTACACGAAAGCTTTCCAGTCACTCGACCATGATATTCTCATTTCCAAGCTAAAATCATTTTTTAATTTCACCACCTCTGCAACCGACTGGGTCAAATCCTACTTAACTGGACGTAAACAAAGGGTGGTTTATGATGGCAAGTGCTCGGCGCTATCTGAGATTACTTGTGGCGTTCCGCAAGGAAGTGTACTCGGCCCTTTATTATTTTCTTTATACATTAATGACCTACCAAATATCTTGAAACACTGCCGTTATCACCTGTATGCCGATGACCTCCAGTTGTACTATTCTGCACCCCCAGTAATGTTAAACGATGGTATTTCCAAGGTTAATGAAGATATAGAGAGGATTGTTAACTGGTCGCTAGACAATGGCATGTATATTAACCCTAATAAAACACAAGCAATTTTGATTGCTTCCGATAAACTGAAACGTTACGTAGATCTTAACATTCTGCCTTCCATTCTTGTAGATTCGACTCACATTCCATTTAACCAAACTGTTAAAGATCTGGGAATTGTATTAGACGGAAATTTATCATGGTCACATCACACAAGTTCGGCGTGTAGAAAAGCTTTCGCATCTCTGTATTCTATAAGACGCATGGGCAAGTTCCTCCCCACCTCTATCAAGGCCAAACTATGTCAGTCCCTAGTTTTATGCCATTTAGATTATTGTGACGTAGCGTATTCCGGCTTAACAGGTGAGTCAGCTAGACGTCTGCAGAGTGTTCAAAATGCCTGCGTACGATACATTTTTAATTTAAAATATTGGGACCACCTATCACCTTATTTTCACAAATTGGGGTGGCTACGTATGCAAGAAAGACGAACGCTGCACACTCTGATTTTACTTTACAAAGTTCTCAACCTCAAGTCACCTTCCTATCTCCTCTCTCGCTTCCAATTTCTTCACGAATTTCACGATCGCGACACCAGATCACGCAGCTCCTCAGTTCTCTCTATCCCTGTCCACAGATCAAACTTCTTCTCCAACTCTTTCTCCGTATCGGCTGTAAGACTATGGAATCAGCTGCCAGAAAGCACTAGAGCAGTAAGCTCCGTCGGTTCCTTTAGCAGACGTGTTCGCCACTCTCTTCAGAGTAGTCGTTAGATCTTCCCCTGTCAAGCAGACTAAAAAGCATGTGCAAGTGAACGAATTCTTAAAATACCTTGCAGTTACTTAAATACAATTTTAAATTTTGCATTCTTTCATTCCATATTTAGTTTTTTGTGTATTATATATTTTGTATTTTGTGTGTTATATTCAGGGCTTTAAGACTTGTGTGTATGAGTATAATGTGTGTGTGTGGACCTATGTGAAATGACTTAGTGTACTTTGTGTATAATATAATAATGTATAATTTTAAATGTATGGTTGAGTGGAAGAAAAGGCATTGTACGGCCTTAACTCCGCCATTTAAAACAAGGCATTAATAAATAAATAAATAAATAACATTTTGAAATATATTGGAGAATATATTAGATCGGTGCGAAATGCCTTTTGGCTGAGTTCGGAGCAAATTAAAATCTTCCATGTAAGATCTTTGATTTTACCTGCGATTACACCACTAAAAAAATGAACGTAATTTTTAATATTTATAAGAATTATTCAATTTTTCTCCACTTCTCGGTTCGTTGAAATGGAGATTTTGTAATTCAATATTTCCCCTCCCCCCATCGTTAATTCCAAACTGAATCATTCCGTTTCACACGGCGTGGACAATGAACACAATGGGATATGTCTAAAACTTACGAAAATTTTCTGCCACCAGAAGGGTTTGAACCTACGACCATCAGATTGACAATCCTGAACGGTAGCCACTACCCTACAAGCTTCAGCTCCTTAAACCAGGTAGAAGAACCACTACACCACGCCTTTACCTTCGAATGAAACAACAATTTTTTTAAAGTATTCTGTCCCTCCAATATTGTAAATGTCGTTTGGTATACGTGTAGTTGAACTTTTACTTTAATTTTGATTTGCTTTCTTGTAGTATAACCGATATCTTCGAGAAATAATTTTCGAAGTGATTAAAAACGAGAATATTGGTAGTTGTGAAAATGCGAGTTATTTCTTCTAACTTATTATTGTGATTAGACATTACGTACTAATGGAAAATATCTAGAGGCTTGAACATTACAGGACGATGTTCTTTTCCTGTGATACTGTAACTGACAAAATGCTTGTTTACTAATGCAAGTCTTGTGTCCAGAACAGTCTTATGAAATGTATTTGCTGTTGCGTAAGATAACACGAAATAATTACACCGTGTGCGAACTACCAAATCTGTGCAACGTTATACGTAAACAGTAAATAGGCGGAAAATTTTATTCATAAAATCACTTCACATTTGACAGTGTTAGTCAAGAGAGACTCGTGGGACACTGTGTTAAGGTGCTGGACTAAATCCTTCTAATTTTTCTTCCTCGAAGAACAACAATTTCTAAGGAAGAGCAACATGATGATCTTTCTTATTTCTTTTAAATGCTTACACTTTCCTTTAATTGGGTTAAAAATAAATAACAATATTGCTTGTATTTCTGTCATGGACGTAGACCAGAGAGAGAGACAGACAGACAGACAGATATTACAAAATAGTTCAAATAGTGCGAGCGCCATTAAAAAGTCATGATAATTCTATGTTGCGTACTTAGAATTATTCATACAATGAAGAACATGTCTAATTGTGAGTTAACAAAAACAAAGTACCATTCTTGACGCTCAGACGATATTTTCTGCAACTACCTCTTCTCTCCAGTTCCTTCTCCGTCTTCTCTCCCCTCTTTCCGTTCTGCTTTTATCTCATATCGCCTTCCCTACTTTTCTCGCATCTTATCTCCATCCCACTCTTCTCCACTCCTCTTATCTCCTTTCCTGTCTTAGATTTCCGACTCCACTGCACTATTCTCTCTTTGTTCGTTCTTCTCTTTTTCTCTCCTTTACTCTACTCTCCACTTCCCTCTTCTCGTCTCCTCCTCTCCTCTCCTCTCGTTTTCCTCCTCTTTTCTCTTCTTTGTTCTTTTTTTCCTCATCTCCCCTCGAATCTTTTTCCATTCTCCTCACTACATCTCCTCTCCTCGTCTATCCTATCTTTCTTCTCTCCTCTACTTTTCCTCTTCTCCTTTCGCTTTCTCTTTCTCCTCTCCTTTGTAACCTTTCGTTTCCTCTCACCTCTTTTCCTTACTGTAGACTCATCAGCGATGAAATACTAGAAAACCTATTTTTTTTCTTTCAGAAAGAATTTTGTCATTTGCGATATAACAATAATACTTGTTTTTATTTCTTTCGCGTATTTTATAAATATCTATTGTGCATGTGGCAACCCTGAAATTGAGCCTCACTCTGCACGCAACCCACCAACGGCTTGTGTAAATTGGGTTGCCTAGTTTAAAATGTCGTTGTCCTAAAACTTTTGAGAGACACTGTACGAGCACAGCGACTTCTTGTAATACATGAAATAATTCTTTCTTTTGAGTCTGCAAATACTGTGATATGTAAATCTAAGGTAATAAAAATTGCATAAATCACTTGAAATATCTATCACTCAACCTAACCTACAAATTTCGCAGACCCAAGAGGAAGAATCGTTGGTGGTCTTACATTACATACCTACTATCTGCATACCTACATACTGGCTATCAAGACTTCCTTCATTACATACCTACAATTTGCCTGAAGTGACATGGGGAAATCTCAGGGATTATTGTAATTACTGTAATTGTACTGCGGTAAACTGTCAAAGTTTACAACAACCACGGACGTCGGAACCGGGGGGGGGGGAGGCAGGGAGCAACTCGCCCCCCACACTCATCATCGAGGGGGGCAAGATAGTCTTCTTGCCTCCCCTCCTCCCCGCTCGCGTGCTAAAAATGAGAGTATATATTTTTTCCCCACGAATGTTTCGTTTTGAAAAAAAAAAATTGGAAAAATATTTTTGCACTAGTTTAATAAAGCTGGATTCATCTTTCGCTACCAGCAAGAAGTACGTGCAGATAAGAATCGCATCCACGTCTCCGCAAATCAAGTGTAAGGTAGAATTATCCCCTTAGGAATTCGCTTCTTCGGTTTCCAGTGTTCCCTAGAATCTACCAGGTTGTGTACGTACAGGTGCGATCGGTGTGAAGCAATAAACCCAGCGTACCCCGATGGGAAGGGGCAGAGAGCAGCTAAACTTTAAATCTATTCTTTTTCATTTACAACTATATTATACGGATGCAAGGACTCCGAACGAGGGGCAGGTGAAGCTTGACCCTTCTTGCTAAAAAGTTGGAGGTGGCAAAAATTCGAGAAAACAAGATGGTCTATATACTCCATGAGGCCTTAGAAAGATCGCTTCGCGAGCTTGCAGCAGACGACAATACGCTGGTCTAGTGAACGTCACTTCCGGCGCTGTTGCCATAGCAACAGTATACCTGGCAATATACAACGCGTTGTCCGTACTTTCCCCATGCAGTTATAATTGGAAACGGACCGCAAGGGATATCTTTTGGTCTTAGTGACAGGGTTTTTCAACGAACATGGTAATATGTATCTTACACCATTGTAAAGATGAGATTCAGAAGAATACGTACATAAAATGCAGGTTGCTTACAGGTGACAAGTTAAAGAAAAAATGGAAGAACAAAAGCAGGCACTTTCCATGAAAGTGACCGGCAACTTACGATTTCTTCGGTTTCCGCTACACAGGCTTGTTGATGGGAAAATAAACGTAAGTCGCATGGTTCTTTGTCTGTGGTCAGATATGTCTTATTGCTATGCGTATGATTACAATCATTGTGCACATTAGGCATATTTCGTGCCTTTGCACTAATGGGTATTCAAAAAGTACAATGCATTTTCTCGATCGGAAGAATACATATGTGTAGTACATAGTCATGGACGTCGAAAGAAATTCTTGTAGGGGTAGTCAGGCCATTGATATATTTTAATAGTAGTAGTAGTAATATTTAGAGTGTCTAAAGCGATTTCAGTCAATAGCCGGAACAGCAAACACAAATGAATAGGGACGAGTATTGCTACTACTAATATCAACAACAATAATACTTGCATATGAAGATAACAATGGTTTATTATTATTATTATTGATTGGTTGATTTGGTGTTTTAAGTCCAGTTTATGCACAGCAAGGCTAATCGGGACTGGACCTACAGTTTACATTGTAATCCGAACCACTATGTGCCTCCACCGTATTATTATTATTATTGCATCCAAAGTAAATGTGTAAACTCAAGGTGTATCACGTCTGTTATTTTAGGAAATTAGGTTCGCATTTACATCTTAAACGAATGTCACTTTCCAAAATATATTATGTTCTTGAATTTCCAGAAATTCTGAATAATCGTAACTTCTAAATAAGCGATTTCTAACCGAAAATATTTTACTCCCAATTATAGATTATGAGGAATTGAGATAATACGAAAGAAATCTTTCCCGCTTCTTGGAAATTCAAACCTTTTTCGAGTTATGCATATCGGTGTGTGCATTAAGGACTATTGAACGAAAGATTGAACATGTGATAAATGCAGTGGCGTAAATAACACCCCCGGGGTGCGCGGGTGGGGTCGCAGTAAGAATGATAAACTAAGAAAGACCGATAGTTCACTTTCGGCGTTAAAATATATTTTCAACCGAACATATTATATTTTATGCCCCTAACTGCAAACAGAAAATGTTAATCACAAGTAGAAAGTGGATTACCAGATTAGAAAACAAAACTTTATTAGCTGAATGGTTTACGTAGCCGAAAGGTAGACGACAGGCAAGAGTACACACTGGCAACGCTAATTTTCACCCTACTTACAATTTTTACCAAACGGAAAAGAGAAGTTTTAAAAAAAATCTTCCTCGACGAAATGATTTTCCAAGTTAAAATTCATCAAAAATTACTTGAGAAGCACAATGTCAGGAGTGAGAGCGATCGAGCTCGAAAACTAGCAAACAAGAATTTGCTTCCATGAAAAAATGCAGAGGACTGCTTATGATCATTTGACAATATCGTAATTTTTGTAATAACAGTCTGTTTTCATATATAATTATCATATATAATTTTTTACAGCTTCTCTGTTGTCTTAACCTTTCGTATCAGTTTTTACATTGATTCAAATTACATGTATGCATTTTCATGTTTTTATATACCTAATATAAATGTGGGCGTGAATTAATATTTTAGAAAAGAAATATATTTGTATATTTTTAGACGAGTATGGGGGCACAACTGAAAGTTGCACGGGGAGGGGGGGGGGCGCAGAGCATGTTAGTTACGCTACTGGATACATTCCTGGCGCCTGGAGCCTACTGATCGACCTGAAGGTGTTTTCAGCTTGGCAGCCCATTATTAATTACAACAAATTGTTTTCATTCTAATATTTTTGCATAAAAGAACATGATAAAGTGATAAGTTGAAAGAATAACAAGATAATGATGGACAGAGGAAAGGGCACATGTTGTGTTCAACTCTTTTGTCCACGTAATAGGCTCGTAACAAAGAAATATAGAGGCTACATTGGTTATGTAAAATATTTAATCTGGTTTACGTAAATATAAAGAAAGCAGCGGCGGCGATTGGGTTCCAAAACCGTGGGGGGGGGGGGCAAGGTGTCATAACTGGGAGGCAAAGACAGTATATTTCCCTTTGTAGATAAGATTTAACATAGAGAGGGGGCAAAAGTGGGCGATAAAGTGGGGGAATTGCCCCCTCGCCCCCCTAATTGCCGCCACTGAAAGAAAGATAATAAACATCTCTTCGCACATACACAAAAGCTATTGCAAAATTTTCGAAGAAGTGCTAGTCACAACACGTGCGACATCTAAGTATCGCTTTCCTTAACATCATATTCTTTCCTTCATGCTTGCTTTCACCCTTACTTTGACGACTTGACCAGCGTATACGGGGAGGCTCATGCGCAGCGCCGGGGGTTCCCCGGGACCGCTGTGACGTCAACTGGTGAGCAACTCGACATTTCGCTCGCTACATCTGGCAGTGAATTTTTGTCTCTCGCTAACAAATAGATGTGTCTCTCTTTAGTGAGAGTTTTCTTCAAAATGGCTTGTGCTGTGTTCCGATGTAATAACTACAACCGTAAGACTAAAGGAGGAGCTGTTAGGTATTTTAGATTTCCGAGAGATGAAAATGTACGAAAACAGTGGATTTGGCTTCGTAGAAGCGTGTGTACTTCACACATATATGTATACCTAGGTAAAATGTGGAACATGGGGAATTCCATTTTAGACGCGAATATAGTTTTTTTAATGCAAAATTTGCCTAAATAACTTTTATTTATTTATTTCTTATTATTTAGCTTTTACAATTTATGACTATTTCAAAACAGGTTTCAAGACCAGATAACAATTCCAAAACATATAAAGTTCTGGAGCTTATTCTGAGCTCATTTTGAATTTAATGGGATGGAAAATCAGGAGTTTGTAATATGAAAATTGCGAACAAAGTTACATGTATTCATTTTAATGCAGGTTGCTATATAAAAGGGGTGAGGAGCATTCCCACTCCTCTAACTTGATTCATTCCAAATCAGGAATAATCATTTCCCACCCACTGAATATGAAAATCATATTTTTAAATATATCGTACTTTTAGAACCCCATAGCTATATATAAAATATCATTAAACTAATTTATGACATATGTACCGTATGCAGTGCCCTTTAGAAGCCATGTATTCGGTATTTTCTCAGATTTCTAGAAGGTGTTTTACATGTACTTTTCTATCAAATACGAAAACTTTGACGTATCTTAACAGCACTTTTCGAACGCTTGTTGACAGCTATAGCGTTGTCTTGCCTTTTTTAAAAAAATACTGAATCGAGATGATTCCAGATCAACTCGCAACAGATCTAACTTTGAAGTATTTGTAAAACATTTGACATACTAATTATTTGTAATGTAATTAGCTGTACCTTATGTTGTTCTTCAAATGCTGAAAGTACTATCATTGCATATGCTAAGCCGAAATCCTTCATATCTCAGAGCAAGCAAAGTTAGAGGAAAACTATACGCTCGAAATAATTTTTTTCAATTGGTTGGTGGACAATATGAAGAGCCGGTTTAAAAAGCTAGGTTTATTTTCGGGTGTAGTCGTATTAAATGCAGATACATATGTGTGTTTTATGGTGACATGTTAATTCCTCCTTTATATCAAAAAGTGAACTTTAATGTAAGCGAAAGCATGTACGCGTCACCAGTCGAAGATTTTCGCATCTACAAAGAAAATTCAATAGACATTCCCACCTCACTCAAAGACCTCGTGAATCCAATCGAAATTGTACCAATATCGACAGCTGAGTATGAAAGCGGGGTCAGTGCCATGAACTGATTAGAGAAATCATTTAGAAGGTTAAACCTGCTTTTTCTTTCAATACTTGTAGACTCCCAGTGCATTGTTTTAATGCAGAAAAATTTGCAACAAGATGGATCAAGTAGCAAGCATTGACAAGTGTCCTTGACAAGCCAACTGGCAAATCACCGAACCTGCAGTGTCTCATTAATTTCGTGCATTCAACTGAATAATGTAATTTTCTTACAGTTTGACTTTAGAATTTAACTTGAAATGGTGTTGTGTTTGTGTTGCATCCAATATCGAAATTAGATTTTAAGCAATGTATGTCCAATTCTAAGCATATCTAATTCATAGGTAATGTCTCCTTCTGATAAAATCACAAATCGCACCCTGTTCTAATGTCTAGGAAATATCGCTGATCCATTTCAACTAGGAATGGTATCGAGATGAGACAAAAATCTCTTAATATATAGGTTTAAGTACAGTTTTCCGAACACCCTCTGACGAAGTTATAAAAATAATCGGTGAGGTATATTGTCAGACCCGAAATTGGTCTGTCGTGTCGCGTCTCGAAAACAAGACGAGGCAGGAATTGTGGAAGTATTTCGTTTCGGAAAATTCCATTTGAAAAATTCAAAATGAAAGAAGGTCAGTCATATACCCTTCTGATGCAGATTTATATATTCGAATCGACGCGATCACTTGTTTACAAAACATGTACCCCCTTATACGAAGGGAATTCGTCTGCAGCGTGATTTTCTGAAAGTAAACTTTAGCTCATTCCATCGTTCCACACACATTTTAAATAATTTTCATCTCCTTAAAAAGATTTTCAAACACACAGATCAATGAACTAACTGTAGTAGCAAGAACAATGTAGTACATGTAGAATAAGTTTACAATGTTTTGAATTCCTGTGGTAAGGAAAATAATGCTTACAATTTACACTTTTTATATTGAGCAATTAGAAAGTACTAGGTTCTTTTAACAGTAGCATCTTGTATCTGAGGGAGGGTACAAGGGGTACAACTAGAATCTATTTAGGGGGTACAGTACCCCCTTCAAAAATTTAGGGGGTACAATGTACCCCTGTAAACCCCCCACCCATTTCCTGCGCCACTGTTCTTAAGGGTTTGATTCTATGTTAAGAATGATTACGTCAGCCCTTGTGCTTGTACGTGAGGTACTGTAATGTTGTTTGTGTACTTTATAAAATTTGTGTTGAACTAAAAAAAATTGCAATACAAACTTACATTATAAATAATATAACTAAACATTTGGCGTTTTGGAAATATCATTTACAAAAAATAAAAAGAACACTATATACAATTTTATATTTATATTCTTCATTCTTCCATTAAAGAAAATATTCAATTTAGATTTTTGTTGTTTCTTTGATAGTGTTTCTACCCGACGGACTGTATCTTGGATGACTACCGTGACTCCCTATGTACTATATTTAACCTATTTTTGACTACTTTTCACAAACACTGATATGGGTATATTAAACTAACTGAAATTAGTACAATGACACTGAAGGATCTTAGAATGTGTTTTAACACGTTACATTTTAGGAATTTAAATATGTAGGCTTCATTTTAAATTTACGTATCATCAGAAAATATATATCATTTAATAAACGCAAGTAGTGTGTAGTGAGTTACAAAAGTTCGAATACCGGGTAAAGCATTTGTGTTACTTGGCTTTGCGAAATATAGAAGAAAAAAGCAACAGCCATGGTGAAAATGCGAAAATATTATCACATTGTCCAAACACTTACAAGGATCAATGCAACATGTGTTAACTTGAGATACAGACGAAAAAGCGACTAAATTAGCTACAGGTTTTCTTCCGTATGCTCCTCCCCTACGCTCTATTCATTCCTACTTTTACTGACTTTGTACACAAAGAAATGCCAGTCCTTTTAAGCAGTAAATAAGGTTTTAAACCTTCCCCGGAAAACTTCATTCAATGAAAAAGAACCCCTGCTATGTGTTTTCTACCCGCTGGCTGCGACATTTGCTCACCAGATGACGTAATGCGCTGGAAGGGACGAAAGTCGTCCGCCGGATGAGCCAACCTACTAGTCTTAGAACCATGCGGGGGTGTGTCTGCGAGAACTAATCAGGTCCGCGAATGAGTGAGCCCGGTTCACGGTTGCCACAGCTAGCTCCAAAGCTCGCTGTGCTGGCTGTGGCTGTACCCTTCTGGAAGGGTGAGTGACCCCTGCCTCTTGCTATAACCGGCGCAGAACCTCATCGCTCTGGCGGGTGGGGGAAAAAGACAGGGGGAAGGAGCCTTCAGAGTGGTCAACGTCAGTGTTGCCAGACCTATTGATTTCTCGGGAGAATTCCATAATAAACTATTGCTATGGCACCTCCCACGGCCTGCTCAAAAACACGTTTCCTGCTCATCTTACTTGAACATGGAGGGGAGAGATAGAGTGGAACTCCACTCAGCCAGAAAAGTGCTGTTTGAACTGTGAAATTATGCCAAACGCTACTCAATTGTGCTAGGACATTATTATTATTATTATATTACTATTACTACATTAATATTTTTAGATGGTTGTATTTTATTCCACCCGAAAATCTATTTCTATTTTAGTTATTTCTCGTCGCTTTTGTGTCTCTGGTAAGTAATACGACAATAATGACTGAAAAACTGATGAAATCGCGGATGAAGTGACACAAACACAGTGAAACGTTCTTACCTTATCTTACTAGGGGGTCATTCCATGTCAAATCATCCAGAATTTTGTGAAAATGTCACCCACCATCTCCGATTTTGATGAAATTCGGTATACTTATAGAACTTTTCATGCTGATTACAAAAATGACAACTTTTTTGAGATTGGTCAAGGGGTTCAGAAATTACGCGTTCTTAAAAATCTCTGTGTACGCCACATGCGGCTCCACTTCGAATGACACGCATTAGGCTATAAATTATAGTATCTTCTCTCAGGTTTGCCGTAGAAACTTCAAGTTTGATTTCTTTTGCTCAGGATAGTGTAAGCTTTCATTTAAATAAGGTTTCTGATCAGTGTATCAATAATCATGTATTTTATGTATAGTTTCATGTATTTTTTTTAGAAAATAAATGACTAACTTGAAGAGCGAATTTCGTGCAATGCCCCCCTTCAATTTCACCCAAATTTTATATACAGGTAGCTGAGAGTGGGTACTAATGCTTGATGGAAAAATTGGGATGGGCGGTTCAGAGACAGGGTGATAAAAAAATCACTTGCATTAAAAGTTAATCTTATTAAAAATGCTTATGTATTAGCACAAAGTCTGAAGTACAATATGTTTTGAGGTATAATATTCAAAATTTCTCTTCACTATGTGTGAAGGTAAGCATAGGCGTAACCTGGTGGGGGCAAAGGGAATCATTTGCCCTTTCAAAAATTTATACATTAATTAAAACCTACAAGTTAAATATATTTTGTGAACTTCCTGGCACTTCAGGAACAAACAAAAAAAAAGAGTAATTATTGTGATTTTTCAAATGTATTTAGCAAATATTCTTTGACACTATTTTTATGGGACTGAAAACTTTGATTCTCTCAACCAAAGATAGTTCCCAAGTTTCCAAGTTACGCCCATGAAGATAGTACCGAAAAATACTTACTCGACTGTATTCTATGCATTGCCAAAATTTCATGCACTATAAATTGTGCCGTTCACATTTTCTGTTCCCCACTGTAAAAAAAATATATCTGTACCTTCTCTGGATGCTACGTAAAAAAATTTTCTTCGAATTGCTGGCCTGTCAAGGAAGCTATGCTTTGTAGCATGCTAACTTCATCCACGCTTTATGTCAATTCATATCTACATGTGAAAACTTCAGTGTTTTAGGTGGACTGTCGAGCTAGGAAACAGTCATCGTTGAAGGAGTGGATATTTAGATTTTGTTGAACTTGGAATGGAGGAGAAAGAAATAGGTGCAAGTGGAATCAATGACACCATATTCAAAATACCGTGGTCAGCATTCAAATGATTTCTTAATTAAAATCGTTCAAGCAAAGTTGATTCTGTGTTTCATCATTTATTTGCAGTAGTAATGTAGGTATATGAAGACATACGGATTATGTACTAGAAATACAATTTGTAATTTTTACACAAATCAATGATCATTAACTGTAAGTTTCTTTCACAGTAACTGTAAAGTAACTCAGTTACTTTCAAAGTACCAGTAACTGTAACAGAGTTACTTTTTAAATGAGTAACTGAAACTTGGTTACTTGTAAAAAGTAACTTACCGAACACTGTAAATAACCTGTAGCCTAAGTTCAAAACAGTGCATACTTAATCTTCCTGGTGCTGTTGTATAGTACTTTTCAATCGCTGACACATTGTACTGCGGGTTGTTATCATTTCACCTTACGTGATTAATAAGAAATTTATGCCTCGAATACTATTTCTATGGAATTGGTACTTCATTGCTGAACTTGTTACTTGATACTGTTGATGTCTATACAAGTCTTCTAAGTGTTCCAACCACCCAATCACAAGGAGATTTTCTCTGGTATGTGGCAAGAAAAGCTCCATTTGGAAAAACTTCAATCAGCACAAATGTGTATTATTAATTCTTACTTCATATTACGTATCTCCGTGAAGAGTATAAAAAAAATTCCATATTGAGATAAAATGCACAAAAAGAAGAATGTTCTCGAAGAAAATTTGCTAAACTTGGGAATGCTAATGACTATGATTATAATTTTTTTTAAAAATTGAAGACAGTTGAAACTAACTTAGATAGAGTGGAACTTCGATTTTACATTGTTCAGGGGACCAAGCTGAAAAAACTTAGAATGCGAAAAAATGGAAAACCGAGGAAAATTTGCTATGTTCGGACCACCAATATTGAATATAAAATGCAGGGAAATGTAAAATCGAGGAACTTGAAATCGGGGTTCCACTGCAATTATTATTTGTAGGTTTTAATTAATGTATAAATTTTTGAAAGGGCAAATGATTCCCTTTGCCCCCACCAGGTTACGCCTATGCTTACCTTCACACATAGTGAACAGAAATTTTGAATATTATACCTCAAAACATATTGTACTTCAGACTTTGTGCTAATACATAAGCATTTTTAATAAGATTAACTTTTAATGCAAGTGATTTTTTTATCACCCTGTCTCTGAACCGCCCATCCCAATTTTTCCATCAAGCATTCGTACCCACTCTCAGCTACCTGTATATAAAATTTGGGTGAAATTGAAGGGGGGGCATTGCACGAAATTCGCTCTTCAAGTTAGTCATTTATTTTCTAAAAAAAATACATGAAACTATACATAAAATACATGATTATTGATACACTGATCAGAAACCTTATTTAAATGAAAGCTTACACTATCCTGAGCAAAAGAAATCAAACTTGAAGTTTCTACGGCAAACCTGAGAGAAGATACTATAATTTATAGCCTAATGCGTGTCATTCGAAGTGGAGCCGCATGTGGCGTACACAGAGATTTTTAAGAACGCGTAATTTCTGAACCCCTTGACCAATCTCAAAAAAGTTGTCATTTTTGTAATCAGCATGAAAAGTTCTATAAGTATACCGAATTTCATCAAAATCGCAGATGGTGGGTGACATGGCCTGGATGATTTGACGTGGAATGACCCTAGGTAGAAACACTGACTTCGTAGCGTGGGCAAATTATTTTATACATGTATGTGTTTGTGTGTGAGGTATGTGTGTATGTATGTATGTATGTATGTGTGTGCGTGTATATATATATATAATGTATATATATTGAATGCAGCAACATAAAGGCAGCATAACTGACGAATAAAGCATGTGAGTGTCAATATCAAGAAATTTGCTAGAGAAACTACTTTCATCGGCTTGAAAATACTTAATTTTCTACAAAATTATATAGCGGCATGGCCGTCCAGAAGGAAGTGCAAGGATGGTCGCCACCCCCCTCCCCTTCTGGAAATGAATGTTGACTTAAAAGTACCTATTATTTCAGATGTATGAGTTGATTTCAGTCACAGTAATTTACATCCATTATTATAATAGGGATGTAGGAACGTGATAATTTCAAACTCAAGTAATATGCCTCGTTTACCCGCCTGATAAAAATACATTGTTTCCCCCCTCGCTGGAAAAAATCTGCGGACGTCCCCTTGCCCCCCAGTGCGCACGCCTATGTCGGCCCCGCCCCCGAGAACGCCGTTCATCCCCTACATATTAGATCATCGGATTTTGTAGCAGATCTTCTGGTTTCCCGATTTTTTCAAGTCTGACCTGGCAACACTGCCCCGAGCACCGATAGCGGCAGGGAAGATGCGCGAACGCTTTTGACGGAAGGTTTCTTTCCTTGTGGTCGAGTTATACCTCGGACTGTTTTTTCGGCTGAGGAGCAGACAACACGAGAGTATCGGCAATAGGGTGCGAGCGACGTCTGCTGTTCGCCCGCGAAACGCTCTTTCTAAGGCCTCCTGCAGTATAGTCGGTAGGGCGTCTGACTGCCACGCGGAAACCCGGGTTTGATTTCCGGGGTGGGTGATCTAAGGTCGGAATTTTTCCAGCCTTGTCCCCGTATAAAGCGGCTCCAGGGCTCATCGATCCTAAAATCAATGGGTACCTGGGGGCAACCCGGGGAGGCGTCCGGAGCGTGGTGCTGATCACATCACCTCCAAAATGTCCGAGATCGAGAATGTGTGGGCCCTACCCTCACATCCCCTAAATGTGCCTTCATGGCTCGGTGCTATATGTACGAGTAATATATATCACTCACACATGAACATAAGAATAAATGGTGTTACCTCTTTCTGAGGTCTAAACCTAAGCCATCAGCCCTGAACATAACGTTTAAAATAAACAGTAAACTTTTAATAAATCTAAATGGCCAAGAAACAAAAGTTCCTCCCTTGGTTCTTCCGCCTCTATCCACAAGTGCTATTCGTATTGCCTGATGTGAATAAATCACACAGGAGGGGCAAGATTGTATTTTCGCTCCCCGAATATTTGGAAAAAAAAATTGCACTAGATTTGTGAACATGCACTCAAGTTTCCGTTAACAGCAAGAAGCACGTGACATCGTAGTCAGGTCTCTGCAAATCAAGTATCCCCGTAGTAGAGTCCAGCACAGATATTTCTGCCGTGCAATGCGCGACAGAACTAAAGAAGCAGTGTTGCTAATGGAGCAGATAGAAAAATTGCTGCAGTGCACCGATGCACAGCTGTTACGTACAACAAGGAAATTAGAGAATTCAGGTCTATCTAACGTTGAGTTTTAAACGTCATGCATTATACCAGGACTAGGATTAATATGTACTAACAAGTGGCTTTGTATGTAGCTACATACATATGGACTAAAAATTCGCAAAATATGAACTAACACATACGTAAAATTACCAAAAATGCTGCAAAGAAGACTTCTTCATACGATTCCTTATTTGAGTGATTTCAAACAAAATAAAAAAATATTATTTTTCATTGCATTAATGCACTGGTGGCGTTCTAACTGTTCACTCCCAAAACCCGTATACACTGGTACGGAACTGCAACGGCAGATAACAACATGCCAACGTGTTAAACCGCGACAATTGGACCACAACACTCCTCCTCAAGCAGTATTATTATTTCCTCTCTGTGATCGGCGAAAGTCGGTTGCCTTTGTTCTACATTTACAAACGATGCCGGCTTCCACAACAATATCAAGTACATATACTGCCACTAGACGATAAGCTTTTTCTTTTTTTTGAACCAGGGCTGGCGCTAGTAATTTTGCCTCCCTAGGCGGTGGCGGTAGATGCCACTCCATTTCGAACCCCCCCCCCCGCCATTACGCAGCAACGGGAAATTGTAAATCAATATATTCCTAAGTAAAACATCAAAATATAAAATTAATAATGAGACTTCTTATGCTATTTCAATACTATTAAGCGCAAAAGAATATCTCGCTCGACCACAGTTTTCAATAGGCTTATTTTTTTCTTCTCTTCAAATTTTGCCACCCTGGCCGGTGGCACGGTTCGCCCTCCCATTCCGCCATCCCTGCTATGAACTTGGTCAGCCATCAAAGCATGGCAATTTTAACACAGAAAACAATATGCATCGCATTAAGCAGCAAAAATGACAGCCTCCTCTTCCTCCACCTAAATCCCATCTTTCGCAGCAAACGTCGCAAACTCTCTTGACTTCCCGCAAAATGTATGTCCGCCTGTAATTTGACATGCAATTTTTTCAATGTCGGCACTTCATTTTCGCGGAGAGCGTAGTCGTATATGCGCCTACGGATAACGTTTTCATCGAAAGCGTCCACTGACGATTTGGTCGCTGGTCTTTGTCGTTCTTTCCCGGGAGTGTGGAATGATGTGGAGGGGCCTTCTGACATCTCAAGAGATTGTCTTCCGTTCATGATAGCTCTGATTGTTCGTTCAGGAACTCCAGTCGCAGCCGCTGCTCTCTTGCCAAAATGCTGTATTGGGATGCTAACACCTTCACTGGCTTCCTCCTTCATGAACTCGTGCACGTTGCTTAGAATTTCCCGAGCTTGGCTATGCAAGGTTTTTGATTTCAACTTTGACAGAACTGGAGGCATTATGGAATTTAACGTTCATTAACAAACACACACTTTCACATACACACACGCAATACACGCACACAACGTCATACCGGTAAAATACGTAGAATGAAATAAAAATATGGTGCTTCCAATCCAACAAAACTCACCGTCATTTTACCTGCCTTTCCCCTTCCGTGACAGAATTAGTGCTTCATTATTACAGTTGGCAACACTAGTTACTAGCTAGCCAATGAACATGCACTGCATAAAAGAAGCAACCACTACGCCGTGCTATATTGCCACATTACCGTCCCTGCCGAACGGTGTGAACCGCGAACTGGAGCGCTATTCAATTGTTTTCAATGATGTTTGCGCGAGTGTGTCCAGGAATGGAATGACAATATGGCAACAATAGCGAAGGTACAGCGCCTAGAATAACGTAGTGTGGAAAACGGCATGCTTCTGCGCTCTCTGGGTGGTTCCACTCGAAAATGATCCGCTAGAGGCGCTGGTGTTGACCCCGGTGCTTGGTGTTCGACTGCTTATAATGGAAGTAAATGGAGTTTTCGCTGCAACGTCTGATTCTTTTACATGAAGCATTTCTATGAATGTGATAATTGCTATGATATTTGGTACAGTGGTCGCGAAGATATTAACGAACATTCTACACAGTCGACCACGTCCTGTTATCGTCATACTTTCGTTAATAATACGGGAGAAAAAATACGCGTGGAATGTTCTTGGCAACTAAATTTTTGTGTATGAATTAGGTTCATTATTATTATCATCATCATCATCATTTCTTTTAAAGATATACACACTGAAGCATTTGTATTTTTGATATTTACTGTCTCTTTTCTTCCGCTTTAAACTAATCGCGGCGATGATGATAATGATGATTCCATGAAACGACAAGGGGAACCCCACAAAACTTTCTTAGTGCCATCGACATGACTGTAAGGCAACTTTCAAACCAATGGGGAAAGCGACACAGGATGTTCACACTGTCACACTAGTGACACACACTTCCAGACTGTAAAATAGCATTCATTGCACATGAGGGTCCAAACAGCAAACGACACGTTCATATGGCGTATTCGCGTGCTACTTGTTACTTCGGTCGGAAAGCTCCTTAAAGGAAGGGAGCTGAGACCCAAGCGACGCGCTACAGGGGGAGTTCCCAACTAAGTGACAAGCGACATGGTGCCTTCAGTCTATTAGCAAGCGTTGCTTGCGAACAACAGATAGGCAACACGATAAACCGCACATTGCAACAACAGATCTAGGCGACGCGATAAGCCACACATGTCGCTTGTGCGTCGCTCAAACTGGGCCATTTCCTCAATAGCTTGCAACATGTTGCCTTGGTTTGTTGTTCGCGCATACGCAATGCAATGAGTGTCTTGCTTTAGTGAGATTGCGCACCAAAGCGACAAGCGGCACGCGACACTTATCGCTTGAGGATTTCACCAACCGAACGCTGGCCTGTGCTTCCCGTCATGCCGCTACGATGTGAAATGTTGCTCTTGATTGGCTCCTTTCCAAGCATCATGTGTCACTTCGGTATGAAAGTTGCCTTGGACCGAATGATCCGTGTCGCTTTGGTGTGAAATCCTCGTATCGTTTGTCGCGTATCGCTTTGGTGTAAAATCTCCTTGAGGAAACGGTGCAGTCAGAGCTTTTGTCCCTACGGTTCGAAAGGCTGCATTGATTTCCGACTGCTCGCTTTCAAGGGACACTTGTGGTTTGTCGCCTCGGTATGAAATATCTCTCAGGATACTAATTATTTATATTCTAATAACATAGAAAAATAAACTCTAATACACAGTCCAAGACCTGACGTCCGGAATCACTTTGCGATGTTTCTTCTTGTGTTACGCATGCTATTTATTTATTAATTTTATTTTACTTTTCTTTCCAAATTAATACCATTTCGTGACTGCAAATCACTCCACAAATATAACTGTTTCCATCAATTCACTTACCGCCTTTCTAGAGAAACAAATCTACACAATATATTCCAAAAACTAACTAAGCCGCATTACTTTCATAACAAAATTAACACCTGGGTCGATCGCACTGCCATCTACAGGGAGGTTATTTCAGTCGTTCACCGCCAGAGTGACGGCCGTTCAGCGGACTCTTCATGCAACAGGTCCCGGCAAATTGCATTACAGGAAGTCCGTAACAGAAACCGCTTGTTTTGTAATGTTTCCACTTTTCACAATTACAGTTACAATTACAATTGAAATAAGCACGTACCTTGTCGCAAGGATGCTGTGTGTGTGTGGAAAAGGTGTCCTCCCAAATACAAATATTTCTGGCACCTTATTTCTGACAGAAAATCTTAGATTAGACATCGCTACTTTATCCTCAGTTGTCGCGACAGCGCCGGCAGCTTATCGGGGGTTGGGTGAGTTGTCAGCCGCGAGAGGGCGATTCATACTGCACGTGTCGGCAGTGATGCCAACCGTAGGGACATGTCCCTAAGCATAGGGACTTTTCACTAAATTTCGCCCGCGTAGGAACGTAGGGACAGATTTTGCCAAATGAGGGAAAACGTAGGTACTTTTTTCAATCTTGGTAAATGACATTTTATGAATTAGTTTATCTGGATACTTTAGCGAAGAGGAGAAAAAAGAACTAACTAACAAATCTCCATCAGAATTTTGGAACATGTTATCGGTTGCCAAAAACTTTCAAGGCAAGTTCCTTTTCGAAAACATTTCCACTCTCGCGAAAATAGTGCTAACATTGCCACATTCTAAAGCGGAAACGGAAAGAATATTTTCAATGTTAAGTGATACAAAAACAAAAAAGGGAAATAAAATGGGACCAGAATTGTTAAAGACTGCAGGAAATACAGCATCACCAACCAACATCTATCTCTGCACAGCAGCAGCATGTATGACTTCAAATAACATAATCAACAGTAAACGACTCAACGTTATTCATTAGGTGTGTGCGGGATCCTTTACTTTAAAAAGTCGTTAATTCTCGACGTTTTCTGCCTTGTAAGTTTCTGGAACTTATCGAAAATTGTAAGTTTTTATTCTAGAAATGCAAAAACAATCACTTAAAGTGAAAATGACTTGTAAAATTCGAGATTTCCAGTGCTTCGGGAAATTTCGAACATTTCCCGTCCCGAAAATTTTCCGACTTGGTCGGGAAATTGCAAATTTTTCAGTCCCGAATGTCGGGATTTAAAAAAATTACCGTCCCGATCCCGTCCCGACCCAAAAAATTCTGTCCCGCACACCCCTATTATTCATTAAGGCAAGAATTTACAATACCGGACCCTTCTGTAATTTCTATGCTACGTCTTATACTCACGAAATAATTATTCGTGATGATTTATCTCAAGTTAACATGTTGGGGTGAGGGGGAAAAAATGTTAATTAACGTGTAGAAGTTGTAAAATAAGCATTTCAATTCTCGCAATGATTCTCCGTATACAAGTATGGTAGCCATATTTGTTGATATGAACAAATTACAATTAGTTACGCTGTCTACAGCGTTGCCACACTGTTGATTTCATACTTGGAGAGCATGGATTGTGTAAGAATAGCGGAAGAGAACAGTAAAAAAGTTGTTAATGTTATACAGATTGTTAGGTGGAGTGTGCAGGAGGGCTAATTAATAAACTTATTCATTTCAGTATATTGCCCAAAGAACGTGCTTACATGTGACAGCGACAATCACGATGTAGAAGAACTGATTTGATTACAGGTAAATTTGGCAACATTACATCAATCATAAAATTACAGGATACTAAAATGGCGTCTTCGATGATGTTAAAGTGCTACGAAAAAAATATTTTTTATCGGTTCGTAATCACAATTACCGCAAAACCATTCAGGAATAGACCCACTGAGCATTCTCGGTAAGGTTAGGTTAAGTTAGGTTAGGCAAGGCAAACATAGTTAAAATTTGGGCTCGAAAAACGGGTAGCCCAACAAACCATTGACGGATAGCCCCACGAACCATTCAGGTACAAAAAAGGTAAAGTGTTCCCCTGTGCATAGCACCACGCCATGAAGGCGTATAGGGGGTGTGAGGGTAACGCCCCACACTTTCTTGATCCGGTCGTGAGTGGGGGTGATGTGATCAGCATCACGCCCCTGACCGCCTTTACCCCCCAGGGTTTCCCCCAGGTACCCATGTTATTCGACGCTGGGTAGGCGCCGGGGCCGCTTCCAGGTACGGTTAGGTTAAGTTAGGATAGGCAAATGTAAATTCGCTCCTTCATTAATTGTGGAAGCACCGAGCAGAAAGATTTGGTAAGTAAATGTGTATATTTTATCTTCTGTTTTGCATGCTCATGAGGTGATAATTTTTTTAGTCGCTTTACTTGGCGTAGGGACATTTGGTCAGTTGTAGGGACATTTTGACTACGTCTGTAGGGACATTGCCGAAAAATGGTTAGCAACACTGTCGGCTACCAGACGTCAGTGTACGTTCATGTTCACTTCTGTTTGCGTTTATCAGTACACGTGTTGCTTATACTGTGTTATTGTAATGTGCTACTCATGGCCAGTGCTTTATTGTGTGTTAATTGTTATTCATTCATTAGTTATGTCGTTAAACAAATATAGTCTTGAACAGAGAGTTTTTATGTACGATAATTACGTGAAAACGAATTCTTGCAGAAAAGTGGTCAGGGTATTACGATAGACAGGATCTCTTGAACCTAAGAAACGTGTTGTATTGCTGTTAAAGGAGGTCATTTTCAACATCTCTTATAACACAGGAGGTTAGTGATCATCATTATTATTACTTTTAAATATCATTTTACGCTTTCGGTTTGCTTTATGCGCCGGGATGCTGTCTTCCCTTTCTGACAACTGACGATAAAGTAACGATGTCTAATCTAAGATTTTCTGTCAGAAATAAGGTGCCAGAAATATTTGTATTTGGGAGGACACCTTTTCCACACACACACAGCATCCTTGCGACAAGGTACGTGCTTATTTCAATTGTAATTGTAACTGTAATTGTGAAAAGTGGAAACATTACAAAACAAGCGGTTTCTGTTACGGACTTCCTGAACGCAATTTGCCGGGACCTGTTGCATGAAGAGCCCGCCGAACGGCTGACACGCTGGCGGTGAACGACTGAAATAACCTCCCTGTACTTGTCATCGTCTCGGGGATCCAGTTTCTTGGGTCGTTTTCCACACTACTTTATTCAAGGCGCTGTAGCGAAGGTTTTCGAGCAGGGTAGAACACGTGATACTAAGAGAGAGGGAGACGAAACGAAAATTGGTATCTACGCAACGGCAAAATTTATGTGTGTTGTACTATGTCCAACGTGGATACGGCCAGCACGGTGCGTGCGGGGCGATGCGAGCAACGCGGGAGTCGTATCCGATCAAACCTGTAGTCAGAAATGGGCCCGTCCTACGTAGACACGTGACGCGTGCGATTCGTCCGCTCGCAACGCACGCAACGTTTGATTTTCAAACAGGTTTGTTTTGTATCGCATTTGCCGTCCGGTGGCCAGTCGCCAAGAAAGATGGAAGGGCTTATTGCAGAAGTGCAAAGAAGAAATATGTTGTGGGATAAAAGAAACCCTCGTTACAAAGATCGTTTAATTGTTGATAAGGAGTGGGATTCCGTAGCTGAGAGTACAGGAATTAATGATAACAAGCACCATCCAATCTTTTCACAATATAGTCAAAGGTGTTTATTGTCATTCTTGTGTACTGATGAAATGCATTTTCATCTGCTCGTAGCTGCGGATACAGATGATGAAATTCTCCATACGACAACCTTTTCCTGAAGTTTGTGTGCGTCTTTTGTCTGTGACGTCTCTTGTGTTCCTTCAATATTTTCATTTTAATTACACTACTTTCCATTAATGGCACGGAGCGCACCGAACTGGAAGCCATGTTCGTCGCAACTGCTCAACACAATCGCACGCAGTAACGTTGGACATTCCCTGCGTTCACGCACATATCTGCGGTGCGGCGCTCGCATCACACCGCACGCACCGCCTTGCCCGTATCCACGTTGGACATAGCGTAATTCGCTGCTTCTCTTTCCTGCTTTGCTTTGAAGCCTCCCAGGTTTTGTACCTACCAGTGCGCTCGCATATAACAATACACCGGGCAAGGGGGACAGAAGACAGCTTAACTTAAATCTTCCGGTGCACTTACCGAACACGAGCTTTCTTTAATGACCCCTTGCTGTCAAGAGGTCATCGGCCATGAGAAAAGGTGCACCTTGTAAGTTCTTGGAAATGTGTTTCGGCATTTACTCTGGAAATTGTAGTGATGAGTTTGGATTTCCATCCTCACCAAGCGATACGACTGTGCATATACACATGTAAATCATTTGCAGAAAGCACACCGACTGCAAGATTGCGTCGGCCGGACCCTGTGGCCGAGTGGTTAGCACATCGCAAATTTATTTCTGTTATTATTATTTACAATAAAAATAATATAATTTCTGTTTTTTGTAACTTGAAGTGAACGTTGCCAACTTCTAGGAGCTGGTCAACGGTCCTGTTCGAACCCTTCCCGACGCTCATTTGCATTACATAGCCTACATTTATTTTCAGCTACTCAAGAAAAAAGAAAAAACGCTGTTTTATAGCTACCGCCGTGCAAAAAGACACTGACTTATTGCACTGCAGTAATACCAGCACTACTAATAATAACTGAAAATTAGGAATGATTGCTACTGAGAAAATCTTTCAACAGAATAATATTAAATGATCTTGAATAAGCTGTCGATGAAAGTAAACACCATGTCAAATTTCCCTTGCAAAACTTCACTTGTTGCTTTCGCTCCTCTTTGTGCAAAATATGGAGCTACCATGACAGTGGCGTGCCCAAGGGGTTGGGGGGTTGGTGGGGGTTATAACCCCCACCTTTGGCCTAGTATTCCTAAAAAAAAGGAACGTCAAAGGTATGACAAAATGAGGGCTGACTACCAAGTAAAAGTATACATAACCCCTCCCTTTCGAAAATCCTGGGCACGCCACTGTACCGTGAATGCATCTGCACATGTTAGATTGCTGGAATTGGCTTTCGTACATCTCTCGCATGTCATAATCGAAACTTTAATTTTGAAAATCACGAGGAGCATCGAACGCCTTCGTGCATGGACTTCTAGAGCGCTAAGCAGACGAATGGCACAATCGATTGTGGAACTGTAGCACAACAACTTTCGGTTCACTGCCGCTCAGCGGCGTATACTCTGGGTCATCTAGGTAATCGCAGATGACCCGGCTGTATTTCTTTTTCTAAAAAAAATTATATATATATATATCGCAATATTCTTCCAAACCAATTTCGATGTATACATTTCCTTGCTTCCAGCGCGCGAATACTTCCAATCGTTTGCCGCCGAATGTCCGGGAACCTTTCTCCAGCTGGTGGAATGACTTCAAGGAATCTCACCCTGACGTCATTCCTCCCGCTTTCCTTACAACCCTTGGCGAGGAGGGAGGAGAAAGGAAAGAGGGGGAGGAAACACTGCTTCTCAGGCGCGGTGATTCCGTGCCCAGGGTAAGCTCCTTCTTGTGAGAGTCCACCGGTCGCACTCTCAACCTTGAGAGCCTCTCCGTTCCCTCCGCTGAACTAGGGAAAACATACCCGGTAGAGTGCGAAGAACAGGAAAACTGAATAACATGGGCAAACCAATTCTACGCTAATTTTCATTTTACATTTGCTTCTGTCTTGCTGATTTCTGTTACTTGAACATAAATTTATCAAAAGGGAAAAGCTTAAATATTCAAGATGAAGCAAACTGAATTAAAATTCAAAGCTTAAGCAATTAAAGCACCTATTTGCTGACTCCCCCCATCCTTGTATTTACAAAAAATATTGATTGTTTCTCCTCTCTAATCTTCAAAAGCAGCGAGAATACTTCTTTCACGGAACTGAATATTTTTTAAAGGAAAAGATATCAAAAATAAATTATATATATATATTATATTAGTTAATTTAAGTTGCTCTATTCCGCCTGTTTAGATTAATAGTGATGAAGATGAACGAATTAAACATAAAACGAAAAAAACACATCAGGCACGTAACCAGGTGGAGGACTCGGGGGGGCTGAAACCCCCCTCCCCGAAATCCTACAAATATCTAATTTAAAAAGTGTATAGTGGTAATTAATTTTACTTCATTAGCAGGATTAAACACTTTGCATAATACGTTGTAATAATCTGAGATTCATTTTCAGGACTTCTAACCCCACTGTTTCAACTTTATGTGGCGGCTGCTAATAAGGGATGATCCCCATCCCGAAATAAAATTCTGGCTCTGACCTGCAATGATTCGAACTTTTAAAAACCTGTCATTTCAAGCTCGGAAAGGGATTTTTTTTATCATTCATAGGGAATTTCATTCTGAGCCAGGAACACAACAACAGAAGTTTGGCGCGTGAAACTGAATGCGTGTAGTCGTTGGCTTCGTGCTGTGCTTCGTGTTTATTATTTATTTAGGTGTTAGTGTTTGTCGTGATAGTGCTGTGTTAAAGGGTAATGGATGTGATACAAGATTTGCTGGTGAAACCTTTTGGAACAAGATCTTTTCAGGAGAAGTTGCAAATTGTTAATACAGGTAGGCCAGTGTCATCGCTTGAACTTATTTCTACACACAAAGACAAAAATCGGGAATATGTGAGGCATTTTCGCAAGCAAATTATGACAAAACACCATGGTTGACAGGAAGTATAAGTGTTAATAAGCTTTGCATTTTTGTTGGCCGTGCTTACTTTTCGGGGCTGAAAAGAATGTATGGACGCGTGGCGGATACTGTAATCTTTGCAACGCTTGTGCCAAACATGAAAAATCCAAAAGTCACATAACTTCCTTTGTTAAGCGGCAATCTTTTGCACAGACACGTATTGACGTCCAACTGGACAAACAGCGTGCTTTGGATGTGGTACGGCACAAGTAATAGGGTCCTGGAGTAAGTTGAATTTTGCACTTAAATTAATATTGCGGGTTTTTATTTCACTAGTGCACGTCTTTCATTTTATATTTCACAGGCTGTTTTTTTATAGCTTTATAATACTGTCTTGTTTTATTATTTGAAATTCTACACGTATAGTAAACTGCAATAACGAGAATAAATTGATTGTGATTGTAGCAATAAGACAAACATTCCGACACAATATTCCTAAATCCAATATGGAGCTTGACATAAATTGCACGGAAACTTTTGGAGTTTGAGGATGAAAAGGTCGGAGATTACCCACTCGTTAGAACCAGCATACGCCACTGCTGCCGCTGGGTATTCAAGCGCGTACTTGCGGCGCGTGGTTGTAGCCTTTCTTCTCTCTTTGTTTATTAGATAGGCTTACCAGACGTCCGGTTTTTTCCGGATATGTCCTACATTTTAACCTTTTGTCCGGCGTCCGGGAGGAATTTTAAAAATATCATAAATGTCCTACATTTTGAGCGTCAGGTAATATTAATTAGGAAAATACGTGTTTCAATTGAACAAAGAGAATCATGCATGTTACAAAACAAGTCTATAGACTGCGCTACCAAACTCAATAGTCAAATTATTTTGAATTGGAGATTGCCGAAAAACAAAAGAAAAGTTTGTCCTGCTAGAACAAAACCGGAAGCAATTTATCAACAATTTTTTGGGTCTACGTTCTGATGATGTCGCTATCAG
Source organism: Lepisma saccharinum (assembly GCF_977018435.1). Classification (NCBI taxonomy): domain Eukaryota; kingdom Metazoa; phylum Arthropoda; class Insecta; order Zygentoma; family Lepismatidae; genus Lepisma; species Lepisma saccharinum. Next base: position 29,331,428 of record NC_139249.1, on the reverse strand, counting down.
TGCCTGATCAAAATTTATTGACTTGGGGTTTATATTGATGGAGCAAGGTGTTTCTCAGTCTTATTCAGTAGAATTTTTTTTCATAAAGTCTGTAAAAAGTTAAGTGCTGGTTCAGTGTAATTTGAAAGAGTGACCTCAAATTTTGAGAAAATTTGGCTCCTCTGAGAAGTACCATTTAAAACATGTAGCAACAAGTGTATTGTTTAGTATTGATTACAAGTTTAGAAATTTTGCATTTAAGGATTCATTATGAAATCATATTATTTTAAAACTGAAAAGTGTCAGTTTTAAATTACTTTCTAACGTGTTATAGAAATGTGTATTATTTATTGCAAATGTTTTGTGTCCTACATTTTGACCTAAAGTCCTACATTTTCGGACATTATGTTCTACTTTTCCCTTGTAGCGATCTGGTAACCCTATTATTAGATGAAATGGATCATGTAAAAACACTTAACGGCGAAGAGAAGAAGAGATATCTGGACAAAGTAGAAGGTTTTCCACATCCATTCGATGACCAACTAGGAAGTAATACAATACAGGATTATTCCAGGCTGAGATCTGTCTCTCTGCTTACCGTCGTTACATTTGGCGTTATTTGTAAACTACATATTTAATAGAAGGTAATTTTCCATACACAGCCGAGCGCTTAAGGCATATAACTCTTTGGATGCCTACATTTACGTTTAAATTGAAAAAAAGTGCGAGATGTACGGACATACAAAAAGCGGAAAAATAAGTTTATTTCCTTCTTTCTTCAGTCAGGATGAGTCAGTGGGATGCAGTAAAGCACATGTGCTTGTTTCGTTCCCGTCTGAACACAGAAATACAAAAAGCTCATTGTTATTTTAAGTCAATTTTCTGCAATTTGTGTTAATCATAACTATGAAGATGAATAATAAACTGGAAAACTTAATGATGGAACAAACACAATGATACACCATTGCCTGAACAGTGTTCAAACCTAGGACCCCTTCTCTATCAACATGCTAAAGACAAAATTTAATAATAATTCACCCATTTAGTTTTCTAGTTACACAACAATATTCTTACTTGTTACACTGAAATATTTCTTTCTGGTTACAAAAAAATTTAATACAGTTCATGTGTTCTTCAAGTAACGTAAAACCTAGCTGACTATGGCCGAGCATCTTTTGAAATGAAAAGTAATATTTTTGCTCATATTACTAAAACTGAAAGAGAAAATCGAGATTTAAATGAATTTCACTTTTACTTTTAATGAAGTTCAGGGTGCGGGACTCAAAATTTTTGTTCGCGACGGGATCAGGACGGGAAATTTTGGAAACTCTTACCTTCAAATTATGAAATAAATTTTATTTACCGACTAAATTGAGAGATTTTCGGAACGGAAAATATTCAAAATTATCCTACACTGAAAAATTGTAATTATACAAACAAATTTGACCTCAGGTGATGAAATATTTTGCATTTTTGGAAAAAACTGCTAATTTCAATAAACTTCGGATACTTATAGTGCAATATATTTATTTATATATGTATATTTATATATATATATATATATATATATATATATATATATATATAGATAGATAGATAGATAATAAACTACTTTAATTTAGATTTTCCTGAAGTCGGGATCGGGACGGAATTTTTTCCTGGTCCAGGCTTTATGCGATCCTGCACATACGTTGTGTTGTGATTACTGCGGAGTCAACTGCTACTAATGGGCTTCCAATTTTCACGCCTGACAACTTGAATGCAATATTTTTGGTGCCATGGATCTCGAGGAAATGAATGAACAGAGATCTGTGCAAGATTATTTAGCCCATCATAGTTTAAATCCTACTGCTACACACCATAGGCGTAGCTAGAACTTTATATTTGGGTATGCACAAAGAAAAAAAATGAGGTCTTGTACCTTTTTAATAGCATATTTTGCAATACAATCACTTGACTCTTTAACTGCACTGATCTTTGTAAAGGAATATAAATTCACTAAATGACAGTGTTGAAAATTTCTGAATATACGTAGTAGAAAAAAAATCAAATTGCATAGAGATTACACACACAAAAATTGTTCATAAATGTTACAAACAAATTCATTCAAAATACACGTCATCTATAACAAGAGACGTCTGTCAAACGGTACAATGTTCTTAAACTCATCAAAAACTTCATTTACATCAATAGACGAAGCTTTTTCCTGTTCCACAAATAGCAAAAGCAGGGCTTCCAATCTATCCTGCATCTGAGTTGTTCTTAATTTAGTTTCAACTTGGGAAAGCTTGGAGAAAGCTCTCTCACACGTGCAGCTTGTGACAGGTATAGAAGAAGAGCGCTGTAGTACAGAGAAGAATGCAGTAAATATCTTATTTCTCTCCTCCTTCTCAAACCACTCAAACCACTCCTGTAGCGTAACAGAAGAACTTCGCTTGGGTACAGAGGATTTTCCTTTCAGAAGTTTTACTTCTGCTGCCAACTCGTCGCCTGACAATTTGAATGTTCTAGCTAAGACGGCTATTTATTCATCCTTTACATTCAAGTCAACCAGATTTCCCATGACACTGATGACCCCAACAGTTTCTTAACGAAATCTCTCATCAATACCACAAACAACTGAGTCTAAAAGAGGATAATAACAAGAAACTCTCATGTCATCTTCCTTTGTTTCGTACAAATACCGGGAGCTGACTGATTCGTCAAGAGTCTTTGCAATTTTGCGCCTCTTCACTGGAAGAATTGAAATCTCCCGACTATCACAGACCTTAATAGCTTCGTTGAAGAGTTCCATGAATTGAGATGAATTTTTCATGGATTGCACAGAATTGCGAAGCGATCTGACATTAGATACAGCCGAAAGCAGATTTACATCTGGACTTTGGAGTAACTTGCTAACCTTCACGATCATTTGTAGGACTGGATGCAGCATTGTGAGACAAAAGACGAACTCAAGCGATCTGACTTGTTGTTTTAGATCTCACATCACCCTGATGACTGTTTTGAGTGATATCTTCCAAAGCCAAAATAATTGCAGAGTAGTTCCTTTTCACTGCAGAAACAGCTTCAGCACGGCATGCCCATCTCGTTGTTGACAAAGACTTCAGTGTTCTTAAACTTAGACCAATTTCCTGGCATACACTTTCAATAACTGCATGCCTTGACGAACTACCTTCAATTAAAAAGTAAAGGAATTGAATTGTTCCGAAAAAATCTGAAACTAAAGTTCAAATCACAAACCCTGAGACCTTCTGTAAACAAAACCACGTGCATACAGAAAGCATTGCAAACTCATAGAAGTAAAATAATCCACACGAAAATCCAGCGTTGTTACAGGATTCCTTACATAAGGTAAAACAATGGCCAATTTGTAGTACGGGATACCATGCCGCAAATGACGTCTCACTTTAAACCCAATGCTCTTTCTTTTTTTACTTATTGCTTTACCTTTATGGTTAACTCTTTGCACCAGTAATCATTTCCCATAAATTTGGCTTCTTTCTTGCATGTGAATTGAATATATTTTACTTGCGAAATTTGGCTTCTTTCTTGCACGATAGCGGAAAAAATGGCGTATTGGTTCAATAAGCAAGATTATTCGCTAGATTGAATCGAATGTTATGTGGATTTAATTGAAGGACTTGTGTAGTAAGATTAAGTAGTGTTTAGATTATTATCTATTGTGATAGAAAAGGACAAAAGTTGATTGATAATAATCAAATCTATTACAATTTAAGACGTTCAATATCCCTTTGGATTGTATTAGAGATGTGCTTTAACTGTCTCGTTTATTTATCATAATGGATCAAAAGGGAAGCAATATTGTTGAGGACGGACATAGTGCTATATGCAATAATACTATAACCAGTGATAATATTGATATAATATCATCTGATTCAAAACATGAAGAAAATGATGTAAATGATGTCATGGACATTTCACACAAAGTAAATGGGCCGAATAAAAGAAAGAACAATACAATACAAAATGAAATGGGTAACAAAAGTTCTAGGATGGAACACACTACCAATCATGAAGAAAAAATATACCAGTATGACATAGGTGCCAACGAACCCTATTTAGTGATAATAGAAAGTAGAAACCAACAGTTAGGAAATTTGCATCCAGTTAAAGTTGGATATATGTTGATGGATAATAATGTGAAAGTAAAGTATGTAGATCAAAGTGGACGAAATAGAGTTCGAGCATTATTCAACACGTCACAAGAAGCTAATAACTTTGTGAAAAATAAAGTGTTATTAGACAAGTTAGGAGTAAATGCCAGAATTCCTAAATCTTTAGTGGAGAAGGAAGGCCTTGTGTTTGGAATACCCACAGAATTTGAAATGCAGTATTTGGAAAGCAGTATAGAAAGCCCAGTGCTAGTGACTAAGATGGAAAGAATGAAGAAGAAAATATGGCGGAATGATGGGTCATTTAAGCTTGAACCTACTCAAGTCTTATGTGTAACTTTTAAGGGGACAGTTTTACCACAATACATAGCAGTTGGAAAACAAATAGTTGAGGTAGTGCCACGTGTGAAACCAGTGTTGCAATGTAATAGATGTTTCAGATTTGCTCACACAGGTCAACAGTGCAAGGGTAAAAAATTGTGTTATAAATGTGGCCAAGATTATCACGAAGGAAACTGCGAAATGAGTGAAACATGTATAAATTGCAAAGGAGATCATAACGCTTGCAACAAAATGTGCTCAAAATATCAGGATGAAAAGCAAATTCAAATTATTATGGCCGAGAAAAACATCTCATACTATGAAGCAAAAGGTATTGTGACGGGAAATAATTCAAAAAATATATCATGTGAACAAAGGTAAAAGAAAAGGTAAAGTGTTCCCCTGTGCATAGCACCACGCCATGAAGGCGTATAAGGGGTGTCGTGAGTTGGGGTGATGTGATCAGCATCACGCCCCTGACCGCCTTTACCCCCCAGGGTTTCCCCCAGGTACCCATGTTATTCGACGCTGGGTTGGCGCCGGGGCCGCTCCCACCGTTAGAAAAGTTCCCGGATTTGAACCGGCCGGGGATCGAACCCGGGACCTTTAGCATGGTAGTCAGACGCGTTACCGACTGAGCCACGTCGGTATCATGTGAACAAAAAAATAAATTATTTAGGGATCAATTTCAACATGAAACTGTTCGAAGAAGCGGATTGGAATTCCCTCCCATCAAAAAGAGTTATGTGAATGAGAAGAATGCACCAACAAGTGATAGTTGCAAGGAGGGCAGAGAGAGTTATTGTGCGAGTTTTGTAACTCAAATGGCGGAACAAAAGAAAATAGCAAAAGAGAATAGTGGTCAAAAAATGAGAGTACAATACAGCAAAGTTGTTACATCACCTCCAAAGAAGATGATGAAAACGGCTACAAGACGTATTGTACAACTCCCACGGGAAAACAAAAAGGATGTGAACGTGGATTCTTCATCCTCATCAGACACAGAAAAAGAACAAATAAAATACAAATATCCAGTATATTTGAGAGAATCCCCTTATAGTAAGCAAGAACAAGATATGGACAATATAAATTGCAGAATATATTCGGATCGTAAATCAGTTTCTTGTAGACAAAAGGAAATATATCAGTCATTGTTGGACCTTTTACCAGACATGATTGAATCAGTTCGTGATTTAAATGATTCCAGGAAGAAACAGAAGATTTTAATTTCAATGCAACAAATTATAGGAAAGATAATTGCAATATTATCAGAAAGTTAAACTTGTAGAAGAGGATCAATAGGTATGTCTTTTATAGTGCAATGGAATATAAATTCATTTACAGCTAGAAGATTAGAAGTATTACAAATTATAGATGAGCATCATCCAGGTATATTGAGTTTGTCCGAATTTCGTGGTAGACAGCATCAATATTATCAAATACCTCATTACGAGTTAATATCTAATTTACATACTAAAGATACAAGAGGTGTAGGTTTATATATACATGAAAGTATAAAATTTAAGAGAGTAACATTACCAGAATCATTAGGGTTGATAAAATTATTTAATGTAGAATTAATAGCAGTGAAAATTAAGATGAACACATTAGAGTGTACAATAGTTTCAATTTATATTCCATCGAGTTATAAATCTCAACATATTAAAGTAACACACTTTAATGAATTATTATATTATGTCCACGACAATGTCATTATCACAGGTGATATGAATGCTCATCATGAAGCATGGGGTTGTAATTATAGAGATGCATTAGGATGTAGTATTTTGGACTGGATTAGTGATCGATCATTACATTTCATGAACGATTGGTCAGCTACTCATTATCCATGGAATGGTAAATCACCAACAGCCATAGATTTAACTATTGTGTCAAATAATATAATAAATAAATTGTTTTGGGAAGTAGATTTTGTGAATAGGGGTAGTGATCATTTGCCAATTTTCATTACACTGTTAAATGATGCACACTCAGTACCTAAAATATATTCATTACCAATTAGAAGGTGGCAGGTTAAAAACATCGATTGGGAATTATATTCTATAATTTTGGACTCTTATATCTCAATGGAAGATATTAAACAGGAACAAAACATAACGTGTCAACGTTATTTACAATTAATAACATATGCAATGGATATTGTAGCTAAACGGAAGAAAATTAATAATAAAAACAACTTTCCTACTATAAGTTGGTGGAATGATGAGTGTCAAGATGCAAAAGAAGAAAGAATAAGATTGTCTGAAATATTTGCTGAACAACCTTTGCCTAATAATTGGATAAATTTAAAACAAGTAATTGCTAAAGCAAAACGTATCTTTAATAAAGCAAAAAGGCAAGCATGGGAAGAATTTTGTGAATCATTATCACCATCTGTTAAAACAAACACAATTTGGAAAAAAATAAATTTTCTTAAAAAAGGACATAAAATTAGAGTTTCACCTATAACAACAATTTGGCAAGAACATTTTGAAAAAAAGTTTACACCTAGTTATGTAAGAAATAAAATACCCGAGATTTTAAATAATATAAGTTCCAGTGATGAAATTTATTCAAAAATAACATTGCAAGAATTAAGAGAAACTCTAAGTAATATAAAATCAACTGCTCCAGGATACGACGGAATAACGTATGAAATGATAGGACATCAATCGGACAATGCATTAAAAGTACTTGTAAATATTTATTAATATTCTGAGAAGTGGAAATGTGCCACAAAACTGGAAAACACATCTGATACTACCTATACTTAAATCAACTAAAGATCCGAAAGAAGCTGAATCATATCGACCTATTACGTTGGCTCCTACAATTGAGAAGATATTTGAAAGATTATTATTAAAAAGATTAGAGTGGTATTTTGAGAAAGAACAATATTTTTATCCCTATCAGTTCGGTTTTAGGCTAAACAAGGGTTGTATTGATGCACTATCAACATTAACATTGCATGTTAAAAATGCAATGTATAAGAAACAATATACATTTGCTCACTTTATAGATATACAAGGTGCATATGATAGCGTTGATCCTCATATATTAATTGATATGTTAAATCAGACAAATACTCCGAAAATAATTATGAAGATAATATGGAACTTGATGATAGATAGGAAAATATTATTTTGGTTTCAGGACACACTTAGTGGGCCCCGTACCACTTCACAAGGATTACCTCAGGGAAGTCCACTGAGTCCATTATTATTTAATATATATATGAGAGGAATATTTCAATTTCATAATTCTACAATAAAAATAATTCAGTATGCAGACGACTTGTGTATATTAGGATCATTTTGTAATCCATATGAAGGTATTCAGAAAATAGAAAATAATTTTTATAAAGTGAAATGTTGGCTGGAGAGAATGAACTTTATCATATCACAGAACAAGTCAGCAGCTGTATGTTTTAATAACAAAAGTGAACATAAATATCCAAATACGTTGACACAAATTGCTGGTATTCCATTTCAAAATAAAATAAAATATTTAGGAATTAATTTTGATAGAAAATTAATGTGGATGGATCATATAAGGTATTTACAAGCTAAAGGTGAAAAAATTTTCAACATGCTTAAAATTTTAGGAAATACTAATTGGGGTGCTCACCCAAGAATAATGCTTTTATTTTACAAAAACTTTTTTAGGCCTAAGCTAGAATACGGATGCAAGTAGTATAAAAACCCATAGGATGAGCGCACTTATAGGTGTAGAAAAGAAGAGGTCATTTGATTAAACAGCCCGATTTGCCCACACTTAAAATTATGCCAAGATCCTCTTATTCCCCATTTCTTCAAGTGTGATATGCTCTTAATTCTCAAGAATTTTGAATCCTAGTGTAGAAAAGAAGAGTTCATATGCCCCGATTTGCCCACACTTAAAATTATGCCAAGATCCTCTTATTCCCCATTTCTTCAAGTGTGATATGCTCTTAATTCTCAAGAATTTTGAATCCTAGTGTAGAAAAGAAGAGTTCATGTGCCCCGATTTGCCCACACTTAAAATTATGTCAAGGGGGGGCATATAACCCAATCGGCCATGTGTGTACATATTTAAATCTAAAGAATTTTGAATTCTAGTGTAGAACTCCCCTCAGACAGATTTGCCTATGTGTGTAAAAGCTACATCTCTCAGTTTGTTGTCCATAAACGTGTCAAAAATATGCCCCCCCCTTGATATTGTTTTGGCTATACTTAAAACTAGTGCAAAAAGTCACTCTCACCCACCCACACCCATTTATATTTACTTCCGGTCCGGTAATAAGCAGAGCTCTTCTAGAATTGCTCTGTGACTCTCTCATTTCTTACATCATAAACATATGATTTTTCACCTATGAGAATAACACTACATATGGTGTCATCGGGGAGTGTATCGTGGAATTCACAGATAATTTTAATGTTTGTCCTGTCATTAACCACAACTTGTTTCCTTTTTGAAGTGTTGATGACAAACATGGGTCTCTGTGCTTTGAATTCATCTGGTGTGTAATACATGTCAGCATTGCCAGTAGTGACCCTTTTGTATGCTGTAAATGCTTCATATAATTTAAGGAAATCATTCTTGGACATGTCTAAATTATAATTTTCTCTAGGGAATACCTCATTTCTGCCATTTTTAAGATAAATGTTCTTGATGTTGCAGTTATCAAATCTACTTGAATTTTTTTCCTGATTATTGTGTCTTCCAGTCTGAAACAATACCACCACAAAATCCAGCATGTCATATTGTATACTGGAGAATGAATTTGTAGCATCAAACTCATAATAAGTACCAGCGGCAGGCTTCTGTACACATTGATATGTATAAAATTGTAAAGGAATCTGTGGATTTTTTATTATATCTGCTTTGTATTTAAGAGCATAACTGGCTTCATATTCAACAACTGGGATTCTTAGCTCCATAGTCTGAATAATGCATTTGCCTTCATCAGGTAGGGTATTGGGCAGAGCTTCCCCTGTAGAGTTTAATGTGCTGTACCTCATCAAAGCATTATTATCATTGGCAGCTCTTCTAAATGTGATTCTTAAACCACCCTTCCACATAATATCTTTGTAATCTGAGAAGAATCCTGGCAACAGGCGCATTGGGAACAGCACTGTGTGGCTCTTAGATATAATTTTATCACCAGCCTCAAATCCACCTATTTTGTAGTAAGACGCCTCGGTTTTGGATAATTTTAGTGTGGCCAAAGCTGTGGAGGTAATGCCGGGATAATCCACTCTGTTTATAACAACACCATGCTTTCTGATCTCAATTTCAGAGAACAGATGCGGCACAAAATTATCCACCAATCTTATATTTGAATTTGCCGGATAATCTGTTCCATCGAGCTTTACAACATCAAATTTGATGTATAGATCTGCTCTGTGGGGGTGTATAAAGCCATCCCCTACATCAAGATCAACCTCAATTTCTGTGTTGGGTTGATTTAAATTTGCAAATGTCCTCCTGTTTGGGGGGAATGATTGTAGCTCATAACTCTCAATATTTTCCATTTTTTTTGTATGTATTTTTATTTAAATATTAATTTCTATGATTGCAGTTGTTGTGGCTCCAGCAAAATCAACTAATTCTTCTTTTTCATTAGTGACCATCAACTCAATGTTATCTATTCTATTATGGCACACAGGAAAATATAATGTTGGGGATGGAGTGTAGATGATGGGCTCCATAAATTCAGAATTAGGTTTAAATGTTGCAATGATGCCAGTTTGTTTGTGAGTGCCTATGCCATTTGATTTGGTGATCATACCCTCGGCCACATTACAGTGAATATTCAGAGTCTCTATGGCTAAGAATTTAGGTATATTAATAGCAGTGTGTTTGATGGCTGGTTCAAGTTTTGTGTTGTTCTCAAAGCCTAACAGCTCTCCTATAGTACCCAGATCCACTGTTTCTGTAGCAGATACAATCTCTACTCTGTGAGTGACAGAATTTTGAGTTAATACTATACCTCTGGGTAATTGAGCATTTAGAGTGGACAGATTATATTGCCCTGGAGTGATGACAATTTTTTGATCCCCTACTGCAATTTTGTTGTTGTGGTGTGTAATATTAGGGATCAAGTACATGCCATAAAATGCTCTGAGAGCTATTGTTTTGGGATACACTATATCATCATGTAATCTAAGTTTCAATATTGAATTTTGGCTGGTGAGATGGAATACACCCATGATGTTTTAAATACCACAAGGCTTTTTGAAAATCTTCAATTGATGGTTTATTTATTTGAGACATATATCTAAGAACAGATAAACACAAATGTCCACAATTAACATCTTTGAAATTTTGAACACGGGCATTATTGTAATAAAGATTAGCTGATTTTAGATATTTTATTAAATTTTCAGGTGGAAAACCTCCAAATGAATCAAACACAAATGCCTCATTGTTTAAATATTTAAGATAACAGATCCAGTGAGTGCCCTGATTTTTGTACTTATCCAAATTAACAATGCCACACTCTTTGTTGAGTGGTTGTTCTGGCAAAGAATCAGACATGTACACACCTCTAAAATTTTTGATGCCCAGTGGCTTGATTAAAGCTTCAATATCTTGGTTTGTAAGGGGCTCTTGTTTTTTTTAAACTTATTCATGGCTCTCTTAACACCTTTGCCTTGTTTCTCTATGGCCAGGTTATGGCGCTTCAATTCATCTAATTCTGCCCTATTTTTCTTGGCATCTATTACTGTTTTTGCTATGGCAGCTGATCCCCCAGCCAAGCTCCCAACAGCCCCAAGTGCTGCTAAGATGGCCGGGATAGTAAATATGAAACTCCCCACATGTAATTTTTTCTAGATTGTTGTAATTTTTTTAATTGGGGGGTACTAAGTAATAATTTCATACCATGGCCCTTTGCAAGACAAGAATTTTTTTTCTTCCGCTGCTTTTTGGTTAAAAGGCTATCAATAGTTTTAAGAGATTTAAGACCTGCATAAGGTATTTGTTACATAACACCATTGGCCTTCATTCTAGGTTTATAATATATATATATTCACAGCCCCCACCCCAGTTTTTGTTTGGTGTTCATAGCTATGGTGGTTCCCAATGCTGCTATTCTTTCACTCAAAGAAGCATCTTTGCTTACAAATCTACCAAATGCAGCCTCTTCTAATTTCTTGTCTGCAACATGTCTCTTGTCAAGATCAGAATGTGTGTTGTATGCTATGTCATGGTCTTTACAAGCAGCATCTAGGGGATTAACACCAGGATCACCTCTGTTTAATCTATGGTCCAATTTTGTGCCTGGACCACAATACTGATAGCCTGGAATGTGTAGTTCAAATGGCAGCTTGTTTATAATATCATTAACCAACCCCCGGCCCTCAGAAATATTCCAAAATTTAGGTGGTAGAGTATTAATAATTTTTATATGATATCCAATCCCCTTAGTGTCATTCACTATAAAATTAGACAATTTTGTGCTTATCATGTCCATAATTCCAACCTTTTCATTGTAAAAATTGTGGTTGCCAGCATTTTCCTCCCCAGCTATCACCAATAACCTATCTACAAGTTTCCTGACATCATCAACCCAGACAAATTCTTTAGGCAGGGTGTTGTATTGTTTGATTCCACTGCCAGTCTTGATCTGTGACCATATGGGCTTGATTAAATTGTTGTATTTTGCTCCACTGCTAGACTTGACTCTTTTTTGTGTGGGATCATTGTTCTGGTATAGAGCATCTGATTTTATTAATATTTCTTTGTAGTGTTCATAATCTTGATCTGTATAGCTGCCAGGCCTTTTCCTAGTCATCAGTTCCCACAATCCAGGTGTGCCGGGATATTTAACAAAAGCACCTCTTTCTCCAAGATGAGATTCTGAATATACAATGAGATCATCTCCCATAAATGTTACTCTGAAATTGCCAATTCTATGTATGATGCTACCATCACGCTCTGTGTCAGCATATAAGCCAAAGACCTCATCTTTGTTGTCTTTAGGTGTGCTTAAATATTTTTGAGCAAGAAGACCCAATTCAATAGGATCCAGAGTAGCTTCAATTCTTCGAGGAGCAACAGGACTAGGTGTATGAATACTGGAAAGTGGGGTGATTGGATAATCTAATATGTTCCTTGCAGCTACAGGTACAAGCTCTGTGATCAAATTTTGATTTTGCTCTGTAACAGTTTTGATATTTTTACCTAATTCACTAATAGCATCAATAATAGGCTGTTCTGTTTGTTTGTGTTGTTCATAAATTCCTCGGTTCTCTGATTTCCATCCCTTAAATCTTTTTACAAGATAATCTCTTAATTTAAGATCATCAATGATTGGCCTTTTCATGGTTATTTATATATGTTTCAATGTCTAGAAAATTGTTGATTTTATTTCTGTATTTGCCACTATTGGGTTTTCTTGTCATATCAATTGTGACAAACCCATAACTGCCCTGGTTCCAGCACCTACTGCAAAACTTGGAAAAATCATTGTAGCTCAAGTCCCCACCTACATATTCATCATGTATGTGTTTGAGGTTGGTATGATCTTGATGAAACACACATATAAAATTGCTGTTGTCTCGGATCAGCTGCTTCGGTATTTTAGAAAAAGTCTGTGCCAGGTAGAAGCAATCAATGTTTTTGTGTCGGCCCTGTGTAAAGAAATTTCTAACCTTGTTTTGATTATCCAGTATAATGTCATCAAACACAACAACAGAATTATCGAGACATTCATGAAGTGGCTTAACATCTGATTCAAAAGTGGCTATATCCAATCCATCATATAGTTTCATCAGCTGCTGATATTTTAATTGTTCCAAGCTCTTAGAGAAAACATACAAGTGCCTGTTTTTCCAGTCTAACCAGTTGGGTGCCAATAAAAAATTATCAATCATTAGTGTAGTTTTACCACAAGCTGATGGCCCAATAATAAGACATCTAATATTTTCAGGCAGCAACTTGCCATTTCTCTTAATCTGCTGTTCAGGTTCTGGCAACCTTTTTATAACATCCCAGGTGCTCATATTATCACTTTGTCTGCATCGATCCAGCTGTGTTCTGGAAGTCCTAGCCATTTGACAAATAACTTGTTGCCTTTTCTGCGGATGATTTTTTCTATGAGATATGTGTCAGGCTGTTTAGTTTTGCTGAGTTCTTCTTCATAGAATCTGCCTTTGAGAATTTCTCCTCGGTGATCTTTTATTATATATGTGTTAAGGGTCCCAGGTTTAACTTGAACCACTGTAAATAATTCAGTGCTCCAGTTTCTTGTAAAGCCTCTTTTGAATAAGTGCTTATATTTGCTGATTCTTACTTGATCACCCACCCTGTATTTGGCCTTTCTTGTTGTTGGCTGGTATCTAGGATAATAAACAGTCCTGATCAATTTTTGCTCATCAGATGAAGTTACTTCAGAGGGTTTCATGTTGATTGTGGAATGGACCGAGTTGTTATATTTATGTAGAAGTTCTGGAAGAATATTAAGCCATTTATAATTACCTTGAAGTGTAAATTGTTTATACATAAGATTTTTTAGGGTTTTGTTGAATCTCTCTACAATTGAGGCTTTGAGATCACTGTAACTCGAGTAATGTTTTATTGACTGGCTTTTAATAAATTGTTGGAACACAGAATTATAAAATTCTTTGCCATTATCTGTTTGCAAATAGCGCGGTGATCTTCCACTCTGATTGATGATTGTCCTGATGGCTTCTGTAACACATTTTCCAGTCTTGGATTTGAGTGGCACAGCCCAGGAAAATTTTGAAAATGTGTCTATGACAGTGCGTAGATACTTGTAGCCCTTGTTGATTTTGTCTAAGTTTTTCAGCTGTCCACTTGCCATCTCAATCAAGTCGCTCTGCCATAAATCATCTATGCCTTTTGTAACTACTGGCAGTCTCTTATAATTATGTCTGGCTTGTCTGTGTAATTCATCAACAATAATTTCTCTAGACATAATATGAAAACAAGAATATTGCAACTATGGGGTGTTCAGCAGCTGATACTACAGGATTTTCTAAATATAATTTGTCCCCTATTTGTATTTTAAATTCCAGAGAGCCATCATCTTCAGCATAGGCTGTTTCTAATGTATTGGGGTCTGTAAAATCCTCTAACTCTACACTGGTGATTTTTGCTTTGTTATCAGCATTTGTTATTGATAAGGTAGGGTAGTGGTGTGCCTGTGGTTGAAGCCAATATTTGATCTTGATTGGTCTCAGTGTGCCCCCAACAAAAACTGGTAATAAAATTGTGCAGGGGACAGCATATATATTTTGCCACCTGGTGTAAATGGTGAATCATATTCTTTGTTGGGGATGCTGTACAATTCAAGAATTACTGTATGTTTTGGATTCTCAATTATGCCTGTTATTTCTTTTTCTGCTGTAAGCAATCTGCTTGTTACAGATTCAAGATGCTCATTGATGGTCCTAACAACATCATCATGGCCTGGCTTAATTTTTATGTCCACAACAAGTTTCTTGTATTGTTGCACAATCTCGTGAAGCTGGGTGGCAAAAACAGACAGAGCATTTGCTTGATTGGATTCCATGGTCCCTAGCTGTTGCTTGATATTAGCTACAATTTGTTGCAAATTTTCAATAACTGCCAATTTTGAATTTTGAGCAGTAAGATCATGGACCTGTCTTCTGATATCCTCAAACAGGGCATGCAGTTCATTAATATGTTGATTAGTTGGTAGAGTGGCCACTGTCTGAGTAAGTTGTTTGATCTCTGTCTGGATATTCTTGATATCTTCTGATTTCAATATGCGATTCACAGCTCTCTTAATATTTTTAAGTTCCTGTGATGTCGGGAGATTTGATACAGTATTTGCAAAGATTCAAGTGCCAATTTCACATTATTCACAAATCACTTTGCACTGCTGCTATTGTACCCTCAAGATGGGTTATGGTACTTTGAATTTTTCCAAAATCTTCATATGTTTCAAGTTGGAGCTTGATGTTTGCAACACTCCGAGTTATTGCACTCAAAGCATCAGAAGATGGCAAGTTGTTCATAAAATTTTCAAGTGTCTCAATTTTTTCTTTAACCTCGGCTATGGCATTGTTCAAGGGGTCCAGATTAGGTATTTGGAGTGATTGAATCTGTTCTTTTAGAGTGGAAATCACTAGATCAAAATCTTCTTGTGATTTTATGCTTTTGACAATTGTTTGGAGCTGTGTCTGGACATTATTTATCTGCTCTTCCAATTGCTGTTTCAATTGCTCAGAGTTGGTGGCCTGGGTCTTAAATTTGGCTTGAAGAGCTGCTACAGCCTCTTCTAAACTTTGAAAATTATCTAATGTTGCCAAATCAGTATATTTTTGAAGCAGCACTTTGAGTTCTGAGTCAATTTTAAGAAGAGGGTCCATGCATTGTGTTTGTAAATTTGTAATTTCTAGTTGAAGACTGGCATTGAGTGTGGTTTGTAAAGCTTGTAAATCACTTCTTAATTTCTTGACTCTGACATCAAGCATCAGAATCTCATCACTGTGATCTTCATGCCTTGTATGGCCAAATATATCATTAGGCATTTTGTTTTAGTGGTTATTTATTATTAAATATCTGATTCTTAATTCTATAAAAAAAGGTATAAGCTTGTCATATGATCCCGGGACCTCAATATATAAGCAGTCACCAGCAGAAACAGTATATACAGTGCCAGAAATCAAGTTTGAGTGCTTAATTCTATAAATATTTCTCCCTACTGAAATCTTGACATTACCCTCAGGAGTTGTAATAAATTGCAATTGACCACCTACAGGTAATTGGTAATGATTTAAATTATTGTTAAATATGTACAATGTTTTACCTGTTTCATCATCAACATCTGTAAGTATGCTGTTCAGATGAATAATTAACAAAGCACTTAGTTTAGATATTATATCAGAAAAGGGTTGTTGTGTTGGCAGGTCCATAATAGCCTGTTTTTTTTAACCCAAATAAGTTCATAGGCATGTTTATTTATTTCAAATCATGCTCTGTAATTGGGCATTGATTGCCACTTTTCAAATCACAATGACCCCATGGTAGAGTATGTATGCCACATGACAAAATGCATCTCTTATCATCATGTGGGTCCAGAGCCACTTTTCTTACAATATTTGTAGTCAACAAGTGATCCACACTCTGAATTCTGGATTCTGATGTTCTGATTGTGCTACATGATTTGAGACAATTTTTGTAATCTTCAAATTCAAGCTCTTTGTCAACAGTTACTTTGCCAATGCCCTTGGCCTTTTTGGCAACAGCGCCACTACATGTTTCAAAACTGTACATCTTGGCTCTTAACCCAGCAAATGCCACAATAACATCACCAAGTGTCTCATCTTTTAACTTGCCAGGCACCTTTTTGTTGTGGGGTTTAATTTTTGAATGTTCAGTGGTATCAAAATATTTAAACAATTCAGGCTGTGCTATATCTTGATAAACATCTTCTGTTTGAATATCAAGAACAAAACTATCTGTGTCCATGTACATCAGTTTTACACGATCCTTATAAAAAGGCTTCAACACATCATAATACAATTTTAACATGTGTAATTTGGCCAATTCCAATATCACAGCCCCTACATAAATAGGCTTATCAAAATTAATCTTTGTTTTTTTCATGTTGAAAAATGCCATATTTTCATCATAAATTCTTCTGTAATTGAAGTTGGGCTTTGCAATCAATTTTTTGCTCCGGCTGGGGTCAGTAATTATTTTAACATCAATATGTTTTCTGACATTTTCAATTGTTTTGCCATACACTGAATTGACCATCAATTTAAACAAGGTCTTATCAAATTGGCTCATTGCAGATGTTCGAAGCTCTGTGTTTGTATCAATATATGGCTTCAACCATCTTGAGTGCCTGAACCTCAAAACTTTTCCAATTTTGGTCACTTGAACACCATGATTCATCAGGAACTGGAGGTTTTTGTAATATATGACATAATCCTGTTTCGGCTCTAGAGTCATCATCAATTTCTTCTGTTTAGAGCCAGGTGAGCACTTAACCTCAGGAATTGGGGGCAGATCAGAAAATGTGTTGTGTAAATTATCAGGAATTGTCAGATCAACCTCTAAGAACAGGCCATAGTTACCGTCATCAAAATCTTTAAGATCTTCAATATTGAAATCTTCGACCCACTCAAGCCCTGCATATGGCAGTTTTTTCATCATGGCATAACCATAGAGGCTGTTTGCATCTACATACAGTATATAATTTGATGGCAGTGCTGGGTCATAATCGGGAATATACTTGTTATTTGCTCTGGCATATCTCTGAGAACATTGCACCATGCCTCCTCTTATACATTGTTCCATAAACAGATACATATCTTGATCCTGGATCAGATCCAATTGCATTTTAGTGTTTAAAAACATTGCAGACCATGCTAGGCCCGGAGCACTGTAAAAATACATTGGATCCAGCTTATAATTTTCCATGGAAGATTTTCTGAATGCCTGCAGTATATCAGCTAAGAGGGTCACATCAAGTTTTAAATATGCCTTGTGATAATCACCAAATGTCTGGCATTTTAAATTGTTCCACATCAACTGGGCATGGTGATAATCATCATCAGTAATTCCAGATGCTCTGAGTTTGCTGTAAAACTTTTGTTGTGGTGGCAGAGAACACTCATCAAATTTAGAAAAATCTGTAACATAATCATATGGATATACACCCTTCCGCCTAATTAATTTCAGCTCCTGATTTGGAAACAAAGCACATGTGATTTTGAATTGATCATCAGATAATTGAGTGGCCAGTGTAGCCAGGCTAGCCGATAAAATTCTGTATGAATCAAGAAATCTTAAATGAATAGGAACACCATTAACTTTAATTATTTTGCTAATGGCAATATATTTTTGATTATTTTCAGCTAAAATATTTAAATTCTGCTTGTCAAACCCCTCGTACCTGATCAAATGATGAAAATCATAATTGGATGCACCATGGCAAAATATAGGAACAAATTTTGGTCTCTGGATCTTAATATTGCAGCTATTACACAGGGCCATTAAGAATTTACCATCTGTATGAGAATGGTGATGAACCTTGATATTTGCATCTGAAAATTCAGAATCACATACCGGGCATTTTTCTGCATTGTTGAAATCTTCAATCTGTTCCTCTGTTAAAGGCAACATGGGTTTTGATTTGAATAAGACATTAGATGCTATGCAACGGCACTCATTTTCTATTCTATCTGCAAATTCTTTGATGGCATCTGCTCCCATGTATAAATATTCTTTACTAACAACACCATCCTGTACAATCACATAATAAAAACTAGAAGGTTCATGTAACTGGTATGGTGTAATTGAAGATTCATCAGGATCTGGGCTGCAGAATGCAAGGGGTTTGAGGTTTGATTCAAAATCACAGACTATATATGCTGGGTGTTCCAACAGGGCTTCAAACTTTTTGAATTTTGCATTTTCACTTGGATTAGGCATCACCATATGAACAGGTTTATGGTTGCCACAGTATTTCAGATGCTCAATTAACTTGTTTTTAGCAATTTCTGCATTCACTTCCCGAACCCCATTTATTATTTTTTCACCATCAAATACAGACAAACATCTTCTACACAACTTGAATATTGTATTGGATTTGTCTAGTTGCGTTCTGACTAAAGCTTCAAGACTGTGTATCAGAGTGTAATGATATGTGCCATCCTTTTCAATTAAGAGCAGATCAATCGGAACAGCAGAATCATCATCAAGTGTACTGATTCTGAGAGGATCTATCAAGCAATTGCCACGGCCAGTAGAACAAGTAAATACATTAATAGATAATTGTTTGCCATTGATATGCCTGGCCTTTTTTTTCAAATTTATCAATATTCTGAACAGGCATTGGATATTCTAAACCCTCCATTGCTTCATCAAAATCATGCTCATATTGCTTATAATAAGTTATTCTCTGAGGATCCTTTAAAACTGGATACAAAGCAGCTAAAATACACCACAAAAAGCATTTCTCATCATTATTTTTTATATTAACCACGGCTCTTTTGTTTTTAATATTGGCAGGTAATGGCAGATATGTAGAACCTTGTAATGGGCTGAATTCATTTATATTAATATATAACTTGTGTGGAGAACCGCATAGGCTCCATCCAGACTCTTTTGCTGCAAATTCAGAGTGTTTAATATTCAATTGATCTATCAAACTGCTTATTATTTTGTCTGAATTTGCATTTGAATATACCGGTACAGTTTCTGTTATGTGGGGCTGTGTAAATTTTGTGCCATTTGGCTTCTTATATTGTGTAAACAATTTGAGGGACAGCTTATAAGAGCCATTTTGTGCATTTAGAATTGCCTGCACATCTGGATTTATACTGTTCAAAAAATTCTTAATACCACATCTTGGCTCTGATACAAACCGATAATCCCTAAGTTGGCCATTAAAACTGCTACGGATAGGTAGTGCATAGCGTGGCTGCTTTGCTGCTCTAGCATTAACAGGTGCTTCATACTTTCTTTTCAGACCAGATGTAGATGGTTGTGAGGGCAATATTGATGACTGTACATAAGAATTACACTTGTGCCATTTGTAATATGCCTTGCTTAATATTTTATGGCATCTTGGACACATTTTTGTGGCCTTTCTGCATTTTTTACGGTCACAATTAAACCGGTGCCTAGACCAATTAGAACTAGATATATATTTTTTTTGCATTGATTGCAATATTTTTGATTTGGCATTTTTGTTGTTTGTTTATATATGGACAATATGCCAAAACAATTATAACAGCAGTTAGTGGCTGAGCTGGTGGTTTTATACCCAAACAACAGCAATAACTAGGCTCTGGTGATCCCCAATATAAAATAGTTTTGCTCTTTTATGCTGTTGTACAACACACTTTACCAGGTTTCAAACCTCAGCTGTATATCAGCTAGCAGTAAATATTCTCAAAATCTCACGTGTGGACATATTATTTTGCCACATGTATTTCAATCTTACACATTTTACCAGGATTCAAATCCAGAGCTCTTGTTTACAAAGCAGCAATATTAACACTTTGCCATCAGGGGAGGCCTCACATTTTACCAGGATTCAAACCCAGAGCTTTTGTTTACAAGGCAACAATATTAACACTTTGCCATCAGGGGAGGCTTCACATTTTATCAGGACTCAAACCCAGAAGCCTCTTGATTACAAGGCAATAAAAGCCATGGGGCTATGCACCACACTCTACTGGGTCTCAGAATCCAGGAGTTATTGAGCTCTATATCAGCTAAATACAATTCAAAGTTGGACTTTGAAATGTGGAATAAATATTTCTGTAAGTCTCTCTCGGGTAAATATTATCAGAACAAGACAAAACTTGATTCCATTTCAGGCATATATGTCAACATGCATAGAGGCCAATGTTCTTTTTACTAGGAATTTCCCTTGGAGTTAATGACATGAAGGCATGCATAGAGAATTTTCCCTGAAAGGGCACAGTGTAGATTTTATCTTATGCTTGCATGCATGAGATAAAATCTACCAGCCGTGCATGATTTATTGCCGGCCGGGACATGAAACATGATCAAAGATTAGAAAGAACATGAAACAATTTGCAGCCTGACCTTGTATTGTATTGATTTGTAAGTTGTAGAGGATGAGAGTGACTTTTTGCCTTAGTTTTTAAGTGTAGCCAAAACAATATCAAGGGGGGGGGGCATATTTTTGACAAGTTTATGGACAACAAACTGAGAGATGTAGCTTTTACACACATAGGCAAATCTGTCTGAGGGGAGTTCTACACTAGAATTCAAAATTCTTTAGATTTAAATATGTACACACATGGCCGATTGGGTTATATGCCCCCCCTTGACATAATTTTAAGTGTGGGCAAATCGGGGCACATGAACTCTTCTTTTCTACACTACGATTCAAAATTCTTGAGAATTAAGAGCATATCACACTTGAAGAAATGGGGAATAAGAGGATCTTGGCATAATTTTAAGTGTGGGCAAATCGGGGCATATGAACTCTTCTTTTCTACACTAGGATTCAAAATTCTTGAGAATTAAGAGCATATCACACTTGAAGAAATGGGGAATAAGAGGATCTTGGCATAATTTTAAGTGTGGGCAAATCGGGCTGTTTAATCAAATGACCTCTTCTTTTCTACACCTATAAGTGCGCTCATCCTATGGGTTTTTATACTACTGATGCAGCATATATGGAAATGCTACAGAAAGAATTCTATCTAAGATAGATAGTTTAGAAAGAAAAGTCTTGAGGAGATCATTGGGTCTCATGAATTCAGCTCCCAATGTAGGAGTTTATTTAGAATCCATACAAAAAACCTTTTAAGTATAGATGCAAATGGATTACAAATAAATTCGTTTTCAAGTGCTGGGAAACACAAGAACATCCAGTAAATAAACTTATGCAAGACCAATGGATTTTATATCAAGAGAACAAAATAAAGGGACAATATTCAACTTTCCTACAATGTAAAATAGAATTTCAAGATTTATTTTCTACAATAATAACGCATAGCAAACATCCAATTTATGAAATTTCATATGATCAAATACCGGTAAGGAATGTTTCATTAAGAAGTTATGCAAATATTCAATTATATTTACAAAATTGGGAGAATTATAGATTCATATACACAGATGCATCAAAAAATAAAGAAGAAGTAGGATGTGCTTTTATTGACTCTTCAAATGGAAATATTAAAAAGTTTAGACTACCTGGAGAGTGTTCTATTTTCTCGGCAGAAGCATATGGAATATATCGTGCATTGATGTACATTAATAATATTCCAGATAAAAGGATATTAATATTAACAGATGCTAAAAGTGTTTTGTACAGTGTGCAATCTTCATATAAAAAGTTATATAAGGCATCAGCATTGGTACTTTACATAATAAGATTGTATGGTAAGTTAACTACAGAGGGAAGGACAATTCATTTTGCATATATACCAGCACATTCAGGGTTTCATTATAATGAACTGGCAGATAAAAATGCTAAAGAAGCAAGAATTATGGATCACAGAACGAATATATTATTATCATATACAGATATGTTACCAAGAGTTAAAAACAAAATTCAACAAGATTGGGAGATATGGGTCAAACAAAAATTTACATATATGGGTCATTCATATAAAAATGTACTAAATTTAAACAATAAGACTCCGTGGTTTTATACATTTAATATACCCAGAAAGTTTTTAGTTTTAATACTAAGATTGAGATCAGGTCACATACGTTTAAATCACCATTTATATAAAATTAATTTAGTAAATTCACCTATGTGCAAGTGCAATCTAGATCAGGAAGATGCTCATCATGTTATATTTCAATGTCCACTTTATACCACTCAAAGGGAGATGTTATTCAAGAATCTAATAAAGAAAGGAATACCTCTTCCAACTTCTTTATCCTGTTTAATATCGTCACCAGATGTAACAATTGTATTTATCATTTGTAGATTTTTTCATGATATTAATATAGACATATGAAAATTGTAAATATTCAAAATGTGTAACTTGAGATAGTCACCAGATATAACAATTGTATTTATTATCAATTTTAAATTTGTATGATAATGATGTAGATAAATTATGTATAAGAAAACTGTATATATTCAAAATTTGTAATTTGTGTAACAGTGTCATGCATGACATATTTTTAGGACACTTGGTGTAGAGCTGGTATAACAGCTAAAACCAATAAAGTATGAATATTTTACTTGCATTTTTTTAGACAGAATGATATAACATGGTAATGTATATTTCTAAGGATGATATAGATAGGAGTGTATTTGAAATTTGTTTGTAGATTTTATGTAAATTGTATCTTATGTAAATAAAATATATAATGGGCATAAACAGCCATATGCATTGCTGTAAGTCCAATAAATATATTGATGATGATGATCAAAACAAGACTAAGAAAGTTTGTAAATTTATTGCGGTTGGAAACTTTGACAAGCATCCTAATAACGATTTTTGTTCCGCCAAATATAGTGCACTTCGTAAAATAACTTGGTGACATGGCAAGGCAAGATAAGTGTGAACATTTTGTAGTAATATGCATTGTAACTTTCAATGAGCTTAGAGATTTGTGTACATAATGATATTTTATAACATTGGTTATTTTCTAAAAATAATCATGTGAACAGCAAGGAAGTAGTGCAACTTAGTAATATTGCCTGACTTATCCTTAGAAAAATAACATGCCGTGTTCTATGCATGCGGGAAGGTCTCCGTGTTCTCCGAGCTTGTTTTCAAAACACCAGCAAGGACAGCCTTTGAAAAGGGGTGAGGGACAGATTCTACTCAATATTTATGTAACGTTCTGTCAGTGGTATCCTGAGAAACCAGTAAATGAAGTGGTTAAGTTCGCATCCCAGTGCAGTGGTGTGTCAGTGTCTGCAGTTTTAAGGGTTATAAAAGAGAGAATGACCGGGAGAGTAACAATGTATGCGGCTGCATATTCGTCTGATGTTTTGAGAGCGGGTTCTCACATTCATAGGCTCTTATATAAAATGAATAGGTGCGGCGAACTATGAGTGTAACAGCATGATTTCGGTCATGAATCAGCTGACGCGGAGTGATACATCGAATCGGTGAGACCGTTTGTTTACAGAAGGTCTCAGGGTTGGTGATTTACACTATAGTCTATTTTTGGGTCGCGAATTACATGAGTCCACAAGTACAAGATTCAAACAATGAGCATAGCAGTGAACGTACATTATTGAACTGTTCTTTTCTTTGCACTTCATTTGCATCCCAGATAGTGTCCCAGACATTGTTGAGGCTCCATCGAAGCAAACTGAAAGAACATTTTGCCAATCAACACCAAACCCTGACACTACTAATGCTAACGTATTAAAAATTGTCTGTGCATCTACAGAAGATAACTTACGAAGAGCCAACGGGTAACTGTTTAATGACATCAAAAAGTCGAAAAAACTATAGACATCTGTTCATGATGACCACCAACACTCGTTTCATCAGCGATAATGCACACGCTTGTACCAAGTAATGACATTTTCAGCTTCCTTACAAGAACATTTTTCAAACTGCGGATTAGATCATTCTGAATTTGTGGACCTAAGTAAGTGCAACTTTTTAGCCCGTTCACTAAGTGTTCTTTCAAAATGGGGTCATATTTGGAAATGAAATCAACTACATCTAGAAATAACCTCCTGTCGTATGTTTCTTTATTCTCAGTATGACCTCTCAATGGGCAGCCTCCTTTTGTAAAACAAAGAATTATGGTTATTATCCTCTCCATGATTTGTCGAATTTGCAGTCTTGTTTGTTCTTGCTTTGAAAGAAAAGCCTTCTTACGTCAATTGGTTTATTTTTATTGTAGTTTGGCCAGGAACTTAAGCTTTGCTGGTGTCTTTTAGATTTTTCATGACTCCGAAAACATTCGTTTGCTCTATGCCAGTTTTTAAAACCTCGTGTGATGAATGCTTGATCAAGGTGCTCTCTCACTAATGCATTGTTTGAAGCAAAAACTCTGCAGTAAAAACAAAATGCAGAGTCAACAGCTATACTATATTCCAACTATTTGTAACTGTGAAACCAGCTAGATTGAAAAGCCCTTTCTTTCCCACCTATTCTACTTCTAGGAAAAACCACCAGGTTTGGTTGGTAAGGTCCTAATTTCAACCTTACATCACATTCTGTTCTGTTATGTGGTATTGCATTGACAGGGTCACAAGGATCTACTGATATGTCAATAGGCTTACCTGGTGTTTGTTCAGCATCAGGAGCATCGAAACGAGATGGTTTGTTATTTACAAGTACACCGATACCACTACAACTGGCACTATCACAGGCGTTTGAACTTTCAACTGTCTGCTTTCGATCAGGACCACCTTCGTTTCTTTTCAGTCTTACGAGAAAACGATCCATCTTCTTTTAGAGCATAAACTCACTATTTAAAAAAAGTACGGTAAGTTTACACGAACGAAATATCATGTCCACAACCGGCAATTTACATCAAATAATGGCTCCTTCGATCATTCCGAGAGACGAATTGCAACAGAATCCGAAAAAGCAAGTACAACGACAGTTACAACGAAGTAAACTACGTCGGTTCAGGAAAGAGATTTAAATACCAGCCACCAGCGACATTGATAAATAAACTTGCAACAATGTAGTTGCATTGTCAAAATGTTTACTGATAATTAGTTGATTGTGAGAATGGAGGGGAAGGCGATTGTTGGCAGCAAATATGTTACTGACACATTGTTGTTATTGTTATACATATTGTTTCCCTGTATTATATCAGTTTTAAATTTCGAGCGTTCAGTAAAGAAAATAACCTATTTCCACAAATATAGGTAAGTTTTAACCAATATTGAGGAAGGGGGCGGGATTCGGGGATAAACTCAGCGAGTTCAATATTTCAAATAATCTACTTTTAATAATTTTGTCCTGGAAAAAGAAAGATGCCGCTCATTTTCTCTCTTATTGAAATATGTGTATTTAATTCTCTTTGATAAAGCAGCCCAGGCACACCCCGTAGCTACGCCTATGCTACACACCCATCCCTTTCTTTCTTGCTTGACACAATCTAACTTCCTTTAGCGGCATGTTGTGAGCCTACGAACCGCAAGCTGTTGTGCTACAATGGACATTTCCACTCAATTTTTTTTTACAACAATTTTAAAATCTACACCCTGGAAAAATGACCCCTGCAAGTTCTCGCGTTTCTCTGCGTCCAGTTTAAGGCAGAAACGAGACTTCCAAAGTTGTGAGGCTAGCGTTGCGCTGAAAACACGACGCCGCCATGTTACTACGTCACTCCTTAGGGAAAGCTCGTTTGTCGTCTGCTTCGAGCGTCCAGTTCCGGATGGGTAGCCCACGGTGAGCGAACACGTGCAGCAGTTTTACAATCTGTACCGATTTAAATACTGGAAGAAGGAGCGATAGGAGAAAGGAAAGCTATGCTTTGTAATGATCATTCTTCTATGAAATATCCGTGCTGCTCACGTGCAAGGTAAATGGGAGGGTTCAGTTGCGTGTGTGTTCTCAGGCCATGCGAAATATATTGCTTATAAAATTGGTTGCTGACCAGACACTCAAAAATATTTTTTAAACTTATATTTATCGATATTTACCGTAACCTATGTAGTGCAAAATAGGAATTTTCACATTCTTCACTTTATTTATAAAGCCTATTTAACTTTCTTTTCCATAAAGCAATTTCAGTTTGTGTTCCATTTCTGTTGCGCAAATTATGATAAAATATTTTTGTGCAGATAAGAGAAAATACATTGAGAAGATTACATTAGTTGCACAGTACATATCTATACTTAGTTTATGTATAATTATTACAAGGAAATCATGTGTATAACCATGGGCGTATTTAAGGGGGATTCAACGGGTCCAACCCCTCTCTTTTTTTGGTTCACTAAAATTACCAGTTTCCTTGTTCTATCCGCTTGTTCATGAAAAATTCCTTAAATTAGAGACGTATAGGACGGGATACGGATGGGAAGGAAATTTCGTGATTCCACACACCAGATGGGACTGCAGACCAATATCTGCAATTTCCTGATAGTTTCGGAATTTCTGCGATAAGAAACTACATTGAGACTGTCAAATCAGTTATTTTTCCCCCCTCGAATCATATTAAAGAAATTTGGTTCTTAAAAACGTAGTGACATAAGATGAACAGAAAAGTATCAATATTAATAAGTAGTGTGACTACATACACACAACTTTGTCGGGACCAGCACCCCCTTCCCCCCCTGCTCCCCAACAAGCTTCCGGCCAGCAGTGTCCTGGATTTTCACTTACGAAATAAAGCAACCCTAATCATACCAAAAGTTGATCCATCCCTCCCCCAGTGAACTATATATACGCCCATGTGTATAACAATATCCCATACTGAAATGGTACGATATAATTATTTTGAATTTTGTACTGCGAAAAAAGCCGCCTCATCTCGTTACCTCGCATTAATTGGTTGGTTCACAACTTCACCACTAAGGATCCTATCGAGACGAGACATGGCAGCCTTGGTCTCGTTCTCGTTGAGAGTTGAAAATGTCTGTCTCGTGTTTATTTGTAAATGTCTCATTGACAGTCTCGTCTCAATTTATAAACATCCGTCTCGGTTTTGGAGGGCAATTCTCGTTCTCGTCTCAAGTCTAGAAAAATATAGAATTAACAACGTATGCAAAGGCTTATCATTATAAATACAAAAAAAAAACTTTCATATATATATATATATATATATATATATATATATATATATATATATATATATATATATAATTTTTTGACTCCTCGTTTCGACGGTACAGCCCTCGAAAACTAAATATTATCCTGCTCATATATGCAAACCAAACTGCAGATTCAGAATTACCAGGAATGGACTGGCGTTGTAATTATTATACACAAAATTCATGCCTATCTGAGGAAGTCGCATGTTCCAGGTTTGACTCGACCTGGGCATGACTGTTTCCTTGTGAGTGACATTTCATTGAACTGGAAATTGTTACATGGGAGGATGTTTGCTTGAGACTTTGGGGACAGCTAGGGGGATGCTTCTATTGTTGATGTTAGTGTTGATCAGGAGACGAGGCATGTTCCGTCTCGTCTCATAAAAGGAGATGGGACAAGTGAATGATTTCGAAATGAGATGGGACAGAAGAAAAAGTTCGTCTCTTATCATGGCAGGTTGGGTGATACTTAGATTGTGCAGTTGGTGGTAGTGTGTGTGTGTTGGGGGGGGGGGGTGTACTCCTGCACTCCGATTTCGAATACTGCTTGTAGTTATTCATCTTCATTGTAGCGATTAGCCAAAAGTGGGAAGAAATGTGATGTTAGAGATGATACATAATAAATTAACCATGCGTTCTCATCGTTGCGGTTAAACAAAGTGAATGGAAAAGCGACGTAAAAGTAGGCTAAATACAAAAATTTGCAATATATATTAACTGAAGAAAACTGTCATTTACTGCAGGAAATTTAAAAACTCACCGTACCTTTTTATACCGTATCACCTCTTATATTGCAGAAATTGGCGTGTAAACCAGTGTGTTCTAAAAGTATTATCTTAAAATTTGTGAAGAAAATATTATGACGAAAATAATTGTAATTCCAGAAAAGGCATTCCTATAACATAAGTTCTTGCCAGTCACAACTAACCTATGTATTCGCAATGAACAAGGCTGTTCACGTGTTCAGCCATTGACTGTTACAAGGTTTGCTTTGTCAGCCTAATGGGAAAACCCTCTACCGAGTGGCTGAATTATAGTAAATACTACTATACTGCTAGGGCATAATTCATCTCCAAGAAATGGAGCACAGATTTTTGCACTGGAAGTTGTAAGATTCTTGTTTTACACAGTAACAAGTGAATTTTCTGTCGCTTCCGCGGCTCAAGCTAAGTTGACGGGACGAGCAGAAGCCCCGCCTCCACGCATTTCTAAGTGATGACGTCAGAGGACCTCCTGTCTGTGGAGAGAACGTTTTCAAATCTGTGACGTAGGAGGTGAATTTCAGCGATGTTTGAAGGCGTGTTTCTCGAGAACCGAAACAAATATCGCCGAGATATTTTGCACATCTCATGTTTGTGTCATTATCTGTAAAATGAATGGATTTAAAACGTTTTTCATGTCAAAGTGGAAATGTCCATTATGGTGTTCCCGCGAAGGCACTTCCTTCCCTTGGGCTTGACCGAGAGGGTGTTTGACTTACGTGCGATGAGTCATACCCCGTTGTTCCCGTGGAGGGTTTCATTAATTGTCCATCGCCGGAGAACAAACTGCAAAAAACGTTCCATGCTTGAAAAATTAACAATAAATGTGTACATTTTTTGAGAAATATAAGATGTAAATTAACAACGTAAACACAATTCACTGAATGTGATCTGAATGTATTAACATATAACACGTTTTTATCGAAAATTGTGTCATCCTTTATGAGTGCGTGATGAATTGTAACATCATCACAACGCCAGGCAGGACTCTTCCGCCATGTGCTGAAGGCGTGCAACGTGTGCCTGGTCTTAAATTTTCAAGGAAATTAGTTAATTAGTTGTACATAAAGAACTTGTTTAAAATATTTTGTAGAAGATGGCGCAGTACAATTTCAAGCAAATAGCCAATGTCCCGGCTTCAAGGGTAAGTATAAGAAAATAAATTGAAATTAGTGTGTGTAATTTGAGGTCGCATTCTAGGAACCCTGAATTTTTTGCCACACTCAAAATACATGCAAAATATGTCAGACTGTATGCACAATTGGAAATATTGACTCATTGTTTACAGTGTGCAATCTCAATACCACGATGCTACTTTATCCCTGGCATACTGCAGGGGCTAATGAGGCCTTGAATACTACTAAGAAATACAATGTACTCTATACAAGGAAATAAAACGAAAACTTAATTTTAATGTATATATTTATAATAATAATAATAATAATTTTTATTGTAGAAACATGTGAGAACATCACATGTATTACAATCGTCAGAAATGTACAAATAAAGTATCTATAGATCTTACAAAAAAAAAAAAAAACATCCAAAAAGCATTTTAGAAACGTAACACCACTTACATAAATTTAGTTGTTAACATTATTGTTTTACAATCATAACTATTTTACCTAATACAATTAATTTCAAAGAATTCTTCTACCCTATATATACAGTTATCGGTTAATATTTTTTGTACTTTTCTTTTGAATTCTAAAAAGGGCAGTTGCCTTAAAGACAGAGGGAGAGCATTGTTTGTTAATACTTTTGTTAATGAGAGCACCTGAATCCAAGGTGATTTATTTACGTTCGTGAGAACATGAATTATCACATTGATCGAATCGGGTCCCATTAACTATCATACTCATGTGCATTTGTGACAAACAAATTTTTATGAGCATTGCAAACAAATTGCTCAGGTAAATGTCTGTTATATCGGAGACACTTTTCTAATGCATATTTTCAGTTTCAAATGGTTCGTACTTACCAATTGTGTATTGCGGAACCTATTTCAAGGTTGCATTATCCTTTTTACTTGAAAACACACACTATTTTCACGAAAATATTGCCATTTCGTAGCTGCTAACAAACGCACGCAACTGTGCGATATGGCTTGCTTTGCTGATGACATCACGTCTTTTGTTTTCGAATTTCAGTGTTTCCAAATCCATGATGCAAAAAAAATCCCATCGACGAATTATTTGGTTTTTCTAATTATGCTATAAAGTCTCAAAACATGCAACGTTAGGTTAGGTTACATTAGTAAAAATTATGATATTAACTTACCATTATAGCTTCTTCCGGATCTTTATTACGTGACACATCTTTACATTTTTTGAATTTAAATGTATCTAATAGTACCGGCTTGTTTGAAAAATCCGTGCATTCTTATCTTCGTTGGGAAATTTATTTTAAATAGGTGCTCTGCTAGGTAGCCTGAGAAATGGTACTTCCTCCGTCCAAAATGTGGTATAGAATAACGTACATTACGCCATGCTCTTTCGATGTTTTGGGAGTGTATTGGAATGTCGTCGCGCAACATTCGTCGCATGTTTTCTTGATGTGTATGTCCACTTGCAGGTGTGTCCACGAACTCTCTACTGTGGTTCACTCGCAGGTGCCTGTAGCCTGCTCCCTGTAAATTTATGTAGGCTTTCCAGCAGTCTGACATAATCGTTGTACCTGGAAGAATGAATTTCCGTATAAGTTGCAGCAGAGTTTGTTCGTCTCTATTTTCAACTGGAACCATGAGAAAAGCTTTGGGATTCCCTCTTTCCATTCCACCGAACACCCACTGTTTCTCAATCGGACGTCCTCTTCGTCTTGCCGAACTTCGCTTCATCTATTTCAACAACAATTCCTGGGCCTCCTATGGGGCGAGAATTTTGGGTTACCCATTCCTCACAAACTTGTCTGCAGAAATTAGACCAATTAACAACAGCATCTACTCATGTCTAATTCTTCTTCAATTAAAACTTGTCTTGGATTAGGCAGATGAAGCCAGAGGTTACAAAAACTTATTATCTTATCCACCGATAATTTACTAGAGCCTATGAATGTGCCATTTCTTGCGGAACGTTTGAACCCACACGGAACTTTCTTGCCACGTAATTTACCTCGATGTACCTCGATTCTCTTAGAACAAATATATAACCAATTTCCATCGCGTCCAACATGCAGCTTACATGGACTACCACATTTTGCACAATCTACTTCTTCTTTCACTACGCTGTGTTGGATTGCAAAATCCAAGGGATCTTCTACAACCGAAAACAATTTCACGTCACATCCAGGACATCCCACTTTGTCGTTAAAAAAGGCGCGTTTTAAAACCCTTTCTTCCTGTAAAAAAAAGGCACGTTTGGAAACACTTCTTCCTCTCGCGAGACCGCGTGACTTTCGACACTCGCGCCATCTGCAGGTTCATAATAGAAACAACGGCATAATGTTGTCGCTTCGCACAAAAGGCTACTTTATTACATCAAAAGTGATTAGTTTTTGTTGTGCAGCATTCCATAGTGACAAAACACCTCCACGAAGTTTGTTAAATGCAACAGAAACTCATTTCCGTAAGTAGTTTTGCCTGTAAATTTGAAGGAAAGTGTCTCCGATATAACAGACATTTACCGCCCAGGATGTAGATGACATTTTCTTGGGTTGCTTTGAAGCCATGACATTCGTGAGACCATGGAACAGCTGTATGTACATCAAAGTTTGTCCATGCCATTTTTTTTTTTTTTTTTTTTGTAAAAATTGATCGTTCAGGTTTTTTTCAATCAGGGACAATTCCTGTGCTCTGATGAATAGTAGAAGGGAGAAGCGACACTTTGTTTCTCTTAAAATAAATTGGTCTCTTATTTTCTTACTTTAATTGTTACAATTTCTGTGGGAGTTTCCCTTATACTTCTTCCTCAACATGCTCACCGTGGTCAAGTTATGTTCATCAAGCAATCGTGATGTAAGTGGCACAGAAGTAAACCAGTTATCTGTGATGGTAATTGTGCTGTTGATTTGTTTTGACAACTTCTTCACAAAATAGCCCTCCATTGGAACTTTACAATTATGTGTGGTCTTTCCAACATATACAGTATGATATCATATTCACATAACATGAGTTTGATTCTGTATTTTACTGGCTTGTTAGCTACATATACTCTAAAATGACACTGCCCACGTAAAGCCAATAACTGTTCATCAGTTGTAGATGGAGTGTACATTTCTTGACAATTAGAAACAAACTTGTTGGTAAGTACTGTAATTGTAGAAAATGGACCACTACTTTCCTCACACACACAGTATTTTTGTTGTCAAAACAAATACATCTCATAACAAACCAGAAATGTTCCTTACATATAATGGCGTACGCTAGAAAGTGTTCCACGTATCCTCTACAAATAAATGATTATCTCAGAGTTTGTTTTAGAGTCACAATTATTCCCTCTTGAGTAAACTATAGATTTGCATTTTTTTCTTTTCCTACCATACTATTGCTATTGTAGTCAGTCACTTTCATTGTCACTGTTTATATCAGTTTCAATATCCACCTCATTATCAGCAAGAATATCTTCGGTAACACTTGACTATACCGGAGACGGATTTCTTAAAATTTACAGGAGAAAGTACTTACACAAATAATTTTCTGTAGCGTTGTTGATGTTCGGGAATGTAGTTTTGATCAATTTTAATGCGAATGCATGTGGTTTTCTATGAAAATCTATTTCCGACGCACTATTGCTGCTGGTACAAGCTGATGTTGTCCGTATATGCTAAATTGAATGAAAGGAGTGCTAATGGAACCTAACCTAGTAGGCATACCTCGTCCCCGTGATGGTTCGTGGGGCTATCGTGAATTTTTGGTCTAACGTCAATGGTTTTTCGGGCTACCCGTGGATGGTTTGTGGGAAATAAGGAACAACAGTAAGTACTCGTTAATGTAAGAAATATACATTATTTTTGTTAGAAATTCATTATTTCACCTAAAGAAATGTTCTGCAATGCAGAATAGTACGTTAGCAATGTAAAAAATTGCGAAATATATCATTGGAAGGTGTCTCCGGTATAGTAAAGTAGTACCATATCTTCTTCAACATAATCATCATCACTGCATTCTTCTCCAAATATGTCAACATCATTTTCTTCACCCTTTTCATCATCCAGTTCGAGACATTGTATAGATCTGTAAAACAGATATTACCATTCTGAATGGATGAAGGCAGAATAAAAAATCTCAGCCCACTCAGATTAACACTACACTGGGGAATCCAGTACCGCAAGGATGCAAAATGAGTTCATTTTGAGTAGGTTAAGTTTGATTGCTTTCATATTGTCACAAAAGACTTTAAAACAGGCAAATTAAGTTTATTGAAATTTACTTTTACACTCATTCCCAAACCGGTAAGAATTTACGATAACTGTATCTCCAATTTCATTAATATTTGGTATACTAACTAATTTTGGCCTTCTAATCAGGAATCTGTTGTTAAAATGCGGGGGTCACGTGTAGAAATTGTACATTATGCACGGGTAGCCCCACAAACCATTCACGGGTAGCCCCATACGTTTCCCAATTTACACACGTGACCCCCCGCATTTTAACAACAGATTTGTGATTAGAAGGCCAAAATTAGTTAGCATACCAAATATTAACAAAATTGGAGATACTCTCTATATTGTAAATTCGCTACCCCAAACCTTTGTAAATCCACTTGCAAAGTGGATTGATTTCAATCACTTTAAATAGATAATTTATAGAATAATGTACATAAGGATTTTGTAGATATCGGAATTACTTTTGGTGAAAGTACATTAATCTTGTAATCATTTAATGGCGTTAATTAGGCTCTAAGAAAGGAAACAAAATATATGTATTGATGTGGTGAAGCTGAAATGTAATATATAAAATGCAAATACACTTATGTAAATTTCTCTTGATTTAAAATTCAATAATTTTTATAGGCAAGAATAGCACACATTTTGTGCAGAATAATACATAAAATAGTAATCATGTTAAACCATACATAGTGTCATTATCATTAAACTGTAAATAAACATGGCAGTTGATATTTTCCAAATTATCATTTTAAAAAATGCCAAAATTCAAGAACAAAGACTAAAATATTTTAAGTTGCAATTACAGTGTATTCATTTTGACCCCTGGCTGAGCTAGCGCATGACTGCACAAGGGTGAGGCGCAGTGCCTCACGGATGCTGGCTGTTTTCGACCCGTTATGTTCCACTTATGGTTAAACCTATGTAAAGACAAAAATGGGAAGCTTATTACGGATCAAGCCAAATGTCTGGAAAGATGGTCAGAATATTTTCAGAAGCTCTATGAACCTAAATTTAATATAACAGATAATGCAGATGAAGACCAAACCCAAGTTACAGAATGTGAGGTACAAAGACCATATTTTGAAGAAGTAAAGTGTGCAATATTAAAATTAAATAATAATAGGCACCTGGAGAAGATTTGCTCCATGCGGAGATATTTAAAAAGGGTGGAGAAACACTTTGGAAGAAAGTTCATGAGCTAGTTTGCATGATATGGGATCAAGAGAAAATACCATGTAGTTGGAAATATGGAGTTATCTTCCCCATCCATAAAAAGGGTGATAAAAGGAATTGTGGCAACTACAGGGGGATAACACTATTAAATATTGGATACAAAATATTTTCCAATATCCTATATATGAGAGCATCTAAGCAGGCAGAAGAAATCCTAGGGGAATATCAATGTGGATTCCGTCCAAATAGATCTACCATAGATCACATCTTCACCATATCTCAAATTATGGAAAAATTCTATGAGCAAAATATAGATCTACACTTTTTATTTATAGACTATCAACGAGCATTTGATAGCTTACACAGAGCTGGGATCATGAAAGTATTCAAGAAAGTAGGATTTCCAGATAAATTAATAAGATTGATAAAGGTAACCTTGGAAAATACAACAGCGGGAGTCATGGTGCAGGGAGAAGTCTCATGAACCATTAATATAGAAACAGGAGTGAGGCAAGGGGATGCTCTGTCCACCCTAATTTTCATTATTGTACTACATGATATTATCAGTCCACTGCAAAAAAGGGGGAGTATATTCTACAAAACAACACAGATACTTGCGTATGCTGACGATATTGTGATAATATCAAGGACACTTGCAGATCTTAAAAGCACTTTTTTAAAGATGGATATTAAATCCAGAGAAATAGGACTATTAATTAATGAAACTAAAACAAGATATATATGAGAATGTCCAGATCACCAGCCAGACGAAACTCTCTGGCTTTGAATGTAGTTACATATCAATTTGAGGGAGTACCCACTTTTACTTACCTTGGAGCTCTTCTACATAACAACATAGAAGAAGAAGAGATTGTTAACCAAAGGATACAGGCTGGAAATATACAGTATTATGCACATATAGAATTATTTAAGTCAAAAAACCTCTCTAGGAACACAAAATTAAGACTGTATAGTACACT
Organism: Lepisma saccharinum; assembly: GCF_977018435.1. NCBI lineage: Eukaryota > Metazoa > Arthropoda > Insecta > Zygentoma > Lepismatidae > Lepisma > Lepisma saccharinum. Next base: position 29,295,583 of record NC_139249.1, on the reverse strand, counting down.
TATTAGACCAGTTATAGCATATGGTGCAGAATCTTGGAAACTTACATCTAAAGCAGGAAGCAAGGTAATGTGTTTTGAAAGGAAGATATTACGTAAGATCTTTGGCCCCGTTAGGAATGAAGATGGATCCTATAGAATTAGGAATAATATGGAGTTAGAAGGATTGATTCAATATGAACATGTGGTGAGATATACAAAATCTCAACGCTTAAGATGGGCGGGACATCTGATGAGAATGGAAGAGGATAGGCTACCACGCCTGGTATTCAATCAGAAATTGTGGGGAACAAGGCCAAAAGGAAGACCGAGGGGAAGATGGATCGATGTGGTTGAGGAAGATTTGAGAAGGATGAATATACGCAATTGGAAAAATGTAGCTCAAGATAGAACGAGGTGGAGGAAGATTGTTTGGGATGCCAGAGCCCACCAAGGGCTGTAGAGCAAAAGAAGAAGAAGAAGATGTTCCACTTATTTTTAAGCACATATCTTTAGCATGCAGAAAATTGTATTTAAATTGCATAATGAGTACTAACCTGTGTTATAAGAGTTGTTCAAAGTGATTGCCAACTGCATTCACACATTTCCGACATGATGTTACGGATCGAAAATGCCAGTATCCATGCCATGCCTCACCATTCTGCAGTCATGTGCTATCTCGACCAGGAGCCAAAACGAATGTGTTGTATATAGTACTCCAGAATGTTTTATTTTCACTGAAAGAAAAGCTACTGAAATTATTATAGTTTCATTAATACACTAAACAAACATTTACATAATAGGTTCATATATACAATATCGGAAATAGATGAATGTCTATAGCCTAATTTTTAATTTGCTTTAACCTTTAGTTGAAATTTGGTTTAAATTTAAACCAAAAAAATAAGTGTCTTGTCGTAATTTGGTTTATTTTTGAACCATGCAGCTTTAGATAAAATTATCGAGTGTTGCCACACTTATATTTTTATATTGGGGTGGAAAGACTGACAGTCGTTTTCCGAACAATTTTTGCCATCATGTCATCCAAACTTTCTCCCTTCCAACAAGCCCACCTGATGTGTTCGAGTCCTGAGTTGGCAGAGAAGCCATAAACGCTTGCTATTTATGACGCTGTTTTCCTTCAATCTAACAATGCCGAATGTGACACACAGAGTCATCTTTGTTCTTGAAGTTTGGGAGCTTGCTTTCAACAGGAGGTCTCGCTAAGGGGTGGGGTCAGTTTGTGTCTTCTTCCCAAAATAGCCGGAGAAGAGGGGGTGAACTCCATCGGTTGGGGGTTCTGAATTGTATACGGTTGCATGTCCTGATGTTTTAGCTGCATAACAAAAGTTATCCGAAGTTGATTGGTCCCATAGTGTCAGAGTTATAACAATTTTATGAGTAATATGCAAATTGGCTATTTTTTGTAAAAAAAAAAAAATTACATTTTGGCTCATTATTCAAATTGTATTGCACCCACAAACATGAAACAAGTTTCTTTCTATTGCGAAAGGTCCATTCCTTGAAAAAAAGGCAAAAGTTCATGTGATATTCCCAAAATAGCGAAGAAAGAGGGGGCAAACTCTACATTTTTATGTTTTTTCATTGACATTCGGGGGGTTGCGCCACCTGCCCGTAACCGTTCCAAATTGTACACAGTTGCATGCGCTGATGTCCTAGCTTCAAAACAAAAGTTATCCCAAGTAGATTGGTCCCATATTGCCAGAGTTATTACGATTTTTCTCCAATAAGTATACAAATTTAAATTTCGTGCTCAAAAGCCTCGGCAACACTGGGCTTACTTTCATCAGACCCGCGCGGCAGAATAAAGGTTAATCAAACTGTTGAAACAGGGCCGTTTACCAGAAAGAGCCTTTCTGTATGGTGCCAGAGACCTTACAAGCAATTTTAAGCTTGTTTTTTATTTTTTAAATAAAAATCATGATTTTTATCTACCCTGGTCCTTTGTATATCTGCAATGTTTTCTAGCGAAAATTAATAGTTATGGTATCAGTAAGATTGTTTGCATTCATACATTTGACAGTAAAAGTTTCTAAGTAAAGTGCAGTTTTATGTTTGTTGTGTGTAATTACCTTTTTAACTAATTTATTTAATCTTTCAAGTCTAGGAATAATAACATTTTGTGTAGACTACATTATGTTGTGAAATGAAATGCTTAACACTGTGTGCTTTTCCAGGACTTCGTTGATATAATGCTCTCAAAGACCCAGAGAAAGACTCCAACTGTAATACACAAGCATTACAAAATATCAAGAATTCGTCAGTTCTACATGCGGAAAGTTAAATTCACACAACAGAATTTCCATGATAGATTGTCACGGATCATACAAGAGTTTCCTAAATTAGATGTAAGTATTTCATGTGACTTCATTGATAACGTGACACCTTACTCTATTATTATTATTATTTAATGTGGGGTTTGCTAAATGAAAAAGACCTCACCCAGAGTGTTAGATTTTTCATGTTTACCGAAATATGAAAGAACAATCATGATGATAGATATTTGAGTGTGGATACACCAGTTTTTACTAATAGAAAGCAGCAAAAGTTCTGAGAGATGGCAGGTTTTTACTTATGCGGGCCATACTTTGGGATCAAATATTTGCATTATTTTAATTTTATATTCTGTAAGACATCCAAAATTAGGCTTACCATACGTCTGGGATTAGACCGGACAGTCCTGTTTTTTTGAGCTGTCCGGGATTTTGAGAATCTGAACATGAAAATAGCTACTGGTATAGAATATTCACGACCAAAATGTATGACCGGCAAGGATTGATTATACCTTTTCTGATTTACAAGAGAGTGCACAAGTTATTAATGCAATTGTAAAAGATGCCGTAAATATTGATGACCTATTTGTTGAACAAGGTAATTCAAAACCAAAAGGTAGGTTGTGCTTCAAGTTCTGAAAAAGTACCAGATACTATTGAAGAGAAGTGGCAAGCAATTTTTAAGGTGTTTCAAAAGACTGATATTTCACGTAACTACATTTCTAAAATGGTTGAGTTTGCTATGTCTTTGCCTGAAACATCTGCTCCAGTTGAGAGAGTATTTTCAATTATGGGGAATATTTGGTCTGCAGAAAGCGGTAGACTTCTAGTATCCACTGTTTAACATCTGCTGAATGTTAAAATCAATTCAGAACTTTCATGTTGTGAATTTTATGATGTTATTAAAACAAGCAAGTCATTTCTGAAAGAAAGTCATGTCTAGTGAAAAGTTCAACTGAGTCAACTAACAGATAATGCTACCTAGAACAGAGAGGCTTCCTAAACATCAGAAAATGTATTATTCAATTAAACATTTGAAAATGAATGAATTGATTTTAGAAAATAATGTTAATATTTTTTTGTACAATTTATAGTTTAATGTTCCAATAAAATGTTAAGTCTTTTAAGTCATTTCAATTTATTTTTGTAAAAAAAAAAAAACTGAAATTCATCATTAACAAGTGCGAATATGTCCTGGGTTGGACCAAAAAAGAAATGGTAAGCCTATCCAAAATCTATCGATTATAAAATATTCAACATAATTCTCGAGGGGGTACAGTGAGCCAATGGCCTCACATATTTTTCTCCAATAAATATGCAAGCAAGAAATTATATACCTTTGAATAAAATAGATTTTGTAATGCCCAGTGAGATTTGCAAACAACAATTGGGTTTGGTAATGAACCAATAACTTTGGTGGTGGGTTATGATATTCCATATCCATAGCTTGGAATTTTACCTACTAATTATTGCATACAAAGGTGTCAAATTTCCAAATGATGTTAGAAGTATTGCTCTGGATTAATCTACTTCAAATTGTGCTATTTATTTGTTTTTTCTCTTGCAGGATATCCATCCATTCTATGCTGACCTTTTGAATATCTTGTATGATAGGGACCATTACAAATTGGCTTTGGGACAGCTAAACACAGCACGACATTTGATTGACAAGTATGTTGCATTTTAATTGCCTTGCAAGTAGTGGGCTTTTCTGCTATTATTGCAGTTGCGCTATTAGGAACGTACTACCAGATCAATATAATTCCATATATTCTACATCACAAACCCTGTGGATGATAGTTCAACAGAAATGCATGTTTGAGTAATAACTTGAGCAATTTTTATCCTTTGTTTAAGTCCAAGGTCAAACTAGGTAAACGGAGAAAACTTAGCTTAAGGCTCAGCTGGACCTTTAGCTGAGGCCAGTGAAGTAGTTTTTGAAATTTTCTCCCCCTTTTGAAAAAAAACGCTATCATGTTCCAAATTCTGAAAAATTACATCTGCTCAGAATTCTTTCTACAAAATTCATGTGAATTTTCATGTGGTTTGCTTTCGTCGTTGTTTAGATATTCACAATAGATTTGTGGTTGCATAGACATATTAAACTATTGATAATATCTAGCAAATACCAAAAGAAAACCACATGAAGATTCATGTGAATGCTCTAGGAGAATCGTCACAAATTTTTTCAGAATCTGGAATATCATAGTGATTTTGTAAAAGGAAAGGAAATTTCAAAAATGGCTTCCCTAGCATCGGCCAAAGATCCAGCTCAGCCTTATAGTTGTGACCAAGGAAATCATTGAATCGGTCTTCTCGGCTGAACCTGAAGTCTGGAAAGTGTTCAATGAGACATGTACAAAGTGGCAATCTTGCGTACAAGTTTGGAATGCTAACACTTAGGTTATACTTGCCAATAGTACAAATTGGGGTGGGGGGGTTCAGTAAAGAAGATATCTGACTGTATGTGGGGAACCCAGGGTATATGATATCCAGTGAGATATTTTCTGGTATCTGTGGACAAGGTGCTTCTGAGGCTGACCCATGCTCTCATTAATGGCTGGAGAATGGTGTTGATCACATCACCTCCAATATGATGCACAGAGTTACTTTTTTTTACCATCCTTTATGAAATGTGTGTAATATATTAGAATGTGGTTGGTCCAGATATACAACCACATTGCATTGGTGCATGTAAATGTTTGGATTCTATAAATCCTATAATAATCTATTGTTTCTTGCTTGACAGTGTGGCCAAGGATTATGTGAAACTGTTGAAATTTGGTGATTCCCTGTATCGGTGTAAACAGCTGAAAAGAGCAGCCCTGGGAAGGTAAGTGAATCCAATTTCAAAATTTACCTGCCATATTTTCATTCACTGTAACAGCTAAGTATTAGCTACAGCTTTTTTTTCAATTGTTAAGCTTTTGTACAACCTCATTTCCATATGATTGAATTACATTGTGATCTACACAAGTTACAGTTGTCTTGCCGAAAGCATGTAAAACCAGAACCAAGAACTGATGATATCTGGTGCAGAGAAATGCATTGAGGTGCGTTCAAATCTCGTGCTGTTGAATTTTTGCCCTTACTAAATTGATTGAGTATTGACTCTGATACTGTGTTTGTTGCAGAATGGTCACCATAACGAAGAAACAAGGTCAAAACTTGCAGTACTTGGAGCAGGTGAGACAGCATCTGGCTCGGTTGCCTTCCATTGACCCTTACACCAGGACTATATTAATCTGCGGTTTTCCTAATGTTGGAAAATCAAGCTTTATTAACAAGGTAAGTTTTACTTGACATCATTTGGTGAGATTGATTAATTCTACCTTAATTTCATGCAGGTAAAAGAGCGGAAGCGAAAAGTCTACCAGTTGGTCAATATTTAAAAGTTTATGTACAGAATAATATTATTATACCTGAATATTTTTGGCTTTTAATTTGATGTTCATGTGTTGAGAGGTTCAAGTAAATAAATGGTGACCACAAGTCCTTCAGGTTTGCATGCATTTGTAATTTTTATTGTTTGAATCATAATGTTTTAAATACACTGCAATCCTTGTTTTATGTTCCCGGATTGCACATTTTTCCACATTGTACCTTCTATCTTCATGATCCAAGTTGGGTAAAATGATATAAAATTACATTTTCCTGAATCTTAAATTTTTTTCCCCTGTGGTCCCCTAAAAAACATAAAATTGAGGTTTCACTAAATATTTTAGGCCCTCTTTGTTTGACAGTGTTATTTTTGTTCTGATTACATAGTAAAGTTTTGCTGGTAACTTACAATTTATATGCATATTCGTGAAATACAATACTGCAGAGTATGAAAACAGCCCAAGATCTGTATTATTTTTCTGGTGTGTGTTGTTTTTGGTTTTCACACTGTTTTTAACTTTGGTAAAACCATGTACCTCTTGGCACAAGGCATAGTTTCACATTTGAAGTGACATGTTATTATTACAGATAACAAGAGCAGATGTTGAGGTTGAGCCATATGCTTTCACCACAAAGTCTCTGTATGTGGGTCATATGGACTACAAGTACCTCCGCTGGCAAGTGATCGACACTCCTGGAATCCTGGACCATCCGTTGGAAGATCGGAACACCATTGAAATGCAGGCCGTCACTGCACTTGCTCATCTGCGTGCATGTGTCTTGTACATTCTAGACATTTCCGAACAGTGTGGTCACTCCATAGAAGAGCAGGTATGGTATAGTTCACTTTGATGCGTAAGCACTTCACATATTTATGGTGAATAAAAGTTCAAAATTTCAGTACAAACACTGGGCAATTTCAGGATCAAAAGTGGTATATAAAATGACATTTTGGTGTTAAAATGGTGAATATAATAAAAAATTTGATTTACAAACTACAGTTATTACACAAAATAAACATCCCTTCTAATAGTACATCAGTGTGTTAGGTTTATTCCAATATAAAGGGGTCCATTTTTGCCTCTCAAATATTTACAGCTGTATTAATCAATCATAGAATAATTCAGACTGAAGAAAGTGTTGAGACTAAAAACTCCAAATGTTGTGTTTAAGAGTTTATTTCACATTTTGCAGTTTATTTTACATCATTCATGACAAAACATGGTAGGAAAATGCATCTCATGCCTTTCCAAAACATGAAAAATTACAAATATTGGATGTTATTTCACATTTTGTGTTTCTACTAAAGACTAAATATGCATGCCTCTATGCATAAGTTATTACCAGGCAAATTTATCATCAGTACTTTAATTTCATTTTTCTTGCACATGCTACATGATGCTAGTACAGAGAGATTTTATTTCAGTTCTTGAACATCACATTGTTTAAAAGAACATTAATGAAAACTTGCCTGGTAATATTTATGCATCTCACTTTATATGTGGAGCAAGCAAAACAGATATATTGATTGGGAAATGGCAGTACTATCATCTACATTACTAAATATGGGTTAACAATCCCATATCTGAAGACCTGAAAGATTTTTCATGATTTGAGTAGCATCAAACCTTCTGAGTATATTCCACTCAAAATAACTACCTGTAGTAGAATATTTATCGTATAGTTTTATAAATGTTTAATTACTTGCAGAGTGCTGTATCAGACTTGCCTTTTGTGTTATTAAGATGCACAAAATATGTTATTAATTTGAAACACATATATTACCCATGTTTTTAAAATGGAATCCAGGCACATAAAATTGGTACGGATAAAATATTAGTCAAAAAGTTTTTGTTGGTCTACTTTGCAGCATGCATTGTTCACTACCGGGAGCTTGGTGCCTCTGCTGGAATTTCCTGTTGACATTATCTTACAAATGAAGCCCCTTCTTGTAAATTAGGAGTTCCACTTACGAATTGCATGATCACTGGATGGATATACAGCAAACTTTGTAAGGAAATGTTGCACACAAATTACAGATTTGTATATGTGGGAAGCTCTCCTCACTTCAATGTAAGCCATTGTCTCCAATATCGCCCCTGGTGGTGAACGGTGCAAACTACAAGGCTGCAAGGTAGACCAACAAAACTTTTTTTTTTTTTTTTTTTTTTTTTCATCTTGATTCAATTAAACGTGCACACACAGGTTCGAGTCTCCTGAAATTTCGGCCTGTGTGTGGGACCGGTGGCCGCCTACTATTGTGAGGGAATTGTGGAGCTACGAATGAGTGGCGTAACCTGGTCATAAAAACCTACGACGACTACTGGCAGTTAGTTGGGCTGACCACACTGCACCCTGTAACTGGTTGGATGACTCGGCAAATGGGAGTGAGGCCGGCATTCGGTAGGTAGGCCCTGCCCCTCGCTGCCTGTTGCACCATGGATTTATTATACACTCTGTAAAAAAAAAATAGCATCACTGTATTCTTATTACGGATGCTGACAATTTTGAGTTTCACATGCATGCATCTTTCCTGCAAAACTTGAAATCAATTGATTGAAGTATTGGTCTGGATTCACTGCGTAGTGTGGTGTTATTCTTATGTTGATTTAGTGTTTGGAGTGTCCGCTAGAGGGTGTTGCAATCAGTTACTGCTGCAAGGCTTTGTAATCAATTGTCAGGAATCTGTAAAACGATTGTTAGTAGTGCAACTTGTGACGTGTTTTATGTTGCAACTACATGTTCATTATTGACAGTTTGTATACGTTATCATATTTGTGAAGTGTTCTGGTGCTGTGTAGTGTATTTGAGCATGTTTTCTTGACAAAAAGGGGCAGAAAGTGTGACATTTCACCACGTAAGCAAGAAATGGTTCTTGCTTTGCATATGGATGGTCATTCTCAGAGAGAAATTGGTCGACAACTTCAAATGCATCAATCCACAGTTAGCCGCTGCCTGCAAAAGCAACAAGAACATGGAAAATCATCACTGAGAAGTCACTTTGGCAGAAAGAAAAAGACATCACCTCGACTGGATTGTATGATAAAGGACATGGCACTGAAAAACAGAGGAATGAGCTCACGCCAAATTGAACATAAACTTCAAAATGAGGTGGGAATTAATCTTACTCATGCTACTGTAGTATCCCGACTAAAGAAACAGGGTGTTTCTAAACACATCCCACGTAAAAAAACCAGACTAACTGACGCACATGCAACAGTTAGACGTGAGTTTGTCACACGTTATGGCGCATGGAATGATACAGATTGGGAACATGTGATATTTTCTGATGAAAAACGATTCAAATTGCTGGGGAGGGACAGCTCAGTTAAACTGTGGATGTGGAAGGGAGAAGAACTTGCAAAATCTTGTATTTTAGAAACTCAAAAGTTTTGTGGCAGTGTTATGATTTGGGCATGTTTCTCTGCAAAAGGATTGGCAGGATGCATATTTGCGCAAGGACCGTTAAGGCTGATCAATATCTGGAAATCCTGAATTGGAAAGTTCTACAAACTGCAGGACATCATTTTTCTGGACAGAATTTGGACTACTTTATTTTTCAAGACGATAATGCAACCTGTCATCGTGCTCAGGTGGTGAATAACTGGTTTCATGATATGAATATTGAAAGACTTTGGTGGCCGCCCAACTCTCCAGACATGAATCCTATAGAAAACCTTTGGGCTATGATGTGCAAAAATCTTAGTAATCAGACATACAGGTCGAAAGAGGAACTTATGGCAGCAATTGTACATGTTTGGAATGAAATTGAGGACGAATATTGTCAAAATCTCATTCATAGCATTCCTCGAAGGTTGGAAGCACTTAGGAAGGCCAGGGGTGGCCATACTAAGTACTAGTCAATGTATTTACTTACTATCATTACAAATTGACATATCAAAGTGATGCTAATTTTTTTTTACAGAGTGTATGTATCAAATTTATTACATTATTTATGCTAACTCTGTACTATACCGTATGTAGCACCCATACTGTAATCATGATATGGAACGCATCTACTCCTTGGTGCAACAACTGTTTTGAGGGTCAGAACCTGCCAAGCAGTTTTTAGTTGATTGATGTGTGGTCAGTGCGTCATGTTCCATCAACACTGTTTTCTGTATTTTGAAACCAAAGTCCACCACTTTTACTTTCATAGCTCCCCAGTTACCATTACGATGCTGGGTCAGTACCAAATTTTTGACCTTCCACCAGGGAATGAAACCAGTACTGCTGCAACAAATTCAAGACTGCTAGCAAATTGGCTAGGCAGGAGCTCAAAAGTATCACTGACAGTGCATAGAGCAAAAACATACTTAAGATTGCATTAACATGCACCATGTTCGATTGTTTTTTTTTTTAGTGTATGAATCTTGTAAATTTTCTGACTAAATCCATGTTAATTTTTTTGTAGGTTCAGCTGTTTGAAAATATTAGACCTCTGTTTGCAAACAAGGTAAGAACATGTTTATTATGCTTGTGTCCTAATTGTAGCCAATATAATTTATTTTGTATTTCTAGAGTATGTTGACACAGTTCGAGTTGGCATAGGTTAGGTTAGGTAGAGGTTACTGAAATTTTGAGTTTTTCATGCGTAGTTCACTCTTAATTTGAGCTTTATTCAGTGGTAAGTAAGGTAACTGGAAGTTGCAAAAGAATATGTCTGCCTCATCGAAAGAATGATCTACACCAGACAATCTGTGAAGTCAGATTGAACGAGAAATATTTCAATAAAAAGTTACATTGGTGTAAAAATAAACCCTTTTTCCTTCGCAGGGTTCAACTTATGTGCATAGTAACAGGTAAAAGAAAGGATAATGGTGGGCAGACTTCACTTTGTAAACCCGTGCTATAGATATCTGTTATATCGTGAAGGAAACCAAGTTGCTGGTATGGTTGTAGGCTGTAGGTTGGAGTGCATGTTCCGTTTTGTCATGAGTTTCAGTGCTGACCAGATGTTTTGTGTATATATATGTGTGTGTGTGTGTGTGTGAGAGAGAGAGATTATTATTTACAATGATTACCATTGTATAAAAATTGTTGCTTTTTTATATCATTGTCAGGTAGAGACAAGTTGCTTACAAAGAATGAATGTTCGATTCTCCCAAGTATGAAATATGCACAAAGAGGGTACAAAGCTTGTCGACAAAATATGTGTGCAAAATGCCCACCTCTGAAAATTACATTCCCAAGTGGGAGTTATTTATATTTTAAGTTTTCTCCTTTCCTTTGTTCCACAAAAAATCATAATTATTTGTACTATGTAATATTTTGCATTTCGTGTGATTGATCTGTTTTAGAAAAAAAAGCTTCCCTCTCACATGTATTTCTTTGTAATAATACATAATATGCATGTGCGAATTTCTGTATTTACAATGTAAACCATGAACCACATTTGCCTTATCGTAATTCATTCGAATTGAGACAAGAGCGAATTCCACGTCCAGCACAATTGCTGTGCCCAACCTATTGTGCCATTGGTTATTTTTGCATTGAAAAACCCAGTGCTGAATAACCAAAATGTTTACCAGCCATTGAACCAACTCTTAAGTGGCACAGTACTTGATTCATCATAGTTAAGAAATATGAGTAATGCTAAGACACTGTAGACTTTAAGTTGTATGACTGTTGAGTACCTGAATGTTGCAAGTGGCATGTACAGAATCTAAAAATAAAGGGAGATATGCAATTTTCATCATAAACTTTGAATATTTGTGTGCTAGATATTTTGCATATTCTGGATCCTAATAACCTACCAGTAAATTTTTAAATTCTTCATCAACGTGCCCATTTATTTTTGTTGAAGATATGAGGGTCACTATTTATATTTTGAGCCTTGGCAACACTGATTGAAGTTAGGCGCGATTTGACGTTTGCACGGAATCGTCTGGCATTATTGACCATAACGTACTTCAAATGTTTTGTCAATAGCTTCATTTGTGTTGTTTATGTTGCCTTGGAGATTGCGCGACAACAATGAAATGGAATTAACTCGTGAACATTTTCGTGCGATGATTTTTTACGATTTTCGACGTGGATTATCAAGACAAGAGTGCATCGATCAACTTACTTCCACATTTGGCGATGAAGCCCCATCCTTTGCCACTGTGAAACGCTGGTATAACGAATTTAATCATGGCTGCTATTCGCTCACCGACGAGATTCGCGAAGGTCGTCCAAAATCAGTTGTTGTTCAAGAAAACATTGATGCTGTGCAAAACCTAATACTGCAAGATCGTCATGTGACATACTGTGAGATGGAGGCAACCATAGGCATTAGTTCCACCAGCATATATAAAATATTACATGATCATTTAGCTGTGAGAAAGGTATGTTCTCGTTGGATCCCACACAATTTGACAAAAACTGAAAAAGACGCTCGCGTCAATTGGTGCAAACAAATGCTCAATAAATACAATCGTGGTGCTTCAAAAGACGTATATAAGATTGTAACAGGTGACGAATCATGGATATATGCATATGAGCTGGAACGTAAACAGCAGTCGACTGTATGGGTGTTTCAAGATGAACCCAATCCAACAAAAGTTGTTCATGCTCGAAGCACATCGAAACAAATGGTCGCCTGTTTTTTCGGGAAAACTGGTCATGTGGCAACTGTGCCTTTAGAGGAACGTAGAACGGTCAACTCTGAATGGTACACAACAATTTGTTTGCCAGAGGTCTTCGGTCAAATACGGAAAACAAACAAACGCCGTCGGATCATTCTTCATCAAGACAAGACCAGCTGTCACACATCTAGTCTAACAACCGACTTTATGAACAGTCAAAAAATCGAATTGATGGGTCATCCGCCGTACAGTCCTGATTTGGCACCCAATGACTTCTTCTTTTTCCCGAATGTCAAGAATAAATTGCATGGGCAACGATTTTCGTCGGCGAAAGATGCCGTTGATGCGTTCAAAAACCATATTATGGAGGTGTCTCAAGAAGATTGGAAAAACTACTTTGACAAATGGTTCGAACGAATGCAAAAGTGTATTGACCATAAAGGAGAATACTTCGAAAAACAATAAAGCAGTTGTCAATGCCAAATTCCTGTTTTTTCATTGTTAGGCTCAAAATATAAATAGTGACCCTCGTAACTTTTATTGTTATGAGATATTAAAATTGAATTATGCCAGAGTGGAAAGTGTTAACAACAGTATTACTCAGTTTTCAGCTTGGTCAGTAATTTGTGTTTTTAATGATGGTTTAACTGGAATCGGGGATTTTTAATTTCCCTCATTATTGCATCTTTTGGGAACACATGGCAACTTTTCAGTTGGAAGGCAATTTTTTTTTAGTTCAGTTACAGATAAGACATTCTCTTTATAATTTATCCTAATGTAGTAGTAATTATATGGTATTGATAACATAACCCAACTATGAAAGTGCTTCTTGAGCACTGCTTGTTTGTACACTCCTCTTTAGTTAAAGTGGCACATACTACAACTGTCCAACCTAACAAAATGTGCCACTTCATGTAAACAGGAGTGTACATGCTCGAAAAATTAATATAATTTAAAGGCCATATTGATTTTTCTTTCTTACCATGTTATGCTGCAAAACAACCTTTGTTTACATTAATGTTATTTTTTTTTAGAACAGAATGAAAGACAGTGGAGATGTTAAATACCATGTATTTTTCTTAATGAAAACCTCACTTTCATTTTAAAATAGGCCTACTAATTTATATATTGCCAATATTTTTTTTTAGATATATTTTGGTAAAATAAGTCTGTAATTTTGATCCTTTGACTAGTTTCCACTTCTCATTGTGTATTTTCTTTTCCAGCCCCTGTTGGTTGCTCTGAATAAGGTGGATATCATACGACTTGATGAATTAGATGAGGACAGGCTTAAAGCGTTAGCCCCCATCAGGGACGAGGGAATTCCTATGCATGAGATGAGCACCATATCAGAAGAAGGTGTAATGACAATAAAACAGGAGGTACTTACATTTCCTTACATAAAGAATTTAGCAAAAGGAGTAAAGCCAGTGGCATCGCGTGCTGTTCACATACGGGTGTTCACAATAATTTTTTTATACTGAATGGAGATTTACTCCTCTCCCTTGTAACTTCATCTTCAATTGAAAAAGTAGGAATAACAGTTCAACTTATTTTCAACTATTTCCCACAAAAATCACGCTATATTTGAAGTAACACATTTTTTTTATTCAATTAATACCCTTTTAATTACGCAATTTACAATTAGTAATGGTTAGTGCAACCTAATTAGTATAACATGCAATCTCAGGTATGTACAATGCAAGACTACCATACTTCGCAATCTACTTTCTATTACACCGACCATATGTTAACCAACCACATTCATTCAGCATTGAAAGCACGTGCATCGTTAGCGGGACAGAGGGGAGGACGCGTCCAGTCCAGAAAAAAAATATTTTGTATGTAAGATATTTGGGAATTATACAGAATGACCTCGCCCCGCCCACAATAACTCGGTTGGGATGCTTATGATCAATGTGACATTCCATATGTTCCTTCTTCCCTCGTGTTTCGTATTTTCCTTCCTAGCATCATTTTGCCATTGTTCAGAGAGATTGAATTTTGACCATTTAATGCAAGGGTTCTCAAATTTCTTTGCTTCACGGGGCCCTTAGCGTTTCAAGATTTTTCCGCGGCGCCCAGAATGTAGCCCTCTCTAACACTTGCATCAGTCAGTTACTTGTAAGATTGCATGCCTTAAGTTAAAAATTAAACACGTATTTCAAATTCAGAAACATTTCATATGTAAAAATGTACTAAATAAGCACATATTTGAAACATCCATAGCACTGACTAACAATTCAGTGAAAATATTGGAACATTTCGCAGCACCCCTGCGCCCCTCAGGATGCCGCGGCACACTCTTATTATTAACATATTTACCCGTCGTTGCCTTCTAATCGAGGGGTCCTCGGTTCGATACCCGTGGAGGAACTTAGTTATTCGAATCCCACTTAAAACTGTAGGTCCAGTCCCGATTAGTCTTACTGAGCATAAATTGGACTTAAAACACCAAAAAAATTAATCAAACATATTTACCATCCTTGATCTTATGCATTGCACGAAACTAATCCTTCCAGAGGCAGTCTTTTTGTATAGCTATGTGCAAATGGTAACAAACGCCCAGAATGTGTCCTTTGCCCATCCATGCTTCGAGTGAATTGTTCAATTACAAGAACTGTCCGATGAAAAAAGAATAACAATTCTCTTTTAGATATATTAAAATATTTTTTAAATGTATCTATTACAAACAAGACTACTTACTGATTTGTCCGAATAAGTGGCCAAAGAACACACTCTAAATATGCACTTTCAATTATACATTTGCACATGAACTCCCTCCTGAAGGATAACCGGCCGAAACTTATAATTGAGCTCTAGATATTACACAGAAAAAAATAAAATTCTCACTGTGGGTCGAGTAATTGAACGCCACACACCGACGCACAATGCACTTAATAATGATATCAAGAGAAACTAAATTCTACATTATGCTGGCACTTACCTTTATAGAGGATACAGTTCCTTTAGTAATTTCTGTTGCAACCACTGTGGTGAATTTTACTTGTATTTTACCTCTTGTACAATGTAGAGGTCCGGCTGGTGAGGGCCCATCCTTTTTACTTCAGTTCGTTCTGCTTCGCTCATTCGCGAAAATGGAGTTTCTTTCAAACTCCTAACAGTATTCATAGTGTACAAAACACAACACTACACTACACACACGGCACAACACACACACACACGCACGCACGTCTGGAAGCCAATGCGCATAAGGTCACCCAACCGCTTGCCAATAGATATCGCGCTCTCCAACAGTCGACACCACTCTAACCGCGTTTTGCCGGTTGCCGCCAAAGAGCATAGGCTTTTTTATTGCCCCGCAAAAGGAAGGGAACTTGACCTTTCCAAAAATAACGTGTCCCTTGCAGGTCTCCCACAGCAACAGTGTTGCCAACAACTGAAACGCAGAAGTTGCTAAATCTTCAACATGCGCTAAAAGTTGCTGAATCAAATTTACTGGTGAAAAATGCAAAATATATTTTTAAAAAGTGCTGTAAAGAACAACTTACATCAGGTTTATTCCAACCAATAAATTAAATTTCAATGTTTGTGCGTTTATATGTACATTAAAAAAATACTTAATTTCAAATGAGAATTTATGCATATTTCATTTTAACTTTCTAACTTCAAAGAAGAAAATATTATGTGTAGCAAAAATGCATCTCTAGTATTCTGAAAGTTATATTTTGTTCTTCACAATAAGCATATTCCAATAACGTAGAGAATAGTAAAAATAATTTACTAACATCAATTAAATTTTTTTACGGTAACAGCTATTTAGGCCTAGGACTCCATACTATTCTGAGTATAGTTACCATAAAAATGCGCGTTCAATTGATGTAAATGTAGTCGGCACTTTCCTTTGCAATTTAATTCGGTGAGAGTTCTTCTTTTTTTTGCATTAAAAACGTCGATTACTAAAAAAAAGTTGCACAGTCTGAATGGCCCTTAGCCGCACATGCGCAAATCATATAAACCTTGAAAGATATGTAACTCCTGCAGACTAGTTTCTAAAGAAAAGTCGCGCGTCACTATTCCGTGAACTTTAGCGCCCACTGGAATTTAAAATCCACCAGGTTTAGCGACTTCACACTAAAGTTTGCAACTATGTAGTGCAGCCCGTCTCGAGTCCCCCTAGGCATGCCTTGTATATGCTGCACTCTGGTGCCGAATGCAAGAAGTATTGCCGCTTGAAAATCCGGGCTCCCAGCACCATATGTTCGCACAGACCAGTGAACACTTCCGCGGTATAGTGGCCAACAGCCCGTTAGCTGCCAGTTCACAACACACAACACAGCAATTGTGTTCATCGCAACCGTGCAACACAGGAGTCAGTGTTACCAACTATCTAAAAAAGTTATCAGACGTGAAAGACGTCAACTCCGAGTAAATTGTGTGTATATATTCGAACATCAAAAAAGTATTTTTTTCAATTAAATATATGTGTGTGTGTGTGCATTTAATATGTACGTAATTTAAAACATATACATGAGTGTTCACGTGCTCATGCGAACATTATCACGCGACGCGCCTGAGTAAAGCTACATGTAATGTAGTGAATTAGCACTCATTTATTTTTTTCCCTTTCTCTCTACCTTTCAGTGTGTTTCTTTCCCCCTCTTTTATTGCTTATCATCTACAAAGTTGGTTGTGAGGAAAGTAAAAGAAGTATTATTTATTTATTTCTGTTTTTTACACATGACGAAGGTAACATGTCTTTTTTCCACTTAACCATCTACTTTGATATTGTCTTACATCTGTTTGCTAATCAAATAGAAAAAAAAAGCAATACAATTTTTAAATGAGCTCATAGAGACATGCCCACCGTTTTACACACAACCGTACAAGCAAGTACATAACATCATGCTTAAACATAGTCGAAAACAGTTTACATTAATGATAATTCATTTTAAATACTGTAGTTCTTCGAATTGAAGACGCCATCGAATCTAAGGTGCACCTGAATTTTCGCCTAATTTTTTCAGAAAAAAAATCTTCGAATTTAAGGTGCAGGAATATGCACAAAGACGTTCATATTTTAACCTTTGTGGTTTGTGGTGTTTATTTAAACATTTATATGGTACATATTTATTTGTTTACAAATACCTATACGGCACTTTGCCTTGCAACATTGGTAACTTCTGTTGTTACATTCTTTTGTTTATTTAAACATCTATAGGGTACATGTTTATTTGTTTACAAATACGGTATACGGTACTTTACCTTGCAACATCGGTAACTTCTGTTTTTACACAATTGTTTTGTCAATCAGTCTCTTCACTTTCACCATCACTCTCGCCATCAGCAGAAGAATCCATTGCAGGGCTCAGGTCAGAATCAGGTTTACTTGTATGCTCCCACAACAGGTTCTCCTCTGATCAATTGAGAGCATTGGTCAGGCTACACTTCTTGAAAGATTGTATTATGGTATTAGCAGGGACCTCTTCCCAGGCATCGGAAATCCAGTGAGCAATCGTGGAAGTAGATCTTCCCTGATGGTGTGAAGGTGTGGTCTTCAGATGTCAACCAAGCTTCGTACCGCTTACGCACATTAGCTTTGAATGGTTTGTTGATTAACACGTCCAGAGGCTGTAGTTGGCTCGTCATGCCTCCTGGAATTACAACTCTCAGCTAACAAAGTTTTCATGCCTTCCGTGATGTGGCCCTGAAATGAATCCAGAACAAGCATGCTTCGTTTGCACAGAAGAGCTCCGGGTCATCTTTTCCTCACACTTTTCACCCAGTTTTTCATGAGCATTTTTTTGTGCACGAAGAAGTACGTCCTTCGGGAACACCTCGTTCTTTGGTATTGCTTTTCTGTTCGGCACAATGTACGGCGGTAGCTTATGGCCATCACCTGTGACACAAAGTAACAGTGACTCTCTGTTTCTCATATCCAGTCATTTTAATACGGACCTCACAGGCACCTCTCTGATTAATTGTGTAATTTCGTGGCATGTCGAAATACACTGGTGTTTCATCTGCATTGTCTATTTGTCCCAGACTGTAATTGTACGATTTTTGTAACTTGATAACATGACGTTGGAATTTAACGAGCTTATCTTCAAAATCAGCCAGTAATTTCTGACAAATTGTTGTTCTCCTTCACATAGCTAGCCCAGTTCTCCTCATAAATTTGTCACACAAGAATGCCACGTGTTCTTGCAACATCCAAAGCATTAAGTGATAACTACTCTCGAGTTACAGGCAAACCTGCTGATCTTCGCTCCCTCACGAACTTCATTTCATAAGTGGACTTAAAACAACAACTTAACTCAAACTCCCATATATGAATAAGGTAAATGAACTACAGCATAGAGTTTGCAAGTTTTGCAGACACCCACAGTTTGGAAGGCTGGCAGTCTTGCATAAACTTACAGGAGAAATGTGGAAACACAACACAAGTTCCGTGAGGGATAGGTTGTGAGCATAGGAACAGATTCAAACATAGGTGAATTGCATTTTTCCTCAATGGAGAAGCAGTACAATTGAAAAGTAAGCATGAAGAAATTTGTAAATGAATCCAAACTGGGGTTCAGCCCCTTTTAACCTTTCATGGAACATACAGAAAGCAACAAATGCATGAAAATATTGTGAGAGAGCTTTGGAAAAATTATGCAATTGGCGTTTGCCCAGCCTATTCTCAGTGGACACTACTGATGTATACAAAATATGGCTAAATATTTTGGTTTCTTCCAGGCATGTGAGAGACTACTCAGCTTCCGTGTGGAGAAGAAAATGAGCAGCAAGAAGACTGAAAATATTCTTAACAGGCTGCATGTGGCTATGCCCACTCCAAGGGACGATGTTGAAAGACCTCCTTTCATACCAGGTATATCAGTAAATAAATTTTTCATGGCTTGTGTTTATGAAATGCATGGATGGGCTGATGGAAAATTCTGAAAACCCAATATTATACTTATATGATATAAAATAATCATTTCAAGAGGAATTAGTGTTGCCAGGAGTCTGTATGTGGGCTCTGACCCTCACGGGTTGATGCACCATGGGTAATTATTATTATTTATTATTGTTAATAATGAACACTTACAGTGTTTTATTAGTATATTGGACATATACAGGGTGTCAAGTGGAAATTCTTTGAATTATATGTGAATTTTCTTTGTAGATGCGAAAAATTGCAGCATCTATTATCCAAATCCCCTGATCACTAGAAATTCATAAAGAATCTGGTAGCTATTGTTAGATTAAGATGGCCAGACGTCCGTCCCGTATTAGCCAGTACAGTCCCTTGTTTTGTGTTTGTTCCCTATTTTTTTTAAAAAAAAACAACATAAAATGGGATGTCAAAGTGTTCCTTTTTGTGACAATGACTTATCATAGCATAGAATTACTGCAACAATACTAGACCTTCTCTACTATTACCATGAACTATGGCATAGTAACATTCAGTCATTTAAATGGAAGCTGGAAAAAACATCACCTACTGATAGTTGGGTAGAAATTATTTCAATGTCAACAATGTGCCACATTCCAATTTTCTTAAAATATTTGAGTTTCTGTTCTGTTTACCTGGAACTGTGTAAAATTTTTGCAAAATGTTATTTGAATGGAAGGATATAGTGAAGAAGATCCATTCATCATCAAGATATGAATGACTTCTAATTCTAAAGATACCATATTATATAAGTTATTTACACAGTATTTATTTAGTTTTAAAATGCAAGTATTTAAAACAACAATTTTTTGCATTAAAACATGTACGTTTTGTTGTTCTGTTTTTCCTTCAGGAAAATATGAGAAATGTCCTTTTTTGTTGTTTTAATAATCTTGTCATGTTAGATTCATGTATGGTCACTGTCCATCTAAGGTATGTGTGCATGCGTGCACATGTTTATATTTTGTTGCCATGCACTGTGGCAGATTGGTCAGTGCAGCATGCTACAATGCACAGGTTCGAATCCCGACCAGGGCATGGGCATTCTTTGCCCCTTCATAAATTTCATATCATGATTCATCCTCATCTTCACGATTAGCCAAAAGTGGCAGAAAAGCGAAGTAAAATAAACCAAACCAATCAGTCAATCAAACTTATATATCTTGTTAGCGTAAGCTTGAGAATGTTTTGGGAACCAGAACAAAATGTCACTATAAGAATGAAAAACACATTAAGAGTAATATATATTGTATTATTTTATCTTATACAAGAGTGGTTATGCAAACTTTTCAGGAGAATATTGAGGAACTTCTGTTTTTACATTTAGAGCAAAATTCCAAGAAATCTTCAATTTATCTGAATGACATTTTCTTTAAAAAGTATGAAATATCCCTGTTAAAGTGTATAATGAAAATTACAATGCTTCAGGAAATCATTGCCAATATATGTCTCAATATCTCTTTCAGTCCATTCAAATTATTTTCTTTTCCAGAGCAAGCCCTGAAGCCGAAAAATGAAGTGAGCAGGATCAGGAGAAAACTGGAGCGAGAGATTGAAATGGAATTGGGTGACGACTATGTGCTTGATCTGAAGAAGAACTACGATATACCAGATGAGTACAAGTATGATATTATTCCTGAATTCTGGCAAGGGAGGAACCTTGCAGATTACATTGATCCAGATATATTAAAGGTACCTTTATATTATCATTTATCCTCGAGCAACAAGTGTAGATTTATTAAAATTATATGTGGCTTAAAAGCTAAGTTATATGACACGTTTCAGAGCATACTGAGTTGCGAACCATGTGTGCTTTGGGATATTCTTGACAACTACTTAACTGTATTTTCATTTATTTCATACATTGGTAAGTATTTATAAAAATTAGTTCCAAAGCAATATCACTTTCAACAAATACATAAAAATTGCAACAATTTAAAGTACTACAGGACATTTCAAGTTTAATATATAAATTTTCCATTGCAAGTTTTGTTTTGAAATAATTGCACATGAGGTAATCACTCAATCAGAAAATTATTTTCTGGACATAATATTGATGTAGAAATATTGAAAATTGTGTATTTTTCATAATTTCCAGGATATGTTGACTGGAAAACTGGTGCATATCATTTTGTCAGACCCCAAAACAGTATTGTCTTAGTGCCCCCCCTCCCCTCCCAATCTTGGGTGGTTGGAATTTTTTTTTTAATGAATATTCAGTGTCTCTAATTGTGCATTATAAAATGAAATAAACGAACGTGTCAAATTGTACGAGGGAAGGCTGATAAATATTGTGCTTTACCCAGAAAAAAGTTGAGCTAGGAAGCTGTAACTGCCACACTATTCTACATATTCCCCCAGGAAGTCAATGCCCTTGCGAAATCTGTCCTGCAGCTTCTTAAATCCCTGCAAATAAAATTCTTCCGACTGCTGGTGTAACCACTCATTTGCAGCATTAGTTGCCTCCTGAACACTCCCAAATCGGTGTCCCCTTAGGTGTTTTTTCAGATGGGAGTCAGCAAATAGGCTGGATGGGGGTCAGTGTCACCATTGTTTTACCTGCAGTGTGTGGCGAGACATTGTCATGCAACAGGATGATGCCTTTGGAGCTCTTTTCTGGAGGTGCTGCCTTTTCACTTTGGACCTGAACGACAAAGGGAAGTTAAAATCATAGGAAGTCAGTTTTTGCACCTATAGAAGAATTTACCAGTACCCCCTGCAAATTTGAACCTCCTAGCTCATTTTTTTCTGGGTAAAACTCAATACTTATCAGCCTCCCTTCGTAATAAAAAATTGTACATAATTATAATAATGATGTGTACATTATCATCTCAGTGATGTGGTCTACATTGTTATGTCATTTTGTTCAGACCTAATTTTATCCTGTTAACTTTTTTATGTTTTTCTATCTTTTATCAATCTGATCTTAGATTTACTGCCATTTTAATATTGTCCTGATGAAGACTAATGTTAATTAGTGGAGACCACAGTAGGATATATAAAAATTGTTTTTACAATTAGGTAATTAATCCGGTAACATGGACAGTTGTGAAGAATTTTAAATGAAAATTTACTTTGCAGGACATAATTTTGGAGAGTAAATCTCAATTTAATGAGTTTAAACTAAAAGCTAGTCTTTCACATGTTGCCAACCCGATGGCTGACTGTGTTAGGTGGTCGAATTTTGATCTTGCCACCAAAGTTCCCAGATTAGAGTCAGGCATGGATGTTCTTTGAAGGTGTTCCTTTAGCAATTTCATCTAATCAACATCCATCTTAATTGTTGTGATTAGTCGTTATTTTGAGGTAATAATGTATGCCTTTATTGTAGAAATTGGAGGAATTGGAGAAGGAAGAGCAGATGAGAATAGAGGCTGGAGTTTACGATATTCCAAACTACGAGGAGGATGAAACTATAAAGGAGATCCGTCGCCTTGCTAAAAAGATCCGAGAAAAGATAGCCATCAACAAACAGGTTGCCAGGCTGAAAACGAACATCTCGAAGCCTATCATACCAAGGTCAAGTGCAGCACGTGTCCGTGACAGATCTGCTTCTCGTCTGCGTAAGGAGATGGAGGATCTCGGTGTTGATATGTCTGGCACAAAGAATGTAAGTTTATCATTATTATTAATAAGTTTTGTGAGCAATATGTTAGAACTACACCTTAGGCTCATTGTCAATCAGATATTCTCTGTGACACACTTCATAATTCAACCAATTTTTTTTTTAAAAATAAAAAATGCTTTTACTAATAGTTCTGTTTTATCTGTAAATCTTGCATATAGTTGGAATTTTGTTCGCTCATAGTCAATGTGAAGATGAATCAAAATTTCAGTGTCTTTAAAATGTAACCTGTAAGGATGCAAAACATTTTCTTTTATGGGGGTGACTAATCATCCTGAGCCTCTGTTCTTCTGCAGCAGCCCTAGCAATGTGAGACGTGTGTGGTGGTGCATTAACATGCAACACTTTCACCCATTACCTGTCATTAGTCCCAGTCTTCTGGTGAATAGCAGGATGCAATTCGACCAAAGTTTCTGATCGTGGTATTTCTGGGACGGAACTTGATCAGCAGTGGGCCTCTGCAGTCCCAAAAAATAGCAACAGCTTTCGTCTTAATTTTTCAACTTTTGCCTTCTTGGGTGGAGGAGAACTCTTGTCCTTCCACTGCATAGAAGCCTTGATTAGTTTTGGGGTCATAATAGTGTACCCATGTCTCATCCCAGGTTACTAGGTCAGACAGAATTTTTTTTGTTCTCACCAATTCCAAATTTTCATTCGAAATGTCAACCCGATCTTGCATTTAAAGCGGTGTGAGCAACTTTGGCACCCACCGTGCAGATAGTTTTCTTACAAAATCCTCTGTCAAGCATCTGGTGAATTGCAGGTTTCAGAAGGCCCATTGTCTGCACTAATTCAGACAGTTTTAAACTTCTGTCATTACTACTTCATCTAATTTTTTTTAAGGTTTTCTGGAATTCTGACAGTTCTCGATGATGATGAAGCTAGTTCATATAGAATGGATTTTCTTTCTCTCTTGAACTCGTTAACCCAGTTGTAAACAGTGGCAAGGAAAGGGAAGTGTCCGTGCATACCTTGACCAAACGGGTGTGGATGGCCTTAGGTGCAAGCCCTTCTTGCATGAAAAACTCGATCACCGCTTGCTGTTCAGTCATAATTTAGTCGCAAGGGTTACGTTCCACAGTCCCAGTAATTACCTAGAAAGAGATAGCAGCATGTAAAAGATTGAGTATTACTGGGACCACAAATAATGTGTGATTATATAAAATAGGGGTTCAACTGTATTCATTTATATTTTATCATTGCCACAGTAATTGCAGAAATTTTCTCTGTAGGTGGCAAGTAAACAGTGACGTGCACTGAGGAGTAGCTAGTCTAGCAGAGATAGATTAATCAATCTCGCATCTCTAATTATTTTCAAATCACAATATTTATTGTCTTGTTAAAGCCACAGTTCATATGCAACACTTTCTTTTTCACGCGCGCCTCGTCCCTCAGTGGGATCCGCGGGCAAAAGTGGCCTAGCTCGCTCTTCTTCCGCCTTAGCAGTTCCAGGTAGAAACGGGTTTCCGAAGGAAAAGGGAAGATTTCTGCCTCTACCTCCATTGTCTCATTCTCCCCGCTGCAATGATTGAAAGCCCGTGCTTTCAGGTCCCCCAGTCTATCTCCTATAGGACAGATAGGGGATTGGTTTCCATTCGATTCCCTTGTAAATCATCTAAAGAACTCAAGGGAAAATTTTCTGCAGTACTTATGATCTCTGTATTTACACAACATTTTACACGTTGTACAATATGTATGTATAATATGGGATGTAGTTTTATTATTTATGAAATGGGAACGTGTTATGTGCAGACAATAATGTTATGCTTTTTTTATTTTATTTTATTTTATTTTATTAAATATGGAATATATAATGATTAAATTACAAATATTTGCTCAGGCTCTCTCTCGCTCTCGTTTTAGTTGTGTGTTTTTTTATACGTATACTAATCTCTTGGCCTCCAACGGATGTATTTATTTGGGCAAGAGAACGCACATTCATATTGTTGTTGGTTTGGTTTATTTTACTTCGCTTTTCTGCAACATTTGGTTATTGCGAAAATGAGGATGATGTGATGAAATTAATGAAAGAACCTCGAACAATCCAGGCCGGGATTCGAACCCGTGATGAGCGTGCATTCTTGTTCCTGTGTTGTACTCTGCAGTGAATAATGAAATAATTTGATATGAAAAATGTATCTCAGAACTCAAGAAGCCAAATGAATATTATTGAAGAAACTACAAAAAGTGTGTTTTGTTACCTGTTTTAATTCTGTGCATAAAGTGTACTTAAAACACCAAATCAACCAACCGTGGGGGAGTGGTTATCACAGCGCGCTACCTCACCAGGAGTTCCGGGTTCAAACTCCGACCTGGGCATGGGGGTTCTTTGTGTTTGTCCCTTCATTAATTTATCGTATCATCTTCGTAATTAACCAAATGTGATTAAAAAGCGACGCTAAGTAACAAAAATCAAATCAAATCATTGATTGATTGCTTGATTTGGTTTATTTTACTTCGCTTTTCCGCCACTTTTGGCTAATCGCGAAGATGATACAATATAATTGATGAAGGGACACACTCAAAGAATGCCCATGGCCAAGCCGAGATTCGAACCCAGGATCTCTCGTTTAGTAGTCAAATCAAATCTTTTTTATTTTCAAATGGGGTGGGAGTTACGTGTACTTTTTTTAGTACTCATTCATCATTTTGCAATCTTTTCCTGTTATTGATGTTCTATTTTTAGGAATACTGGGCCCTAAATGGGGGAAATTATGAGCCACCAACCCCCCCTTGAGCACGCCACTGATTGCTACCCCAAGTATCGACGTCACCGCACGTCACTGCAAGTAAATAAATAAAATTTTAGCTATCATTGCTTCACAAACTATGTGAGTTAAAAACATAAAACTTTGTTCTGTGTTGAGCATCTTTATTAATGCATGGATGTGTCCTTTATTTTCAGGCTAACTTCAAGAGGGCAAGGAGCCGAAGCAGGTCCTTGTCTCGTCCTCCAATGAAACGACTTCGTACAGACTCTGAGGGTCGATCAAGAAGTTCTTCAAGACCTCCACGGGATGAAATGGGCGTGAAGGATGTTGCTGTGAGTTTTCCTTGGCAAATTGCCATATCTGTTACATAGTTTGTATTGAAAGAAAAGTGATGCAGAAGAATCTCTCTGAACATGCACACACACACACACACACACACACACACACACACACACACACACACACACACACACACAGTTTCTTCACCAAAGTGTAGTTAAATTTTGGTAAGGAATGTCCACCAGGATCTGTTTATATATTCCTAGTTTCCAGACAGTGTTCACTTTAAGAGAGGAGATATGGGTAAGTCTCCAAAATTCCAGAAGGGCCTGTTTGTCAGACTAGATTTTGGTACAAAAATGGGTAAATTTCGGGATCAAAAGCAGTATATAAAATGCCATTTTGATGTTAAAATGCTGAATATAACCCTAAATTAAATATTAAAAACTACACTTATTACTCAAAAGAAACATTTTGCTTTTAATAGCACATTTATGTAGTTATCGGAGTATTAAGTTTAATGCTGTGTAAAGGAGCAAATCTTAGCTTTTCAAATATTTACAGCAGAATTAATAAATGTTCTGTATTTGCATAACTCACAGGATAATTCATTAATAATAATAAATAATAAAGTGTTGCATGGTAAATAATACTATAAATTTTGTGTTTTAAGAGTTTGCTCCTGGGAGGGTGAGAGAGAAAGAGAGAATAAAAAAATCCCCCCTCTCCTTCTCTTCTGGATTCCTTTTCTTTTCCCCCTTTTTTCAAAGAGAGAGAGGAGAGAGAGGGTAAGAATGAAAAGTGGTTCTCTCTCTCTCTCTCTCTCTCTGTTTTGCAGTTTATTTCGCATCATTTCGTGACAAGACATGGTAGGAAAATCCACCTCGCAGCTTTCAAAAACATGAAAAATAAACATTAACAGTGTGTTATTTCACATTTCATGTTTTTGTCAAAAACTAAATAGTTAAGCAATATCTTCCTGATTGGCATGTGAACACTTTCTCTATTTGTTCCTTATGGTAATGAAATGTTAAATCTCTATTTCAGATGAAGGTGAAATTGAAGAAGATAGCAACAAAGGCACTTGCAAAGAAGATTAACAACAGGGGCCTCAAAGGAGAATCTGACAGGTTCATCGGCAATAAAATGCCCAAGCATTTGTTTTCTGGGAAGCGTGGAATTGGAAAGACACAGAGGAGATAACTGCACTCAGCTGTTAGCCTTCAGTTTATTTATCAATCTTCATGTACTATATTGTTGGAATTGTTTTGAACAGTTCATAAACAATTCATTGAATTTGATGCTTTTTGTTAGTCTTATGTCATACCCAGACCTTATTTCTTCCTTTCGAAACCTTAGATTCCACTTAGGGGTCATTTTTCTAACCATGTTTGCCTATGCAACACGTTATTCACCAGTTAACTGTAAGGTTATGATATTCATGTAAAGTAGTGAAGGTTTGAGAACACTTGCAAGCAGGATAGCTCCAAGTGCATTGCGTGGATGCAAGTGTCGAGGTGGAAAGACTTTGATGAGACCAGGTTTTTCAAGGCTTGTTGAAATGAGACAGGCTTCTTTAAAGTTGAAACTCGCAACAGAACGGAAGGTGTTTTAAGGTGCACAAGACAGGCATGTACAGTGAGATGCACAAGTATTGCTTGGCAAATTGCCCTTGACTACATTCATTGGTTTTCCTTTTGCATCCTACATCTTTTTATGGAATTTTTTTTAAGTACACTGGTGCAGAGACTGTCGATAGATTTTATTGGCAGTTTGTTTCAATTTGTTATGCTCCCATTGAGTAAAACAAAGTGCATGAACACTGTGATGGACAATTTGCTTGATATTGCTTGTGCATCCCATTGTACAACTGGAGACAAAACAGAATAAGTTAAACCTCATATGTGAGACAAGGGATGGACAAGTACCATCTTAATACCACCCATACTCTGCCCTCTCACTTTGGACTCTATATTTTGTAGGGATGGAACAGATTAATTGGTACTCTTATCGGTATCGGTCGATATAGGCATATCGGTTTATTGGTAAAATTGCAGATTATTTTACTGATCCGATATATCTATGTATATCTGATAATTTAATGCAAAATTCTGCCATTTTGTTATAATTTTTATTGATAATCTGAATGTCCTCCTTTTTAAAAAATAAATATCTAAATATGCAACTCTGCACTCCATTCACCTCGAAACAATAATTTATTAAGATGAATGATCCATTGAGGTTCTTCAATGACCATTTGGAATTTTATATCGGATCGGTTATCGTTATCTGTAAATTTTATATTGGTACTTTTTCAGTATCAGCCCAAATTTCATATTGGGCCCTAATATTTTGAAACACATATCTATAAGAAATTGAAGATTCAAATATTTTTTTAAAAGAAATCTTGTTTAGTTTTTTGGCATCAGCCAAAATTTCAAGCTCAGTCAATAGGAGCACAGGTCAGGAAGGTGCATTCAATTTAGGTTACAATACAACACGTGAGACTGCATTCTTTCATGTAGGTCACAGTAGACAACAAGTTGCCTGTGCTAGCAGGGTTCGAATTCTGGCCTGGTACTTCAGTCTTGGTGGGTATAATATCTCTTTTGGTCTTGCTCCTCCCCCTACTGCAGTCAAAAAGGTCATCTCATCAGTAGAGGCACATATTTTTGGTAAATAACAAAGCAAAATTTTGGTACAAAAACAGTCGATTTCGGGTTCAAAAGCGGTAAATAAAATAAAATTTTGGTGTTATAGCGGTGAATAATCACATCAAAAGTGCTATATAAAATGACATTTTGGTTTTAAAATTGTGAATATAATCCTAAATTTGATTTAAAAACTGCACTTATTACACAAAATAAACTTATCCCTTCTAATAGTGCATTTATGTTGTTACCAGAGTATTAAGTTTATTCCTGTGTAAAGGTGTCCATTTTTACTTCTCAAATCTTTACAGCAGAAATAATCAATTTTCCGTGAATTGCATAATTCACAGGATACTTCAGACTTCAGAAAGTGTCGCATCAGTATATAAATGGTAAATTTCGTGTTTAAGAGTCTATTTCGCATTTTGCAGTTCATTTGGCATTAATTCGTGACAAAACAGGGTAGAAAAATGCTCCTCAGACCTTTCAGAAACATGAAAAAAGAACATTACAGCAAGTTATTTCATGTTTTAGTCAAAAACGAAATTTGCATGCCTCTACTCATCAGCCATGAAAAACATTACACATACGCGAGACATAGTACATAGTTGAGAGAGAGGAAATTTCTTTGCCTAGGTTAATCTCCCCTTCTCTTTCCGAATTGAGGCTTGGTCAGGGAAAAGAGTTATTGCTCAGAGTAGAATATCTGTATTTGAGCTTGTTTGTTCCGGCATAGGAAATGCAAGGAAATAATTTTCTTTACACATCAGTTTGTGATGAATACAGCTTTCCTTCCATACCAAGGATACAACTGTGCATACATTAATTTTCAGTATAAATCATGTGCAAAAAGTGTATATTGAAAGTACTGAAGTCAGTCGCCTGATATAAAATCAGTAGACTGGTGAGTTTTACTTCTATTTTTATGTATGTACTAATTTAGATTTTGGGCCAGACCTCGTCATGATAATATCCCTACTCTGCCCTCTTGGTTTTTAGTGCTGCAAACTTGAGAATGTAGATTTTATTGTTCATTGTCCAACATATGGCAGTGAGAAATTGAAGATTTGTACATGAAAAAAAATCTTGGTCATTCAGCATTTTCATATCGGACAACATTGCGTGTACTTGCAAGTTTTGGTGGAATAACTATTTTCTCATGGGAAGGGAGGAGTTGGTGAACTTTTTTTTTTTGGACATCTAGCAGGGGGACCAGGGGTCATCTCCCTCCCTCTTAGCTTCTCGTGAAATATTCTTCTCAATTGTGAAACATCTGTCAAGACGTTGAGAGGAGTGGGAGGGAAAAATGCCTTACCTCCTTGTGCAACAATTTTTTCACACCAAACTTTGTGTTTCATAACTAAGATATTGTTACCACACCTTTGTAGCATTGGTTGTTACAAGCACCAAGTTTTAGCAGCAACACAATGAAAAGAAAACCTGCTCCAAACTCAAAATTGTCTTGAGTAACTGTTAGAAATTCTGTATGTCTAATAGTTTCAATAATTATTTTCTTGCCACATGAACAGTAATAAAATAAAAGGCTACAATCAGTGTGACATTTCATTCAAACGAGTGTCCCAGAAGCACAGTTGTTTTTCCAAGTTTCACCTGGTAAGTTTATGCAGGGCTCTGGCCACTCTTACAGCAAGGAAGAATTTGATTTTGCTCTCCCCACTGAGGGTGTCTGCTAGAGTTGCAAACTATAGTTCATTTCTCTTACTCGTGCACAGAATGGGCAAGAAGTCTAATGTTTTGAATCAGTCACATTTCACATTGAGCCATAGGAATGTAACTATGTTCTCGCTGTTCTTTCTTTGGTAAGATGTAAAGCCTTGCATATATTAATGAATGTGGGTTGTTTAGTTCCAGTGACAGGTCTTTAAAGTATGCAATGCTGTAGTATGGTACGGAAGCTCAGACCAGAGGTAAAACCATTGCCTTCAACTGACTTGCTTACATTTTTTCTATTTTCAAATATTTGCCTCAATCTTGCAACACGTGACAAAAATACAGTTAACGAAACACTTGAACCTTCACTATTAACAGTGGACAGAAAAGATTAAATTCCTGCAATAAAAAAAAAAAAGTCTCTCATATTAGTCTCTGAAGCTCAGACGGATGACCGAAATTTTCCATGTAAAATACTTATAAAACTACAGTGGCCGATTAACTACATTCTCTCGGAGCGTAGATGCTCTTACAGCACCTTCCCTGGAAACTATGGTCCTAACCATGTGTGTCATAATATGCTACAGCGTTTGCTACATGCACCATTCATACTAAGTTTAGCAACACTTAAATGCAATGCAGGGTGGCTCAATAACTCACTTAACACCCTCAGTACAAGGCCACTGCGGCATGGAATTTGAAATTGGCGATGACCAATCGTTATCTGGCCAAGGGGGAACCACATTGACGCCACCCACAACAGTCGGCGACCATCTTTATGTCCGCCATCTTGAATTCAACTTCAGAATTTTAAATGGGAAGGGGTTCGTGCGACATATCAAAATGGGCTAGAATTTCACGAGAAATGCAATGGTGAAGGTTTTTTCGACGTATCTTTAACCAGTAAAAAGTTATGACTGAATTCTTGTACCAATTTGCTCCTTTTCGAGGTGTTAGAAAAATGCCTTAAAATTTGTTTAGCGCTTCGGTAATGCATCGAGATCAAAGTGACGTCTATGGAGAGACGTTCGCATGCCATTGCACATTATTTTAATCGGATACATCCATGAAGAGCTGTGCATTATGAATGGTTGTCGCGAACAATTTACAGTGTGACGCTTCCATTGAATTAAAAGTCCTTCACAGTGACAAGGCTAATGTTTATGTTCATAAGGAAGTTTATAAACAGAATATGTGACCCTTGTCATCTGATAACTAACTTTGGACAAAAACTGGTTCATAACGTTCCCATAAGTGTTCTGGTGTTCTTCCCTATTGAAAAAACTCTGTAAAAATTACCTTCTTCCATAAGCAAGGATGAAAAAAACTGTTTATTTAACAAATCCAAGTAGCCCTAAGCATTTAAGGTTCCGTTGAAGGAAAATTGACTAACCAATCGTGTTCCACACAGCACGCCACACCATTAACTTACCAACACTAACCATTCAGCTTTGATCTGTCGAAAATGGGTTATCAGATAAAAATCATCGAATATTCTGTTTATGAACTTCCTTATGAACATAAACATTAGCCTCTGCTCTCCATGAAGGAAATAATGTCCTGCAATGTTGTCTTCATACTTGGGATTTTCACTAGCAGCCGTGAGTGATATCTTGCATTATGCAAAGTCTAAGGGAAAAACTAAAAGCACAACACTATAACAAAGCAACAAAAGAGCAGCATAACACAACAATGAAATAACACAACACAACTAGTTAAAAAAATCAACCCCACACGTGGTTATGGAGCAAAAATAATGAGAGACGTCTTGCAACTACAAGAAATGTAAAGAAAATGTGGCAACAACGTCTGAGTGCATGCGCTTATCGGGAGCGGTTTGGCTATTGTTTGCTATGGTTGTGAGTGTTAAGTTTCATGAAAGGGTTGCCGATGGGGACATAAGAAACGCGGGGACTTTACACACGCCAGTAAATAAATTCCACGCACCAAGACCACTCGACGCGATCTAGACTAGAACTGGTCCTTGTCATTTCGGTAAACCATTCCTACTCAGCCAACAATTTTCTACTTACCACTGTATCTAGTTGTTTGAAGATCAACGACCTCTTTTTCAACTCCTCTTCATGCGTTCAATGATGTTCTTGTCCCTGCCTCATGACACTTTCCCCTTTGGTCACAATAATTTGGCTTCAAAATTCCCCATTCCTGGGAAGATTACATGCTGGGAAAAATTGGTTTGCAACATTGACCCAGACTGTTGAGGAAGTTCAGAGGGTTTTTTCCCCGCCATATGCAACCCTGTTCTCTCTCCTGTAACAGTTTGACTCCACAATTCCCTGATCCTGGGGAAATTACATGGTGGGAAAAATTGGTTTGCAACATTGATTGGAGCCCTGTCAAGCTTACCCGTCACCCCCGTGGAGTTGCCCGCCAGCTGGGCCAGACCATGGGGCCAGCCGTCTCGCGAATTCAAAGAAAGCGGGCAATGTTTCCAACTTCTAAGAAATCAGGTTCATCTTCTTATTGAAATGAACAATTTTATGCACATTTTCTGATAGATATTTTTGCTGTATTTTATTCCCCGAGTCTGGGCTTCGCAGATAGTCCCGAATATACACCTCTGGTTGAAGGGTTACCAGATCGCTACAAGGGAAATGTAGGACACCAGTCACAGTAAATAATACACATTATTAGAACATGTTACCAAATAATGTAAAATTACACATTTTCAGTTTAAAAAGTAATGAATTTTTAACGATTTATTAAAAAACAAAATTCCAAAACTAAACTGCTATATAATACACTTTTTACTACATGCGTTTTCAGTTGTTTTTCTCTGAGTAGCCAAAATATCGGCTTAGTCGCAATGTAGTTATAAAACTCACAACAATCAAATTATTTGAAATTATACTGAGCAAGCACCAACCCCTTCACAGAATATATGAAAAATTTACTCCACTCATCAGTCTCAAAATTTCCAATATTCTAAAGCATTTCAGGCATGTAAATGGCGACCTGGTAAGGCACCCAAATGTCAACCTCACTTTCACATAGTACAGTCAACAGCAAAGATAATGGTAGTCAAATTGTCAATCGTTATTTTCATTAGTTTTTATTCTACATCCTGTGTTGTTGTAAGGAATGAAATTATGTTGGTGCATATATGGCACTGCCTTCTGCTTATTGACGTCTTTATTTCAATTCATTATCATCATATTGTGCAATACAGACCGAATGAAAATGCCCAAAATGGTGATGGACAATTCGCCTACAGTTTCTTTTGCAGGCCAACAATGCTCTGGTGTCTGGACCTACGGCCCGTATAATCCTCTGTAGGACCGTGTGTGTTTTCTTGTGTTTTGTTTTGTCATTGTATGTGCTGAGTGTCCCTTTCCAACTCAGCTTTTAACCCAGGTAAGAATATTTTAATCTTCAGACACGTGGTTATTTTAGTTATGATAAGGGGCTGGGCTACACATAATGTGACAGCTGCAAAATAGCCTAAGAGCTGACGTGCTCAGAATTTTCAATTCAATCAATCAATCTATCTATCTAAAGCATTTCCTAGTACTCCTATAAATCTTGCAAAAAAAAAATCAGTAAAAATTTGGAAATACCTACGAAAAAATAATTAAAAGTGTGTTGGAAATTTTATGTTTTTACATTAGGAGTAATAGGTTTGATGCTGATAGCAATTTTAGAAGTTTCTTTTTTCTTTTTGTGTTAGGTTTGCTAAGTTTCATGCCATTATCATTTACACAAAGGTTTTTTCTTCGTCATAGTAATAATAATGGAATACAATCATTTCTTTACAAATAAAAAATGGCGAAAGTGCTCCGAGGTAGGTATCTTACTTACGTGGCCAGATTTTGGGATCAAATATCTCTGTTGTTTGTGGTTTCCTCAGTTATGCACCATCCAATTCTAGAAGTCCAGCCGCTCCCGAAAGAAAATCCTATGTATGTCTGTGTTCGGCATTATTGCCATCAGCCACCTTGTATACCAATAAATGCAAATGCAAACCATCCGAAACATAGATTATAGTATAGCTGTAATTATAATAACGGCAATAGCTGCTGACTGGTAAATATTTAACGTCTTGCTACTGTGCAAACTTGTAGGTTATCAAGGTTGCCAGGCTGTAAGGGCGAAAATCCATTAGCAGATAAATAATTTTGCTGTGATTTATCTTTGTTCAACTGCAACATGCATTTTATTAGTTCAAAATGTAGGACATGTATGATATTTTTCCAATTCCTCCCGGACACCGGACATAAGGCTAAAATGTGGGACATGTCCAGGAAAACTGGACGTCTGGTAACCCTAGACTGTTCTACCATGGCATGTAGCTGTAAAAGATTTAATGTGAAATATTTTTATTTTGCTTTGTCATCACCACATCTCCCTATGACTGCACAGAGCCTTAAACTTCAGCCTCATTTTATCCGATAGAACGATAGATTCTCTTTCATGATTGCTCCAGCTACTACTCAAATTGAGTACATCTCTGAGAATAATAATAACCAAATTTTAAAATCTCATAAACAGTTGTATTGAGGTAATGAATTAAATTGTGCCACAGGCTTCTCTTAATAAACTTGCTGACTGCCATGGCATACTGGTTACTACAACATGCTATGACACCAAGGGTCTCAGATTTAAATCCCAACCTGTGCATGGGAGTTCTTTGTGAGTGTCCCTTCAATCAATTTCACCATATCATCACTCAT
This sequence comes from Lepisma saccharinum, assembly GCF_977018435.1. Lineage (NCBI taxonomy): Eukaryota > Metazoa > Arthropoda > Insecta > Zygentoma > Lepismatidae > Lepisma > Lepisma saccharinum. Next base: position 29,260,834 of record NC_139249.1, on the reverse strand, counting down.
CCTTATTATTGCGATTTTCCAAAAGAGGCAGAAAAGTGACTCTAAATAAAAATTAAGTCTTAATAAACTTGGTTTTGGTATACGAGTCATTCCATGCCAAATCAACACAGATACCAGTATGTCCAATTTTCATGAAATTTGGGGAGTTGGAAACTATGCATGCAACTTAGTAACCATGAAAATTTTGAGTCTCGTTAGTCTTGTAATTGTAAAATTATTCAAGGTCAAAGGTCGCAGAAATTGCCCCTTACTATGCTCTACTCTAAAACACATGGAAAAATCAAACTGAGACTGCAATGGAATCAGAAGATACAAAATAATATGTGTAGCTATGTGACTGATAAAAGGCCTCATTACAATGTTCTAGGGTGAGTCAAAAGTCCATTAACATGCCCTTTTTGCTTGTTAAGTATACGTTGGAAAAACCTTCGCCACTGCATTTCTTGTGAAATTCTACCTCTCTACTGAAATGTTTGAATTGAATCCAATATGGTGGACCTCTGCTTGATACACAAAACTATGGTTCCCCCTCATCCTAACATAACCAATTGTACCCAACATAACTCCTTTACATGTTTATAGGGGGTGTTAATGGACTTTTGACTCGCTCTAGTACATTGTAATGACGCCTTTATCCAGGATTTTTCTCTTGGGGGGGGGGGGGTAAGTATGGGGATGTTAAGTGCATATTTTGGACCGTTTTTAAAATATTTGCCATTATTCAATTTGTTCATAGATGTTTCCAGAGATTAACCTCCCCCCTTCCCTTCCCTTGAGTGTTAGGTTTTAGTTCAGCAAAAGGTCCATTGGACTATGCTTCTTGTAGAGCTACAAATGGTTCCTTTCTGTAAATGCTCATGAAGTATTGTCATTCTAATCCATATTCAGGGTGTTTCTAAAGGTCGTTTACAACGCTTGGGAGGTGATTCCTCACACGAAAACAAGCAAAAAGTCTAAGTTCCATTTTTACGACTGAGGCTTCATTTCCGAGATAGGAGCCTCGCAAAAGGTGACAAAGTGATCGTCACACCTAACTGGGACTGTTACTATCACATATAGAGAGGCGGTTCCAAGAGAATCATAAAGGAATCATATGTGCTCAGTCCGGAAGTCACTATGAAAAGTTCACTGCACGCATGCGCAATGGAGTCCTCAAAGGAATTGGGGATTTCCAGCAAGAACAATACATGGAAAGGGTATGTAACGCAGCAAGAAGGACCGTGACAATGAGAAATGCGTTCAAGACAGCACATCCCGACCTCAAACATCAAAACATGAGCACCGAACACAAAATCCGAAAAGTTGAGCACGGTTGCATACCCCAGTTACACGCGAGGAATGAACGAATCATGTCATGTGGCATACGAGAGACACATTACTCCACCAGGAGGAGGGAAAGAAAAACACAATATCAGATGATTGCGACAACGTGTATAACATGGGTCGAATAACATGGGTACCTGGGGGAAACCCTGGGTGGTAAAGGCGGTCAGGGGCGTGATGCTGATCACATCACCCCCACTCACGACCGGATCAAGAAAGTGTGGGCCGTTACCCCCACACCCCCTATACGCCTTCATGGCGCGGTGCTATGCACAGGGGAACACTTTACCTTTTATCAGCTTCCTAGGCCAAATAGGAGCAAAGTTACATCACATTTAGTATAGCTAAACAAGCTCAGAAGGGGCAATTTTTCCAAACTTTGACCTTGAATAATTTTATAATTACAAGACAAACGAGACTCAAAATTTACACGGTTACTAAGTTCCAACTCCCCAAATTTCATGAAAAATGGAGATGGTCAGGTTGTGAGCTGGTTGATTTCGCATGGAATGACTCGTACATTATGAGTAAATGGAAATGGATGTTAAATGAATTAATCGGAGCAGCGCCAGATAAAGGAAAACTTGATGACCTTAATCTATATTCCATTTATGCCTTCATGGCAGGATGCAATGCACAGGGATATTTCTACCAATCACCTCATTCCAACAAGGACTTATTGCATTAATCGAGGTAGAAATAGCAGCTAGACCTTTTTCCATCTAACAGTGAGGTAAAAGGTGAAAAGAAAGAAAAAGTTCCCCATACGTATAGCACCATGCCATGAAGGCACATTTAGGGGATGAGGAGGAGGGGATAAGGCCCCAATCAATCTAAGGGCATCCAGGGCACATGCCACCTGCTCCCCCATCTGCCCCTGGCTACATTCTTTCTTCAGTGACTGCAGATGAAGAAAATGAGTAAGGATGCAGAGGTGTTGGGAATATTTTCTGGGATGAGAGACTCATTTCATGTAGCCCTAAATTCTATACAGTATTATTTATGTAGTTTTCTTGCTCCTTGGTGGTGGAGGGGGTGGGGATGTTGGGCATGAATCACAGATAAACACTCAGCGTAGAAAACATGAAAATGAACAATTTTGCTCATTTCGGGCCTCCCTGATGGTGTTATAGTCAGGTTGTTGCGTTGTTGTGGTGTTAATCAAGATTGATTGATTGATTGATTTGGTGTTTTAAGTCCACTTTATGCACAGTAATTCTAATCGGGACTGGACCTACAGTTTAAAGTGGGATATGCAGTATATGTGCTCGATAGCCAGTGCACATGATGTGGCTCGGATCCCACTTTCAATTGTACTGATTAGCGTTTCTGTGTATAAAGTGGACTTTAAATAGAAACCAACTCTGCATTATCTGAAGGAAAAGAGTACTGGCATGCAGTGGCGTGCCAAGGGGGGGGGGGGGTTGGTGGGGGTTAACCCCCCATTGGTTTCGACATTTTAAAAAATTCAAAGCAAAAGTGAAATAAATTTTATTTAATAAATGTGTTTGAGTACCAAATAGCCAATATTGTAAAATATTTACATTTGGCAATGAGAAATGTATTTGCTTCTTCAATTACTTTTGATAATATTGGAGTTGAGTAACAGCAATGCACAGGCATTCATTCATTCCTTAGTCACCGAAAAGGAAGGAGAATTTCCTTCTCAGTATGGTCAAGAAAAGAGCCGTAATCCTTGGAATGCAAACTGAAGGAATCCCTCCTCCCCTTTCTTTTACCCTCGATGACCCTCTTAGGAGAATGACCCTCCATTTCCTGTTACGACAGTGCTGCTAACTTCCCTTTTCTTTCTTTCCCCTTCTTATACCATTTATGCCAGCAGAGCAAAGTTCTGTGAGATTTGAATCACTGCAATTAGTAGGCAAAGTAAGTCAAAATCTTATCTCGCACCTGGATGCATATTTATTTCAAAATATCAATAATTATAATAATAATAATAATAATTATCACAGGCAGTAGCGAAGCATGGTTTTACGAACGAGGCAAGCGAAGTTTTGTACAATAGCATGCCGGGAGGGCGGGAGGGGGTGAGGGATTCGTTATATAGCCCAACTGGCCCAGTCAGTTTCGTAAACAAAATAAAAACAATTAATATGCCAAAATATTATACAATTTACTTTTGTGCTCTTTACAAATTAGATATTTTTTTTTCCTCAACCAATTTCCAGCCTTCAGTTTATTGAATTTTCTTGTAAAATTTGTGAAAGATGTCACTTGAATTTCTGTGTAAATAATTTAGCAATTGCCAGCACTACTGACACTGACACTACTGGTTGCTGTCAACACTGGTGACGTAATTTGAGCTGGACCAAGCTGGATGCATGGTTCAGACATTCCAAACCAAACCACAAACACTCGTCTTTGTCCCAAGTCCTGGTGTTCACTGGGGTTGTAGCAAGTTGCAGTCTGCAAGGTAGCAAGTCGAAGTGGTTGTTTTGTGTGTTATGTTTCTGCGTGTGTAATAGATTTTTGACGTGGAACTAAAGATGGATAGAGAAAAGAGGAGAAATACATTATTAGATTATTTCCAAAAGAAACAAAAAATGGAAGTTGAAGCTTCACCTTCCACAAATAGAACCTCAGAAAAGGTCGATTGAAGTTCAGAGGAATTCCATCCGAATTGCGAGTGAAACGTGCGAACTTTCAGACTCTGATATTCAACAAGAAGGCATAACAGAAGATATTGGAAATCTTCTTGCAAAATTATCCATACAAGGATATACCCCCTCGTATCTCCAAAGTCGATCAAATATCCCCTCCCTTTTCGGCTAGGAATTTCCATTTCGAGCACTGTCTGGCAAGATTTTGTCGGGCTCAGTGACAGATCCTGCAGTGCGGTGCTGGGCTTCGGAGGGGGGGGGGGAGTGGCCCCTTCAACAGTTGGTTTCCCAGTTCCATAACGTTAACAACATACAAAATTCCTCTCCATAGACCTAATATGAAAATGAATATGACACATTAATGACACTGTGGTAGAATTTGTTAATTACTGAAGGGGTTCGTATTTGTTTGGCGACTGTCAAACAAATGTTTTGACCAATAATATAATAATACAATGCCAAAAATGTACAAAATATTTAGCAAAATCATCTCCACAACAAGTACAATGTTGATTGAATTGATGTCTTAAGTCCACTTTATGCACAGTAACGCTAATCGGGACTGGACCTAAAGTTTAAAGTGAGATCCGAACCACTATGAGCCTCCACCGGGTATCGAACCAGGGACACCTTGATTACAAGGCGACGACGCTCCCACTGAAATGAAACTGTGGTATCGTTAGAGTGTACATATTTTTTGTTTGAAAATTATATTTGAGCAATTAAATATAAAATATTAATAATTGAAAATATTCAAGCAGGTGCTTTTATATGATGCTTTTCTTCTTATCACAAGTGTGACTTAAAAAATAAAAACATGAAGCATCCATAGCAAATACATTGATTGCGTTCATTGGGGTAAAACCAAAGTATATTAATTATCAAATTTATTACAAGAAATTTTACCTGTGAACTGGAAGATATGTTGGATTCATAACCCGCCCCCCCTTACGAAAATCCTGGGCACGTGCCTGCTGGCATGATATTAGCCAATGGCAAACACAATCATGTCCCCATGGGATCAGATTCATTGAGTATAGAATAAGTCATTTTTTATGGTCCCTAGCATAGGCGTATCCAGAATATTTTTCTGGGAGGGCATGGTTCATGATGTTCCAGGGGCCTAAGTCTTGAACTGTCAACACGTTAAGGTCTAACGAGTTCGTGACGTTTTTGTCAAGAAAGGCTAACGAATGCCATTTAGTGTAGTCTCCACTCTTCGTTAACGAATACGGTTACGGACGCGCTAACAGAAAACGAGTGGAACCTACTCACAAGCCAGGCACCTACCGAGTTCGTTCACGGCTGCAGATTTTCAAGATGGACACTATCAGCTGTTGCGGATGATGGTTTTGAAGAAAGAAGAATTGCAAGCCCACTTCGTTTCAGTCGTATTTCGAGTAAGTACGTCATGTTAGTATGTTATTAATATTATTGGGTATGAACATAAGGACAATTGGAACAAATCTGGGGGAGAGTGAAATACGTATGTATTGTGAATTGTTGCTACGATGTACCCAAAGAATTAAATACTTCGTGCCATTTTCCTTCTTATTGTTAATTACATTGTTCCACGTACTTTGTAAGAATTAGAGCTGATATTTTTGCAACATTCCTTAAGCTTAGCAATCGCGAAATAAAATAGTACTGCAAAATATATTTTGATACACCTGGGAAATGTATGCCAACATTCCACCAACGTCACATCAAAATGTAAAATAACGATGCCGCACAAAATAAGAACAATTAATTTTCTGCAACATATTGTCCTGTTACAACCAGTAAATGAAATTACGGTACTATAAAATACATCAATTAGGCACCACTACTATATGTTATATATAGGGGGGAAAAAATGGTACACATGATTTATACAGTACGTGAACTGATGATAAAGATTTTAAAGGAAATTTTGACACTATGTTTTAAGTTGTATTAATTGCAGGTCGAGTGTACTAAATTACGTACTCCCTCGAATTTCCAGGAAAAATTCCCCATGGAAAGATTAACTGTTGTTAAGACTATATCAGAAGCTTGGGGGCATAGAAACGTATATTTACAGAGTTACGGACATTAGAATTTATCCCAAATCTATTTTTTTATCACGACGGGAATGTAAAATTATCTTTTTTTTTTATTGTAATCACAAAATCTAACCTAAACGCCTAAGCACCAGTAAAAGTGAAAGTACTCCATTCAGTTGCCCAGACACTGGTGAGAGAAAACCTTTTTTTGTGACAAAAATGTCATTAGTAATGTATATATGTGTGTGTGCATGGGAGGGGGTACTTGGTATACTGTATTCATAACCATCAATTGAAAAGGGGAAAATATTTTTTTCTATATGAAACCAGCAACAGAATGCACTCAGTTTAACTACCTTATGTCATGTGTTGATAGTGGGTAGCATGAAAATCTTTGAGTCAGTGGGAACTGTTTGATAGAAGTTTCCTTGTAAGAGAATTTATATTTATTTTTTCTGAAATAATTTTATAGGTGCTAGAAGCTCTCATTTTCACAACATGGAGGTACCAGCCAGATGGTTATAGGTCATCAGCCAGTGTATAGATCAAGTGTGCAGTGCTATGGTGGTTATTGCTCCTCACAATGGATGAAGTTCCCAATGATACAAGCAGATCAGCTGGATGTTAAAAGGAGGTAAGATAGTGTACGTTATTTTTGTTTCATTATAATAACACCTATTGACATCCATCATGTGGTGGGTTTTAGACAGCTTCTACAATAAAATGTAATAAAACATAAATACTGAAATGAGTGGCTGACTGGCCATGTAGGTAGGTATATTGTGCAAGTGAACATGCTAGTTTATTTTCAATACTATCCATATAGTTCTGGATTAGCAAACAAATTTGTATCACTTTTTTATCTCGTATTCCTATTTGCATGGACAAAACAATACAATTATAATTGTTAAGACAAACCAAATCAAAGGTGCTCATGGCAATAACAGTTCCAGAGTGATATTCTTTTAATATTTTATTATTTTTTATTGGAACACAGTAAAAGGTGAATTTGTGGGGTTTTCAAAACAGTTGCTATTTTAAAATAAATCAGAAGTAAACAACTGAGTAATGTGTAACATCAGATGGATGGTATTTCTCATTCAGAATAACATGAATATATATATATATATATATATATATATTTTAAAAAAATCATTAACTTTGTGCAGTATCTTATTATGATCAATACCTCAACTTGTTAACCCAATTATTTGTGCAAAAGTTACAGTACTTTTCCTCTTTTGCAGATAGCCGATTAAAATGAAAATATTGTGACTACTCTCGGTATCCAGGGTGGACACATGATGAATTCCAACATCAGATACTTTTGTCAATATAAGAATAAGGCAGGTACAAGGAACACTTGGCTGTTAGGTATGTAGATGTTCTAAGTCTGGAATAATTATTGTTAATAATTTTTCCATGAAGTATTTAAATTGCACTCATCTCATATATGAACTGCATTATTCAAGATGTGAAGTACTATGTTTATTACCATTACTGTATTATGAATACATGTGCAGTGTTGTTTCATAATTATCTATATTCTACAATAAGTCTAGTATTCTCTTCTCTCACCTTTTTATTATTACAAAATGTGCATTATCCGTAAATTTTAAACTTAAACATTTCTGAGTTCTTCAAATGTTATCAAAACGTTTTATTCCTAGATACAAGTAGTAATAATAATAATAATAAGAAACCCTACCAGTATACAACAAGACCATGCTAGGGACAATTTTATGTGGAAGCATTTTTATTAATAGAAATGTTACGTGAATGTTTCATAAAATCATATAACTATTTTTATTCCAGACAATACTTTTCATGGAAGCCTTCACATAACATTCACAGTTAGCATAATCTATAATGTTTGCCACACAATGAGCATGTGATTAAATATGATACATGTTTAATTTGGATATCAATAACAAGATTATTGAAATGTAATAGAATTTGTAGAATGTAAATTGAGGATGTTGTAGGCAAGTTTATAAAACACCTAGGAGTCATAACACATTAGCCCCGTCTAGTTGACTGCACTTTTTGACTCTCTTTGCACTGAAGCGTCTAGTTGGTTGCACGGTGCAACACTGAGTTGTCTAGTTTGTTGATTTGGAGTCAAGTAGTGTATTTGGTATCTGCACTACCTTTCGGACTGGTATATGGTCACGTGGTGTGTGCTAACTAATCAAATGACCGTTCAAAACAGCAGACAGGCATTTGTTGAATCTTCTTAACTGGAACACTGCTTTCCGTCTAGTTGGTTGAACGTGATTTCCTTGCACTACTCTTGACACTGGATACACCTGCACTGCACAGAGTGTAAAAAAGTGCAGCAACTAGATGGGGCTATTACATGTTCATTTGTTCAACATTCCATTTGCTATGGAAATAGAGCTTTTGTGGAACACTTGCGTATTTTTGGAAGTCAAACATTGACATTGCGATTTAAACGAAAGTACTCAAAATTTATATAAATGTGGCACTTTAGAGGATTGCCAAATTTAACATACAGTTTGTTTCATAAGACACTGGGGGGACCATCACCGGATATGTGCACTTTAGATGTTTTGAAGTAAAGCAATAGATTATAGAAGTGCTCATAAGTTAATACTTGAATTCCTGCTGATCCTTTAAAATCTTTTAAGTGAAGTTACTTTCAATTGTTATTGGGATATTTATTATCTACAGTGGAAACTCAGGACAGGCCTTTCTTTATCTTTGCAGGTAACAGTGGGTATCCAGAGGACCATGGGTCATGACACCAATAGATGGTGCTGGTGAAAACACTCTTGAGGTGCATAGCTGTCTAATGCCATTTAGACCATTGGCATCCTAAAACAAAAATGGAGGTGTCTTTTAAAGAACATGGTGCTTCACTATCACCCTCCTATGGCAACAAAAATCAAAGATGGAGGGATGGAAGAAAATTCAGTTTTCCTATCCACTGTCAACTCTGCATGTGTGTGTGTGTGTGTGAATCTTCAGATGTGCTTTAATGTTATTAAGTTTGTGTGAAATAGGTTTTCTGTGACATTCTTTTTGAAATATAACATTGTAACGGTACACCAGAACTTTATTTCAATATTGTTAGCAGTGCCAATTCCTCACTTATTTCATTTAATTATTGAATACTTTAAATGGTTCACTTATTTATTTTTACTACCTGCTGGAAAGTTTTCTTGAAGATTGGGACTCAACCAACAGAAAACTAAATATCTGCTTGAGCCAGAATTTTCAGATAATTTTTCAGTAAAATGCACATCAGCCATTTCATATGGCTTGGATGGCTGTTACCTTAAAATATATTTCTTTAAAGAAAGGAGATTTATATTTTCATATGCAAGATGAAACATGAAAAGGTTTATTTTATTCTGTTTAAAGCTTCCCCTTTGCAACAGTTTTTAAGCCTTGTTTGTTGTTATGAAATATCAATGTACTTCATTGCCTTAGTTACTTTTGCCATAAAGTAGTGTGTTGTTGTAGAACATTGTTATTGCAAGAGCTGTAACAGAACACACAAAAGGGTTTTCCTGAAGTTTTAGAAAGCTGATATTACATGCAAAGTTCCCATGTAGTCAGTTGTTTTTTTTTAACTATGCCTTTTCTGTGTACAAAAGGTCTGCATCAGTGTGTATCTGATTTCATGAATACATGTTTCATAATGTACACAATCACCTCCCACTTGATTTAGAAAAGTTTCATTGCAAATATATTTTTCAGTGCTGTTCTATCTGAAATTGGTTTACTTTACTCATTTGCTCACTGACAGTTCAAGCCTCTTCATTGGTGTATTGGAAATATTGCATGTTGCCATCTTGTAATCAAGGGATTCCATGTTCAATACTCAGCAGAGGCACTTAATGGTTCAGATACCACATTAAACTGTAGCTTCTTTGTGCATAAAGACGACCTCATGTCATATGTTGCCGTGTGAGAACCAGAGGAACGTAACTCTAAAAAAGCCGTGTTTGGAATCAGATTCACCCATGTCCAGCTTTTCTCATTAGTGGTAAAGAGGATTTAAGTATCTTCAAATTACTGACTTTTTTATATTCAGACATAATCACTCATGAAAATTACATAAATTTAAGTTAGGTCCAACTGGTTCTCGTACAACAATATTGCAATAGTCATTAATGGGAGGACTTCTTTGAACAGTCTCCCCATTAATAGATTAGTCAAATCTTAATTACCTCAACATCAAGGGGACTCCAGATTTCATTTTCAATCTCTTTAGAGACTTTTTATTATTATTATTTTTACCTTTTGATGCTATATTTCAATTTTCATACGGCATCCACAATAATTTTTATTACATCATCTACTTCAAATGGTACGGGTGCTTCCCCAATGGCATAGTTGTAACATATTTGCTTTGCAATCAAGGGGTTCCAAGTTTGAGAACCGGTGAGGCATAGTGGTTCGGATCGTACTTTAAACTGTAGGTCCAGTCCCAATTAGCCTATCTGTGCACAAAAGTTGACTTAAAACTCCACTCCACTCAAAGAGTAAGGGAAATCCTACACTAAGATTGTCATTATAATTCATAAATCTTTTCACATCACTGTCTCGGTACTATAACGACTGAAATAAATAGTTTTGAGGAATTATAGTTGTTGTACCAATCATTAAATAGCATCTAGGAAAGCAAAATTTACATGTTAGAGACATTAAAATTGACTGAAAATTTATGAAATGGAAAAACATGTCTTTGGTATTATGTGCCAATGCTCACAGAGTTTCCAAAAAAAAAAAAAACCCTGTGTATTGCACTCCCATAATTTCCACAACTTGGATCTCTGTGTAAATTTACAATGCCAGTTCTGTAACTTCTTGGTTCTGTTAGGCATTAATAAGTTACAGCATACAATTTGTCATGCAATTAATGTGTTCTTCCTGCAATGGAGGTGCCATCTAGTTAAGCATATTCACAACTTGCCATAAGCTATTGCATATAACTAGCTAAGGATATTCACACCTCCAGAAATGTTAACTTGAATGGTAAGTAGATAGGTTGAGGTACACAATGAAGATTGTGTGGCTGTCATAAACTTCCAGAAGTAACAATTTTCATTTTTGACAAAGCACCTTTATGAAATCAGTAAGTATATTTTCAGATTTTTTTCCCCTTACAGGCCTCAGATTTTTGTCATGTTTTTATCCTAGCTTGTTTCTCCACACCAAATTAAATTTCCTATCTTCTGTGAACGCTATGATGATGCTGTCATTTGTCATGTAAATGCATACAAAACCTAAGGCATATTTTTTAGCAAATTCATTGTATGACAGCATATTTTTGTCATTTTTGAGGTATGTTTTCTGTACATTTCACTGAGGAAAATCACACTTGAATTGGTAATGCAAAGAAATTCTGTATACTTCCATCTCCATTCAATAAATTATGAATTAGTGAGGGGAGGAACCTGGATTTACCAGGAATGTGCCATAAAAGAATTACATCAAAAGGTTGCTTTTGCACTTTAATGTTATGTCAACAATGGATAACTCCTGTATTTCCCAATGTTTGATGTCTTCGTTCGATTTTTCAATAGTTTTTTTTGTAAATAAAATTTGGAAAATATAGGATAAAATGCATACATATTCCTACAATGCTCATAGAAAATCACCCCTCATTCACAAACTCCCGCAATTACCTACCGAAAATCAATATTCTGCCATTAATAGAGAAGTTGGCAACGGTTCCGAATGTTGAATGGTATTCTTTTCTTTTTTCTATCTTTTTCATTTTTGCAAATTTTATAGATGTATTAGAAAGTAGTTTGGAATACTGGAAACAATATGTAAAGGTAAGTTTGAAGCTTGGAGAAATGAATTATCACTGTTAAATTCTACACAAAGTATTATTTACCCAAGATACTTCGATTTTTAAAGGAGCTTACACGAGTAGCTGTGATTTGCAGCAAATAATCATTCTTGGTTTCCGGTTATGTAAGACATGGAGTTTTAGCAGATTTTCATCAAGGTTCGAAGGGAGTTTTGTGCTTGAGATTGGATGTTTTGTTCACTTAGAGATATTGTTATAATGCTAAGAACCCTAAACCTGACTAACCCAACCTTACAACGAAAGTATTTAGGAATGTTTTATTAATTCTAAGAGCCTTAAATCTAACCTGCTTAACCTAAAACGTAAGATACCAATCAGCTATTTGTATCAAAGACAAGCAAAACATTCATTTTAGGAATATGTGTGTATCTTTGCCATTAAAATTTCGTAAAATATTATTTACCAAGAAAAACCTAACCTTCAATATGTTGCAATATATATATACTCCCAAACAATCATGTAGGTATGTGTGGAGGGGAAAAATCGTTCTTCACACGAGATGCAGCAAGAAATCACTAAAACTATAAAGAATGTGTGGTAACGATGTGTTAATACAGATAAAAAAATCGAGCCGTGTAAAAAATACCATTAATTTTGAATTAAACGATCGGAACTTGGACCACATATTTGAAACACCTCTTTTCATAATAAATTTGAAAGAAACAACACTCCATCTCCCTGCCTTCTATGCAGTGAAGAAAACTACTATTACATCTTTAAAAAATATTGGGCTGGACATTCATAACATTGTACAACTTTTTTCTTCCTTTTTTAAGTCTTGACGTTATTAGCTAATTTGGTAAGTGCATAGATTTGTTTTATTTTTTCTTCCGAAAAATCCGCATGGAGTGCCACTCACATACATACATGAATATTATCTATTCGAATAAACTCACTATTTATTTTTCCGTGCAGTTTTACATTTAAGATCAATTTCGACATTTGGGCAACTTCATAAGACAGTAAACAAACCACAATCGATTTTTAGGAAGATCGATCGATTCTTCACGACTCTCGATTTCAATTCTCGCCATCTGATTGGTTCTTTGGGTGTAGCCTCTACGACAAACTTGTTTTGAGTGCATCACAGACTATATTCTCAGTCGTTAGCGAGAACTCGTAAGCCATCGAAGTCGGCACTCGTTAACGACCAGTCAGGACTACGATTTTCTCTCCAATCACGAGTTGGGGTGATAACGAAATGGTCGTTTCCGTTCTCACGTATTGAGAGTCGGGACTAAGCACCCAGATTCAGTTTCTCGTGGTGGCACACTTCTGTGAAGTGAACAGTCCGGATTAGCTACTTGTGCTAAACTTAGTTTTATTTTTGTCTGTAAAACGCAGTGGCGGCGATTGGGTTTCAAAACCGGGAGGGGATCTGCCAAAACTGGGGGGCAAGTACAGTTATTTCGCCCTGTAGATAATGTTTAGCATGTGGAGCAAACCTGGTAAAAACTGGGGAACTGCCCCCTCGCCCCCACCTAATCGCCGCCACTGTGTAAAATTATATTACTCAAGGAAGCTATTGAAGGGAGGGACACGTGCCCCTCCAAGTAAATCCACCAATGGCTACTAGCATCGAAACGAGGACATAACATAATTCACTGCAAGAGTGACGATTGTTATTGATTTGTGGCATAGTAAGTGTTTCAAAGATAATTTAATGGCCTAATGATTTTAAAAATGATTGGCGAAGAATTCTCGTTTGAAACAACTCGTTAGTTTGAAGGAGTTAAACATAAACAGAACAGAAATTATAAATGTGCATCTTTTGTTAGTGGTTGACTGTAGCAGACGCACTCACAATGAAACAAGCAGAATGCAGTGAAGAATGCGGCACATAGACGTTGTAGTGAAATGTTTAATGTTACTGGTACTGAAAGAGCTGTTTACATTTTATTATTATTCGATAGTTGACAGGTATGTGCATTCAAGTTTTAAGTGTGGGGTGTTATGCTAAAGTTTTTGTATTTCTATCAGTTATTCTAGTAATAACCTGGCTCGCTTCCGTATGTTTATACAGTATGTAACATTCTTATTCGTACACACGGATTTTCAAAGAAAATGCTGTAATATCTGAAAGGAAATACACTCTTTTAAAATTGTTTCTTTACAATTCAATAACTAATATCATTAGGAACATAAAATCTTACCCAATAACTAATATCATTAGGAACATAAAATCTTACCCAAATTCTGTATAACCAATGACAATAATAAATTAAAGGTAACAGTAGTATAAGCCGGAGACACATAAAACTCTGTTGTTTTCAAATAAAAATCATTGCTACTTACCTCATATGCATAGCGGAAGATTTTTCAAGCTGGCCATAACTTTTTTCCCAAGAAAAACACGTTACTTTTAACATTATAATCATTTATTGGTCGTTGCTAATTCGGCGGGCAAATCTTGACTCACGTTGTCTATCGTCAGCTGATGTGCAGTGTTTCCAAACTTATGAACCGATAAATGCCGCACAAACTATTCACAAAAGGTTTTTAAGCGAAAATTGAGGCTAGACTCTACTTTACGTCCTTATCTGCATGGTGATTGCTTCTTTGCGTTCGCGGTGCGCGATCGTGGTGCGGCACCCGGCATCTCTTTGGGTAAGTACCTTTTTCTTTTTACACTTTCTGTTCACGATAGCCCCACTATCCATTCACGGGGTCGAGGTATGCCTACGAGGTTAGGTTAGGCCTGTTAGGTTAGGTTCCATTAGCACTCATTTCACCCCTAAATATGTGCTTCAGCATCTAAAAAATACCTCAGTACGTTCAATTGGGCATATCCGGACAACATCGGTTTTTCTCGATATGAAATTTTTGCTCGCTTTGGGATTTACGTTGTTGAATTCCTTATAAAATAAGCTTTCCAACAATATATGACATGTAAGGACGTAAACTAGAGTCTTGCCTTTTATTGGGAAAAAAAACGCTCACACATCGTCTTGTCAAACTTCCGCGTGGTTGCTACACTGTGAAGGGGTTACATAACCGAACGCACGGAACATTTGATTCACGTAGTCGACGGTAATGGCGGCATGAGGTATCGCACAACGGAGATGCATGATTGACGAAAAATACCTTATTTACAGGCAAAATACGTAGCACGATTATAAAAAAAAATATCTCCGGCTTCAGAAAGTCCTCAAGAACACAATTCCGTAAGTACTTTCTCGTCTTTTCTCCTGTAAATTTTAAGAAATCCGTCTCCGACTTATACTACTGTTACCGAAAAAAGTATATTCAGAGCAAATTGACTGACAGTTCTAATACTTTGATGCGTATCCTTTGGCTTTAATTACTGCTTGACACCTGTTCTTCATAGAAAACCAGTTTCCAACATGTTTCAGAGGAGCTTATTTTATTCCACTCGGCTTGCACAACAGTTTTCAACTCTTGTTTGGACGACTCGCCTCTTCAAAATTGCCCATAAATGCTCAATGGGGTTTAAGTCTGAACTTTGAGCTAGTGTTTGTAGTAGTTTGGGCACATTCCATATTAGCCAATTCATGTTAACTCGCGCCTTATGCTTACTGTCATTGTCTTGTTGGAATCTGTAGATAGGCGGCATGTCCATTTTTTGGGCACTCTGCTTTACATTGTTCTTCAATATGTCCTGCGTCCATGATACCATCAATAAACTGGATGATACCAACACCTTTGGACGACATACAGCCCCAAATTATTAATGACCCACCACCGTGTTTAACTGTTGGAACTATGTTAATGTGATCGTTGTCTTTATTTGATTTTCTCCAGACCCTATTTATCCCATCTGACCCATATATATTAATCTTGGACTCGTCTGACCATATGACACTATCCCAAAATTCCGGTTCTTGTGGATGTGCTCTTTTGTGAATGAAAGTCTATTCCTGCGATTCACCTTATTTACATACAACCTCTTTCGTGGTATTCTGCCATGATATCCATGCTTCCACAAGGCACGTTGGACAGCAACGTTTTCTACTAATGGTCGGAACTGAGGAACACTTAGTCGGGGGTTTTCTCGCACTCTTTTTAGAATAAAGTGTTAATCATGTTTATTCAACCGTCTCTCTTTTGGTTTTCTCGGCACATTCTGTGTTGAACCTTCCTCTCTAAATTTGTTTACTATGTATTGAACTGTGTAGTGTGATTTATTGACTGTTTGTCCAATTTTTCTTAACGAATAACCTCTAACGGCCAAATTTATAATAACATCCTTCAGTTTGGAACTAAGTTCCTTCACCTTGCCCATTTCGAATATGCTGATAGATAGACGATAGGCCTACAACAATACCTACGCCAGCATTCCGCTTGACTGGGAGCGTGCCTGCATGTTCAAACTTATTACGAAGTTGCAAACTGCACGAAATCACCCGAATAGCGGTGGCGCTGTATGCGAGGAAGATTGAAACTCTTGCCTGTACGAATATCAATGTTGCACGAAACAGTGTGTTTTTCTCTTTTCACACAAATTATATGCTCTGTTTATACACTTTGAACATACTTTTTTATTGACATTTGTTGGTGAAACCTTCATTAACATTAATTTCCAGGTACATATGAAAATGATTATATTTACTAGTAGATATGACTTTTTTCCCTCGGAAATTCTATGTGTACGAATAACAATGTTACATACTGTATTAGGTAAGAATTTACAATATAGAGAAAGTCTCCAATTTCATTAATTTTTGGTATACTAACTAATTTTGGCCTCCTAATCACGAATCTGTTGTAAAAAACCGGGGGTCATGTCTGGAAATTGTACATTTTGATGAAAAATTGTTTGTTAGCGCCAAAAACCATCCATGGGTAGCCCCACAAACCATTGACGTTAGCCCCAAAAACCATCCAGGGGTAGCCCCATAAACCATCCACGGATAGCCCCGCAAAGCATTGACGTTAGCCCCGAAAACCATCCACGGGTATCCCCACGAACCATTCACACTAGGTTAGGTTAGGCCTGTTAGGTTAGGTTCCATTAGTACTCATTTCACCCCTAAATTCATCGAAAAAATAGGGATCGTACTAGAATTGAACATCATAAATCATTTTCTTGTAAAACAACGGCGTGGTTGGACACAATGACAGGAGATTACATTTTTGTTCGTAAAACTACGCATATACACTTATATATAAAAAAAATTCAATCGGCTTTTTTTCAAATTTTCAGACGTGACCCCCGGGTTTTTTCAACAGATTCGTGATTAGGAGGTCAAAATTAGTTAGTATACCGAAAATTAACAAAATTGGAGACTTTCTCTATATTGTAAATTCGCTCCCTGTATTATGTTGTGTAGTTCGTAGACATGGACAAGTGTAGAGGTTACCTGTAGCGGACCTTTATTTGAACTACAAGTACTGTAATTTTTTAATATGAATGAAGGGTTCACAAGTAAAAAGGTAAATGTATCTAATTATAATAAATAAAATATTAATTACAAGTACTGTATGTCTAAATGAAAAAATAATAATTTCTAAATTACTATTTACATAATAGTACGTGAACTCAGGCATATTTATTATTTTTGTTCATTAATAACAGATCACATTAGATCTCGTTGTAAAGAAAACCGTTATGTGTGAAGATGTTCTCAGAGATAATGAAAAGAAGACCAAAGTAAAGTTGCCGAATGGTTAGAAAAAGTAATTGTTATGTGAAAAACTTTATTGTGTTTTTAATTGTCTTTTTGGTGTTTGATTCCAAGTTTTCTGAAATTGATGTTGTGTAAGGGAAAAGCTATTAACCCTCTGGCTGTTTTTGAAGAAATATAATGTAATCTTTTAATTTATAATTGGCAATTTCTATGTTGATTATGTCAAGATAGAACACCGTGCCCCAAAGGTATTATTTAGTCTGTCAGAAATACTAAAGGTTTTGTCTGTGTTTACGTGAATTAACACTGGTAGGGAGCAACTTCGTATTATTTTCTATTGTCTGCATTGGTCGATCAAACTTCTCACCTTTAATACGTGCATAGTTGATATGTAACATTAGATCTAGTCAAAGATGATTGAATGTTTTACGGAACTGAGTGAGAATAACACTTGTAAATAAATACATCTGTTCCCCACATATGCCATTCTTTTCCGCATTCTACAATCAATGAATTCACTGCATTCCTCCTATGTATGCATACATAAGGCCCAAGTTTCTTTTGTTTTATTGCGATTTCATCATGCTACGAATGCAACTTTAACATGGTTCAATTTCGATTTACTTCTGTTAACACATACTGCAGAGTTTTAGCGATTACTTAACATTTTGTTCAACATATGCATTCGTAGTTAGGTTAGGCAGGTCAGGTTTGGTTCTCTTAGCATTAAAATGAAGTCCCTAGATGCATTCTACTAGGTTTCAATTTACTTTTACATTAATTCCCACTAGTCTACGATACTTACAGTTGCTTGTCAATGGAAAATGCATTGTCCAAGGGAAGCACGCATGCTTGCATAAGGTAATTTTTAAGTTGTTTTTTTTATTTTTTATCATAAATAACTTTTTTTGAAATCCAAACAGTGCTCATTACTTTAAGGAAGTTCAAATTTTGTGTGACAATGATTGCCAAAATTCTACGATAATTAGTCTTCCTGCTAAGAGAATTCGAAAAAAAATCATAAAACCATCGGAACGGTTACCAAAATCCATACTCCCATATTATACTGAGGATAGGAAAGAGTGTATTTTTTATGGAAATAACTTCTGAAACATAATGAACAACAAAAATCCTTTCTGGTAGTGTACACCATTTACTTTACTGTTTCAACTGTTATCCTAACTTCTTGCAAATCGAATGGTCACCCCTTAACCTTCCTAAAATTGTTGGAAATGTTTTATTACAACACTTAAGACAGGTGGTACACCACCCTAACTTGTTGATGCTATCCTTGTGCAATCAGTGAATTGGATTTCAAGTTGTTTGCTTTCCATTTTAACTCTAACTTCAATCCTGAATAGACTATCTGCGCATAAAGCAGACTTACCGAAAGATCTGTGTGCTGGATGATTTCCATAAGTTGAATTGGAGGATGAAGAAAGCATATGTAATGTGTGGATGTAGTACCAATAATCACAAGTTTTGAGAATGTTAATTCCGCATTTGAGAGTCATGGTCACTTTATTTTGAATATATTTGTTTCTGAAAAGTGGATTGAGAAGCCTTTTTTTCTAAGTGTTCTGTACGAGTATAGAAATAGATCGAAAGTAGAAATAAACTATATTAGTTCTAAATTACCTTCTTGTGAGAAATCATCCAGTAGTTGGATGGTGGACCGAACAAACATAACAAAACTGCATTTGTGTGGTTAGACACAGTGGAGTGAGGAGAACACTCTCTCGTCTCCTACGTAGTATTGCTGTAATTTTGCAAGAATGTTCCCATGTTAATAAATTACATGTTTTTCACTTCATATTACAGATATAGCATTACAAACAGTGTACAGTAGAAAGAATGCAAGTGCTAACACAATGGTCGGAACAAATGAACAAAGTTGGAACAGATATGATTGTTGCTTTGCAGCAGGGGTAAGTAACTACAGTGTTTAATTTGTCTTTTGGTTATGTTACATCACTTTTCTAAGTATTTGGTTAATCACAAAGATTAGGATGGATGGTAAAAAATACAATAATACTTCCATGTCCAGTAGCCAACTTTTGAGAAACATTGGGTGGGCTGAAAATTTTATGCAATAATGTCAATTTGTCATGCATAAGAATTGCCCAAAATGTGTATGCTTTTATGTTTTAAAACTGTGTAAGGCCATTGTTGAGAAGAATGCATCAATTTTATAGACATTGTGTTTCCTATTTTAGTCATAAGTGCCTATTTTGAAGATAACTGTTATTGAGAACCTAATCTGGGAAAATGATGGAAGTCTATCAATGTTCATCACTTGTAGTATCTATTTTATATTTTTGGTGCTATTTTGCCTGCGTGTTTTGAGATGTTTTAGTGCCTATCAATCATCATTCTGGTTATGAACCATTATCCTCCTTACTTTCCTAAAACCGATGTGATCACAGGTACTGTAAATAATATAGGACCCTGAAATTGATCATATTGGAAATGTAAAAGTTTATTAGGGGTGTAAGGGGTACCTTCCACGTAGGTGCCCAAAAGTCAACCTCACTTCCACATAGTGCACCCTGGACTAAAGACTAACGAGGCTCTGGCGACAGGCATTATGGCCAGTATAATTTTGTTTGTGTTGTCCTGTTTTTTGTCCTTGTGTATGCTGAGTGCCCGTTTACTGCCTCAGCTTTTAACAGAAGTCAGAAGATTTTACGATTTTTAGTTATGCAACGTTAGAGTTGTTATTTGTAATGATAGGGGCTGGCCCCCGTATAATGTGACGGGAGCAAAATAGCCTAAGTGCTGACACTCCCAAAATTTTAAATTCAAATTCAAAATTCAAGTAAAAGTTTATTAAGAAATAATATGACAACACTCTGTCAGTAATTGTGAGAATTCTTGAAATGTATAATGATGATTAGGGAAAGGATTTTAAGGTGCAAAATTATGGTTGGGAAAGGGAAAAAAAAAGGTTCTGAAAATGTTTTAAAAAAGGTGCTGATGTATTTATTCAATGCTTTCTTTTTCTGCGCCTTCTGTATGTAATGCATGCAGACCACATAAAGAACTGTGGTTCTGCCGAATAGGTTTTGTTGAAGTGTGTGTTTTCTCTTGCGGGTTTTGCTACATTATGTTGGGAACTATTGGAGCTGCAATGATTACATTATACCATATTATAGCTCTCATTCTGCTCTACAAAATGAGACGATAGGATTTTATGTAGCTGCTCAAGAAGAGTGAAAATCATTTATTTTTCTTCCCACGTTTTTAAGAAAAGGAAGGAAAAAGGTGCTGAAACATCGAAGAGGGGGTAAACAAAGGGGATAAATGTGCTAATCTCACAAAAAGGTGCAACAAAGTGTGTTAATTTTACTTTGTTCCATGTCTTAAAATGCATATCTGAAATGATCGGTATGAAAATAGCTATATTTTTGGATAGGTGCTGCACCTCAAAATCCTTACATTGTGTTAAGTGCAGGGATTTTATTTCTAAAGCAAAATATAATAACAGGCGATTTATTGGGTAAGCTCGACCCCCATGTCCACTGTCCACATCTTATACATGGATTGAATGTAGAACCTCCAGCTTCATAACATGTTATGCTGACAATTCTTGAAGGAGGCAAGTGACTGAACAGGTATATACTAGCTATGGTTGTTGTGAATTTTGATGTTTACCTTCGTTTGGTTGACTTATTACATTTTGGCATTTACATTTGAATGCAGTAACTAAATGGAGTGATATATCAACTGTTACTTTTTCCTGTTTTTTCTTCCCAGAGCCATCTACAAATTTTTAAATTGTATTAAGTATTCTCTAGCAGGGTGGAGGAAAATCAGGATTTTTATTTAAAAGAAATAATTTTTGATGATTTTTTTTATTTAAAAGAGTTTTTTTTTATTTCAATCGATTTTTTAAAAAAAGACCATGCTTAAAATTGCTTTTGTGATTTTTGGCACCCATATATATTTTTGTAGAAAGGATTTTTTTTTGGTAAACTGTCCTGTAAAATATTTTAATAGTTTGATTAAAACAAATAAAAAATTACATGTAAATATACATTTTTTCTGTTTTTGATACTGTATATGTGAATCCACTATGGAAATGTTTGTTGGGTGTGTTAATGAAACCATAATGATTTCAGTAACTTTTCTTCCAGTGAAAATGAAACATTCTGGATGTACTATATAATTGTAACTTTATATATTTTTACAGTTTTTGTAGCTGATTTTTGGTGATTTTTTAAATGACAATTTGCAAAATATCAGCTGTCATGTTTATTTACAGTTTAATGATAATGACACTATTTATGGTTTAAAATGATTAGTATTTGTATATTATTAACACAAAATGTTTGTTATTTTTGCCTATAAAAATGATTGAATTTTAAATCAGGAGATATTTAAGTTTAAAGTAAACATATTACATTTCTTTTTGTATGAGCTTTACCCCATCTGACATATATTTTGTTTTCTTTCTTAGAGCCTAATAAACACCATTAAATGATTGAGTTTAATATACTTTCACCAAAAGTGATTTTGATATTTACAAAATCCTTATGCACATTATTGTTTAAATTATTTCCTTAAGTGATTTAAATCGGTGATTTTTAAAAAAATCACCTAATTTAAATATTTTTAAAAAAATCACCTGATTTAAATGAATCCACCTTGTTGTCTAGTAAGTTAGAATTTGTAAATTACACTAACCCCTCTGCCTGGGATTTAAATCTCCTGCCTGCTTAACATTTAGTGGTATTTAAATCACTCAGCTTTAGCATTTTCTGGTTATGTCAAACAAATTTCTATATTTTTAAATATAGAGAATATATTTAAATCAAATATTCAGAGTTATTCACTGACAGTGTCCTCACACATCTTGAAGGGTGGGATTTTTTGTTTATGACTATAATATTTGAAAGTAAGGAACAACTGTTAACATAGTGTTTATCACATTAACACTTGTCGTTGCAAATAACTTGAAAAATTACAATACATTTGAATGGCTTATTGCAGAAAGGGACCTGAGTCACATTTTTGAGGTATCGGAGTCACAACTTTTTCATCTCCTCTGTCTCGAGCAGCATACTGCAGGAGGGTGCATTGAGGGTTGCAAAATTAACTATTCATTATGCTAAAAATTTGAGCCAACAACAGCACATTTCTTTCTTACACTCTCAATATTATACGATTTTTCTTGTTTTTCTCAGAATTGTGCAAAAGTGACTCAGGTCCCTTTCTGCAATAAGCCATTCATTTGTAGGAGAGTGTCAATGTCGAAGATTTGCAATTTGATCTTTGTAAGGTGTTCTCCCACAACGCTTACCAGTTGGTACAACCCAGCAATTGTTGATGTTTGACGGACAAAAACGATGTTGTGCAAGTATTTTTCTTATTTCACTATAGATGGCATAAAAAAACACTTTTGTGGTTAACTGGTAAAAACAGTTGATGTCTACCGCCAATAGATGGCATCTAACAGCAGTTTGACATCAACCATGCAGAGAATTACGTATGAACGTCGTTTCACATTGAGTGGTTAAATTTGAGAAGGAAAAAATGTGTAATTAACTAATTCTATTTGTAAAAATAGCATTTTTTTCAATAAACTATTACACCAACAAATGAATAACTGTTATTTTTTATATTGTAGGTTCCCAAATGGAGAAGGCTTCTTCATGGGCGTGACAAGGTTGGCTGATCCACAGTTCATCTGCTTCATTGTGTTTCCTTTCCTGGCAGCTTTGGACTCAAATGTGGCAGCCCTGTTTCTTGCTACGGCAATGGTATCCGATTGGACAAATGTTCTTATAAAGTGGTGGGTAGGGTATTATGTGCATGTGAATGAACTGTTTTCTTTTTCTTTCCATGTACTTGAGTAGCTTCATAATAGTGACACTGATGGCTGATTTACTTGTTGATAATTTTTGGTAGTACAGTAAACCCTCGTTAATCCGGACTAATGGGGGATAAGTTGACCAGTTTAACGAAAGGCCGGATTAACTGAAATAACCTAAAAGTACAGTAGAAAGTGCATTAAAATGCCATTTATACCAACAAAACACGCTTATTATGGTGTACTTAAAGGGCATATGCCTAAATACACTATACAATACAGTAAAATGTTATGGAGCAATATGAAGAATGCGATTCTTGACTTCTAGCCACATTTAAAACCTTGCATTCCGGTGTTGTGGCATTAGCACCTACATTGGCAGAACCATCCACACTGTCCAAGAACGGATTAATTAACACGTAGAAGGTGATGAAAAAGGACACACCAAAATCAGGCCTTTCTCAACACCTCCACTCCACAAACCACACCATCGCCTCCGTATCCATACTTCACCCATCCGGCTCTGTCATAGAAAACACTGTCAAAGAAACCCATGCTATCATTCAACAGAAACCAGCATTGAACCTGGACAATGGACAGGCACACCCGACTTGCTACCCCGTCTTCAAAAAATCCCCGGCCAGGTAAAGAAAAGATGCCATGTGCATACTCAGCCTCCCTCCAACCACGTGGGGAACAGGAACTGCTCTGCACCGAGCAACACGATCCAGCCCCCCAACCACCAGCACCACCCGACGACATGAAGCAGACGACGCAAACCAGGATACACACGCCAGCGCCGCTGAACGAGATAAATTGCAACTACCGCCACCTGGGAACAAACAAAGCAGTGACGTGGTACTATCTCCGCTCCAGACACCGTACCCTTAGTGAATGAAGACAGAGGATCTTCGAAATTAATAGGATTTGACTATTAAATAGTGCAAAAATACGAAATTTCTAAATTTCGTAGAAGTAGAGCTTCGACATTTCTAGAGGGGAGGGGAATTTTTTTTTCAGGGTCTCAGAATTGTGCAGTATTAATTTCTCATGGCCTACTTTAATGTTTTTAAAAAACATGGTGATCAAAAAATACAGCTATCTGAATATCACTCTTTTGACTGAATTTCAAAATAATGGCTCTTGAGTGCAAACTCTGTTATTTGTTACAACTCGTTAGAATGAGTTTACAAATATTAGCAGATGGATGTAATATTTACAAGTGGTGTAGAGATGTAATATTAACGAATTCCCTGTCAAGTGAACCAATGAAAAACACCTGACCATCTCTAATTTTATTCATACTTAATTGTCATGAAGTACTAGCTAAGGTAGGAAAATCTGCAAAATTTCAGATTTTTATCTGTTGTACATTTTTAGTTAGATCCCTCTAAAATATGAAAAATAGCACAATTTGCCAGACACATGCAATCACAAATAAAGTCATAAATGAAGCTAGAATTGACGTAGAAGGTTGGAATAAGAACCAAATTGTTGCTTTTGCTATGAGCTTTAATTAGATATACACATGACTACTTTTAAATTTTTTTCATTTCAAGGTCATTCAAACTTTTCTTGAAAATCAAATTTTTCAAATGCCTATATTTTGGAATTTTTAAAAAATATGCATAGAAACACATATTTCAACATCAAGTGTTAGAAGTTTTGTTATGGGATTGCAATGGGATCATAGTTGTTAACATGTATAAACAAATACAAGGTGCGTCTGAAAAGTTCAGTGAATGATCCCATATTTAAAAAACCGCGCTGGTTAGGATGACACACCCCCACATGCGCATTGAGAGACATGTCAACAAGCGCCCTTTATCATGCAAATCATCGAAGTGAATCAGTGGTGTACCAAGCTAACGGAGTGAGTGTGCGAACTCATGTCATTGCAACATGGAGCGCAAAATGGAGCAACGCATTAACATGAAGTTTTGCTTCAAATTAGGGAAAACTGCAACTGAGACTCATGGAATGTTAGTGCAAGTGTACGGTGTTGAAGCAGTGAGTAAAAAGTGTGTGTTTGAGTGGTTTAAACGCTTTAGAGACTGAAAGGAAGGTGTCGAGGATGAGCTGCATTCGGGTCGACCGTCAACAAGCACAATCCCAGAAAACATCGAACGAGTGTGACAGATGCTTGCGGATGATCGGCGACTCTCGTTGAGAATGATCGCAGAAGAGTAGCAGATAAAGCAAAGACAGTGTACGCACTATTGTTCATGAACATTTGAAAAAGCGAAAGATTTGTGCCCGGTTTGTACCGCACACGCTGACAGACGAGCCGAAGAAAACTCGGATGGTAACGTCTGGAGATGTCATCGACATGTCTGACCGGAATCTGCAGTTTTTGGAAACCATCATTACTGGAGATGAGACCTGGAGCTACCAATATGATCCGGAGACCAAGCGACAGTCAATGGCATTGTGTTCATCGTCTTCCCAGCCTCCCAAAAAAAGGCGGCTGGCAAAATCCAAGATTAAGACGACGATGTTCGCCTTTTTCGACAGCTAGGGCTTGATCCATCATGAATTTCTACCCGTGGGTCAAACTGTCAATGTGGAAGTTTACGAGGGAGTTTTGAAACGGCTGCTGCAACGCATCTGGCGGGTTCGGCCAGAACTGTACCGGAGTGGACAGTGGCCTTTCCTCCTCGACAGCACCCGTCCGCACACTGCGATCCGCATGGTCAACTTTCTCGCTCAACGCCAGGTGACTGTTCTTCCACACCCTCTGTATTCTTCAGATTTGGCACTGGCAGACTTGTTTCCCTGCCTTAAATTAGCCCTGGAAGGCTTCCGCTTCGCAGACGTTGTGGATATCCAACAACGCGTGACCACGGTGCTTCGAGCGATTCCACATGAAGCGTTTGTTGCCAGTTTCCAACAGCTTTACAACCCATGTGAGACGTGTGTTGTAGCTATTACTTTGAAGGCCAGTAAAGGTATTTTGTTTGTAAGTTGTTTCCTTTATTTTCTGAGACCATTCACCGAACTTTTCAGATGCACCTTGTACTATACACTGTGTGTGTGTGTGTGTGTGTGTGTGTGTAAAATTTAATGTTTTAAAAATTTTAAAATATTTTTTTTAACAACTTGCTCTGCCCCCATAAAAAAGCGAGACCCCAAGTTACGCCCCTTTCCTACATACCCATTACTTCATCATTTGGCCAATTTGGAAAACAACATAGTCCCTTTACAAATGAATGGAATTTACATTGCAATATTCCCATGTCATATGGTCTTACCTAGTGTATAGTATTTGTTTATACGTGTTAAAAACTATGATCCCATTGCGATCCCATAACAAAACTTCTAAGATTTGATGTTGAAATATGTGTGTTTCTATGCGTATCTTTAAAAATTTTCAAAATATAGGTGTTTGAAAAATTTGATTTTCAAGAAAAGTTTGAATGACCTTGAAATGAAAAAAAAATTTAAAGTAGTCGTGTGTATATCTAATTAAAGCTCATAGCAAAAGCAACAATTTGGTTTTAATCCCAACCTTCTACGTAAATTTTAGCTTGATTTATGAGTTTTTTTGCAATTGCGTGTGTGCCGAAAATTGTGCTTTTTTCCATATTTCAGAGGGTTCTAACTGGAGAACTACAACAGATACAAATCTGCAATTTTGCAGTTTTTCGTACCTTAGGTCTTACTTCATAAGAACTAAGTATGAATAACATCAGAGATGGTCACGTTCAAAGTTGACCAAAATTTTGTTCACTTGACATTAGGCAGTGGTGAAGTATAACATTTTTACGTAGTCATCGCAAGACTTTCCAAACCTGAGGGTCGATCTTTCAACCGAGGGTGGAGGACAGTATTCGTCCGTGGTAAATGCCAAGGTCATTGCCGCTTCAGTGTAAAAGCTGACTGCAGGGCCATAGGGCTTATGACGACAAAAGACAAATGGTATCCCATATGATGAGAATTATGAAATCTGATTAATTTGTATTCTTCCTGTAATTAAATATAACAAATTGACATGTACGAATTACAATGTAAACATAAAGGCTACAGTACAACATGTTATTGTATTTTCTTTTCTTGTTCATAGTGCTTTTGTGTGAATTGTCAGTTTATATACCAGTTTAAAAATACTGGTAACAACACAAGAAATTATAAACTTGGAAGAAAATGTTTGGAGACCGCACCACTTGAATTGAGCAATACGAAAAAGCAAGAATTTCATTTTTTTCTTTCTCCCCTAGTTTGAAACTGAAATGCAAACATCTCAATTGGGGCCTCCCCGTTGGCGCAGTGGTAGTGTCGTGGCCTGGTAGTCAAGGGGTCCCGGGTTCGATACCCGGTGAAGGCACAAGTGGTTCGGATCCCACTTGAAACTGTAGGTCCAATCCCGATTAGCCTTAGTGTAAAGTGGACTTAACCTTTTACATGCCGAATTGTCTTTGGATTTGAAATTAATGAGTTTATCAGTAATTTTTGTCTCTTTGGTGTACATTAAAGAGAATTATTCAAAAAAATTGTTATTTTTTATTTTCTCTAT
Organism: Lepisma saccharinum; assembly: GCF_977018435.1. NCBI lineage: Eukaryota > Metazoa > Arthropoda > Insecta > Zygentoma > Lepismatidae > Lepisma > Lepisma saccharinum. The sequence goes on along the minus strand of NC_139249.1, from coordinate 29,233,102 downwards.
ATTTAAACTGGAGTGTTCCCAATTGGGAACATTGGCGTTTCATGTGAAGTATTATTACAGAGTTTTCTAATTATAATTCAACTGGTCCAGCATCTTTTCCGTTTATATATTAGCATAGTAAATGTACAGAAATATTACATCTAAGCTTACAGAGAGTGAAATAACATTACAACCTTCAAAATACAAAATACTAGTACAAATACATAATAGGGTAACATAATTGTATAAAAATGAGAAAAAATCATTGTGCAATTTTACTCAAGGGAAAAAGGATTTGTTTTATTGAAAATGTAGCAATACCAAATTTTAAATATATGTAGTTTACACATTTGAAAATGAAAGAGAAGAATACAGACACACACAGAATGTCCTAAACTGGTGATAAGCCGTGGCAGTGTAAATGCATATTTCTTGCACACTCGCGACATTGTAGGCGAGCATTTTTTTTTTTTTTGGGGGGGGGGGCAAAATGCACACCTTCCTTGTCCTGCTTCAATCAGAAAAAGACCATCAGTTTTCCTCATAGACCCTGGGATTTCAAATCGTGGTCCTGGCCTCGAAGATGTTCGTGGATTTTTGCGAACGAGGACGGTAGCTACTTCTCTTCGAGAATCCAAGTGATTCTTTGAATTCATCCTATGAAGTTCTTGGTGAATTTTCCAGGCTGCAACAACTGCCACATTCAAAGCATTGGAAAATAAATTCCACCACCATTTTTTCCCTCGAAGCTGAGGTCTGTAGCTGGACAGCATACGGTCGAAGACGTCGACGCCCCCCATTCCTTTATTGTACTTTCGTACTAAGTGAGGTTCAGGGACATCAATCCTCTTCTTTGATTGCCGAGAGTACCGCTTTGTTGTTCCTAATGGCAAGTGTGTCTGGTAGTTGGATGCCAAGGTGACTACGGAATTATCATTCCATCTACACATGTAAATATCACCATCGCATCGAAAGTCAAACTCTCCTCTTTTCTTTATCTTCATTTCATTTGTGAGAACAAAGGGACGTCTACCAGTCCTTCCTTCTCATACTGTACCCATTGCTTTGAACCCCTTCATTTTCAGCTCTTTCAGCAATGTGTATGAGGTAAAGAAATTATCAAAGAAAACTTCAACTTGCAGAGGATTAGTGATAACATTCAATAAGGTTGTCACCACTCTAGTCCCAAGTGGAGAGTTAGATTCATCTTCTTCCTTTCCTTGATAGATTTTCATAACATAAGGATATACATCACTTGAACTAAGAGTCCAGATTTTGATTCTGAAACTAATCGGTTTTCCCTTTATGAACATCTTGCAAGAATGATGCCCATAATAGGGAACCATGGATTTGTCGATGCTGAGTTGTTTATGAAAAATTCCATATTGCTGAAGATTGTTGTTTAGCTCATTATATAATAGTTAAATTTTTCCACGTTTATCCCCTTGTTTCAATTGAGTATTGTCCATAACGTGGAAATATTTCTTTATATCCCGAAATTTCTGCCTGGGCATCGCAGTTGGGACAATTGGTACAGTCACGTCTTCTGCTGTTGACCAGTACATATCTTCTCTTGGAACATTGTGATAACCGCTGATTAGAAGCAAACCAAAGAACTGAGCTATGTCATGTTTGGTGAACGACACAATTTTGCCCTTTTGAGCTGCATATAAGCACGTCATTGAAGATAGATGCTCGAGGTATGTCTCTGGTAAAATTTTATGAAACAACTCAATGGGTTCCAGTGGCAGTAATTCTGGGTGTTTGTCGGATAAGCACTGAAATGAATCATCGCAATGGAGCGAATTGTTTTCTATAACCGTAGACTTCTTCCACGAATAATGTCCAACTGTATATTTGATGCCCCTTTAGCCTTTCTTGTTGTGGTTGGCTGAAGAGACTCCGGAGTAGATTGTTCCACGTTAGTTGTGACAACCAATTCACCACACACATCTTTAGGAACCACTTCTTCCAAGACGTTGTCATCAATTTTTTCCTCGTCGGTAAGATCTGCAGTTTCTTCTGGAGGCAACTGACAAATATCCACTACATCTCCAATGTCTTCAGTATCGCCATTTAACATTTCATTCAAATACTGAAAAGCTGCTTCCAATTATAGGAAATGATTCGATGCAAATGTTGTTGAAAGACTGAATTTTATTACAATGAGACAGCATGAATCAACAGAAGCAGCTAACAGAACGTGGCACAAAACACCCCGGGATCTTTGTTATACAAACAATGTAAAAACAATTATTTCAAATGTACTTGTAGCCAACAATAAGCATGATTTTATTTCCATTGTTGACCAAGTTACAAAACAATCTTGACTCACAACTCTGAGAAAGGAAAATTTCTCTTCAGTTTTTTTGTGCGAGTTATTTGTTGTATGTAACCATTGTTCATGCAAAACGCCAATGTTCCCATTTGGGAACATGATAATAAACTTAGGTCCAGATGAATAGAAATCAATGAAAAGCCCATTCTAATGCATTTCATGTAATACTAGCATTATGTTCTGCCAGATTATGTACAAAGAAGACAAAAGTAATTGATTTGGGTGTAAATAAAAGATATATAATATTATGAATGCAATTTTAACCATTTTGGTGTAATTTCGTAGTATATTATCCAGACGATAATAATGAAAATATTAATTAAATGTTGTCAATAGTAAATATACACCCTAAATTAATAGATCAAACTAGAATACTATGAAAAATTTTGTTTCAATATAGTTGAAATGGAAAATTAGTTGATGTTCCCAATTGGGAACATTGGCAGGTAAAGGGTTTAAGACACCAAATAAAATCAAATAAAATCAAACATCTCAATTGTCACGTTTAAAAGTAAGTGCCAATTGTTGCCGGATATAGAAACAAGAACATCATTGAGATTTGCATGGAGCTTACTTGATACTTCCAAATGTCAAGTCACGTTAAGTCAAGTTTCGATGATGGTTTTGATAATGAAAGACAGATTTCATATCACTTTTACTCGATATGTATTTTTCCTCTTAAAAACAAGTGTTGCATGCTTCACAATGATGGAAAACTCGGAAGAAGTTAATTTTTTTTTGACATCAGAGAAACCCTGCTGTGGTTGTAAACATAGGAGCTGAAAGAGGCCTGTTGTGTGACCAGATCTTCAAGGGGCAGGGGGAAGTCTCTCGTCTTTCTTGTTGTAGGGTGTCTGCAGAGAACAGCCGAACGCTTCTGAACATGGTAGCGATTCGCTCAATTCTACTTGGAACTGGGACGTGTAACACCATTGCACTCGATAGGAAATTTAGCTAGAGGGTTCGGCATGGGGAATAGTACTGGGCTCTCATTTCAATACTCTAAGCTTAGCAAATCTCTTGCGTATTTCTGGCTGTTTCTATTATTTGCCAATATTTTCACTGGCCACGGTGGCTCAGTCGGTAACGCGTCTGACTACCATGCTAAAGGTCCCGGGTTCGATCCCCGGCCGGTTCAAATCCGGGAACTTTTCTAACGTTGGAAGCGGCCCCGGCGTCCACCCAGCGTCGAATAACATGGGTACCCGGGGGGGAAACCCTGGGGGGTAAAGGCAGTCAGGGGCGTGGTGCTGATCACATCACCCCCACTCACGACCGGATCAAGAAAGTGTGGGGCGTTACCCCCACACCCCCTATATGCGTGGTGCTAAGCACAGGGAACACTTTACCTTTTTTTTTATTTCTGGCTGTTTCATGCTGTCGCTTGGCTTATTTCGCGTGAATATTCTAACTTGTTTTTTTTTACTTCTCTAAAATTTTAAAATGCAATATTTTAATTATTTTGCTTTGTCATTCCTGCATTTACTAATAACTCTGGCATTAGGGCTGAGCCAATACCAATGCTGATGTATCGGTATTGACTAATATCAGTTTTTGTTGGTATCAAAGTATCGGTTGGATTTTATTTGCCAATATTTTTCCTGCATTTTGATCGTTTGCAGGGTCTGCAAAAATGCCACGCAACACTTTTGCAGAGTCTTATTACCCTGGATGTTATGCAAAATTGAAGTTTCCTTTGATTTTGTACCAATATTATTTGTAAGAAACTATTTTATGATTACATAACAGGTATTTTTATATTCTGATGTATTTTTTTTTAAATATTTTAAAGCAAAACTCTGGTAAATTGATGCTTTTAATTGGACTAATATTAATCAATATTTTGAACAACTTTTTAATTGTTACATTTTTTTTGCATCAGCATCCGTGGGAATTGGTATCAGTTCCAAGTGGTATCAGCTCAGCCTTAATTTGAATGAAAAACAAATAGAAATGAAAGTTGATCAGGAAGTTGGGGTCTCGGAAGTCAGAAAAGTGGTGGTGTGACCTGATATGCTAACCATGCATCACTCAACCAAGGACTCCTCAGCAGGTTTTGCCTCAAAGATCGTTAAGATTGGATTGATTTTGCACAGGACAGATGGAAGGAGTGCAGCAATCTACCTTCGGGTGTAGTGGCCTCCTTAATGGTATAGTGGTTGCGTCATTGCCTCATAAGCAAGGGGCCCTGGGTTTGATATCTGGTGGATGCACATAGTGGTTAAACTGTAGGTCCAGTCCTGATTAGCCTTTCTGTGCATAAAGTAGATGTAAAAAACAAAATCAAATCTTCAGGTGTAGGAATGCCAGAGAGTTAGTTATTTTACTTTTCTTTTACGATTCGTGTAGATTTTTTGAAACAATAAGGCTTCGTTTTGTTACAATGGATTTAGTAAAAAAGGAATATACAATTTTGTAGTTACTAACAAAATTTTAGCCATTTGGATTTTTTTTATATGACTATTTCTATTATTTTTTATTGTCAGGGTCATCCGAGGCCATCGTCCATACTGGTGGGTCCGTGAAACGAATGTTTATGGAACCTTGACGAGGCCCGAGCTGTTCCATGCTCCAGGCACCTGTGAAACGGGTCCAGGCATGCCATCGGGTCATGTGATGGTGTCCAGTGCAGTGGGGTTTATGCTTATCAACACGTTTCTCCAGCAGATGGTAGCCCCAAGCAATGTCAGGTGAGTCAAATTACTCTTCGTAGATTGAGATTGTGATATTTTGTCTCGAAAAACATCTTATTGCATTAATTCTCATAATTCTTTTTAAAAATTTAATTTTTGCAATTTAAAAACCAAATAATTGATTATGTAAATGTCAGCTAAAATTTGGTTTTGCTAGTTCAAGCTCAGATCAATCCTACAAATTATTGCTGTCAGTGAGTAGCATCAGTTAAGGTGTAAGTCTTTTTCCTCCATAAATTTTGGTTTTGTCTCAATCCCAAACTTTCAATCAGTAATGTTTTGTATCATTATTATTTGTAGCATGCAGAGATTGCTCTGTTGTATTTAATTTTAAAACAATTTAATGTTAATTTACACAGGAAACCATTTAAAAAAAAACTAAAAAAACTACTGTTATAACCAATGTCTTCATTTGTGGAAGCTGATATGCCATTGATATCATGTTGCCATATACAAGGTCATGTTTTGTCATAAAGTGGCTTATCCATCCTTTAAATTCTCCTTGAAGAATTTGTATAATCCATGAAGGGTGAATTGAAAATGCATGTGGCTTTGTTCTATGTTACATCAGGAGATTGGGTTTAATAATTTCAATTTCTTCCCAAGAAAAGTTTTCCCCAAATGTTACTGCCGTATGTGTATATATGAATTTATTTATTTTTATTGGGGATGACACAAATTAATCACCCGGGTTCGATTCCCGGTGGAGGCACATAGTGGTTCGGATCCCACTTTAAACTGTAGGTCCAGTCCCGATTAGCCTTACTGTGCATAAAGTGGACTTAAAACCTCAATTCAACCAACCACAGATTATTCAGTACTCTATCTATTGGGCTGATATAGGCATATTGGTTCATAAGTAAAACTATAATTTTACTGATCTGATGTATCTATAAATATCTTATTATTTAGAACAATATTCTGCCATTTTGTTATAATTTTTATGAATATAATCTTCATCCCTTGCTTTGGTTAAAAGTAAATGTGTAAATATGCAGCCTCTGTTGCATTGTTGGGGCCTCCCCGATGGCGCAGTGGTAGCGTCGTCGCCTTGTAATCAAGGGGTCCTGGGTTCGATACTCGGTGGAGGCACATAGTGGTTTGGATCCCACTTTAAACTGTAGGTCCAGTCCTGGTTAGCCTTACTGTGCATATAGTGGACTTAAAACACCAAATCAATCAATCAATCTTTTGCATTGCAGTCATCTGGTAACACACATTTATTAAGGAGGTCAGTGAAACATTCATGTTTTTCAATGACCATTCGGAATATTATATTGGATCGGTTAACGCTATTGGTAAATTTTGTATCGGTCCATTCCTAATATATGTATATACATAATAAAATAGTGTAGCCTGTGTGTGCGAAAAAGTTATTCCTATTGGCACTCCCATCAAATGAATAATAATAATAATAATATTGGAGCCGTGGTGGTCTAGTTGGTAGAGTCCGAGTATCAAGCAAGAGACCCAGGTTTGATTTTTGTGGTTGTACCTACATAAAACAGCTCTGAAATGAGTTTCATGTGGGGAACTTTACCTAATAATAATAATATGTATATTTTGTGTGCATCAATTTATCTCATCAGTCTTAACATATATACTTGCATCTTTTACAAGAGAAAATTTACCTATGAAATTTAAAATTATTACATGAAATTCAGTGTGCAAATGTCCAGATTTTTAAAATATTGTAAGTGCAGAGTTATTAATATGCACAGCAGTGGAGTGGCGTGGGATTTTTAATGTCTTCCAAGTAGTTCATATAATATTAATCTGGTACGTCTGCAATTCAATACTAGATTTTGGTAAAGTTATTAATCAGGAAAAAAAATGTTAACATAAGGACTGAAGTGAAATCGCAAACATTGGTTGTTGACACAATAATACGTAATTTGATACTTACACAAACATCGAAGGCTACTTATAGAGCAGATCAATCCGACGACTCTTCTTTGAAAATACTTATATGATGCTGGGGTCCCGGGTTCAAATCCTGGCTTGGGCATGGACATTTGTTTTGTCTATTCATCAATTTCATCATATCATCACTCATCCCCAGCTTCGCAAATTAGCCAAAAGTGGCACAAGCGAAGCAAAATCAATCAAATCAAATCAAAGTTCTATGATGCTGTCATAAAGTGAAGTTTTTAATTTGAATTTTTTTGTGCGTCATGGTGATGGTCCATGTTATCCACACCTGAATTCCACTTGTTTTTTTCACCCGAAAATAGAGTACATGGCCAACAATACAGTTTCGACAACTCCGCACAACCACATAACCACGGATATTCGTTATACCACGAAACATTGAAATGTCGGTCATACCCAGCAGACGACTTAGTTTTTAAATCGGCTTTGGCCTCCCTTTCGCCACAATTTCGCTTTTTTCTGCAAAAGAACGAAACGAAAGATTGCTTCAAAATATCTTCTATCGCACAAGTACACACACTGTTCAGATAGGATGAACCCGCCACCTCGGAACTCGGAGCAAGCTCCATTCCACTTGTTAATTTATAATTGACAATGCCCGAAAACAACATAAAGACGAAAGACACCACTCACAAAACTCGCACTGCACAGTTCCTTCTGCAAACTGTTGTTTACTTTTGTAACACGTGAAGCACCCTCCTTGCCCCTCCCCTCTCAGCATCGGCTCTTTCGCAATATTTCCTTCGGAACCTGCAAGAAGTCCAGTTCTACTAATGTTGCCATCTTAGTTCTTTTGAAACCATATTTGCCCAAATTGCGAAACTGTTCGTTTCAAATAAGACATATGTACAGTAGATGTAGTCATATGTTTCCGTACTACTCCCACTCCCATGTTTCGCTAAATCAACTGAAATCTCATTTCTGACACCACTACTATTTCATATATTTTACGTCCCTTGCTACCTTTAAGGCTTTCGCTATATACTATAATCGTGGCGATGTGGATGCATGGTGAATTATTGAAATAAAATTATTATTTCTTTGTGTATGTAATTATTAATTTTTATAATTATGTAAGTAAAATAATAACAACACACATTGAAATAACCATTTCTTGCTGAGGATTCGAACCTGCGACACCTGACACTTCAGAGCGTGCTAAGATAACAATCGGGAAATTATGCTTGTAAGTAATGTTTTCACCCAAAAACAGTTCTACCACCTCAAAAACATTGCTTCAATCCGAAATTATCGCATTCCTGCGACAACGTATGTCAATCTCAATTGGCCCTTTCAACAATTATCAGAAATTCCTGTAACCGAAATAATATTATATGTGTGAAATATAGAATTTTAGGTTGACATTTTTTTAGAAGGACAGTGGACCCCTTGACCATACCCATCCCTCTCCTGTCCTTCTTGCCCATGATGTCGAAGAAGGACAAAGAGGACTTTCGTAATCGCTGATATTTAGAGTAAATAAAAAATATCACTTGGTAGTTTGCTTTTCCTCCAGTGTGATTTGATTTTTTAAAATTTTGATTTGGCGATTTAAGTCCACTTCATGCACATGGACGTCTGCAGGAGTTTTTCCAGGGAGGGGCAAGGAAGGATTTTTTTTCCGAGGGGGCAAACAAGGCACATTTCCCCCAATAATAGTATTGTTCCCTCAAAAAACATTGCTTAAATTTGAATTTATCATATTCATACAATAATTAATAAATATTGTTGTGGGTGAAATGAAATTATATGTCAAAAATATATAATTTTTGGTTTACTTTCATTTTACAAGGGGGACCAAGACCCCCCCCCCCCTTGCCCGCCCCCTTTCCGGACACCTATGTCATGCTAATCGGGACAGTTTAAAGTGGGATCCAAACCACTTGTGCCTCCACCGGGTATCGAACCGGGATCCCTTGATTACAAGGCGGCGATGCTACCACTGCGCTATCGTTCCCCAGTGTGACTGGACACCTTCAGAGTAAGATAGACCCGATTAGGTGACTTAGCTCTTTTCTGTCTATTGAATATGGCAACACTGATCTGTATCCGGTAAGGATCACCGGCAACTGCGCCGGCTAAACAGGCATTGCAATAACCCTCCTCCTCCTCCCACCATAACAGTCTTTGCTGCTACACGAAGTCTTCCTTGCGGTGGCTCAGAGCCCTTTCCCCATGTTGCCTGAGGAGGGTACCGGATCAGTCCTCCTCTTCGCTTTTGCCGGTGTCAGAAAAAATGTCAGTCTGCAATGTTTACTTTACGACAATATTACCAGTTTATGTACGTAATAATATTTTAAGACTGGTTCTTCAATTCTTTATATTTTGGTGTTACCTGCGGTAACAGCGGCTACATGCATGCCACGCCTCTGATGCACAGTGCATGTGTGCTCATTTTATACAGGAAGCGGATATCAGTTTTATTATTATTAATTGCTCTCCTTATAAAAGCAACCTTTTCTTTCCAGCAAGAAGGGTAAAGTGATGATTGAATGCCTCCTATGGACAGTGTATGTGGTGTACCTTGTCCTGGCTTCTACATCAAGGATCTACATAGCAGCTCACTTCCCTCACCAATGCATCATGGGATTCATTTGTGGTGTGTTCAGGTTTTCTTATTTAATTGTAAATTGTCAAAAATAGTACTCATGACTGTGATTTAATTCTTTATAGCATGCCTCTGTGGCAGTGATCTGTGCGACATGTTATAAAGCCAGAAGTTCTAGGTTGAAATCATGGGTAACATGGGTATTTCATTGTAGTTGTTCTTTCATCTATTTTTCATTGATTCATTGTTTGTTACTGACATTAATGTAAAGAGATAGAAGAGTGACATAAAGCAACCAAAAATTTAAGTCAGTCAGAAAAGAATGAGATTATCTGAATGGAACTTGTTTGAAATTATGGAAAAAGCAACTGTGGTTCGCTTAACTGATGACCTTGGGCCAGTTGTCAAGCAGAAGTGCATAGTTTTCCTGCAAGTTGGCATCATGGGGTGGGTGGTATTTCCCAGTAGTGTCGGGCTTAACTTGAACAAGTGAGGTGCTCTCCTGCTGTTGTGTCATCATGGGACATGACTACAGTGGGCAGCCTCGTTTTTGTGAAAGAGGGTGTAACATCATCGGTGACTGTGAATCGGTTATGCAGTGTGGAGAAATGATGATCCCATAACTTGACAAGTTTAAAAACAAGATGCTGCAATCCATTGTTTGCGCACCTCACATCACATTTCCCCACTCCATTATCTGCGGCGACTTTGGTTCGCAGTGTTGCAACCTGGAGGGAGCGGAATCATCTGAGAATTTTCAACAAAATTTGAATGTGAAAGGCATGAATTAGTATTACGCTAAATTATAAATACATTTTGATATTTTCCCTTTAAACCTTAAATGAATTAAGTTATATTAGGGATATTTCTTACCAGCATAAGAAATGTATGAAATAAAACGATAGAAAAATGAAAAATATATAAACGATAGAACTGAGCTCACCTTCTAAATGTTTTCCAGTTCTCCTTCATCAGTTTCACTCTCCCACTCATCCGAGTCTGTGTCTACAAATTAATCTGTGTCCGTGTCTGAATCGGCTTCACCAAGTCTAATTATCAGTTCATCTACACGCTCGTCCATAAGTCCATCTCTTTCAAAGTAAGAATCTTGCAGCCAAGAGTAAAGAGCATGAACATTTCAATGCTTTAGAAAAGAACACAGGCAAACGTGTTATCAGATTGCCTTCTCGTAGTGATTGTTGTACGATAAACAAATGAACCACCACCCACTCGGTTTAATAAAAATAAAAAAAAAGACCACTGCTTGATGTCGCATTCAGAAAGTGAAGTCATTCGCCCTGTAGTTTCTCTTCGTTATAAACCTTAACGCACGTGCGTAATACTACAGTTTACGATTGGCGCACCGCACGCATTTTCAAAGGGGGATTAAATAAAATGAACCACTGATATAATAGGAGCCTGCATGCACCGTCACGCTAAACAGTGAAAATCGTTTGTCATATTTGTTTTAGCTTAATTTTTCTGAGTTGGCACCACTGGTACTCTCAACGCCAGGCCAGTGAGTAGAAGAGTGGTGGGGAGGATGACGTAATAGGAAGTGCTTTGCAGCGATCTGCGCATATCGGGACTTAACTTGTCAGGCTATAGCTGAGCATCTGTGTTTTTCCTTGGATGCATACTTTCAAGGACCAAACCAGGTTCCACAGGTGGAAAACAGCTGGAATCTGTATTCTGGGATGCTGACGGTGTCCTGCTGCTGAAATGGCCCCCACACTGCAAAAAGATCAGCAGTAACAGCTACTATTACCAACTCCATCATCTTTAACAGAGAATTCATCAAAGACAGCCAGGGAATTGTTCAACGACAATGCCAGGCCCCATATATCTCCACATATTGGGGCAATACTACAGGAACTTGGGTGTACCATCCTCAAATATCTTCCATACTCGCTGGACCTTGCTTCCTCTGATTGTCTTGTTTGACAGCATGAAAGAGCTAGTAAAGCAGCTAGAAATTCACCGATGTTGAGTCCTTACAGGTGGAGTTTAACCATCCCGAGAGACTAGGTACATCTGGCACTTATGAAGCTTCCAGACAGATAGTGTTGATGTATTTCGGCAGGGGAGATTTATGTCCAGCATGTCAAAAAATCTCAAGTTTCTCCTATGGGATCGTCTCATCTAAATAAGAAGAGTCTCATTCTTTTCTGACTGACCTAAATGTAAAACTTTTTACAGAATAGTTTATTATTGTATTTCAGTTATTCAATATTGCGTGCGCAGACCTCTATGGCAGAATGGTTTGCGTTGGTCCCAGGTTCGAATCTCAGCCTGGGCATGGGTGTTCTTTGTAAGTGTCCCTTCATCAGTTTCGTCATATCATCACTCATCCTCATCATCGTGATTTTCCAATAGTGGCAGAAAAGCGATGTGAAATAACCAAATGATCCAACCAATCAATCAATATTCCTGATATACATTTCTCTGCATTTTCAGGTATCATTGCGGCAAAGGTGGTTGCTGGCCAAATGAGTGAATTACAGGAAATCTCACGGAACACGGCTCTTAAATTGAGTTTTGGTATGATTGCCATGTCATTTGCATTTTACTGGTGCCAGAAGGGACTGGGCATCGACCCTCAGTGGTCAGTCCATCTGGCTTTCAAGTGGTGTTCCGACATCAACTACATTCACGTGAACACCACTCCGCTTTACTCCCTTGTGAAGGAATGTGGCAACGGACTTGGCCTTCTGCTGTCCCTCAGCACTCGGCACCACCACAAAATGAACGAGGAGCAGGAACCGGACAGCTTAAAGGTTTTCGCCACGAAGAGTGCTTGCATTGTGTTGTGCGTTCTTGGTGTGCAGCAGGTTGAGCGTGCCATTCCGAGCAGCGATGCTCGTGTGTTCTATGCGTGCCATTATGTGGTTAATGCTTTCTCGGTCTACCTTCTGCTCGTGACGCTCCCCTGGCTGTGTTCGTCCTTCAAGAAGGTCAAAGAAGAATAATTTATATTTAATTTTATTTATTTGTGAACAAATTCAAGTATTTAATCACAGTGTTGTTGAAAAATGTTAGCTTTGCACCTAAGAATGCTCATGTACTTTTTTTTTTTTTGTTTTTTGTGCTAGTCACAGGTTGTTACAGCAGCATAGAAAGAAAATTGCCTTAATATTGTGTTACAATGTGCATGGGTCGAGTGTAGATGTTGAAGTTTAAACGAGAAGAAATGTATGTATATATTTCACTTTACTACAAAGTGTAGGAAACGGAAATGCCTTAAGTTGTAATATAACTGTTGTTGGAATTTTGAGGTTATTAATGGCCAGTTGAAAGTTAATAAGGACCTGATATTTATTGTGAAAACTGTTGAATCACTAACGTGAACTAATTTTTTGTAGTAGGTGTAAATTGAGTTCTGTAATTTACCATATCATCTTCTTGGTGGATAATTCAGGTCTATCCTAATGAAGAGGATACTTGAGAGATTTTGGACCAGTATTTAGGACATTCATGCATTTAGAGAGCCTCTAGATTCCTTTCTACATGTTCACGTACTTCACATTATAAATTTGTTGAAGGTTGAAGGTTACCATTCCACTTGTGATTTTAAAAAAAAGCATCACATGTGCCAGTGACACATGGTAGGTCACTTGAAAATCACTTTTCGTTAACCCTTCCACGGGAGAGACCTTCCTTTGGTAGTTGAAGTGGACATCCTGCGTGATCATAATTCTTTGTCATTTAATCATTGTTTGTAAGGCTTAGAAAGATCGCTCAGAAATGCACATGGAAAACACTAACAATCATAATGCCTGCCTGCAGTACTGTGGTGCTTTTTCTTACAAGCCACTGTTTCTATTTTGGTGCAAATATGAATCATTTGACTTCATATACATTCTTCAAATCCACAAAATTTCATATTTACCCTCATATATGTTGAAGAGAGTACAATATATAATTGCGGTACAATTATTAATTCAGATAAATTAGCATTAATAGAAATGGGTGCGAATGTTTCAGAGTTTTACAATAATATTGTAATACTCTGTTTGGTTGTGTGAGTGTGTGTGTGTGTAGGTTGGGTAGGATTTGATTGACCCCACTTGTAGATTTTGAATGGTGCAAGGTTTTTCTTAAATATTTAAACTTTAGCTTATAGAGGACCAGTAGACAAAGCCTTCTAAGAGAATCTAAAACATTAGACAATTGAATATAAATCTACCTTATATTTTCATATATTGATTTTTCTGTGCTTTTCTTATACTTTAAGAAAATGGCTATAAAAAGCGAACTTAGTGTGCCTGCATGCTACGCTTGGCAAGGACCAATTCTTTAATGTCTTTTGCTGTGATTTGTCCAAAAAATGTATATATACATGTAATAAGGTTTTTAAAAGATGGACCACAGACTTAAGAAGTTGCAAATGATAAAAGTAGATCTTTGTATTGCATTATATTAGTAGTAGCATTTTACATGCCACAAAAAACTGAAAGGCAGTGGAAATCACATTTTAGAACATCATTCACCATATACACATGCATTATTCCACTGTAGACGGCCTGTCTTTTGATAACGATCTTGTTCAATGGTGAGAACTAGTATGTTGTATTGTCTAGGAAGGCACTTGTGCATGTATCTTGAAAATGCCAATTCTAGTCAGTATAGTGGACCTTTGTTTCCTCAGCTGAAGAAGAGTAGCTATACCCTCTTTTGCAAATGCCTTTCTAGCAGGTACTTGCTCATTTGGTATCTATGACAATAGATATGAAAAGACAAGTGAAGTTTTTCTGTACTTTTCACCTCAATCCCTCCAGATCATTGCTAAGTGACTATCTTATGAGGTGTGTTCAACTGATATTGTTTACATGCATTACAACATATGGAACAAATTGCTCCAGGCTTTGCGTCCTGACCTTAATTTTTTCTCAAGCTGCAGAGAACTGTTTGGGTGGTTTCCTAAACCATTTCCTCATTTACACCAATATCTGACCAAATCTCTTATCAGTTAACCTGTAATACGTGGTGCAATAGGCTGTAAGGGAAAGTGCCTCACTCCCACCTGCCGAGGTGGAAATTCATCCTACAAGTTACAGGGTGACGTGTGGTCAGCACGACAAACCCTCGGTCATTGTAGATTTTCTATCACCGGGTTACGCTACTCATTCGCAGCTCCAAATTTCCTTATGCTGGTGGCGGCTACCATTTCCATACACAGGCCGAAATCTTAGGAGAAAAGTTCTTGCACATCCCCCAGAAGACAAACCCACGCACGTCCTCTACCTGGAGCTTGCACCTTAGACTGCACAGCCATGGTGCAGGATTATCGGTTGGGAATTAAAAAACAAGAACATTGTAAGGGAACAAGTGCACGGGCTGCTTCATATTACAGCGTCATCTAATACATAGCATTGCTGCATCATGTGAACCACATGTAAACAAGATTTGCGTTGTGAAAAAGTTTGACCTTGATATTTAGGCACCATTCGGTGATCGATGCTTAACATTTAGGGACTCAAAGTTGACAATTTAGTTGCCAAATGTGATTCAGTGGTATAAAATCAGGTAACATCATTTCCTTGTAATCAAAGGGTCCTGGGTTTGATACCCGGTGGAGGTTCAGATCCCACTTCAAACTGTAGGACCAGTCCCAATTAGTCTACCTGTGCATAAAGTGTACTTAAAAATCGAAACCTCAAAACCTTTACAACCACTAAACATGGAATAAAATTAATGCAACCTAATTTTTTTTTCTAAATATTTTTGCATTGAAACTTATCTGGTGCTGAAAAGATAAAGGCCTTGAATACCAATCCAGGCTGATATGTTCTTCCCTGAGCCTCCCAGATGGCTTAGTGGTAACATTGTCACACTGTAATGAAGGAGTCCTGGGTTAAATACCTGGTTCAGATCCCACTTTAAACTGTAAGTCCAGTCCTGATTATCCTATCTGTGCATAAAAGTGGACTTAAAACAAAATGCAAACCCTGGTTGTTCTTTCAGGAATTCCATCAAATATTCACGTACACCATAATTGTGATTAACAAGCAAAGTATAGAAATGATTGACAATATAAGTGTAAGGAAAATTTCCATTGTCTAATAATATATCATATAGTTTGTGTGCCTGTTTAAAAAAAAAATCGAAATAATATTGAAATTTTCCATGATGTTTATAAGAAAAAGAACTGCATTCTCACCAAGAACTACAAAGACAGTCGCATGTTGAGACTTGCGGCTGCTAATTTGTTGCAGTCGTTACAGCAGTGTGTACCAGCATGGTTTTAAAAATGAGAAGATAATCTACTATCACCATATTTTGCCAGTATGTACAGTCGTGGGAATAAATACTTCTCCAATAACACTACTTGTATTAAGGCTCTACTTACTATAACTACTACTTTTGTTTGATGGTTGACATTCTTCAACCAGAGATCTTGTTGAGACAAATCTTCCTTCTGATATACCATTTTGTAACTCCTACACAGTTAACTCCATACCTTCAGCTTAGCTTGCTGCGTATGCATGTTCCACAATCAACCATTACAGATCTGCAGTTAAACACATCTCATATTCTTTGTTGATGGTAGTTATTTCCATTATATGAGTAATGTGTGTGTATCATTCACTCAATTAGCTTTAACGTCCCATTATAATATCAAGTACACAGTTCTAAAATGAGTAGAATGCAAATATGTGGATATATCAATGAAAGTAAACTAGAAGGTTAATAATGTAGCAACAATTGTAAACTGTCGACGCTATCTGTCTAGTGCCGTATGTATTGTAATATCTTCCTGTGGCTTCATGACATTTGACAATAGGATTTCTATTCTGAAATTTGCTTAAAAAACTTGTGCATCAGCAGAAATGATAAATTTATTCTCATAGGATTCATGTGTATTGTAACATTTTCTTTTCTAACTCTTGCACTGTTGCCTAATTTGTTAATAATGTAGATACACCGTAGAACAGAAATGTTTTGGTCAGTGGTGTAGTCGTACCATTTTACCTCACTATACGAGAGTAAATATTTCATTTTTAATTTCACTTTATTTACTATTAACAGACCTAACATAGCACAATTATGTTATTGGGAGTCACTCGAGACTAAATCCTGCTTTCGTTTTTTTCTTAACTTTCATCTTCCTGGAGATTTAATCAGCTCAGGCATTTATTAATCAGAATTATACGTTAAGTGTATACAACTAGTTATACATGATGATTGTGTAGTGTAATGCATTTAGTACTACTGGTATTTTATGTCATTGTTGCACAGTTTGTAAATTGTTCCACTGCTATTTGTTTTATGTCTACACCACTGATTCTGGTATTGTAAGAAATGTTGAAAAGAAAGAAGGCATTTTTTTAATGAAACTGCTCTTTGCAGTGAATTATGGGAAGAACAGGAGACGTAGGAATAATTTACATTGATCTGTGAAGGCAAGATGTACCTCCAAGACAAATATTCATAATGCGATAATTTGTCATTGCCAAACTTCATTACAAATGATGAAAATTTAAGTGTGTTTGATATTTGAGCAGCTCAGGAGGAAAACTTGATAATCTAGAAAAGTATAGTAATTAAGAAATGCAAGCAAAAGTTTGTCCATTATGTTATATCGTATGGGCTACCCAGATGTTCACATGTGCTCGTGCCTATCACTACGTATTGTATGAACTTGGTTCAATGTTATGCAACAACTTCATCCAGTGTTAACTCATCAGTTACGTTTTACTCCAGGGCTGCTAATTTTGTCAGGATTCAAGTTGTATCTACATTACTACTACTACGATGTCAATAATTCACTGTATTTTCATTCAGTTGGTTGAAAGTTTTTAGTATGTGTGCAATGAATTTGAACTTAGGGTCGAAACAGAACCATAACCAGGCAGTTTTTGTCAAATGATGTGATGCCATTTCTAGAATAAATATTAGGAAATGTTTTTATATTCCTTGTAGCGCTAGTGTTGCCAAAGATAAAATATAGCTTACTTCTGCCCTGTATACAATCATGAATTTAAACAGATATGGGCACTATCAACGTTTACACAGATAAATTGATTTCAGAATTATCCTGAAATGTCAGCATTAAATTAAATTCTTCAACATGGGGATAAATATAATTTTAATGAATATTTTTATGTAGATTTCAGAGTAACATAACCAATAGCAGATTTAGTTTATTGGAAATCGAAGAGTGCATCAGATCGTACTTAGTTACAGGGTCTGTATTTTAAGTAATGAGAATATTTTTTTCTGCCGCGACTAGACGTCAGAGCGTGCTGGGACTGATTGGAGTCGGTAGTGGGGGGTGTGACCTTGAAAGCGCTCCAATCGGCAGTTGCCTGCTGGCATCCATTGAGGCATGATCACTCGTGGCGTGGACGTCTGCAAAGTAGTGTGTGCAAGAGCAAAATGCAGCAAAGCATGGAACAGCGGTACGCGATTAAATTTTGTGGGCGCCTTGGAAAATCTGGTGCAGCAACCCTGGAAATGATTCGGCAAGCATACGGCAGTGACAGTTTATCACAAGCGCAAGGGTTTCGGTGGCACAAAATGTTAAAAAAAGGCCGGGAGAGCTTGGAGGACGAACCCCGCGCTGGGCGCCCGTCAACCGCACGAACCAGACACAACGAACAACGTGTGCGAGATTTGCTAGCACACACTGCAGTCGCCTCGACCAAAAAAGGCGTGCATTCCAAGTCCAGAATCAAAGCATTGCTGATTGTGTTTTTCGACAAGAAAGGTGTGGTCCACGTGGAATGTGTGCCTGCAAAAATGACAGTCAATGGCTCCTACGTGGGGGTGTTAAAAAGGTTAAAGAGACGGGTCAGCCGAGTGCGACCACAAATTCCCGCCGATTGGAAGCTCTATCATGACAATGCGCCATGTCACACGTGCTTCGTGGTTAGAGAGTTCCTGACGAAATCTGGCATCACAACGATTCCTCAGCCTCCCTACAGGCCCGACCTTGCCCCTGCAGATTTTTTCCTCTTTCCCAGAGTGAAAACAGCCCTCAAAGGACTCCACCACGGAACCCTGGATGCGGTCAAAGCGGCTTGCACGCGTGCTCTCAAGGCTGTTCCAGTTGCTGACTTTCAGGGAGCATATGACGCGTGGAAAACACGCCTGCAGAAGTGTGTTGATGCTCAAGGGGCATACTTTGAATACTACTAAAAGTTTGTAGCGATATCTGTAATAAATTTTGTTTTCTGGATTTATTCTCATTACTTAAAATACAGACCCTGTATATTGAAATTATTCACAGAGCTCTCCCTTGTCCTCACAATACCAGGTCAACACTATAATTTTTTCTGCTTTAGAAAATCACCTTACTTATCAAGGACCATTCCCCAAGGACATCTTTGAATAACTGTGGTGTGCTTGTAGTATATATTTAGTCAGTTCGGTATAACCACATATTATAGAGCGACCGCAAGCAAAAGAACCTTCTGCCAAAAGTCTCTGTGCACCTTTCCGTTCGACTCTGGTCATAAGAAAGCATGCTCCACTCTGCCCCTCCCCTCCATGTGAGAGTACGGTGCACAGGAGTTGCGGGTATGCAGGCTTTTTTTGCTTGTGGTTCCACTATAGAATTAACTTGTTAATGGTGCACATTGTATCTAAAGATTGTGGTTGCACGGAGATAGGTAATTTACTCTGATAAGTTCACTTTTCATTTTTCCGTGCAAATTTTCTTCGTGATCGATTTTGCCACCCATCTAGTTGCTTCGTCAGGCAAGAAAATTTGCACGGAAAGATGAAGAGTGAAATTATCAGAGTAAATTGTTAGTGGTGTATTTTTGAGTCGGCAAGTGTAACCTTCTCTGTATATTTTCCTTGGGATTTTTCCATTACTGGACAAAATTGTCAATGCAATATATATTTTATTACATTTAAGAATTCAGAAAGTGCAAAATAATTTATTTATTGATATTGGCCAATACTTTTCCTGCATTTTGGTCTTAGGGCCTGCAAAAAATGTCATGTGACACACTTATTGAGTCCAGTTATCTTGGAAATTATGCAAAATTTGTCTTTCTTTTTATTTTGTGCTATTGTTGTTGGGAAAACTATATTTTGTGATTATGTAAGAGGTATTTTAATATTCTGATGTAATTCTTATATGCTTTAAAGCAAGACTCTTGGTAAATTGGTACATGAAATACTACTTGCAAACTAAAATTAATTATTATTTTGGATAACTTTTAATTACAATTTTCAAGCATCCATATCTGGGGGGAATCAATTGGCATCTGTATGTGTTTGTATGTCCACTTTCTACAAGAACCTTGATCCTGCCATTTCTGGTATGAATGGATGGATGCATCATGGTGTACTCTGATGGACAAAACATGAGATACTAAATCTATTTTGGCACCCGGTGCAGAAAACCACAAGTTCTACTATGGATGGGGATAACCTTTAACCTTTAGCCACCCGAGCGTCTTTCGAATGTAACCCCCTTGCCGCCAGAGCTGATTTTCAACAAAATGCAGAGTTTTATAAAAATGACTAGATCGGGTGCTAATTGCCATAGACAGACAAATGATATATCGTTTTACTTGGAATGAACCATAGATTCAGACTATATAAAATTTATGCACATTCGCCATATATATGGAAGGGGGGGAGGAAACTGAAATTTCCAAAATTTTTGAAGAATAAAAGGTTTTTTTTGCCCACCCCCCTCCCAACAAAAGTAAACGACATTGTATCAATACACATGGAAATAATCGCTGGAGTGTTAGGAACAAAAAAAAAACAATTGCACTATTATCATATGATCAATAGAACACGACTTGTACCCCCAGAACGACATGTCTGCGTGCCACTGACTCAAGTCTCGAATTTCAACAAAATGCATAGTTACCTTCAAACAACTGTAGATTGGATGCTAATTGCCGTAGACAGACAAATGATATATCGTTTTACTCTGAATGAACCATAGATTCGGACTATATAAAATTTATGCACATTCGGGGTATATATGGAGGGAGGGGGGGATGAACCTGAAAATTCAAGAATTTTTTTTTAAAAAAATGGGGGTTTTGTCTCCCCGCCCACCCCAACAAAAAGTACAAGACAATGTAACAATACACATGGAAATAATCGCTAGAGTTTTAGGAACACTAAAATAATTGCGCTATTATCATGTGACCAGTAGAACATGACTTGTACCCCCAAAATGATTTGTCTGCACACCACTGACTCTTTCAGAATATACGTAAGTGCATATTTGGTCAAAAAGTCATTGGAAAAGAAGTACAAATACGATGTCTTTTGTACTTACCTCTGCTGCTGCAGCTCCCATGCTTGGTCTGGAGCAATGAGACTCACTCATGGTACTCCATAAAACATCTCCAGACACAGCGGCACCTCAACCCCTATTCCCCCCTCCCCCCCCCCCTTGTGGCGACACGTGAAAAATTCCTTGTGACTTTGGGTACTGAGAAGCAAACTTGTCACCCGTCTAGTTTTCAGTGGTGGAAGAAAACAATTGCTAACAAATCTGGCCTTTGTTTGTCAGAATTCTTTTTCAGACGCCATTTCCCATTCTTTTTTGTTCGACACCAAGAAGTGCCAGAGTCATAATTGTTTAATGTATGTGTTAATAATAATGTAAAAGAAGAAACTCAAATCCAGCCAAAAATAGCAACATTGTAACGTAAAGACTACGAGCATGCTAGAGGATCTTGATCGAGACACTTGGGATGCAAGAGGTTACATGTAGGATCTCGATCGGGATACAAAAGGTTAAACTATGTGGACTTTATGTAATAATACACAGGGGTTGAATATGGTCAGGAAAATAAGTAATGTCAGTTTTTTCTCTGATCAGTAAGGTCTGTTCTTTTTTGTTTTGACAACTGCAATTTTTGATGCTGGCCCAGTCTCCCAAGTCTGTTATGTGGTTGAGTTTTGATCTCACCACTAAAGTTTTCAGGTTTGAGACCTGCCTTGGGCATGGGTGTTCTTCATAGATTTCATCTAATCTCATTCATTCTCATGGTCGCCATTAGCCGAAAGTGGCAGAAAAGCAACACTGCAAACAAATAATTGTCACAGATTTTTTAAAAAAATGTGGGGTGTGACTATTATGTGAAGCTTTGTTTTAAAAAAGAATTGTGTTGGTATTACTGGTAATTAAAAATAATTTATTACTAAGCTGCCTCTGGTGCAAGATTAGGATGTACGGAATACTCGTGAATATGCTACGTTAAATTTGAATATAGTCCAAATCGGTGGACATCATTTCTTCATGACAGTTTAGTGAACATTTGTCCAGTGTAAAGAAAAAGTTAACACATTAGTTATTGATTTCTTCATTATAATTGAAATTTTTCACTTGAGAAAATTTACTGTAGTGTTGCGAAGTAAGGACTTCTGTGTGAAGATGACAATTTTTGTACTGAAAAAAACTGTGTGTGACAGTTATGCGTTGAAATACTATTTTAATCTTCATAAAAACATTAGTTTCGTGCTCAATAAAACAAATGGGGATCTGGAGGCCAGATAATATATTTTTGAATGAAATCGCAGTTCTTTTAAAATGCTGATTTAACACTAAGCTGTAATTAAAATGTTCAGTATTTAGTCCGTTTTCTTGGTATTTTGCTCAGTTAAATCAGTAACTTTGAACCTTTGACTAGTTTTCACCCCTCTATTAAAACATCATGCCCACTGCAGCATACTGGAGTTTACGTATTCTTCATATCCAGTTAAGAGGTTGAATGAAACCATTCATCCAATAATTTTTTGAATTGTATATTCAGTTGATTTGATAGTGCCCATGTCTTATCTTTAAAATGTACGTTCATAGTTTTTCATTCATGAAAGGTAGTTGTTTTGTTTGTATGTAAAATGTATTAGGAGAGAGGTTAAAAACCCTTTTTTTTATTATTTATTTAGAAATGGTTGCTGCTTCTCCTGTGATAAAATTGCTGTTAATATTTCAGGAAAATATCAATGATATTTTTGCTTATCTTGTCCTTTACTGAAAATTTTTAAAAGAATTGTGATAATAGGTATGACATATTAGGAGAGTAATGTGTTTTTGTTTGATTGATACCTGTGTGTGTGTGTGTGTGTGTATGTGCAAAAAAGTCTCCATTTTTCAGAATTTACTAATACTGTTACTAGATATTGGCTTTTGTAAATAAATGTTATAGTTGATGCAAAATGAGAAATTTACTTTCTGTACATTTCCACATATATGTACACTTCGCAACATCTTATATGACCGCCCCGAAAGAATTCTAAGTCCCGAAATCGTAAACTTAGCAACATTGCACGTCGGCTCCAGGTGAGAGTAGCCAACTTTGAGTAGGTCCTTCCACTAGACGAAAAACGCTGGGATGAGAGGTTTTCAATTTAACACTTTCCATGAACTTAGAAACTATAAACCGCTATTATAATACACAATCAAACAGAAATAATAAATTGGAAAAAGAACCTTGAGGGATATTTACGATTCTGCGTGCTCGACTTGAAATTTGGGGATTTGAAACACTGAATAGAGTTTTTCTCCACCTGGAGGAAATTGCCATCAAGTTTGTGCAGAAAGAAGCAAATTTGTGAGTAGTTTATGTGACATTTTATTTACAATACCTTCCATAATATCGAACAGTTCTCAAAAACATATATATTACTCGACTTGTCGAGAAAATGTGCTTGAAACACAGGAAGGTGGGAGTCTTCATAAACGTCAACATGTTTTTAAGGGTATAACGTCATTAAGTTAAAGTAGAGTAGCTGGTTAGGCGTTGCTATCCTTATTTTTCGTCAAGCGTGAAAGGTCGCGGGTTCAAATCCCACCCTCTCCTCTTTCTTTTTTTTTTTCTTTTTTTTTGTTTGCTGAACAGATACCGTTGATATTAGAATATTTAAAAAATGAATCCGATGCCCACTTGAGGGACTTCCCTTCTGCGCATATTTCCCCTTAGAAGTTGGAGATTTCTAGGATTTAAAGTTAAAACTTTTCTTTTTAGTTATTGTTTATATGTTGTGTTAACACACACATCATGATTAATTCACAAATCACATATATGTATTCAGGATGCAAAATGTAATATTATTTAAGTTATGTATTGTTTGTTCTTCACTGACACCTAAAATATTGATTATTTGATTTCGATATACTAAAAAAAGATATACAGTTATGCTGAATAGTGATTTAGTGCATTACTGTAACGAAGGAGAGCGTTTAATGAGTTCAAATTGCTAAGATTGGTAATTTTATGTCCGTTCCTTCGTAATGACTTTTGTCAATCCCCTCACCACCATCTTACCATGCGTCTAAAACAAATAGTAAATCGCTAATTAACGTAAGTAAATGGTTATTGCGACGAAGGCCGATTCGATAAGAAACTACTAATAAGTATTTATATAGTGAGTGACAAACAAAAAATTCAAAACCTCATAATGATCGTTAATTCGTCACTGCTTTGTATCTAAAATGTTTGTCTTCTTTGAACAGAAAGTACGAGTATCAGATATAACAAACTTTCCGCACTAACTTTGCAATATTCGAAACCACCATTACAGACTTAGCTCTATGTAACTTGATTCTGCGCATTCCACGTGGCATGTGGCTTCCTCCTATCATCGAAATAACTTCCTCCAACTATTTCCTTTCCTCTCGTGAAATACAGAGACCAATGTTAACTTCTTAGCACGGTGGATAAACTTTACATCCAACGATAAACTCCTGAAAAAATCCTGCCTAGGTGGAGAATCGAACCTACGACCTTCCTCGTGAAAATCAAGCACACTACCTCTTCTCCAGGTAGCTCATGTTAAAATTTGCTACCAGTTTGAAGAAACCAATTCACACATAATGTCATATCTATAATTTCCTCATGGTAGTTTTCATGAGGAAACTAATTCAGATAAAATCGAGAAACGCTGTAAGGTAAAAATGATGAACATGTCTATCGGCGTTTTGTCATATTTTGTAAATTGTGTAAAAATTCCGTGTTTTGAACAAGCAATCGTTTAGTTACGAAGTATTTTTTTGTTTGTTTAAAGTAGAAACAGGAGAGCGAAAAGGAGTCATTTGAACCAGACCCAGTTTGACAAGAAACTTCAGCTTTTTAACAAAGACTATGAAAAGAGAGAGGAAAGGGATATTCAACGTATGAAATATAAAATATGTGTGAAATTAAAACAATGGAAACCTTGAAAGATAATACTAACGAACTTCAAACTATGAAAAACATATTTTCGTGGTGGAAAACTCCAAGTCATTTTCGAAATATGAACCATTTTTTTCTGTATTATAGGGCCTCCCCCATGGCGCAGTGGAAGCGTCATTGCCTTGTAATCGAGGGGTCCCGGGTTCGATACCCGGTGGAGGCACAAGTGATTCGGATCCCACTTTAAACTGTAGGTCCAGTCCCGATTAGCCTTACTGTGCATAAAGTGGACTTAAAACAGCAACTCAAACCAAACTCATTTTCTGTATTATAAAGTGGAGGTATGGAACGATACAATCCCTCAGCAAGAAAATTTTAAGTAAGCTACCCCCAACTTTTTCAATGGTCATAATTACTAATTAGGATCCGGAAATTGATGAAAAATCAACTTTTTTTCTGACCCTTAAAAACAATGCTAAACCTGATATCATGTCCATTTCCCTTCAGTTAGAGCCGGAAAACACTTTCTATTTTATATATTTTTTGCATTTTATGGCCTTTTTTGGCTTTTTAGAAGTTTTTGTTGCATTTTTACTTATTTTTGAGGTTTATTTTTCTCCTCCCCTGTTGTTTCGTGCATTTTAAATGCATTTACTAGTAAAACCTACACATTTAGATTTCTTGACATGGTCCTATTAGCAAATTCACCATGAATCGAAAATATGGTCAATGGAAAAGCATAATATTATTCTTAACTGAAATGTTTGGCAATAGATTAAAATACTTTGTGTGACGATCTACTTTGAGGTTCTTTTTCTGGACACTTTAATCTGCAGTTTTAAAGTAAAATTAGTCACAATATGAAATGCAATTACACTCTGGTATAAGCGAAGCAGAACTGTATTTTCGGATGCTGGCCGACTACAGTATCATAGAAGGCCCACTCTGAAAGGAGATGAATTGATTGATTTGGTGTTTTAAGTCAACTTTATGCATAGTAAGGCTAATCGGGACTGGACCTACAGTTTAAAGTGGGATCCGAACTGAGTGCATAAAATAACGTGAACCGTGTGGTGTAGGGGGATTGTTTGCTTATGGAATGGAAGGTCATGGGTTCAAACCTGCTTCTTTGCAAAATCTTTTTCGGGAAGTAAACGGCTTTGGACGAGAATGCTTATCTACGTTTCTTGGATATTTCCGTTGATATTTATGTGATTTATGTCCAGCATTTCTGGATGCAGAAAGTTGACATGTAAGTTCTGAATATGTGTTAATTTATAACAGCTGAATGAAAGGAGAAGTATTTCCTAAAATCCTGCCAATCACTGAAAGATTGAAAACATTAGTAGAAGCATTACTTGAGGCATGCACAGTGGCGACGATTATGGAGTGTGGAGGGGCAGATGACCCCGCACTATGCTAAACATTATCTACCAAGGGAAAGAAACTGTTCTTGCCCCCCCCTTCCCCCCACCTTGCCCCATCAGTTTTGAAACCAAATCGCCGCCACTGAGCATGCATCGCATAAATATTTACAGTAATATCATATAATATTATACTACGTTATTAGAACACTTCGTACTCGGCAAATAAAAAGGAAAAAATAATAAAGAAAGGGTGGGATTTGAACCTACGATGTTTCGATCTTGACGAAAACAGTAAAAAAATGAAAGTGTTGTCATCTAACCAACTACTCCAGGAGATTGCTAACAGAATGCTCAGTAAAGCACGTTATTCTCAGTTAAAGCAACATTGTACCGGAGTTTCGAACCATTTTTCGCCAAGAACCAAGGAAAAGACACACTTTGCAGAATCGTTTGGTGTTGTGCAAGGTATCTTGACTAAACATTTCGCATAAAATCATCATAAATTTGCCTTCTTGCATTCAAATGTGACCGCAATTCTTTCCAGGTGGATGAGAACCTGTTTAGTGTTTCACAATGCACATAAATTTCCCTATTTTCAAATTCAGAACGAAGAATCTTGAAATATTTTCAACATTTGTATTTCTACTTAACATTTTTTTGTCTACTCATATATTTTATTACTGCTTTAGGGTATCTCTACTTTATGGAATGTGAAAGAATGAAAAAAAATCACGAGCGTTTTCATTCAGGAAGAAGAAATGTCGCAAAGTTGGCTACTCTTAGTTGGCTCTGAAACGCTATGCTGCCAAATTTACGAATTCCGGACTTTGAAATTTTTCAGGCTGGTCAAATAAGATGTTGCGAAGTGTACACTGTATCACCAAGGGGGAACTTACATCGAACAATCTTTAGCTTAAAATAACATTTTTTTTTTTGCTTTGATACGTGCTTGAGGGAGTCATTTGAAGAGCCACCTAATCTAACCGAGCTCCCTAATGAAGTATAATAAATTTACATTTGTTTGAACTCTTTCAAATAGGGAGATAATGTAGAGGAAATAAACTTTTGATGTTTATTTCACCCCTGTATTGAAACAACATGCCCACTGCAGCATACTGGAGTTTACATATTCTTCATATCCAGTTAAGAGGTTGAATGAAACCACTAACTAACTAACTCTCTAGCCTTCTTAAACCCGAAGGTTCATGGCTGCAGCAACACAGGCCTTCCATCTTTCCCTATCTTGAGAAAGTTCTATATACTCTTTTCCATCCCTACCGATTTCCCTTAGGTCCATCTCAACGTTGTCCCTCCATCTTCGTCTTGGCCTTCCTACAGGTCTCTTACCATCAGGTTTCCCAACAAGAATCCTGTAAACTCCTCTTTTCTCTCCCATTCGTGCCACATGACCTGCCCACCTAAGTCTTCTTGATTTAATTATTCTAATAATATCTGGACATGTATACAAATTATGTAGTTCTAAATTATGTAACCTTCTCCACTCGCCTGTCTCCTCATCCCTTTTAGGTCCAAAGATTTTCCTAAGGATCTTATTTTCAAATACTCTCAATTTATGTTCCTCTTTCAATGTAAGGGACCAAGTTTCACATCCATATACTACTACAGGCAAAATTACTGTTTTGTATATTTTAACTTTTAGTTTCTTAGATATTAAACGAGAAGACAAAAGTTTATGAAGAGAGAAGTAATATGCATTTCCTGAATTAAGCCTACTTTTTATTTCCTCTTTAATATAATTTTCATTTGTTAACATTACTCCTAAGTATTTGAATTTGGAAACTGGTTCAAACGAGTTGTTATCAATAATTAGATTTTGATTATTACCTAACACCTGGTTTCGGCCTGTAAGCATATATTTAGTTTTCTCTTTGTTAACTTCCAAACCTATCTCTTTAGCAGTTTTGAAAAATATTTTAGCATTATTCCTAATTGTATTCACATCATCCCCCAGGAAGTCTACATCGTCTGCATATGCTAACAACTGAGTCACACCATTTAATTTTAGTCCTTCTTTAGTTTCTTTTACCTTCCTAACAGCATATTCTAAGGCAAAATTAAAGAGCAATGGAGATAATGCATCTCCTTGTTTTAACCCATCATGAATTGTAAATTTGTCAGACATATTAATACCCACACGAATTTTACTTTCTGTTTCACTGGTGCATATTTTTATCATACTAACAAGCTTCTTAGGTATTCCAAACTCTACTAATATATTATATAATTTATCTCTTTTGACCGAATCATATGCTTTTTTGAAATCAATGAATAGCTGATGGACATTTTGATTATATTCCCACTTTTTTTCAAGTGTCTGTCTGATGTGAAAAACTTGATCTGTAGTTGATCTGTTACGTTTAAATCCACATTGAAACCATACGTCAAATAATTTTTTGAATTGTATATTCAGTTGATTTGATAGTGCCCATCTCTTATATTTAAAATGTACGCTCATAGTCTTTCATTCATGAATGGTAGTTTTTGTATGTAAAATGTATTAGGAGTGTGAAACACTTTTTTTTTATTTATTTATTTAGAAATAGTTGCTGCTTCTCCTTTTCTACAATGAAATCCTTTCAACTGCAATAACAAGAACTATCACAATTGCGCAGTCTTGTTTCTTGTGGGAGTCCATAATAAATCTCCCAAACTGCAACAGCACAATGCAATTTGCTACCTTTCATGGTTTTTGACATAAGTTCGTTTTATTGCCCATATAGGTATGCATAAAGATTGGGTGGGTTTTTCAGTCATTGCAAGATACTAAAATTTTAGTAATTTGATGGTTTTGTTATTAGTGAGGTTACAGTTAATAATATATTTCTAGTCACTGAATTTATATATTGAATTTTGATGTATGCTAATTTTATTATGCACACGAATTTTCTTACCACAGTCAACTCTATGTCCCCAGGAATAGCATCCTTCTTAAACTAATGACCTTTTTTCCAGAAACAATGGAAAAGTTGTTAATAGGAGCTTGAAAATTTGAATGAAATCTACTGAAAAATATGTTTGTTGCACTTATTTTGGTTGCTGTGTTGTGATTCTCTTCCCAAGCACTGTATTACTCGCAAGTGTATTGTTAGTGCATTGTACATCCCCAAAATGTAGATAAACTTGAACACAATTACCACATAAACATATGCCGGTTTATGCTGTTCTAGGCGTATGCAAGTCGGTGGTATGACATTTAAGACTGCTATCTCCGACAGTAACCTGTGCACGTAACTGCACTGGTGGGTATCATTGTAAGCAGTAGGGTATCCACTGTTAAAGGACTAAATTTTTATTTATTCAGAACTTTTCCAGTGTGCAACTGGTATATCAAGGATGTCGATGTGCACTCCAGTTTTTCAAAAATATTGATGTTATCTTTGGGCATATCTGCACCCATGGGGTATCACTTTGGCACAAGAGGTCTACCTCTTAAAATAAATTTCATTAATATGCACGAAAGCTGTTAAAAAATAGCTTAAGTACAATTTTAGCGAAATGGGGGTCAGTGTCAATCAGGATTGGTCCAAATTCCAATAACAACCATTTTCCCGGCGGGAACCATGAAAGGATGCAGAATTGATCCTAGACTGTGCATTTAATATTAATTTAGTGAATCTTATTATAAACTATAAGAATTACATATCAACATTTTGTATACATTCATAAGATTATGAAAAATTACAACTGAAATTTATCCAAAAATTTGAACTCCCATCAGGTGTAAAAGTAAATTCAACCTGAAAATAATTGTACATTAACTATAATTAGAAGAAATATATGTTGTGTATATCTGTAGGTCATCTTGTAAATCATACATAAAATTTTCAGTTTTTCGTGAACGCAGCTTTGTCCAGTTATTGTGTGCTTGATTATTTGATTATAAAATAAATGCAACAGTAGGGGGCAGATTTTCTGATGTTGCTCACTTAAATCTTTTGACAGCAAATTTTCTAAGAAAGAGAATATTCTTCATTATATATTTTGACAGGCTAGACTGTGGCCCATGCATGGCACTGTCTTTGGATTTGGACTCTAGGGGGACAGTGATTTCCTAGCTACTAATTAGGACTAATCCATCTTTTTGACGGGTACAGTTTTTCTTGGCAATATTTTCCATTGCTGTTATTCTAAGCCAGGGACGTAGCTATGTTGATCAGTTTTGGGGGGCCCAAATGTCAGAATTTTATCTATGAAACCAGTAAGAAATTTAACATTATGTTATGCAGGACTTTAAAAACACACTGCATACATATATGGAGGGAAGGGGGGTACAAGGCATAGGCATTCGCAGACACTCTAAGGGGGGCAAAAGCCTTGATGAAAGTTGAGTAGGAGAAAGACAAACCTCATTCCATCTCGCCATTTTATTTCATTGATGGGTACAAAGCAGGAGTGTATGTAGTGTGTATCCAGACCCACTGAAAACCACTCTTATTAGAAAAATTCCAGCTTCCATGGTTCAGAAGCTGACTAACATGTAAACGTAGTTTCGCACATCACATTCAATACAACTACAAATAATTTATTCATTTCCAACAGTGGTGGCGATAAGGGGCAGTTTCTCCTCCTTTTGACCCCACACTTGGTGGCGAAGCGTGTTGTCGCTGGAAGGGTAGGCACAGGCGTGTGAGTTTGTGTTGTTAACCTTTAAAGTTATTTTTGAAAATTAACAACATATTCTTACATCTATCAACGTACCTGAATAGTAACCCTTGATGTGTGCCAACTCGTAAATCGTATTTCTTGATTTTATTGTAAATTGATCCTTTAGATGTCATTCGAGTGACAGTCCTCAATGTTCCCGATGTCCCTTCTTTCTTCCTATGGCCGGTAATAGGCTTTTATGCTTGTTTTTGTAGCATTCCAGAGTAATACAAGTCATTATTCCCCTTGCTCACTTCACGCTTACAATAATGAAAGCCCCCCCCCGTGGCGGAGTGGTTAGCACATCGTGCTACGATGGCCAGGGGTCCTGGGTTCGAACCTCGGCCTGGGCATGGATGTTTCTGAGTGTCCATTCGTCAATTTCATCATATCAATACTCTTCCCCAGGTTTGTACCGTGTGTCCAGCGTTGCCAACCTCGCAATCAGGGAAAGTGTGCTGATTAAACTCTTCAACTCTAAATTCAACTAAATTGTGCTCGGACGACTTATGTCTTTAAGTTCATTTTATGCATCTATGTTGGGGGGCAGTTGTGATGTGAACATGCGTTATTGATTAGTTAAACAATATTGGTAATTTCCCCCATTAAATTAATTACAATGGTTTAACCAATATAATTGGTTCAATATAACACTTGAAAAAGTTTAAGAAAATTCGACGACTACGAAAGGCGGCAGCTTGTTTTATCTGTGACCCCAACTTTCTAGCAATTTCCTTCAATAAAATGTTCCTTGCGAGCTAAATAAAGAAAAGATGAAAAGAAAACAGTGTACCAGGTGTGGCTGGTTCAGAATGCTACCTTTTGTTTGGAACAAATAAGATGTGAAATTTTTTTTAAAATTTATTTTTCAAAATATATTCCTCTAAATTCAATTTATCTGTCTCCCAGGGGAGCATGTTTATAGATGATGCTATATTTTACCATTATCCCAAACTCAGGGTGCTAGGTGTCAACGAAGTTCAAATTGTACTACGTTTAGCATAATTATGCTAAGATTGGCATCACTACGTGAGGCCGGACTCACTGTATCCATTTCGGGCGAATGCGCCCCTGATTTTATGCTTTTCCTCATGAATCACATAGAATGTTATGAGACCAGCTGAGGCCCTCGGGAGAAGTGGCTCGACATGTGACGATAGAGCCTCTGGCAGGGATGGAAATTTGTGTAAATTATTGTAAGGCCTAGAATTTCAGTTTTCTTGTATTAAAGCGTCGTTTAATGAAATTATAAGTAATAAAATAATCTGTAATAGCTAAATATATTAGGGTAGGCCCGGCCTTCAGGTCTCTTATGAGGCTTCGCCACTGCCCCACACTGTAGATGCCTTCTAGCACCCCAATTTTTGGCACCCAATCGCTGCTGCTGATTTCCAATGTGTGGGTAATTTATTTGCAAACATATAGTTGTAATGCAACTAGCGAAGAAAGTGTGGGAGTTATTACTTGAGAACGAAGTTAGATAGTTCAATTACATGGGAAATAATGCACCCCTTCCATAGTTGCTTTGAACTTGAAAATATTTAATTTGTCTTAAAGAGCATAATATAGTTTAATAACAGTGATAAGTTTCTTATACAGTAAATTTTAAGAGATTATTAGGGGGGCAACTGCCCCCTTTTGTCCCTCTGTGTGCACGCCTATGGTACAATGACTTGGAGGCGCAATCGCAAATTTTTGCCTGGGGGCTAAGTAAAAAAATTGCCAGGAATTTTTATTGAAGGTCAGCCCAATGATACAACTTTAATAATAGTAATGAAAGTAATAATAATAATTAGTAGTAGCAGTAGTATGCTTATTATTATAAACAAATAACCTAATTTATTAGAAATTTATTATCATTATCACTATTATACACTATGGGAGACTTTTCAACTCGACCACCACATGATTGATTGATTATCCAGCACAACTTTTTTCTTTGTCTGGTTTTTGGGACATTTCCATCATCGGAAAATGGCAGACCTACAGATTATTTACCTCCCTTTGGAAAAGATTGGATACCTGTATCTTAAAAGCTTGATTTTAATACATTTGATTTTAGCGCCAACATCGTAACATGGCTAAAATACATATTATTTAGATATTTACGTCCCTTCGGAAAAGATTGGATACCTAAACGTTAAAAGCGTGATTTTAATATAGCCTATATGATTCTAGCGCCATCATCGGAAAATTGCTGAACTACAGATTATTACATTCCTTGGGAAAAGATTGGATACCTCCATGTTAAAAACTTAACTTTAATATATTTGATTCCAGCGCCATCATCGGGAAATGGCTGAACTATTTACGTCCCATGGGAAAAGATCGGGTACAGTGGGATCCTTGAGTATTACCGTGCAAATTGTCCATGACTATTTTCATTAATTTTTATCTTACATCCGATGTGTTTTTAAGCGATTGATTTTTATGTATGATGGTGCAGAAGTTGTCAACAGCTTGTTTTGAGTTTTCTTTTATTTTTTGAAGCTCCTATTGGGTCAAATAAAGTGCACGAACATGGTGATGGACAATTTGCACGGTAATACTCATGGATCCCACTGTACATCCGTGTTAAAAGCATAATTTTAATATAGTTGATTCCAACGCCATCAACGTGAAAATGCTGAACTACAGACTGTTTACCTCCCTTAGGAAAATATTGGATACCTCCATTTTAAAAGCGTGATTGTAATATGTTTGATTTCAGCGCCATCATCATCGGGATGTGGCAGAACTACAAATCATGTACCTCCCTTTGGAGCAGGGTTGGCATGTTTAAAACAAAAGTGTTTAAAACACTTTGTTTTAAACGTTTAAAACACACGGCTTTGTTTTTTTTACAAATGTTTTAAACGTTTAAAACAATATCTTTTAAACATGTTTTTTTTTTACAAGTGTTTAAAACACATTTTGGTGGTAGATATTTTATAGTCTGTGATAATTTTTTTTGGTGGCAACCCTGTTTTTCATTGAATCTGTGTCAATTCATCCGTGCTTTACAGTCTCACTTATCACACAACACTTGAGCAATCTTATGTTCTGACGTCACGGGAGAAAGCATTTTAATTTTAGGCTAAATGCTATGTTGTTAGGTTAGGCAGGCTAGCTATGTATGCACAAGGTAGCAAAATTGTTGTGCGACAAGAAAGACCCGTGCTTTACTGTAGAAATTGAAACGTCTCAGTTAGTTGTTTCGTATCGTCCTTTACGTTTGAGACTGGCGGAAGCTGGAAATGGAATCTAATATACACAATGCGTGATTTTGATCATGACGTGATTTTTTTTTCTTTTGGGATACGATTCATTGGTCTGTATAACTGAATGAAGCTCAGATGCTTACTTTTGGTAACATAATTTTGTACTTTGAAAGATAAATTCATCTGAAAAATCTATTATGACACTGCAGGTTGTTTTCTGCTATATAAACTGTTCAGGCAGCAGGAAATATTTCACCGTGATTTTTTTCAGGACGAGGATAGTAATTCTATAATATTTACTTTCTTGAAATTTAGATGAATATAAATCCTAACCTACTTCAGTAGTGTCGGAAAAAGGGGGGCTATTACCCACAACTTTTGTCCCTGTAGTCACGGGCGCCGACTTGTCAAAATTATTGGGGGGGGGGGGCTCTGATCACTGAAATAAATTAATGAATGACTCACTCTCTCCCTTTTTTAAGTTTTGGCCTCAGTGTTCGGAATCTCATAAAAACTAGGGGTGTGCGCGATCCCGAAAAGTCAGGACCGGGATCGGGGAAAGATTTTCCCGTTCCGATCCGGACTTCGGGAAATGATTTCCCGAATTTTCGGGATCCCGTGCAGTCGGGAAATACCGAATTGTCATTTGAAAATGTCGTTATTTCTCGACGTTTTCTGCATTATCAATTTCTGGAATTTACCGAAAATTGTTAGTTTTTAATCCAGAAATCACTTAAAGTGAAAATGACGTGTATAATTCGAGATTATCAGAGCTTCGGGAAATTTTGAACATTTCCTGACTCAGTAGGGAAATTGAAAAATTTTCCCGTCCCAATCCCGTCCCGCACACTCCTAATAAAAGCCCATCAATTCCTCAAAAATATAATATTTTTATATACAGTTCGAATGCAGAATATTAATTGTCCACGGATGGATATGTCACAAGTTTCGTCAACCATTCCCGACTTTTATTATCTGCTACCACGGAGCGCGAAACAGATCTCCCTAATATATCAATGATCTCGTTCTGAATGTCATGCGAGAGCCATTTGTAGCCCGAACGTCCCATCCACTACCTTAGTTCATGCACATCGTCTTTTGAAACTTTTTTTTTAGTAAAAAATTTAACAATACTCATAATTACATACGTAGTATATACTAGTAATAAGTCATGCGTTTTGCTGTCTCTGGTCATAGCCTCCCCAAAGTTGATGGTTTAGCGGTTTCAGTCCCCCAAAGTTGATGGTCTAGAAAATTTTAAATGTGTATTAAAAGTTAAGTTCATGTGGCACAATTCAGAGTAAACTTTAGAAGAGAAGCAAAATAATACATTAGATCCTCTTAAGCAAAATTATTTGGGGGGGCTCTGCCCTCACATTGTTAATATTGGGGGCTCGAGCCCCCCAAGCCCCATGGAGTCGGCGCCTATGCCTGCAGTAGAGGTGTGCTGGATTCCGAAAAGTCGGGACCGGGATCGGGAAAAAAAATTTCCGTCCCGATCCCGACTTCCGGAAATGACTTCCCGACTTTTTGGGATCCCAAGCAGTCTGGAAATTCCGAATGGTCATTTTAAAACGTCGTCAATTCTAGACGTTCTCTGCATTGTGGTTTTGTACCAGAAGTGCAAAAACAAGCACTTAAGATGGAAATTACGGGTAGAATTCGAGATTTCAAGAGCTTTGGGAAATTTCGAACACATCCCGTCCCGAAAATTTTCCGACTTTTTCGGGAAATTGAGAATTTTCCCAATCCCGAATGTCGGGATTTAAAGAATTTCCCGTCCCGACCCAAAAAATTCAATCCTGCACACCTCTACTACAGCGCCTAGAATAACGTAGTGTGGAAAACGGCATGCTTCTGCGCTCTCAGGCTGGTTCCACTCGAAAATGATCCGCTACAGGCGCTGGTGTTGACCCCGGTGCTTGGTGTTCGACTGCTTATAATGGAAGTAAATGGAGTTTTCGCTGCAACGTCTGGATTGGATTGATTTGTTGTTTTAAGTCCACTTTATGCACAGTAAGGCTAATCGGGACTGGACCTACAGTTTAAAGTGGGATCCGAACCACCATGTGTCTCCACCGGGAATCGAACCCGGGACCCCTTGATTACAAGGCGACGACGCTACCACTGCGCCATCGGGGAGGCCCTCTGCAACCTCTGATTCTTTTACATGAAGCATTTCTATGAATGTGATAATTGCTATGATATTTGGTAGAGTGGTCGCGAAGATATTAACGAACATTCTAGACAGTCGACCACGTCCTGTTATCGTCATACTTTCGGTAATAATACGGGAGAAAAAATACGCGTGGAATGCTCTTGGCAACTAAATTTTTGTGTATGAATTAGGTTCATTATTATTATCATCATCATCATTTCTTTTAAAGATATACACACTGAAGCATTTGTATTTTGGATATTTACTGTCTCTTTTCTTCCGCTTTAAACTAATCGCGGCGATGATGATAATGATGATTGCATGAAACGACAAAGGGAACCCCACAAAACTTTCTTAGTGCCATCGACATGAGTGTAAGGAAACTTTCAAACCAATGGGACAAGCGACACGAAATGTTCACACTGTCACACTAGTGACACACACTTCCAGACTGTAAAATAGCATTCATTGCACATGAGGGTCCAAACAGCAAACGACACGTTCATATGGCGTATTCGCGTGCTACTTGTTACTTCGGTCGGAAAGCTCCTTAAAGGAAGGGTAGTCAGACCGAAGCGAGGCGCTACAGGGGAAGTTCCCAACTAAGTGACAAGCGACATGGTGCCTTCAGTCTATTAGCAAGCGTTGCTTGCCAACAACAGATAGGCGACATGATAAACCGCACATTACAACAACAGATCTAGGCGACACGATAAGCCACACGTGTCGCTTTGTCGCTTCTCCGTCGCTCAAACTGGGCCATTTCCTCAATAGCTTGCAACATGTTGCCGTGGTTTGTTGTTCGCGCATACGCGATGCAATGAGTGTCTTGCTTTAGTGAGATTGCGCACCAAAGCGACAAGCGGCACGCGACACTTATCGCTTGAGGATTTCACCAACCGAACGCTGGCCTGTGCTTCCCGTCATGCCGCTACGATGTGAAATGTTGATCTTGATTGGCTCCTTTCCAAGCAACATGTGTCACTTCGGTATGAAAGTTGCCTTGGACCGAATGACCCGTGTCGCTTTGGTGTGAAATCCTCGTATCGTTTGTCGCGTGTCGCTTTGGTGTAAAATCTCCTTGAGGAAACAGTGCAGTGAGAGCTTTTGTCCCTACGGTTCGAAAGGCTGCATTGATTTCCGACTGCTCGCTTTCAAGCGACATTTGTGGTTTGTCGCCTCGGTATGAAATATCTCTCAGGATACTATTTATATTCTAATAACATAGAAAAATAAACTCTAATACACAGTCCAAGACCTGACGTCCGGAATCACATTGCGATGTTTCTTCTTGTGTTACGCATGCTATTTATTTATTAATTTTATTTTACTTTTCTTTCCAAATTAATGCCATTTCGTGACTGCAA
Source organism: Lepisma saccharinum (assembly GCF_977018435.1). Classification (NCBI taxonomy): domain Eukaryota; kingdom Metazoa; phylum Arthropoda; class Insecta; order Zygentoma; family Lepismatidae; genus Lepisma; species Lepisma saccharinum. The sequence goes on along the minus strand of NC_139249.1, from coordinate 29,195,754 downwards.
ATCACTCCACAAATATAACTGTTTCCATCAATTCACTTACGGCCTTTCTAGAGAAAGAAATCTACACAATATATTCCGAAAACTAACTAAGCCGCATTACTTTCATAACAAAATTAGCACCTGGGTCGATTGCACTGCCATCTACTTGTCATCGTCTCGGGGAACCAGTTTCTTGGGTCGTTTTCCACACTACGTTATTCAAGGCGCTGTACCTCTACCTGCAGTATGGTAAACCTTATCTCCAAAGGGATATAAACTGTCCTTGCCGCCAATGTACTCATAAAAATGAGTATTTTTTCCCTTTAACGACTTTAACTATAATTTACTGGGAAAAGGTTGAATTTGTTTTGTTTAAAACATGTTTAAAACATGTTTTTTTAACTCATGTTTAAAACTATGTTTAAAACAAAAAAACATGTTTTAAACAAAAAAAAACAGTTTGTTTTGTTCTTTTTAAAAAAAACACAAATTTTGCCAACCCTGCTTTGGAGGTGTGTAGACCTTTCCCAGAGGGAAGTAAATAAGCTTTAGTTCAGGCAATTTCCGATGATGGCGCTGAAATCAAATATATTAAAATAATGCTTTTAACATGGAGTTATCCAATCTTTTCCAAAGGGAGGTAAATTATCGTAGTTCAACAATTTGCCGATGATGGCGCTGGAATCAAATATATTAAAATCACGCTTTGAACATTGAGGTATCCAATCTTTTCCCATCGAACGTAAATAGTTCAACCATTTCCCGATGATGGCGCTGGAACCAAATATGTATATTAAAATCACTCTTTTTAACATTGAGGTATTCAATCTTTTCCCAAGGACGCAAAATAATCTGTAGTTCAGCAATTATCCCGTGATGGCACTAGAATCAAATACACTCTGTAAAAAAAAAATAGCATCACTTCATTATTTTTGGGCGTCAGCATTTCGCTCGTGAATTATCAGTTTTATTTATTTAATTCGACTTGTCGATTTGTTTTCCTAACAATTATATAAAACACTATATCTGTACAATATATTTTTATTATTTAAATCATAGTTACTTACATAATGCACTTTACAGAACTAATAACAAAATTATTGCAAATATAGCTTGTGGAACGTTTTCGCACAAAGACAATTTTTACAAGTAAAAAGAATGAACAAAGGTTCTAAATGCATCATGATATGCCAATTTGAAATGATAGTAAGTAAATACATTGACTAGTATTTAGTGTGGCCACCCCTTGCCTTCCTAAGTGCTTCCAACCTTCAAGGAATACTATGAATGAGATTTTGACAATATTCGACCTCAATTTCATTCCAAACATGTACAATTGCTGCCACAAGTTCCTCTTTTGACCTGAACGTCTGATCACCATGTGTTTTTGCACATAATAGCCCACAGGTTTTCTATAGGATTCATGTCTGGAGAGTTGGGAGGCCACCAAAGTCTTTCAATATTCATATCATGAAACCAGTTATTCACCACCTGAGCACGGTGACAGGTTGCATTATCGTCTTGAAAAATAAAGTAGTCCAAATTCTGTCCAGAAAAATGATCTCCTGCAGTTTGTAGAACTTTCCGATTCAGGATTTCCAGATATTGATCAGCCTTAACGGTCCCTGTGCACATATGCATCCTGCCAATCCCTTTTGCAGAGAAACATGCCCAAATCATAACACTGCCACAAAACTTTTGAGTTTCTAAAATACGAGATTTTCAAGTTCTTCTCCCTTCCGCATCCACAGTTTAACTGAGCTGTCATTCCCCAGCAATTTGAATCGTTTTTCATCAGAAAATATCACATGTTCCCAATCTGTATCATTCCATGCGCCATAACGTGTGACAAACTCACGTCTAGCTTTTGCATGTGCGTCAGTTAGTCTGGGTTTTTTACGTGGAACGTGTTTAGAAACACCCTGTTTCTTTAGTCGTGATACTACAGTAGCATGAGTAAGATTAACTCCCACCTAATTTTGAAGTTTATGTGCAATTTGGCGTGAACTCATTCCTCTGTTCTTCAGTGCCATGTCCTTTATCATACGATCCAGTCGAGGTGATGTCTTTTTCTTACTGCCACAGTGACTTCTCAGTGATGATTTTCCATGTTCTTGTTGCTTTTGCAGGCAGCGGCTAACTGTGGATTTATGCATTTGAAGTTGTCGACCAATTTCTCTCTGATATTGATCCATATGCAAAGCAAGAACCATTCCTTGCTTACGTGATGAAATGTCACACTTTCTGCCCATTTGTTTCGAGAAAACACGCTCAAATACACTACACACCACCAGAACACTTTACAAATATGATAACGTATCCAAACTGTCAATAATGAACATGTAGTTTGCAACATAAAACCCGTCACAAGTTGCACTACTAACATTCGTTTTACAGATTCCTGAGAATTGATTACAAAGCCTTCCAGCAGTAACTGATTGCAACACCCTCTAGCGGACACTCCAAACACTAAATCAACAAAAGGATAACACCATACTACGCAGTGATACCAGACCAATGCTTCAATCAATTGATTTCAAGTTGTGCAGGAAAGATGCATGCATAATCCTCTACGACTCTTGTTTCCCCTTTAATACCAAAGAAGTGAGGCGAGGATTGTCTTATCGGCGCAGTGGATGATCATATATTAGGTACTTAAAGTATACAATTGGAACTTAATATTCGTTAACCCAATATTTATTACAATACATATTAGTACTTATACTTTCCAAATACAATTAATTCAACAGAAATGTCTATGGATTATCTCCCAGTTAACCTAGTTTAATTTGTCCCATTTGATAGTCAGCAGTCAGTAAGTAAAGGCTACACGAGTCGGAGCAAATCGCAACCCAGCCCAAAACCCCCCACAGCCAACATGACCCGGAGCAATCCACCAAAAAATCTAAACTAAAACAATTTCCTTTTCTTGCACTTTTAAGAACTCAAAATAAATCAATAGACTTTAGGTAAATTACACCCGGCCATGAGGGCCTATAAAGGGTGATAGACTGTAATGCAATATACTCAGCCTGTCCAGCCAGTGTCCAGTACATCAGAAGTCTCTCGTATTCGGCAAGGATCTGCCACGCTAAACTTCTCGCTCGACCAGCGCAGAAGCCCAGCCAATGGCAGAACCTTCCAGAGTCACCTGTCTTGAGTCTCCATCCGTCATTCATGAGCAATATTACACTATGGGCTTACAAAACAACCTCTCCCCCAAAATTACAATTTTCTAGCACATAGTGTACTACTAGTTACACATATCTTTTTAGAATTCACATTTCAAACATACTCTTCTTACATAACCAAGTTTCAAGCTTTAGAGCGAGGTTTCGTAATAGTTATAGGGGTTTGCGCATGTCATCCCTCCAACTCCATCGCCTGTAAATATTCAAAAAGAAAAAGAAAACAAACTGGTACCAGTACAAGTTTACAAACATAAACCATTCATTCTTACTATAATACAGGCAACCTACACCAAATCTACAATAATTTACATTTATATAATGGGAGAATCCTTAATTAACCTTACATATATTCTGAGATCTTGCCGATCCATGTATTAAAATTACCTATTCTCCTGGGCTCCAAATATCTTTTCAATTTATTCACATGTACTTTGGAACTTACATTTTCATCATCAACTTTCTTAACCAGAACTGAATTCTCTGTTAGAAATTTACTTATGAAATATGGACCCTCGTACGTATTAGAAAGACTTTTAGTTATCTTGTCCTCTAAGGAAGATTTAATCTTAGTCCTAACTAATACTTTGTCATTGACTTGAAACGTTATGGGTGCATATCGCTTCTTATACAATTGTTTTCTTTTTTCCCATTCCCTTTGCATATTTCTGATAGCGTTTTTCCATTTATCTTGCAAATTACCATCTGCTACATTAAAATCCATATCAGATAATTGCCATTGGACTTCCAATGGATCCCACAAATGTCGTCCCAAAAACAATTCCGACGGAGTATACTTCAATGTATGATGGTATGAACAATTTAAACTATACTGTATCTTTTTCAAACCTTCATGCCATTTAGTTTGATCTGCTGAATAATAACATCTCAAGGCAGTTTTCAAAGTACGTATGTATCTTTCACTTAAATTGGCCTGAGGATTGCCAACAGATAATCTAATATGCTGAATTCCATGGTTAAATAAATAACTGGTAAATGCATCTGATACAAAATATGACGCATTGTCTGATACAATCTCATAACAATAGCCATAAGTCATAAAAATATGATCTAATTTATCAATCAATACCTTTGAACTCAATTTCCTAATTGGCTCAAATATACAAAATTTTGATGCTCCATCTACCAGAACAAAAATATATTTATAACCATTAGATACAGGTAATGGTCCACAAATATGTATGTACAACCTTTTCATAGGAATTGTTACAATTTCAGACGTTAATATATTTTCAGGGGTTGTGTTTTTACACTTAGCTCGTTGACATACATCACAAGATTGAACTAAATCCTTAACATCCTGAGACATATGTTCCCAAGTAACGTGTCTCTGTAGACGCTTAAGTGTTTTCAACCAATTGCCATGAGATCCTGTTCGCATATTAGTGTGATAATATAATATTAAAGGATGTTTCAAATTATCTGGTACACATATCCTATAAGGAAAATTCTTGGCTTAGTTCTTTTGTATAAGAAACCTCGATGCAATTTATAATTTGGGAAATTTATACCTTGCTCCATTTGTCTCATAATATTGGCCAATTCCTGATCTTTCAACATTTCTTTCTTCAAGGTATCGGCATGAAATGGGTTTACCAACATGGCCAAATTAACATTACTAACATAATAAGAATCTAATTCTTCCGTGTGATAATCTCTCCAATCATACATACGAGATAATAAATCAGAAGTCACATTTTGCTTCGAGGGTATGTGCACCACTTCAAACTTATAACAAGAGAGTTTCTCCATCCATCTCGCATATTTGGAATATTTCCTAGATTGTTTAACCATATAACTAAGGCTCATATTATCTAATTGAATAATAAAAGGCTGAATTTTCAAACAGTATTCAAAACGTGATATGGCTTGCATTAAACTTATAAGTTCAATCTCATAAATTGTTAGTTTTCTATCAACTTCTTTTAATCTTTTAGAAAAGAACGCCACTGGTCTCAGATTATTATTTTCATCAGCTTGTAAAAGACAAGAGCCGAATCCTCTCAAGGACCCATCACATTGAATAACAAACGGTTTATTTAAGTCAGGCAATTTCAAAATTACATGTTCTCTAAATAGAGTTTTAATTTTTTCTAGTGCCTCTTGTTGCCTAGAACCCCAATAAAATTTTATTTTGGGTGTTCGGATTTCATTTAAGGGAGCTACCACAGTAGAATACTCTGGAATAAATTTAGAATAAAAATTTAAGGTACCCAATAATCTTAATAATCCTTTTAAATTTCTCGGCGAAGGGAGATTTTGAATAGCTTCAATTCTGTCTGGATCCATTTCACAATTTCCTTGCCCCACAATAAATCCCAAGAATTTTATTCCCCTTTTCAAAAAACAACTTTTATTGGGGGAAATAGTTAACCCATATTCTCGTAATCTCTGCAGTACTAAACGTAAATGTTCCAGATGTTCTTTCTCATTAGCACTATGAACAATTATGTCATCACAAAATAAATGTAAAAACTTTCCCTTATAATCATGAAAAACTTGGTTCATAACTCGTGACATGCAACTTGGCCCAATACTAATGCCAAATGGAATGACCTTATATCTATACTGATTATTGGGAGTTACAAAGGCTGTTACATCTCTACTAGATTCATCCAAGTTTACCTGGTTGAACGCTCTTTTCAAATCAATAACAGAAAATACTCTCCCCTGACTCAATTGAGCCATAGTTTCTTCCATATTAGCCACTGGGTGCGCATCATAGATTATTTTCTTATTCACTGCAGAATAATCACAAATAAGTCTTTTAGTCCCCCCTGAAGAAGGAATTACAAAGCAAGGTGCTGCGTACGGTGACGAAGATGCTTCAATAATGTTTTGTTCTAATAATTCAGTAATCACTCCATCTAGTTCCTGTTGTTTAGATGGTGGAACAAAATATGGACTCCGATGTACAGGAACATTATCATATAATTTAATTTTATACGAAAAGTTCTTTAAACGTCCTAGCTTAGAAGTAATAACATCAGAAAATTCACTTTTCAACTTACATAACTGTTGTTCAGTATCCTCTAAGGCAAACTGTCCAAAAGATGCGCCAGAAACATCAGAAGCTCTGGATTCGAGTCCACGCCTTCTCTCTCGTGGCCTCCACGAAGTCCTGGACTGGCTCCGAAAGGAGTTCTCACCATTGTTTACATTTCTGACGAAGTTTTCCTGGTTCGCACCTGCTGCCTGCTGGAAAGCTACATGTTGACCTTGGTCAGTTCTTGTGCGCTGATAAGACCGAGCTCCGACACCTCGGCCTGTGCTGGCTGAACCCTGGGCAGGAGAACGTACAGGAAATGAAGGACGATCTTGTCTTTGTCTTTGACCTATATTCTGTAAAACACGAAAATTTTTGCATAAGCTTTCAGAGGTCCATTTAATAGGGATTTTCTCATCACTTCCGGAAAAACCAACAATTTGTTCTAAATAGTTAATCACCATGTGGCACTGTTTCTGAAATCTCACACCAAGCACTAAGTCTAGAGGTATGTTTTTGCAAACATGAAAAGTTGTGGTCCACGATAAATTTCCAAGACCAACATTTAACATAACTCCTTTATTAATATTCATAAGGTTGTTGTTACCAACTATCACTTGCATATCCAAATCCCATTCTCGAACAGTTCCCCTAGTCTTTATTCGATCTAAGAGACTTTCACTAATTAAACTATATGTTGACGCAGAATCTAAACAGGCCAAAAAATTCAGATTATTGATTTTACAGTCAACAAACACAGCCGTCACTATAGTTTCACCACCTTGTCTGGGTCCTATATCACTACGCAATCCTTGCAAAGCAAATTGAGCACCTCTCACATGCATCGGACACCATCGCTCAAAATGATCATTTGCTGAACATTTACGACAATATTTGGGCGTATATTCTTTGAATGCATGACCTTTAGCCTTGAATTGTCGTTCGATATTATGTAATCCCCAAAAATCCTTGGACAAATAAGAAAGTTTTTCTAAAACTTTCAACTCGTTCTGCAATTCATTTAAAGTATTAGGTATCCCCTTTAGATACAATTTTTGGGAATACTGAGGTTTAAGTCTATCCACAAGATAACTTACAAATGTACTTTCATCAATATCAAACTGCAAAATCTTAGCAGCTCGAACTCTACTGTCTAAATACTCTAATGGAGTTTCATTGTCTCTTTGATTACCCATTACATACTTATTACATAAATACTGCCTCCCAATAGAAGTTGCATACTTATTTAAGATCATTTGAACTACATCATTCCAAGGGATATTTTCAATTATACATTTCATCCATAATTTACCCATTTCAGTATTTAATTTTGGTAAAACTGCGAGCATAATCTCGTGAGAAGGAAACATTTTTCTGTCTTTAATACCCTGCAATACATACAGAAATCTATACAGGCTTTCAGCATTAATTTCCTTAACTATAGGTACGGTAGCTATTAATTGAGTCAAATTTTCTTTGGCCATTTCCATATTTAACTTTCTCAAATCGGACCTATTATATAATACTCGTTCGTCTTCATCAGACGACGACGAACTTTCCAAAGGCTTACTTGGGCGTTTATTCACCCACCGGGGTTTACAAGGGACCTTTACGTACGTTTCTACATCTTCCCCCTCCCTTTGTCGTCCTTGGGCATTTTCTGGGGTGTGTGGTAAGGGTCCTACAAATTCATTTAACAACTGCGAAGCAGAATGTTCTCTACGAGTTGAAGAAAGTGGGGGAAAAGGCGGACCAAAATTCCTCCCATCCACTGTTCCCGTAATATCTACTGTATAATAATTCCGAGCCATATTACAGCACCATTTTACAGTCTAACCAAACTGGAAATATTGATATATTGATACCCAATTGTACACAAGTACTAGAGACAGAACCAGCATGGAACCATGCTCTGCTCTTATAATCCTCTACGTCTCTTGTTTCCCCTTTAATACCAAAGAAGTGAGACGAGGATTGTCTTATCGGCGCAGTGGATGATCATATATTAGGTACTTAAAGTATACAATTGGAACTTAATATTCGTTAACCCAATATTTATTACAATACATATTAGTACTTATACTTTCCAAATACAATTAATTCAACAGAAATGTCTATGGATTATCTCCCAGTTAACCTAGTTTAATTTGTCCCATTTGATAGTCAGCAGTCAGTAAGTAAAGGCTACACGAGTCGGAGCAAATCGCAACCCAGCCCAAAACCCCCCACAGCCAACATGACCCAGAGCAATCCACCAAAAAATCTAAACTAAAACAATTTAATTTTCTTGCACTTTTAAGAACTCAAAATAAATCAATAGACTTTAGGTAAATTACACCCGGCCATGAGGGCCTATAAAGGGTGATAGACTGTAATGCAATATACTCAGCCTGTCCAGCCAGTGTCCAGTACATCAGAAGTCTCTCGTATTCGGCAAGGATCTGCCACGCTAAACTTCTCGCTCTACCAGCGCAGAAGCCCAGCCAATGGCAGAACCTTCCAGAGTCACCTGTCTGTTGAGTCTCCATCCGTCATTCATGAGCAATATTACACTATGGGCTTACAATGCGAAACTCAAAATTGTCAACTTCCGTAATAAGAATACAGTGATGCTAATTTTTTTTTAGAGAGTATATATTAAAATTACGCTTTTAACATGGAGGTATCCAATCAGTGGCGCAGGAACGTTTTTTATTTGAGCGGGTCCAAAATTCAGCCTTAACCCATGTGAGGGCATGAGGAATATTCCATTTTAGAACAGCACACAAGAATTTCCTGTTTTTTAATGCAAAAAATTCGATCATTTTGAATGTAACGGAACGGAAAATCAGGAGTTCGAAATGTGAAAATTGCGAACAAGGATACATCTATTCATTTTAATGCAGTGTGATGACGATTCTTCCCCCCCCCCCCTCTATCTTGAGCCGTCCCAACCAGGAATAATCATCTCCCACCGACTGGATATACAAAGCCTGTTATTGAGTATATCATACTTATATACTTAGAGTTCCACTTTGGTTCAGTTCATATTCATTTTAGCTACATATATAAATATCTCTAAACAATTTATAGCAGATGTGTGCCACATCCAATGCCTTTTAGATGCCAAATATTCGGTATTTTCTCAGGCATCTAGAGGGCGTTGTTGTAAAAATAATAATAATAATACTGGGTTGAGATGGTTCCGGATTAACTCCTAAGAGTAAGAGGTCTAACTTTGGAATATATGTAAAGCATTTGACAAAGCATTTATATGAAATATAATTAGATGTAATGACGTTCTTCAAGCACTGCTTATCATTACAAATACAAAACCGAAATCCTTCAGATTTGAGCAAGCAAGGAAAATCATACGCTCGAAAATTTTCCTTTCTTTTCAATCTTTTGTGGACAATATGAAGAGCCGGCCAAGGTTTCTTTCCGTATGTAGTGATATTAAATGCAGATGCATGTGTGTGTTTTAGGGTGGTATGTCAATTTCTCGTTTATGTGAAAAAGTGAACTTTAAAGTAAGCAAAAGCATGTGCGTGTCACAGTTAAAGATTTTCGCATCTACGAAGAAAACCCAAAACACATTCCCATTTTGTCGGCCTCCGTGGCGGAGGGGTTAGCATAGCGTGCTACAACGCCAGAGGTCCCGGCTTCGAATCTCGACCTGGCCATAGGTGTTGTTATCAATTTCATCATATTATCACTCATGATCATCTTCGCGATTATCTATTCGAAGCAAAATAAACCAAATCAATCAAACATTCCCATCTCACTCAAAGACCTTGCTGGGCCTCCCCCATGGTGCAGTGGTAGCGTCATTGCCTTGTAATCAAGGGGTCCCTGGTTCGATACCCGGTGGAGGCACAAGTGGTTCGGATCCCACTTTAAACTGTAGTCCAGTCCTGATTAGCCTTACTGTGCATAAAGTGGACTTAAAACAGCAACTCAAACCAAAATCAAAGACCTTGCTAATCCAATCCAAAATTTACCAATATCTACAGCTGAATGAGAAAACGGGTTCAATGTCATAAACCTCACCTTAACTGATTAGAGAAATCCTTTTTAAGTACTTTTCTTTTCCTTAGACCCCTAGTGCATTGTTTTCATGCAGAAAAAATTTCAAGAAATTTGATCAAGTCTAAGTATCACAGTGTCCTTGACAAGCCAACTGGCAAAATATAAAACCTGCAGTGAGTCATTTATTTATTTATTTATTGAACTCAACAAGTACATACCTAATTACAGAGCCATATGAAGGATACATAGTGAATACAATTACATACATTTCTGTAATATAGAGATAGATATTATATATATATATATATATATATATAGAGAGAGAGAGAGAGATATACATACATACATAAAAATACATTTAAAATTATTTTTTATATATATATATATATATATATATATATATATATACACACACACACACACACTTTATCACATCATTTCATTAGGAAATCATGTGTTGAAGCTTAGGTCATTGTGTTAATAGTGGCTTTACTGAGGTCCGTTAGGTTCATAGAAAAGATGTCAATGGTGTTATTCTTGATTAGCAATTTATTGTAACTGGTGCACATTCTCCACAATGGAGATTTCTTTGTAATTTCCGAACTAGCCTTCTTTATAAGAAAAACTTCGTTTTGGAGTCTAGTTTTCGACGACGGGATTCGAAAATTTATCTGGCAGAGTAGATGTTCAGCATCTACTTCGTTATTTAACAACTTCCATAAGAATACTATTTCCTGTAACCTTCTTCTATGACACAGCTTTGTAAACCGACTTTCATATATTAGGTTGTCGTAGTGTTCAAATGTGGGGTAAACTTTCTGAAATTTGTATTTTAAAAATCTGAGAAATTTTGATTGGACTCTTTCAATTGCTAAACTGTACTTTGCTGTGTCTGTATTCCATATATGATGCATTTTCGAGTTTTGGTCTTACATATGAATAATACAAAACTTTTAGTGTCTCTATACTCTTGAAATCCCTCCCCATTCTAAGAATAAACCCAAGGTTCTTGAACGCTTCACTAATTATTTGTTCTACGTGTTTATTAAAAGTAAGATTTGAATCAAAAATAACCCCTAAATCCTTGACTATAATATTTCTTGCTAGGGTATGGTTGTATATTTGATACTGAAATTCAACTGTTTTTTTCTTTCGAGTATATGTTACAAAATGGCATTTATTGATATTTAGTGTTAAATCATTGTTTATTGTCCACGTTTCTAACTTTGTAATATCATTTTGAAGTTGAACACTGTCATCTCGTTTGCTTATTTTCCTGTAGAATTTCAGGTCATCAGCAAACAGCAATTTCTGTGAATTTTCAAATGAATCTGGCAAGTCGTTAATAAGTAATGTGAAAAGAAGTGGCCCAAGGTTAGACCCCTGAGGTACTCCAGAGGTGACACTTATCTCTGAAGATGTGTGGCCTTTATACGTCACGTACTGCTTACGGTTCTGCAAATAGGAAGCGAACAATTAACGCAGTGATTCAGAAATATTGAAGCTTGCTAATTTACTTAATAAGATATCGTGGTTAACCAAGTCGAACGCTTTGCAGAAGTCTGTATATATTGCGTCAACTTGACCTCCTTCGTCCAAAGTTGAACTTATAAAATTGGTAATATCGGAGAGATTGGTCAACACTGATCTACGTGGTACAAAGCCATGCTGAAACGATGATATTACAGGGTTTACGTGAGTAAATATGTAACAGTGCATGATTTATTCTAATATTTTTGCTGGGGCTGATAACACAAGTATGCATTTTGAAACTTTTTATCTGCTTCACTGCAAGTAAGAACTGATTTACATAAACTTATGTGTGCTGAATTCAGATCTGCTTTCAGTTTTCTCCTAACACGTCATTTTCTTTTGTAATATCGTTTTAAAATTAATGTACATTAATCAAGTTTGGAGTATTTTCAATGAAACTGAAGTATTACAAGTCATAGGAATTAATATTTTATACAAGTTTTGTCATTGATGTCAGTGCACCATCATAAAGAGAAGTTCGTAGAGTGTGAGTGAACCCTAACAGATCAAACAGAAGATATTTTGCGCCGTTTCACTGAGCTTCTACTGTAATTGACTGAAGTATCTCTCTTGAGGCACCAGCAGTAATCAACCATCATGGCCTCATTCCACCGACCTTGATATCTTGTTTCCATGGTTCTGATATCTTTGTGGAATCTTTCACCTTGCTCATCACTTTTTTCACCAAGATTCTCAGGGAAGTAATCAATATGGCTATTCAAGAAATGCAACTTAACACTCATTCTGCGCCCTAACAATTTCAAGTTTTGTAGCATTTCGTCAACTATCTGTTCGTAGTTTTCTGGTTTCTTGTTGCCCAGAAAGTTTTCACATACACTTTTGAATGACATCCACGCTGATTTTTCCACTTCATTCATGCAGTTAGGGAAATGTTGGTCTTTCATAAGAATGCATTCGTATCTGTGGGCCATCAAATACACCTGCCTGAACTTTGCCCTCAGATATTAAAGGACATTGCCTTCCTGGCTTAGACTTGTTATGAATTGCTTCATGATGCCTAACTTAATATGGAGTGGAGGAAGGACAGCTTTATCTCTAGGAATCAAAGATTCACTCACAACATTTTTTTCTGTCCTGGTATAAGATCAGTACGTTTTGGCCAGTGTCTTCTCGTCCAGTGTTCATTTCGTGATTGCTATCCCAGAAACACATAAAGCAGGGATACTTAGTAAAACCAGTTTGTTGACCAAGAACAATTGTTAACACTTTTAAATCAGAGCAAACAATCCAGTTATGCTCGTTGTACTTTATCTTTTCCAACATGAACCTCAAGTTTATGTAAGTTTCCTTCAAAACTACTGAATATCCTAGAGATATTGAGGGCAGCAAGTTGCCGTTATGAAGCAGTACTGCTTTCATGCTCCTTACCGAATTGTCAACAAATAACCTCCAATCAGCAGCATTATACTCGATTCCAAGGGCTTCAATCAAACCTACCACGTTATTGTAGTACACCAGTTTATCCATCTTTGAAAAAAAAATGTACAAGTTCATTTTCCCTATGTCTGTACCAACCAAACGTAGTTCCCGGAGCAAGTAAATTCTTTTCTTTGAGTCGCGATCCAAGACGTTTAGCTCTAATTTTGGGTAAATACAGGTCTCTAACTAAATCGTTTAACTTACCTTGTGTGAACAGACAAGGAGAAGGAGGTCCACGGATTTCTTGTTCTTCTTGTTTATGCCTTGCACGTTACATAAACAGAAGTAACAATCACTTGTGTGATCTCGAGGTTCCAACCACACCATTGGACAACCAAACTGCAGTGAAGCGCGTTTTCCTTTCACCCACTGATTCATGTTCACTGAACACGTACTACATATGTAATGAGGTGCCCAGGCTTTGTCTTGATCGCCTAGACGAACACCAAAATATGCCAAGTGAGCCTTTTTGTAGAAAGAAGTAATATTTCTCCTCTGTGTTGGCAACATATAACTTCCACAAGTGTAACAGAAACTATCGGGATGATTTTTACATGCCAGGTGAGACATTTTTCAGCACCACTTCACACTACAATCTCAAAACTAGGTTTCCTCGATAAGCTCACACACAAACACATATAGAGCACCTTAAAGCAGTTAAATCCAAGACAGAAAAACATTTCAACAAGTGAGCAGCATTTCCAAAATGAAATTAACAAACGCCAGTGAAGAAATGAGTATTTTCTACACGTGCATTTTGAAACAATAGGTAGACATTGTTGTATCAGCAATACTCGGGCATTGTTGGAAGCCAATATCAGGGCATTATTGAAAGTCAATATCAGCCCATTGTTGGACGCCAAGTTTCTTAAAACAAAATTGAAATTAACTGCAAATTACTTAAGTAGATATGTATATCCTAACTAATTGTCTTATACTAGTAAAAAGGCGGTTTCGTTAGAAATTGAAAAAGCGTAAAAAAAATCCTGACGCGATGAGAAGGAACGAAATGTCATTTCTGTCTTCACTGATGGTAAGCTTTTTGAAAATGTAATTACTTTCGCTGAAGCAAATTGGTCGCATACTTGTGTAATATACTTATTGGTCGGTAGTTTTGTACGTCTCGTGCATTCATCTGACTTATATTATTTTCTTACAGTTTGACTTCAGAGTTTATCTTAAAATGGCGTTTGTGTTACATTGGATATCAAATTTAGATTTTAAGCAATTAATGTCCAATTTTAAGTATACCACCTAATACAAGGTAAAAATAAGTTCTTTTCCCTCTGATAAAATCACAAATTACACCCTGTTTTAATGTCTAGGAAACATTTCATTCCACCTATAGTGGAACCACAAGCAAAGAAACCTGCGCAGACCCGCGACTCCTGTGCACCGTACTCCTGCGTGGAGGGGAGGGGGAGAGTGGACCATGCTTCCTTATGGCCCGAGTTGAACGGAAGAAGGGAAAGCTGCGCGGGGACTTTTCGTCCAAGGTTTTTTCGCTTGTGGTCGATCTATAGGAATGATATCGCGATGAGACGAGTCGAGAATTTGTCACAGCCTCGTCTCGTCTCCTGTGTGGTGAGATCCTTCTCGTTCTTGTTTGTGCTTATTTTTGTTTCGGTTTCCACTCAGAACTTACTAAAACTTATTCTAGATTCACTTTATGCTCAGATAGGCTAATCGAGACTACATCTACAGTTTAAAGTGGAATCCAAAGCACTATGCATGCGGGACCCCTTAATTACAAGGCGAGACATCTCATCCTGACCAACGAAATGTTAGTATAAGCAACACGTACATTATGTCTCACCACTCATAGTTTCACAACGTACAATATGTCATGAAAATGAAAACTTTTCTTAATAACATCTTTCAGCTTTACATCTTATTTCGACGCTGTGAACCGTCGAAATACGGAATTGTATCCTGAATAGATGAAACCGGGCATCACTGGTTCGCAATTGTTACTAATCTATTAACTTTGCAATTACAGTAAACAAAATATAAGACTTATTTTTTTAAAAAAATAATAAGATATACGCTTGGCATGTCTGGATAAGAAACAGTAATTTAAATTTATTTTGAACAATTTCTTCAAATATAACACCAGAGTTTCGAACGAGATCGTTTCGCTTTGATTTTGCAGAGATTTATTTCAGTCTCGTTTCGAAATTTGAAAGAAAACAGACTTTTTCTTATCTCAGTACTCTATTTTCAAATAATTCCTTAATATATATAATAGGTTTAAGTATAGTTTTTCGAACACCCTCTTACAAAGTTATGAAAATTATGGGTGAGGTACAGGAGTACATTGTTTGTGTAAATATTTCATTTCGAAAAATTTCATTTGAAAAATTCATATACTAAGATTTGTATCTTAGCTTCGAATCGACGCGACCGCTTCTTTAGAAAACTGTACCCCCCTTATGAAAAAGAGAATTCGTCTGGAGCGTGATTTTCTTAGAGTAATCTTTATCTGATTCCATCGTTCCACACACATTTTAAACAATTTTCATCTCCTTAAAGAGGTTTCCAAGAACACAGGTCAATGAAGTAAATAAAGTGCGCGTCAAATCTCCTGCATATGACGATAACCAATAGCAGCGCACTGCAGCGGTGCCATGTCGAAATCTCACACGGAGAAGAGACAGCGTGGTTGAGCGAAACGCCTTGTCACGGAACTAGGCAACGTCGCACGTCTGTGATTCGCTGGTGCTGTTCAGCCGTTCAAGGCCATATGCAGGAGATTTGACGCGCACTCTAGTAGCAAGCACAATGTAATAGAATAAGTTTAAAATGGTTTGACTTTCTGAGGTAAAGAACAAATAGGCCAGGTGGGCTGTGAATATATTCATTCATGGAAGCTGTGGAATAAACTTAACATTGTCAAAATCAGTGGCGGCGATTAGCCCCCCCCCCCCTCCACGAACTTTTTGCCACTTTTACTCCCGCACTATGGTAAACCTTATGTACCAAGGAAAAGTAAACTGCTCTTGCCTCACCCCCCCCCCTTTCCAGTTTTCGAACCCAATCGCCGCCACTGGTCAAGATTATAATATTTAAGTCACCCATCAAAATAACTGTGTGCATAATATGTTTTTATTTATTTACTTATAGTGCATTTTGTTTATTAATTCTCTGTTTTTGCGTTTGTAGAGCCATTTTTCCTAACCATTTAGATTATGTTGGGCTATGCTTTTTCATTGGTGGGAACTTTTGAAAAATACAATAACCTTATTCAATCATAAAAATATCCAACTATTATATATTAGGTCTTGGCTAAATTGACACGTGAATTCGGGTCGGGGGAGGGGGGGCGGTGTGCAATATCCAACTCTTGAATATTAGTGTTAAGTCTTAGATTATGGCGGGTATTTTAGTTGGAGGGAATTGAGCATTAAATTGAGGGGAGTATCTAATTTTTGTGTATTATTAGCCTACTATTGTCTTAGACTGTTACGGAAATTCTGGTGTTTAACTGAGGATTGTTTGTTTTGGAGGAGGCAATATCCATTCTTCAATATAAACAGTAAGCCAACAGTTGGCTTGGAAATTTTGGTGGGAGGATTGAGTAGGCCTATTAAATTTTAAGGGGGGAGATATGAAGTTCTTGATAAAGTGTTAAATCTTGGAATGTCGATGGATTTCTGTAGTAGGGGAGAGTTCGAATATTATATTTTGGGACTGTATTTAGCGATATGGTATCAACACATTTTCGGCGCCGAAAGTGCGTGGAGAGAAGATGGAAAAGAGTAAATATCGCGGGATTTCAAGAAAGTATTGACACCTTATTAAATTAATATTCTTGTAAGCTTGCAAAGAAATTGATGTGAAAATTTTCTTGCTATGTGTTACTCAAATGCGTGCCCGGCGTTTTACTGAGGTAAATATGAAGTTTTATAGGCTACTATTGCTGCAGATATTCTCGAAAATATAATGTTTAGTGTTGGTATACTGCTTAATTTAAAGCAGATGCATCATGTGGATTATATATTTCAATTAGCAATATTATTGTATTAATGATTCCCTGTGTGCTGTAATAGTTGTGCTAAGTGTACTTCATGTAGTAACACCTTGCTTTAGCGAGTGAAATTTGCACTGAACATAAAATCCACGTAATTATTGGGGTGGTTTACTAAAAAATTATATTAACCCCAAGCAGAGGGGCGAGCTCCTTGAAGCCCCAGGGCGCTGCGGCGCACACTTTAAGAACCACTGATCTAACGGATTAGATATGGTACACCTAGTGGCGAAAGAGGCTTGGAATGAGCTAAAGTAATTGAGTTACTAAGAAAATTAATTCTGATTCCCAGCTTCATCGCATATGTTGCAGCATGGAGCCAAGTTTTTTTTTATTTTTTTAATTTTTTTTATAATTAGAGGAAAAGGTCTAAATATGGGCCCCCTTTTTATGTTGTCATTTTCGAAGGAAAAAAATCATATATCAAGCACCTGCATTTAAAATGCATATCTATGAACTTACAAGCATGCTAAAGTATAGAAGGTCTCCATTTTTTTTTTTAAAAAAAGCAATTTCCAAAAAATGGTAAAATGATGTATTTCAAAATTGTGGTCTAAATATGGGCCACTAGTGGCAATATCACAAAAAGTAATTAAAATTTAAAAAACAGTAATTTATCGCTAGAACAATACAAACTTAATATTTATGAATAATCTGCTATTTTGAAAATCACGCGGAATGGGAAAAAATCGAAATTAAGAAAACATCCAAATATTTGTTGAAAATGTGATCTCAACATCAGACCTCATGTCATAGCCCATATTTAGACCATCACGCAATTTTTGTTCTTCAATTTATTTTCGCTCTCTGTTGTATATAGGCTACTTCACAAACAAATCATGGCATTATAAAAGCCCACGTTTGTTTTATGTACCGCTAATATCATAACCTATACAAAGCAGATGAGAATTCAGAAAACGCTGAGTTAAAACATACCTGCAAAATGTTTTCGGAGCTCGCAATTCTATAACAGCGTCCAAGGCCGAAACTAACCACCACTTTCTCTTGCGAATTGGCGCCGCAACCTTTGTCCTTGACAGATAATCAGTTCCAATAGCCTCTGCCAGGCTGCAGCACCAGGGAGCGCTGATAACTCCAAAACTCATATTTAAACCTTCGCCCATATTTAGACCTTCTCCTCTATTATTATGTAATTTAGAAAAATATTGTGCGGTCTAAGGTGTCAGGCTTTGGGCTGGGGCTACGGGACGCACTCTGATTCGAGTCTTCTGGAGACAAGCCTAACAACTTATTTCCTGAGATTTCGGACAGTGTATGGGAGCGGTGGCCTCGTACCATCGTGAGGAAATTGGGAACGAGTAGCGTAACCCGGTCATGGTTTTGGTTGATTGATTGATTGATTTAGTGTTTTAAGTCCATTTTATGCACAGTAAGGCTAATCGGGACTGTACCTACAGTTTAAAGTGGGATCCGAACCACTATGTGCCTCCACCGGGTAACGAACCCGGGACCCCTTGATTACAAGGTAACGACGTAACACGGTCATGGAAACCTACAACGACTGCGGGTTTTTCGTGCTGAAGTTCTTTTGTTCTTGATTACAACACTGTTTAAAACATTAAAAAAAAAAAAAACATTTTCTTTCTTTTTTATATAATAAAATTTGCCAACACTGCAGAGAAGTGTAGAGAAACCATTAATTTCTGCTGTACTAATTATAGCAAATACACTGAAACACTTTTCATTTTCACTTATTTTATTACCCCACTGCCTTGTTTATAGATATGTTCGCGTACTAATTCCCCACATCTTTTATTTTTGCTCTTGGTATTTTATATAAACCTCCCCACTTGCTTTAAATTCCCGCGAGAGGTCTGTAGTTGATTTGCGTAGTACGTTACGTGTTCCACAGTATCCTCGATTGAGGAAGTCACGTGTTCAGACTGATTGTGGTAGCTGCAAGTAGGGGTACCAGACGTCCGGATTTTCCCGGACATGTCCTACATTTTAGCCTTATGTCCGGCGTCCGGGAGGAATTTGAACAATATCATAAATGTCCTACACTTTGAGCGTCACATAATATTAATTAGGAAAATACGTAACAAAAAAGTCATGCAAATTACAAGTCTATGGACTGCGCTTCCAAACTCAATAGTGGAATTATTTTGATTCAGTCATTGCACAAAGAGAATCGAGTTTGTCCTGCTATTAAACAAACGGGAAAACGGAAGCAATTAATGAACAAAGTCTTGGGACCACTTTCTGATAACGTTACTGTTCAATGCCTGAGAAGAATTTTTTGCCTTATAGGGTTTATACTGATGGAACAAGGTGTTGCCCATTCTTATTCAATATACTTTGATTGTAAAGCAGGGGTATAGAGAACAAAGTTATTCAGGGTGTCTGCCAGTCAAGAAAGTCATGGAAGTCAAGAAAAAGTAAAAAATCAACAAGTAGGTCAAGAAGTCACTAAAAAGGCAATAAATTATTCTTGTGGTCAAGAATTTTTGCTATTGATTGGTTGATTTAGTTTATTTTACTTCACTTTTTTCTGTCCCATTGGCTAATCGCGAAGATGAGGATGAATGATGGTAAGATAAGATGGATGAATGGATAGTCATAAGCATACAGGAACAACCGCACAAACCACAAATAAGATTATTCTGGCTGTGAGTCCAGACGCCAAAGTCTCGCTTGTCTGGCAAACACAGTTCAGGATGCATTAATACGAGAAAGCAGATCTAATTCTCTTCTTAAATTCAGCTTCAGTTTTCATCTTAACTGGCCCTTTAGTAGGGATTTTCATTAAATAAATATTTATTTTCTTAATTACTAATTTCCAACTTTACCGAAGTAGGATCTACAAAAGTACAGAAAATGTCAAGAAGATTTCTGGATGTATTATTTTGGTAGACACCCTGTTATTGAACTAAAAACTACCCAAGATGAAACCATTTTAAATTACAGTAATTGCTGAATATTTGTTTGCCATTACAGGTCATAATTCAAATGTTGAGAGAGTACTTTCATTACCACAGCAGACAGGCACGTATCCAGGAATTCCTCTCGGGGGGGGCTCAACACCATTTTTTTAAAGGGGCATAGTAAGAACCTCACAATTGTATGTTTAGGACCATTGTTGGCAATTGGGTTAAAAAACGGGGGGGGGGGTGCAAGGAAAGTTTACTTTCTCTTGGTAGCCAAGGCTTAACATTAAGAGGCCATAATATTGAGGCAAAAAAAATGGGGAGCAACTATCTCTTAAATCGTCGCCACTGTAAGGCTGTCATTTTAATCAGAACGTGAAATCGGAACATTTTTTACCACTCGACTCCTCTGTTTCCATGCATTAACATTGTGTGCCGGAACCATCTCAGTATGTGTGTTCGTCCATTTCTTCTCATCAGGCATAAAAACATCTATGGTGTCGTCGAGTGTTTTTACGAAGCTCTTACACATGCATGGGATGGGCAATCCACTTGACAACGCGAGATTCAAATTGTGGGCTGCCAACTGGACGCAGACAGCTCTCGAATATTTCTATCTGATTCGAGCCTGAACACCACTAACGTGTCTTGTGCTCCCATGTTTGCAGCTCTTATAAAAGCCGAAACCCACCAAATTGTTCAGATTCAGGCCTTTGCATTCACAAATGTTCAAAAATGCCTGTCGTAGCTTCCGCTGTCTTGTCATATATCGGCACGAAACAAAGGAAGTATTCTCGAATACAGCTGGATCACGAAACAATTAATGCACAATGAAAACCCTTCCGTTCCCAACACATATAATGTTTCGTCTCCCAGTATGATCAAATGCTTATTCATTTACCTGCAGTGACGTGCCCAAGGGAGGGTTGGTGAGGTCATAACCCCATTTGATCCAGTATTCCTTTTCTTTAAAAAAAAGAAGAACGTCAAAGACAGGAAAAAATTGGCAAAATCAGGACTGACCACCAAAAATAGTATGCGTAACCCCTCTCCCTTCCGAAAATCCTGGGCACGCCACTCTTTATCTCGGACACATTTTTTTAAAATCAACTCACCAGAAGTTTTTATCATTCCGTATTGGAGATTGAAGTAAGATGCGTTCTTCCTGCAGTTTTGGATATGATCCTTTGCGGTGCTGTCTGCCTGCCTTCACACCTAACCTTAACAAGTCCCTAATTTTCCATCCTTGTGATTTGGATTTTCAAGACTTAGGAAGGTTTCAGACCGAAGGAAAAGGTGATACATGTCCATTGGAATGGGCCAATCAACAGCAACGTTTCACATCGTAGCGACACAAAAGGCCTCACAAACCTAATTTCGAATTGTGAAATCCTCAGGCGACACGGTGTGAAATCTCCCGTATTAGGCCACTGTCATTGTCACCTCGAAGTAGTAGCTCTTGTTGACCACAGAAGAAAAAAATCTCCTCAACCGGTGGGAATGCTCCTCAGTTTTCTTCTCTCTCCTATATTTTCTGTGCTTGTTCACTATATAGGCAACACCTTACGATTTGATATACACAGGACATGTACTATGTAGACATTTTAACGAAAAATCGGTTGAAGTCAAGGATGGCTAGGTGGCTCAGTTGGTAGAGCCCTGATTCGGGTCCTGGTAGAGCTTGCAATTTCCGCCTAAAATGTCTACATATGCAACATCATCTTGCTTTCTCTTCTTGACATTCATAAAATTTTCGGCTGTCTTTTTATGTAGTTAAGTGTTTGAATGTGTTTCGTACCCAGTAGGCTTAAACAAAAGTATTTCTTTATACCATGAAATTCTCGGACTGGCAAAACTAAATCATCACTCAAAACTTTGATTTTCAGTTGATCTATGCAGCTTATTTCTGTTTTAATAAACCACTCCAATATCCGGTACAGCTGAAATATTCACGAGAGAGAGAGAGAGAGACAGAGAGAGAGAGAGAAAGAGAGAGAGAGAGAGAGAGAGAGAGAGAGAGGCCTTGATCTCTTCAGCCCTCGACCCGAACTAGCACTACACTGAGGCCCCGGAAGTTCTGCTGTCGTCAATGTCTTCATTTTCGAATCACTAATATCTTATAAAGCAATCAGAGGACGCTGACTGATCATTAATCGAAAAATTGAATCCGCGTATTTATATCCTCATTATATTCTAGAACGTTCCTCAAATAAAACGATTCGTTAATATTGCCAGTAGTTGACTCCTTCTCTCATTCAAGAACGTACCCTCCCCCGCCTTCCAGAGATTAGAAATTACAACGAATCGCCCTACGTGTGGCGCTACCTTTCTTGTGTAGCTTTCAAATGCTGACAAGTCTCTACATAGTGATCAAGTGCGCTGCGACAACACCGAAAGCATAAGAAAAGTTTACGTGCAATATTATCAACAACATGGTTATAGAACATTCTCCGTCTTGCCTCGATAATTGTCTATCTCCTTAAATCATCGTCACGTTATTCAAAAAGCCAAAAGCCGAATTTTATCTAGTAAAAAATTTAAAAAATCCTGGGGGGTGGCTAGAGCCACCTCAACCCCACCTTGGATACGTGCTATTAACAATAACAGGGTTACAGAACATTCTCCGTCTTGTCTCGATAATTATTTCTCCCAAATTATCATCACATTATGCAAGAAACCAAAATCCTAATTTTATCTAGTGTAAACAGAAATATTTCCTGAAGGGGGGCTCGAGCCGCCTGATTCCCACCTTGGATACGTGCTATTAACAATAATAGGGTTATAGAACAGTCTCCGTCTTATCTCGATAATTATTTCTCTCAGATTTATAAATCACATTATTCAAGACGCCAAAAATCTAATTTTATCTAGTGTAAATTGAAAAATGTCCTGATGGGGGCTCGAGCCACCTCGTCCCCACCTTCGATACGTGCAATTAACAATAACAGGGGTATAAAACATGCTCCGTCTAGCGTCGATAATTATTTCTCTCCTTAAATTATTTTCACATTATTCAAGAAGCCAAAAACCTAATTTTATCTAACTTAAACTGAAAAATTTCCTGGGGAGAGTGTCGAGCCCCCTGTGCCCCATCTTGGATACGTGCTATTATCAATAACAGGGTTACGGAGCATTCTCCGTCTTGCCTCGATAATTATTTCTTTCCTTAAATTATTGTCACATTATTTTATTTCACACCACAAGAAACCAAAAACCTCATTTTATCTAGTGTAAACCTAAAACTTTCGGGGGGGGCTCGAGCCCCCTAAGCCCCCCCTCTGGATACGTGCCTGACAGCAGACTCACGAGAGAATTATTTTTTCATAAAGTCTGTAAAATGTTTGGTATTGGTTCCTATAATGTCAACGAGTTTGACTGTCCACTCTAACATCAATATATAGTTTGACTAAACCTGAAATTTTGATAAAAAATTGTCTCCTCTGAGAAGTACCACTTAAATCAAGTAGTAAGAGGTGCATTGATTAGTATGATTGCAAGTTTTGAAATTTTGCATTCAGACATTCGTTGGGAAATAATTTCTTAAAAACTGAAAAGTGTCATTTTTCAACTACTTCCTAACGTGTTCTATAGAAATATATGTATGTATTATTTATTGAGAATGTGTTGCGTTCTACATTTTGACTTAATGTTCTACATTTTGGGACAGCATGTCCTACATATCCCTTACAGCGATCTGGTAACCCTAGCTGCAAGTGAAGAGCCGAGGAAAACGGACGCTTATACCTTTAGATTGGTAACTACTCAATGTATTCAACTTGTATTCAATGCTAGTTATTCGATTGTGGATTACACTGTAAGTAGAGGGAGATTATTTCCATAACATCTTTGACTGTTATGCATTTGAGACTTCGGAGCGAGTCACAACTCTCGAAGCATCCAATCAACGAAGCGAGCCGCTGACGTCATCTCAACCCAGAACCTATCGCTAAGCCCCCTGCTCAGGCTCTACACGCCCACTAGGCTCGCTAGCAGACTCGCGTAGTCCGCTGGAGATGTTCCGAAAGTAATTCGACTCTACCTCCTTGCTGTTGTATAACATGTAGACATGAGTCCAACTTTTCTTTGGAACTACGTGTAACATAGGCGTTGTGACACAAAGTCGGTTAGGTCTGTTTTTACCCATTTACGTACTCAGGCCGTCTAATAGAGCATGGGCGTAACAGTTTAAAGTGGGATGAGAATTACCTGAAACTGGCCTATATCGGGAATCGACCTGAGGTAACAACAGCAGGCACTACGATATCGAGAAGGCCAATTAGATGTTTATCAATCTTCGTCACTTGTTACGCCACAAGTAAGTTGCTGCCGACCTTCGTGGAGGAGTGGTTATCACGACACCAGGGGTCCTGGATTCGAATCTCGGCCAGGGCATGGGTGTTCTTTGTGAGTGTCCCTTCATCGGTTTCATAATATCATCACTCATCTTCGTGATTAGCCAGAAGTGGCAGAAAAGCGAGTACTTTTAAATATGTATTTCAAATGCAATGAACAAGTACCTACTTTTAATGAAATTTCAATATTTTGACACGTCCTTTCCCATTGCACTAATATTTATTGTTATTAATTATCTTTTCTCTTGTACAAATGTTTATTGTTCTTTAATCTTAATTTCTGTAATTTACCTATCACTGATAATGTCAGGACAGTGACTGACCTGTATATACTTATCTTGTTAAGAGCTGTTACCATGGACATTACGATTGTGTTTTGTCTTGACTTGGAAGTTTGAGCTGGGAGTTTTAATAGAGTGATCAAGTTGAATTATAAGAAGCTTAATTTCTTTGAGTGAAATGGATTTTATGTTAGGTACATAAGTATTTAGTTTGCGAAGAAGTAAAATATACTTATTTTCTCTTAGTGAGAACTTAACTTTGATTTTTATTTGACGAACTAACAGAGAGATATTACCCAATACCCTGAGAGGCATCACATGAATGCTTTCGAGTCTTCATGTGAACTTATTATTTGGTGTTTTAGTTAAATCATGTTCTTTTGATAGAAAGAACGTGTTAATTTATACTCTATCCCAGGAATCTATGGAGCAAAGTCTGCAGAAGGATAGGAAGGAGGTGCGAATCAATACACGCTGATACAAATAGCTGGGAGCTGCAGTCGATTTTCCCTTCCACGCAATCCTGTTTCCTCGTACGCGCTCATTGGTCGAGCCCTCTCGACTCACTACTTGCGCAGAGACTTGCTTTCGTTCACTCGCTTCAGAGATTCCCAAGACAGAGTATACGTATTATTCGGAAAATTGGCCTAAAAATTATTAACTATAAAATTCAGATGACAACGCAGAAGTTGCTTCCAGAAAATTTGTACAATAGAAAAAGATAACTTTCACGGGGAAAAAAAATGAAAACACCCATGTCCGTTCAAAATTAGTCATCATCACTAGGTATCGGTCATTGCAGAACTAAACAAACCTACTGGGTGCTTTATAGCTTCCTTTTTCAGCGTACTTCTCTTTTTTCCCTGGAGCAAAGACTGCGGAGAACAAGAAGCCTCAACCTATCTCGAGTAGCATCGTATGTAGGCTAACTATCTGGTAGTTTAGCAACAGCCCAACAGATGTCTCGAGAAGCATTGTATGTAACTGTCAAGTAGTTTAGCAGCAGCACAACAGATGTCTCTATCTTACGCGTTGTTCGAGCGGATAGATAAACTCGCTCCCGTCCGAAAGTTAGTAAGGCATTTGTTTGGAACTGTTTTGAAACATGTTTTCAGCACAAAAAATGTAAAACTTAAATTGTCAATCTGCCGTGCCTTCTAATAGTCTAATACGTCCTTTCGCAGTACTAGGGATCGTGAACCGACTTTACCGTAGGCGCCATTATGAAGAAAAATGTATCACCCAACTACCTTTAAAAGGTTAGAAGCCGCTACAAAAGTGTGCATTTTCTACCGAAGTCCGCGATTTGATGTGTGTGTGTTGACGGAGGGGAGGGCTTCCTCTTTCCAAAATTGAAATGAAAAAAAAAAAATGACATTGCAAAGTGGTATCCGCAAAGTATTCTGCCACCGTGCCCTTATTTCCATAGTTTATTTGACTGTTGCGAATCTGACAATATTATCAAATACGTATGTACATATCAGTTTTTAAAGTTTATATTATTTGTGACCAAAAGAAGAGTAATGTGTTAATAAATTATGCAGCAAGTTCATCGCACCATTTGAAGAGTTCATACTATACACAGCACCCTCACATTAAAACCTTGCATTAGAAGGGTAGGCCTATATGTGATTGGCCAAAAGATATAAATCTATTTTAAATATCACAATGCTATACAAAACATCTAAACTTGTTCTGAACGAGAAGGCGACTAATGCATGTGGAAAGTGAAAATTCTGCACAGCACACGGCGGAATTTGAATGTTTGGAAAATACATATATTTTGTCGAGGATATGAACTAATCATTATGTAGTTTTTTTATTATTTTAAGGTTTTCTTCTATTCGTTGTCAATAATAATCACAATTGGCATGTTTCTCAACTCAAAATGTGTTTACTCTATGTCCAGTGGCGGCGCCATAGTAAAACGAATGGGGTGAATTTTGAGGAAGAAATCCCATTTAATATACCATTAAATACCATGCTTTTAGTGCATTCTTGGGCTAAAAGAGCATTCATATATATAGAGTGTTTCTTGCTTAGTGGTGGTGCTAGAGGGTGCTTCACTATGGGTACCCTCTCAAAATACAATAATAATAATAATAATTCGCACACTGGCAAACACGTAGGAGGTGAGAGAAATAGAAGTAAATAGCAATGGACGATTTGTCCTAGAATATTTATGCATGACTGTTGGAAATAGCAACCGGGTCGAGATTTGGAACAGAATCTGTTTGATTCCACATGTACCCGATGCTGTTAGCCCAGCTCCAACGTGCTTTTATTTCCGCCGCATCAAAGAACGGGAGATGGAAAGGAGAGAAAGACATTTCCAGAAACAATCATGCACACTGAACGCGTTGTTGCAATCACCGCCCCTGCAGGAGAGGGCTTTTTATGGAGGTGCTGAAAGAGGTAAGCTTTTTTTTTTTTGCTGTCACGAAATAACCAAGCCCTTTCCGTCTTGCTAATTCAGTTTTGTAACGTTGTGAAGTGCCCCCTTCCCCCCACTTTTCCCTTCGTTCCTTCAACCTGCTCCTCTGGCGTACGGGAGAAGGGGAGAAAGGGGGGAGGGGGGAAACAGGAGCTAAGCGCATGATGATGGATCTGGGACTCGCCGGGCTGACAGTTTATTCGCTGCAGACGCGTCCCTTTAGACCCTGGATGAGCGTGATGGATAGCCTCGAACCCGACGCCTTAATCTCGACCCCGGCGTCGGAGTGCTAATGGCAGATCGGTTAATTTCGCCTGGGCATCCACCAGGGACATTACCAGGGATTATTGTTTAATAATTGAATATTATTAGCGGGCCTGATTTGCTCTATCTCGAAGATGATGACTCCGAGGGCGAGGAGTTTGCCTGCTTTATTACCGAATTAAAGTGGATAAATTTAAAATATTTGAAAGCTACGGAATTTAATCTGGAAAAATAGGGTTAAATTTATCTTTGGGGAATATTCGGATCGAGGGGGTTGCTGCATTATTCCTTGTTGGCGAGGTTTAGTACCGGGCTGGGGGCATCACTCGAGATGGAAGAGGGGAAAAGGGGGTTGGGGTGGGGAGCGTAGACGGCGCCTCGCTGCGGAAAATCTCAAAACTACTCTCGCAGATTCTTGTAGCTGGAACCTCTCGTTCTCTTCTCTTCTGTTGCAGGATCAGGAAGTTCCTGTTGAATCACACCTTTGAAAAAATAAAAATCGCAGTTCATCCCTTGCACAAACCAAGGAAAGAGATTGCACAGAATTGTATGGAATGTTCACTATTTAGAACAATAATAATTTTTTTTCACAAGTTCCCTGAAAAAAATTGTAAAGATGGTTTAAAATCAAAATAAGCCTTTGTATACATACAGTGAGTGTAAAATGTATTCGTACTCCTCAAAATTTCTACTTTTGACCGCCTTGGCAGTGGCGCACTCGCTAAAGGGGTGAGCGGCAGGGTCGGCCATACACATCCACAGAAAAGCGATCTCCTCGTGCCCCCAGCTTTAGAAAAATATATTCTGATTCCCAATATATATATATTTTTATATCATTATTATTATTACAATATACAATAATTATTCTGTACTTTCCTACTTTTTTGAGAATTCTTGTGTACTCCCCCTTGCCAGTCTGGCCCTTCTAAAAATTTTCTGACGTTGCTACTACCCTAGCAAAAAACACCATCGAATACAATAGACGCAAGCGTAATATTGTAATTCCTTACTGTAATTGATATTACCTCCATGAGAAACAAGAGCCTATAATTCGCAAAACGCCAGTGCTTAAAGGGAATTTCCCTCTCTATATATTTTCTTTTCCAACATCTGAATCTTTAATTTAGTTCCCAACCAGGAAAATAATCCCCTTTCTTTATTTTCTACAATTTTTGTTTGATTCATTTAACTTAGCTTTTCTGCCATTTTTGACTAATCGCGAATATGAGGGTCAGCGATGATATGATGACATTGATGAAAGGATACTCACAAAGAATACACATGCCCAGGCCAGGATTCAAACCCGGGACCCCTGGCGTCGTAGCGCGATGTGCTACCCACTCCACCACGGAGGTCAGCTATCATTTTTATGGTTATGAAGGAATTCTAGGTCAAAATATGCATTTTAATTTCTAGTTAATTCCAAAGTAAGTCAAGTCTTAATTTACCACTTTTAAAGCATGTTTTGCTTTTGCAATAAATAATGGTTTCAAAGAAATTTAATGAAATATTCTTGCTCGCTCAGCTCGTAAAAAAAGCATGTGGTTCATTGTTCGATTTCTGAATATTGACACTAAAAGCAATATAAACCAGTAATGATCGGATTGACCATTTGGTTTTGGTATTTTGTATTAATTAATTGCTGGCCAGCTAAAAGGTGTAGGGTCAAGTAATATGTTTCCATGAGTGTACTTTTATGTTATTATTGCATGTAAGTGTATGTGCTTTACTGGATATTAGATTCCCCTGTTTTTTAGCTTCCCAGTTGGGAGAGCTGTCTTTCAAAATACAGTTGCTGTGGAAAATTCCGGTGCTACGGGGTCCACGTCCACGGACGTACCACCCCGACTATAAAAAAAGGTCAGTTGGGCTTAACAAAAAAAACAGTGTTTCCCCATCTTTTCGACGACGAGGAACGTTTCCTCGAGTTTAGTCCACTTTTGCTGGCTAGACTGATATAAGAATGTAGCATTTGGTGTAAGCCAACCCCTGTTGCTGTCCCAAAGTCCTCTTTAGAAAAGCTTTGAATATTTGGATATTTCCGTATCGAAAATTGATGCCCAACAGAAAAGAGTAAAGGCGTAAGGAAACTCATTGTAATGAACGGAATATCGTTTAAGCTGAGGGTAGGCCCGCAGAGATAGTTTTGATAACTCTACCGTAAAGGAAGTGCCGATGGTGTAAGCCATAGGTGCGCAATTTTGTTGATTTAAGAGTTTTGTTGATTTGGACAATGCACACATGGAAACGCTACGTAAATTTGTATATAAAACAACGTATAATAAACCCATGTAATCAATCTTCCAAAATAATGTTATGATTTGTTGAATCGAACTCCCTGAGCAATAGTACTGCTTTTTACCAGTTTTTAATTCACTTTCTGTACATGTATAACGAACCTAGGGACGAAAAATATAAATGTTATGTGAAACCCCCCTTTTCTAATTCCGGCGATAATATAATCTGCTCGCTTGGCACCTAGGGTGAGGTGGAAGGAAAGATTAGAAAGGATTTTACAAGCGAAGTAATCCAGAGGGCCGGATAGAAACAAGGGAGGGGGGTGCGCCTTATACAACGGTTGTATTACAATAGTAATAATGCGCGAAACCTTGTTTCTATTACTTAATTTCAATCCTGAGAAGCGTAAATAAATCTGTGCGCCTATTTTTTTTTTTTTTTTTTTGCGCCCCCTTACGGAGAAAATTCTGCCTATACGTCCTTGTTTTTTTATGTTCTACATATGAGGCAAAAATTTCAAAATGTGAAAATAGGAAGCTGCAATATCCCCCCACCCCACCTCGTATACATTTTCTTGAATTCGAACGCTGACAGCAATGAAGAGTATATCTGAATTAGACGTATTCGTAAACCGTCTGGTTATTTACAATAACGAAGACAAATATTTACACCATAATTTAATTGACACGATCCGGCCATGGAGTGTTTGGTGCAGCAAGTGTCTACTTCATTCGCATCACTAATGTTGTTGCTTTTTTTTAATTCCTTCCATTTACAGCACATGAAGGCATAACGGAACATTGGTGCTAACTTCCTTCATGTTACCATCAAGTGTCAACCTGCGTGATGGAAACAGGAGTATTTTGTATTAAAATTTATCGTGTACGTGGCGACATATTGAGAATAGAATTGTGAAGAACAAGTTCTTCTCCATATCAAACCAACGTATGCACAAATTCATTAAGACTACGCCCCTAAGATGACCAGACGTCCCGTATAAGCTGGCACAGTCCCCACTTTTTATAACACCATTAAGCCTTGTTTCCATGATATGAAAAACTCAATATGCTGACCAAGGCAGAAATTTATTTTATTATAAAACATAAACTAAACGTAACGTTTCAACCTTCTAGCAAGGTCTTCTTCAGACTCTGCACCAAGTACAAATGTAACAAGGTACAAAACAGGACGATATATATACACAAACATTACTCCCCTCCAGACTATTAGAAAGTTGTTCTGGAACATTCTAGCAGGTGACTTTCCCTTGTCAACTGTACTTTCACCTAAAAGGCTAAACATATTTCTAATAGTCTGGAGGGGAGTAATGTTTGTGTATGTATATCGTCCTGTTTTGTACCTTGTTACATTTGTACTTGGTGCAGAGTCTGAAGAAGACCTTGCTAGAAGGTTGAAACGTTACGTTTAGTTTATCTTTTATAATAAAATAAATTTCTGCCTTGGTCAGCATATTGAGTTTTTTCCATTTTTTTAGTTTGTCCCTATTTTTTATGAACGCTAAACGGGACTCAAGATGTCTCCTTTATGTGACAGTGTCTTATTGGCATAGAATTATTACAATCTTTTGTACTATTACTATGAACTTGTGTGAACTTTTACAAGATGTTATTTGAAATGACTCAAGAAGATACATTCATCGGCAAAATATCAATGAATGACTTTCAATTCTAAATGACTGCTTGGTTGAGTGCAGAGCATATTCTAATATTATGTAAGTTATTTACACAAAAAGGTAAAAAAAAAAGGTAAAGTGTTCCCCTGTGCATAGCACCACGCCATGAAGGCGTATACAGTTATTTACACAATATTAACTTATTTAGTTTTCAAGTATTTATGACGAAACAGTTTTTATATTAAAATGTCTATGCTTTACAATCCCATTTTGTCCGTTTTTCCTTCAGGAAAATATGAAAAATGTCCCGTTTTGTTGTTTTAAAAATCTGGTCACCTTACTCATCATAGAAGATCACGAGTTCGAGTCCCGACAAGGGTCCTTTCATCTATTTCATCTAATCATCACTAATTGTCATGATTATGGCAAAAGTGGCAGAAATGTGACGTGGAATAACATTTTTTTTTAAAATCACATAACTTTAAATATAATGTTAAAATTAAAGCAATAGGTATTACGTATTTGATTATTTTCACATTTTAATTGAACAGACATCTGCAAGATAGTATTAGGGTTGGTATCGAAACCTTGTAAAAATCGAGAGAAGACCGATACTTACTGTTCAAGAATCTTGGTCTTCTTCAAGACTTTGATATAATGTTTGAAAATTTTACAGAAACAGAAACCATAGTAACTTTGCTATGCAAGTTAATCAGATATTATCAAGCAGATATCTACCTTATCATGATAGATAGATACATAAGTCATGTATTTCGTTTGCAGCTTAATTATAAAATGGCTTACAATTGCCTAGCAAGTTTTGTATGGTTGCATATATACATAGCATTCCCTGACATTCCCTACGAGACTCGGCGGCAAGCGGCCCGGCATCAGCGCTTGTCTTTCCAGGTGAACGGGTCAACGACAATCGCTAGAGTCGGCTATTAAAATTACAGTTTTCATATTGTGTACTAACCTTGACTACAGAAGGTGTTGAAAATGATGTCCCTCTGCTGCAACACATTCCTGGCATCTCCGAAGGAAATTGGCATTTATACGTGCAAGTTCGTCTACTGTAATTCTCCCGATACTCTCTTTTAACTCACGGATGGTGTGCGGATTGTCTTTGTATACTTTATTTCCCAATTTTTCTTTCCACTTTTATCCAGAACTGACCCTGTTACTCTAAACTTTTTTACGAGGTTTAATAGAAGCGACTGTCGCGGACCCGTTCACCGGGAAAGACAAGCTCTGATGCCGGGCCGCTTGCCGCCGAGTCTCGTAGCGAATGTCAGGGAATGCTCTTATATATATATTCAGGATAAAATGCAGTTTTAGTTGTACGGTTAATCGAGAAGTCAAACAGAAAAAAAATGTAAAGAAAAGTTGTTTTCGAGATTCGAGACAAGAACGAGACATTACCAAGTCTCGTCTCATCCTAAGACATGATTGATTAAATCAAACTTTGACTAACAATCACGAGTGGAAAAGACGTAATCAATAAAATATGAATTCTCTACCTAGTGAGTGATATCAGTGCTCGAAGGATCTCCAGAACAACCGCGAAAGGGGTTAAGCGGAAAGTGAAAGCGGTTGTGCCCTTTCACGCTTGCTCAGTTTCTCGCTTAATTCCACCACCCCCGTCACCACCCCCGTGGAAGATATGGAGCAGACACATCTCCCTTCCTCATCCAACTAGCAAAATCTGTGAAAACTCCCCTCCCCCCAATTAGGTTATAACCTGTTTCATTGTCCCTACAGTCGTCACTCGACTCATCAGTTTATTCCCTATAAAGCTCGAGCAAACATATCCTCTCACCTAACAGTTTTCACTTCATATACTGAGTAATAGAGGAGCAATGGAGAATACATTTTGATATGTGAACATTTATGCAATAACATATACGAGAATAGGAAAAATACTGTGGAGAGAAACGAGAATATAAAATGGATGCTAAAACGAAAAAAATAACAGCGGAGTTGGTGGGAACATGAGAAACAAATTATAAAGTTTTGAAAAATCAAATTGAAAATAATATAAATGAACTTGTCAGTCTTATGGATTCTAAAGGAACTTATCAGGAAAAGTCAGAATAAAAATATGTGGAAAGTGAACAAACAGCTGGAAAAGCACATGAAGTAAGAAATTAAACAGAATTGACGGGAGAATAGATTCATGTACAGCTTATAAGAACAAGAGAACGTAATACCATTTTCTATAATGATATTATAATACTAATTAAAGTTACATACTCTAACGACGATGATATTCACAGCGGCGCCGCCAGGATTGATCATGTAGGGGTGCTGAAGGGGTGCGGAATGAAATTTAGGGGGTGTGATGTTGAAAACAATACATGAAAAAAGCGTGCATGATGCGTCAACTCTGTAGCTCAGACCAAACGTTTAAGTGCATCATCGAAAAAGATGCAGGAAATTGCATCAAGGAACATCAACTGAGGCATTGAAGTGCATCTCGACTGAATCAAATTATGCACTTTGGTGTTTCTTTCACGACATACAGAAATGCACCCAAATGCATCAAATGTGAATCTGATTCTTTGAAGAAGCCATAAAACACACTTTAGTGCTAGAGACCTGCACAAGACTCGGAAAAAACCCGTCTGCAAGGAGGCGCGCCTACAATAATATGCAACACGCACGTCAAGCCCAGGTGTTCGAAATCGCGCAAGCGAGCTTCACGTCACAGTTGTGCACAGGCATCGATGCCTGCCAGGCTTTTCTATTACCCGGGTCTTAAGAAGACCCGTGAGACTCGATGTAGTTCTTGCAGGTAGACGGAGAGCACTGCTGTCAGTGTTGCCAACGGCCATTATATTTCACTACGCATGGAAATATTTGAATTTCTGCTAGGCGCAGGTGCCTTGAGGTTGTATAACCATTGGCGTAGCAAGGGGTGGGTGAAGTGGGCGACCACCCTGGGCCTCGCGCATATAGGGACCTCTCGTCCTATGAGGTTGATACGAAAAACGTAATAAATGGAAGTGAGAAAGATAGAAAAGGCTAATTTTTTTGGGCAATAAAATTAAAACTTTTTTTTATCTGGCTTTATATTCTAGTTTAACGTTATAATTTGAATGAATACGTCAAATCAGAGGCGGGCGGGAGCTCTAAGCCTAAGGGGTCCCAAAAAAGTCAAAACAATTCTCATTTCTCATGTGAAACATTACCGCACAAATTGCTTGGACAATTTTATCCAATTATTATTTTCTTGAATTGAAAGAGCTTTGTCTTGGCTTTTCTTCTGTCTCGTGACCTTGCATAGCCTACACGATTTTAATATGTTAATGATAAAGCACCTCAAACTGCCACGGAGCAAAGTATGGGGCATTTAAATGCTCCCGGTGTTTTAAACTGAGGAAGGGTATGGATAATATTAGTAGTTCTTCCTTCCTTCCTACACATGCAGCTATTGCCCTCTGTAACGGGCACGAAGATGATTTATCTTCAGAATATCCTGATAAAGTTTTACGTTTCAGGAATGTGCTTAAATCTGAAATCAAGTGCTTTGGCAAAGTTTCTTCTCCTTGATAGCTCTACACTAGCTTCCAGTGTTCTCTGTATCCTGTACCGTCTTCTGTTTTTTTTCCTACTCTTCAAGTAACAACCACGAAAAAGGAACTTTTTCAAAATTGAAACTTAGGAAAAACTTCTGGAAGGTAGTGTCGAATGGCATGATTCAGCCCAAATTTACCGGACTCAGTAATCTCACTCTTGAACGAGAAAGGGTAAGATCTAATGTAAAAGTATCATTCGCTGCCCAGAAGCCAGCTTTCTGTTAAGCAAGGTGGTTTGATTTAAATCAAAATTTAAATTGGGTAATTCTATTTTTTTAAAAAATCACTTATTGAAATCACTTTAAATAAAATTACAGAATAATGTACACAAGAAATTTGTAGATATCAGAATTGGCAAAATTACACCAGAGAGAAAATCTGTTTGATTGATTGATTCATTTATTTGGTCAATTTATGCACAATAAGGCTAATCGGGACTGGACCTACAGTTTAAAGTGGGATCCGAACCACCATGTGCCGGTACCCCTTGATTACAAGGCGACGACAATACCACTGCGCTATAGGGAAGCACCCCCCCCCCCGGCAAAAGTATAATGTAGAACAACCACCAGTAACACAAAGTCCAAAATATTTAAGATGGCACTTTTTTACAAAACTTGGTTCGTACTCCTTTACAGGTGTCAGCAGTGGCGGCAATTAGGGGCGGGGCCGAGAGAGTGCAGTTGCCTCCCCCCCCCCCGACTTTTTGAAACTTTTGCACCACGCTAACCTCATGTATCAAGGGAAATTAAACTGTCCTTGCCCCCCCCCCCCACTTTTGCACCTTGACCCCTTAGTTTTGGAACCCAATCGCCGCCACTGGGTGTGAGTGATACAAATGTTTTCTAGCAAGGAATAAATGTCTGCAATTTCAAATTGATAAAAGTGATTAATATTTCAAGTGCTCCTAGAACAGTTTAGAATCTAAAAGTTGGCAACGGTGACTGCGTGACTCATGTATCTGGAGACGGTGCAAAACCGGAATGAGCGTTCGCTGAAGATAAGCGAGCTTCGTCTTGCAAGGCCTTCCAGTTACCCGTGGGCTTTCGATGCTTGACGGGTCAAAACTCAGGTATATAGTTTTACTCGCCCGCCCGACCAGCCAGGCGGGCCTAGTAAGCGATTCTGACCGATATGCAGCCCTCTGTTTAGTGCATCAATCGATGCATTCTGGTGCATCAATCGATATGATGCATTTAGTTTTCTGTGTGTACCGGGTTTCTAACCAGGGACCCCTTGATTATAAGGCGACGACATTACTATATGCCCTCGGAAAGACATGAACAAAGCTTGTTAAGGCAGGTCAATGACGTATATTGTGTCTTACAAAAGAAGAAACAACAATAATGACGAAACAAAGACAACAGCCGCTGACCATTGTAGAGACTGTCACCCAGTGCATGAATGTAAATTCGGCTTCTGTTTCAGATAAGGATAAATGTCTTGTTTATTGTATACAATAACAGGTGGAGCACTTCAATACAAAACAAGTTTACGCTCAATATAACTACATGGTTTTAATAAGTGATAAAATAATATGACAATGAAAGAGTTAATAAAATGGGTTTCAAAAAGGGGGTGCCGCCCCTGCATGTAGCTACATGTGGAAAAATGCAGTTGCAATATTAGATGTTTTCTTTATATTTCTTACTGCTACGTAAGACTTTCTTTAAATTAAAATAGAACCCTGTTCATGTGTCAAACGGTGATGTCCCAACTAAGGAACTATGACGAAAGTTCCCAATTCAGGATCCGTCATTTTCACGTGTTGGGTTTGAGGTGGAATGTTCCCAACTCGGATACCGCTGCCTCGGGAGGTAAGGGGGAAAAAGGACCGGATTTGAGAGGTTCTTATCGTTACTGCACGTTGTCCTGAAATAATATCCATTTGCAGAAAAAAAAAGTACTGTGCTTTACGGGGAGTTTCTTCTATCCTTTAATATATTTTGATTGAAGTTGAGATCTTTTGCTTGTAGGTTAGCAGTTAGATAGGAGTGCATAATGGCAACTATTTCAAACGCCAATTCATCCTCCCCCGAGGCAACTAGTGGGAAGACATTTCACCGAAATAACCAACTGGCATAGACCTGTTCCTTAAGGCGCACTGATTTCATTGGATTGGAATTCCCATAGTTCCTGAGTTGGGAATAAATCGTGTCAAGCAGACTATACATGAATAAATAACAATAGTATAAGGGATTAATTTTCACTTAGCTTTGTTACTGGTTCTGACACGATTTGTTTTTCTAAACACAATATTTCCACTGTTTCAACCGTCTTCTCCAGGTGTTGACAACGTTATATTTGGTTGAAGGAAAAGTTTGTTGTCGACAACTTGTTCAAAAAAGGGGGAGGGGGTTAACGATTCGCAATAATCTGTTGATATGCATCAAAGGATTCAGTAATATAAAAAATATAAATGCCTTTCCAATCCCACATATAGAAGTCTGTGCGAGCTTGTGTATATCTATGATGTTAGAAGATCTATATAAAGATCAAATACACGAGTTAGAAGTGCTATTGCTTGCAAACGAGTTGAAAATCCGTGTCTGAGTTTTGTTTATGACGTAGGTCTATCACAGCGCCTCCCCTTGAGACTCAAAGCACGTGAACGCATATTTGCGGTGCCTTCTTGCGTAGCAGAAGTTTTGTCTTCAGCGCAGGCAGCCACTTTCGCTGTTTCCTGGGTGCATTAGCAAACAGAAGGCACAAAAGGAAGTGGTGCTTCATTTTTTTAAAGCGTTTTCTGAAGAGGCCCATTACTTCCTATTATACGAACGCCGCTCTCTCCTTCCGCGTTCGGCCGCCTTTTTATCTCGAGGCGACACCGTCGCGTCTTCCGGAAAGTGTCTGTCTGCTCGCCACGAGGTGTCGCCTGCCCTTACATCTGCTGCGATGGTGGCGATCTCTCTCGACAACAGGTGACCGCAAGACAACGTCTCTTTCGGATGGCTGGCTTCTGTGATGTATTGGCACCACTGATCCCGCTACAGTGTTGGCAGATGCTCCCACCGTTTAAAAACGCTCCAGTTCCACGTGAACGCTGCGAAGGTATAGGGATCGAACTGGTCAGTCGAATTCCTTTTTTAAAAAACAGATTATTATTTTCATACTCCATAACAGAAATAAAGTACAATTTGAGTTAATCAGTATTCAAACACATTACCCAAAGGAAACATATATATCGAAATCTTGTTATTGAATGAAGGAATCACGTAGAATTTGATATTTTCATAGGCTATGCTATCAAATTCCAAAAAAATAGTTCAAAACGTAATTTACATGACTAAAATTCCCACAAGCTTCAAAGATTTGTCTTCAGTGAAAAAGATAATAACAGGAAAACTATAGAATTTCAGTTCCTAATGTCATGAAATGTAAAATAATAAATAGAAAATGGTGTGAAAAGTCGTAATACTAATGATGTGTTGGATTTGCTTTTAAGTCCACTTTATGCACAGATAAGTTAATCGGGACTGGAGTTAGAGTTTAAAGTGGGATCCGAACCACTATGTGCCTCCACCGGGTATCGAACTCGGGGTTCCTTGATTATAAGGTGACAACTTTACCACTACATCATCGGGGAGGTCATTTACAGTAAAAAGAATTCGGCAGTAACCTAATAGTTATTATTATTTAATAATATAATTTACTTAAGATTTGTACAATTTCCGGTTGTTTTT
This sequence comes from Lepisma saccharinum, assembly GCF_977018435.1. Classification (NCBI taxonomy): domain Eukaryota; kingdom Metazoa; phylum Arthropoda; class Insecta; order Zygentoma; family Lepismatidae; genus Lepisma; species Lepisma saccharinum. The sequence goes on along the minus strand of NC_139249.1, from coordinate 29,157,221 downwards.
TTTTTTTAAATGAATTTAAAGTAAAAATCTTAACACGGAGTTTCCTTTTCTAAAGCAGTCGACCTTCGTTGCGGAATGGTCAGCGTGACACCCTACGGAGCCAGAGGTTCCACGTTCGAACATTGGGTAAAGCGAGCGCTTGGAGTAGAAATTCTTAGCTCCGATAAAAGGGGGGGGGGAGGTGTTTGACCGAGTCTTGGAGCTAGCTGGGAGGATGCCGATTATGAGACAGCTGGATAGATGCTTGACAAAAATTTTGCTAGCTTGGGGGATACCATCCCCCGCATCCTCCCTCCCTTCGAGCACTTGGTAAAGCATTGTTCTCGTCCCATCACCCCTTTCATAAATTCATTAATCATCTTCATTGTCGCGATTAATGCATGAGAGAAAAAGCGACATAAAATAAGTGGAAACATGAAGAATGAAAGTTCTTGTGAAGCATAACTTATTGTAGTCCCTCGGTTGAAGAATAAGCATACATTTTTTCACTTCTATCGATTATCTGTAGAACCTAATCCAAAATTTTATATGCATACTTTCTTGTTATTGGTAAAATTATCGTATCAGTCCATCTGTACTTAAACATTATTAAAGATTGTATTAACTTTACCAAAATTTCGCATTTTTATATATCTTTTTCCGGAACTTTACATTTATTGTTCTGGTTCAAGCAGAACGTAGGGGCTGAGAAAGTACCGAACAAAATTGTAAATATATTTTGTAACCTTTAGGTTTTTCTAGAAAGATCTGTTTAATAGAAAGATGAGATAGATGGGAATAATGTAATTGCCATATAATCTATATGAGCATGCGCATCATTGTATTTAATATCTATGGATACATATATTAGAGCAAAACTTCCTTCAAAACTTGGTTTGTTTCTTCGATTTCTTGCTAATTTCCATTTCCGGCTATTGCATTCCTCTTATTATACATACCTTACTCCTTCCTCAGCTTTTTTCATTGTTTTAGTTTTTCTTCCACGATTGCTTTGTGTAGTAGCCATTTTATTCCTTTCCCCTCCCTTACTGCTCTTTATATTCGCCCCTGCATTTTTACATATTCCTCTTCTATTATTCCTCCCTTTTGTTGTTTCCTTATTTCCTCAGAGTTTAATCTTCTTTGCTCTTCCCGCATTGTAGCTCCTCTTCCTTAGCATCTTCGCTTCGTGTCGTTATAGCTTCTATTTCACTTCATTTTATTTTCCTCCATGTTTTCTGTGTCTTTCATCTTCATATTCATAAGCGGGTTTATTAATACTCCCGCTGAGGCACAGCCCTTCAAGACCTATCTACTGACTACCGTCAGCAGAAGTGGGTCATCATCCAACCAGTTACGGGGTGACGTGTGGTCAGCACGACGAACCTCCAGTCGTTATAGGTTTTGCATGACCGGGTTACGCTTCTCGTCCGTAGCTCCTCCAGTTTCCTCACGATGGTGGGTGGCCACCGGTCCCATAAACAGGAGAAAAGCTGTTACGCTTCCCTCTGGAGACTGAACCAGCGCGTGTCCCATAGCCCGAGCTCAAAGCCTGACGCCTTACACTCAGAGAACTAAATGGATCATATCGATTGATGCACCAGAATGCATCGATCGATGCACTGAAGTGTGTTTTGTAGCTTCTTCAAAGAATCAGATTCACATTTGATGCATTTGGGTGCATTTTTGTATGTCGTGAAACAAACACCAAAGTGCATCATTTGATTCAAGTGAGGATTTCTTTCAGTCGAGATGCACTTTAATGCATCAGTTGATGCACCAGAATGCATCTTTTTTGATGATGCACTTAAACGTTTCGTCTGAGCTACATAAAGTCATTTGCTCAGACCAAACGTTTAAGTGCATCATCGAAAAAGATGCAGGAAGGTGCATCAACTGATGCATTAAAGTGCATCTCAACTGAAATAAATCCTCACTTGAATCAAATGATGCACTTTGGTGTTTGTTTCACGACATACAAAAATGCACCCAAATGCATCAAATGTGAATCTGATTCTTTGAAGAAGCTACAAAACACACTTTAGTGCGTTAATGGATATGATGCATTTAGTTTTCTGGGTGTAGACCGCTTGGCCTCGGTCTGAGGGTCTAAGAACATAGCTAATTAATTAGTGATAAAAGTAAAAGTCTAGTAAAGGCTAGGAAAGTAAGTGATAGTGG